>NC_054384.1:103818324-104418324 GCF_017654675.1 Xenopus laevis | reverse complement strand
AATAAATGTGCCATAGACAGAGCAAAGCTAATTATTGACTGGTTGGTATGGGTTCATGCACTCGGTAAATGAGTCCCAGGTGTTCCCTCCAAAAAAAAAAAAAATACGTATAGTAAATGAGGCACTTCTCATTTAAGGTGTATGTAATCATTACTAATTGGTTTATACCATGTGCCACATTCCAAGGGGAGGATAAGTAAGAGGACAGATCCTATTTCTAAACAATACAGAGGTGTAGTTTAGCGTAGATGGTTTTATTATCCATAATAAACATCAATGCGTGCTCTATATCAGGTGGCCAATAAATCTGTATACCGTACAAATAGGACAGAGCACAGTGGGCCCATCTTTAATTTGTTTGATTTTTGTAGCACCTGCAGGTCGGGCTGCTGTGTTATTAACAAGCGAGTGCAGCCAAATGTTTATTAGTGAAGGGATTTATTGCTATATTTCTATATACAAGACTATTCTTTCTGCAGCCCCCTCGGCTCACCTTCCTTTCTCTTATGCCACCGGCTCCCCGTGTATCAGAGAGAAGACGCTAGCTAGCCTAGGAACATTATTATTCATCTCACAATATCACATAATAGAGCCATTCTACCATCAGACTCGTTCAGTGTTTGTGTTTCCTCCAAAATCTGCATATACTCTGCTCCAATCCAGATAATGTTTCTGCTTAATCTGAACTCTCTATCAGTGGAACGCTCTCCTTTTTTTTGCCAAAGAAAAAATGTTCTGTGGTTCGTTTCCTCTGTCAATCAATCATATGAAGATAAAAGATTCTAGTCTTTATGAATGTATGAATACTGAGAAATGTTCCAGTCCACATTCACTCCTCACAGCTGTACAAAGATGTATGGAGACAGCAGGCCTGTATATATATATATATATATATATATATATATATATATATATATATATATATATATATATATATATATATATATATATATATATATATATATATATATATATATAGACTGACAGTCAGGACAGAAAAATAGATAGATAGATAGATGAGAGAGAGAGAGAGAGAGAGAGGAGAGAGAGATCCTTTACAGAACATATATATATGCCCCTTTATTTCTGTTTTTATTTTTGGCTTAAAGGGTAAGTAAACCTTTAAAATAGGTTAATGTAAAATTGATGAGGGTGCTATTCTAAGAACTTTTGTAATTTACATTCATTATTTATTTTGTTTTGCCTCCAATAAGTATTATTTCTATTTTAGGATTAAAGGATAAGTAAACCTTTAAAACAAGTGAAAGTAAAATTGACGAGGGTGTTATTCTAAGCACTTTTGTAATTGACATTCATTATTTAGTTTATTTTTATTCCAAGCTATGAAGGGATACATGATATGAATGAATTTTGTTACAACAGCACCACCTGCTGGTCAGTTTCCCACCAGTCTGACCACCAAGTAGTCAAGGATGTTGTCAGGAGAGAGAAAGAGGCTGATGTTCTTCTGCTTAGGAAAAAATCAGAAACCTTTCTCACATCTTTCCTAAGCAGAAGAACATCAGAGCAGCCTCTTTCTTTCTCCTGACAACTTCCTTGACTACTTGCTGGTCAGACTGGTGGGAAACTGACCAGCAGGTGGTGTTGTTGGAACAAAAAAACCCCCAAAATAAATAATGAATGTAAATTACAAAAGATCTTAGAATAGCACTCTCATGAATTTTACATTCACTTATTTTAAAGGTTTACTTGTCCTTTAATGGAGAACTAAAGCTCTATGAAAAATTAGGCTAAAAAAGCTTAACATTATGTTTTGGGCTTCCAGGACACAGGGCATCTTGGACACCCCTGTTCTGCCCCCATTTTACCCCAAATGCCTGCTCCACTGGTTGAAACAATATCGTTGGACAATTCTATGCATTTCAATGGAGGGGGTTAGTTGGGTCACAGGGGAAATTACTGACAGTGGGAGACAGACCTGTTTCTACGGGAGACCTGGGACTTAGATTTGAGAGACCCCAAACCCGGAGGGGGCCACCACAACCCGTTAGCTGTGACTTTGAAGATGCCCCCAGTTATTTTCTAATTTTCTTTTGCACTGATTCACAGCATTTGCTCCTGGCTACTGTTAATTACCTAAGTTTAGATATCGACTCACAACATACAAAAATTAAATAAAATACAATTACTCATTAGTAATTAATTCAGATTCACATTGCATGGCAGGGTAGAAACAACTGCCAATCAACCTTGTAGCATCAGTTTCTATGCTAATGTTTCGTACAACCCCTACACTTTTTGACAACTTTAAAGGCCGGTATCATTACCGTTATAGAGATGCTGTATCTCTGAGCTGCTATAAAATATATAAATACAGCGTATAAGGTTTGATGAGCTTGCTTAGGCTGTCTTTATATTTGCATTCTCCTGCTAGCTTAAAATAGAACTAAAGCCTAAATAAAGAAGTAGCTAGAAATGTTGTACATTATGTTTTGTGCTTCTGTACCAGCCCAAGGCAACCACAGCCCTTTAGCAGTAAAGATCTGTGTCTCCAAAGATGCCCCAGTAGCTCCCTATCTTCTTTTCTGCTGATTCACTGCACATGCTCTGTGCTGCTGTCACTTACTGAGCTTAGGGAGCCACTCACAATATACAGTACACATAGAACAGAAATGTCACAATATAAGGCTGATTAGTAATTAATACAGATAATTACTACATGGCAGCACAGAAACCAGTGCAATTAGCATCAGCAAACCTGTAGCATCAGCTTATATTACAGCCAGGGAAGCTCATTTCTGCTGGATAATTAGTGACGAGCCCTAAGCTTAGCTTCTCAACAGCCAATCAGAGCCCACTGAGCATGTGAGTGTCACAGACACTTTCCAAGATGGTGACCCCCCTGTGACAAGTTTGAAGTCCTGGATCATTGCTGCTATTGACAAGCTGAAACTTTAGCCTCGTGCAATAAGTTCACTATATAAAATATGCCATTTTTAGCCATATTCATTTTTAGGGTTTAGTTCTCCTTTAAGAAGCCCATGAAGACAATCCTCTCCAAGGTACTGTATATTGTATAAAGAGTGATAATAATACTGAGAACACTGGGTTAGATGTTGCTTGGTGTCCTTGTAACAATATCATACTGCCGTGACCTTGGCTCATAGCTTTCTCTGCTTGATCCATTTAGCAATAGAATGCTGAATCTATTATTAACTGTTAATACTTAAGCCATTGTTGGTATAATTGTATTGAAATGAAGAACATTACATATAGTATACAATGAAAACTAATAGTGTCCTTTTAACGTGAAAAATATGTTGAGAAAGAGGAAGATGTGCTGCCTTATTGAAAGGCCCAGATACATGGTAACCAGAATGCCTTGTGTCCCTTTGCAAAATTTCCCACATCACCATTAGATTTTAAGCTCTTAGGTTCAGGAGCTCACATCTGGAAACATACTGCTTTATCAAGCAGTTAGAAACCTAACTGCTTCAAACTGCTTGATAAAGCCTTATAGAGGCGAAACGCGTTGCAACACCCAGGTGGGGGTCACTCCTAAGGTTGGATTATCATTGTTTGTGTTTTACCCCAATATCGGAAAAATCTTGAAAATCGGCAGTTTGCCGTTACTTCGTAAAAAAAAATCGGTAAAATAGTGGAAATCGGTGTGAGGAGATTGAGAGAACTCGCGCGCTGAAGTGAACCGGGCGCCATCTTGGATCTTCGTGAAGAGATACCTGCAAAGTGGAGAAATCGTGAACAAGCTGTCCATCGCTGACAATCTATGCCCGGCTGTGCCTTCGAGGAAAGACCGGAATGCAGGATCTGGTGAGATCAAGCCAATTATTTTGGGGGGCACTTACAGCTGGAAAGAAAGAGGGAGTGGGGGACGCCCCAGCAAATCCCTTTGGTAACCTGTTTCACCCAGTAACGTAACTGGAGGGGGACGTGCCAACCAGGGCCCCGCCTCCCTCCGTACAATTTTATTTGACCCAAAATTGGCAGATGCGGCCGGAAATCGGCAGTGCGCAAGCTGCCGGGGGGCCCTAAGGGGGTGCCCTGGCCCAATTGCACCCCCTGCTCCCCCAGTAGTTCCGCCACTGGTTTCACCTACAGCCTTACATAACTAGCCTGGCTATCCACTGAGTACCTTATTCTTAAAGGGATACTGTCATGGGGAAAAAAAAAATTTTTCAAAATGAATCAGTTAATAGTGCTGCTTCAGCAGAATTCTGCACTGAAATCCATTTCTCAAAAGAGCAAACTGATTTTTTATATTCAATTTTGAAATCTGACATGGGGCTAGACATTTTGTCAATTTCCCAGCTGCCCCAAGTCATGCTGCCCCTTTAATGCCACACTACCTCAAATAATCCTTCTTTTCTAACCATGAAAGCCGACGTGCTGAGCAGCCAGATATTCATAGGTTCAACTATACGCATGATGGGTTCTCAATTCATTCTGGAACCACAACACAACGGTCTAAAAGCACCTGTTTTCCAGATACCTCGGAATGAATACTCTCAGTTGAGCATGAAACCATGGCAGCACGAATACGTTTGTCATTTAGCACCAAGTCATGCATAGCACACAAGCTAATTGTTCTGCGTGCAGACAGGTCCAGAGATGTTTTAGACAGCATGAGTTGATGTGTCCATCGAAAAAACTGTAGAGAAAGTAGAAGAGGTTATATTTGTACCACCAAAAAACGACAATGAACAACAGGAGGTCACTGCAGACAGGCTTGTCCAACCAGACGCTTGCATGAGCACGCTCTTTCTTAAGGAGATTCCTTATGGATATATTAATTGAGTTCATGTCACAAAGCCCTCTTGTGGAGCAACGAGTGTCAAAAGTCAACGTAAAAGATGTTTAAAACCTTGTCAGGTCACTTTATTCACCCTTCACTTGCACAGGAGACACCTTAATGTCATGCTGTTACTGGCACTGTGTTTAAGTGAGTTGATTGGTGCCCTGACCTCCTCATCTTTCCAACTCAATGTATTCTGCAGTGCACCCTTGTTGAAATGTAGATCCAACTTGTTAAAATTCTCAGAGTGGGGGTTTTTGACTGGCTTAAAGCGTGTGGATTTTACCAAGGCTTTTTGAAGCTCAGGGCCTTGTTTCCTATTCAGATTTTTCTACGAATATGACTTTATTTTACCCAAAACAGAGAGAGAGAGAGATTATATTGTAACTTGTGACCTTTATGATGCACAACAGCATATACATGAGTAGGATATAGGGGAGTCTTAGCATATCTCTAACCTACTACAAAGTAACCCTGAAGCCTCACAAAAGATCAGAGACAGATCAGAGACAGATCAGAGACAGATCAGAGCTCGGAGCTGACTTACTGAGAGCCAAATGTAAGGAAAAGCACAAGCCAAGTCAGGGAAATGACATACAAGATTATTTCATGATGCTACCATAGATTTATTCTGCACAGAGAGACTTATTTATGTTCAAGAGATCATTTTACCTTAGGTTTATTCTGCACAGAGAGCCTATGTATGTACAGTGTTGCATTATATAGTATATTATGATCGAGTGCATTCATCATGTTGCTCTGATACAGTATATTTAAAACCAACCTTTGACCCTAATGAACCAGTGGCCATTATAGAGTATATACAATATTGATAGACACTGCCATCCCATTCCAAGACTGGAGGGTTCATCAACTAAGAAAAAATGTTGGTGTGGAATGAAGGTCAACAATGCAAGTCTCCGCTTCACACTTTCAGTGTTTTCATGACATCAATAGACGTTGACCTTTATTCCATACCAATATTTTTTCGCATGACTGGCTTCAAAGGACGGAAGCAGTGGACAAGGTCGGAGAATTGCTTAATTACAGTTCTGAACCCAGTGCACAAACAGGATCATGTAATAAGTGCAAGCAAAGTGCAAAAAATCAAACGCAATCCACTGCCATGCACTTTGCTGGCTGGACCAGGTCATTATGCTCCGAGAATCCGAGAGACTTACCTCTACATTGGCAGGTAACACTTTATGCATGGGGCAGTCCTAAATATACAGTATCAAGTATCACAGCAAACATAATCTTTTGGAGCACAGAGACTTGCCGCCTCCAAGAAGTGTAGGATAGAACTCTGCATCCTTCTTTGCACTTTGCACTATGCCATGCAATTGGTAAATAATCCCTCTAGCCTTGGCATGGGCATGTGTTGTTTGTGTTTATTGACGGAGTTCCAGAGAGAGGGTGCAGCCTAGCAAAAGGGTTGTAGATGCTATGGAGCATTGTTGAGACAGGATCTGTTGAGAAGATAAGCCTCGGCTAAGCATGGACAAGGTGAACGGGAAGATTAAGTCAAACATGTTGCTAGGTGCGAGCAAGTGATGGACTTTGAAGAATTTTGTATTGTATACAGGATTTAATAAGAAAAAAACCAACAGCCAGATGTTATCATGAGGCAAGCAGACAGCGAACAAGGATAGTGGTGTAATCCTTGCAGCTGAGCCTGAATGGTATGAAAGGTGCAGATCAGAGAAGTAAGGAGCCTGCTATAAAGCACATGAATATGGGAGCCTAGAGATGGCACGGAAATTGATAAATTGAAACTCTAATGAAAGAATGAGCCAAAAAAAATTGTCTGAGGCCTCAACATTTCCAGTAAATGTCAGCCTTGATGCCCAAATAAAAGGCACAAGAAAATGCAAGAAACTGTGTTATTCCGTAGGGTTAATGCACAAGGCGTGATGACTAGCTTGGTCTTTGAATGTCAATTTGGAATCATCTTCCAGGAAGCCCGGGCAGTGTCAAGAACAAGTTGGATTTTGGTCATTCAGAATGATGATAAGAGGTCGGAAGTGGAGAAACAGAATAATGTAGTGCCAGGAGTTGGCATTTCCAAGACATAAACTGGAAACACAGTAGGACTTGATCATGGAATAAGCTGAGCTCTGGTTAATTTGTCTACACAGTGAATTAAACAAATGAGCTTCCAGCCCACTGTTTATATTAAAAGGGACCCTGGCAGTGAGCAATAGACATACACACTGGCCAACCAGATGTACTGTTTGCTTGCCCACGGAATTTGCTTATTTTTGTTTATATTTTATCCTGATCCCTAACATTGCCTTGGAGCAGATCACCTGTTTTTTTTTGCCACCATACATTGCTGCACAGATACACTCCGAGCCTTATTCTGCTTTATTATTTCAGACGTAGTGACTGCTTTAAGAAGTCCGTTGGATTATTTCCCTGCAAATTATCTGTCTTTAAGTCCTGAGCTGCCGCACACATTTTAACCCAGCTTCTCCCTGTGCATAAGAATTGCTTTTTGCTTTCCAGCTGACAACTCTGTAGAGAGAGGTGGTTGCTATATTAGTCCTTAGCAACACAGGATTCTCTATAAGTCTGTATCATTCCTAATTGTTATTTTTCTATAATATAGAACCACCAAGGAATTTTTTGTACTTTACGTCCTGGTGTGCTGCCCTTTTTGCTATATTCTCACCTATTAGTCACAGCACTACTGAAATTACAGTTCGGGATACAGGAGTCTTCAGCTAAAAGTGTTATATTAGATTTTACATCCCCTCCCAAGAGTAATAGAAATGCAGTATTCTTAGAACACCTTTTGAAATTCCCTTTATAAAATCTTTAGTCAGGAATCATTTCAGAGGTGATATAGACTGATGCTTCGATTGTCTCCAGATTTGGAAGCAAGTCTACCATGGGTCTCTGTCATGAACCCTAGCCCAAATGATCCAGGTGGCGTTAGTATGGGGGTCTTGGGTCCACTAGAGAACCTACATCCAGGGCACAGTCTAAGAGCAGTTAGATGGACACAATGCCAAATGTTATAGCAGGGCTGTAACTATGGGGAGGCAGAAGAGGCACGAGCCTAGGGAGCGAAGGTAAAGGGGCACCAAGCACGTACTTTGCTGCCCCTAGTTCCTGAAGAGGTCAGCCGTACAGAACTCCTTCCTCCACTCTCCTGGCCTGCATGGAACTTCTGCCTCCCCTGCTCCTGACCCTCACAGAACTTCTGCCTCCCCTGCTCCTGACCCTCACAGAACTTCTGCCTCCCCTGCTCCTGGCCCGCACTGAACTTCTGCCTCCCCTGCTCCTGACCCTCACAGAACTTCTGCCTCCCCTGCTCCTGACCCTCACAGAACTTCTGCCTCCCCTGCTCCTGACCCTCACGGACCTTCTTCCTCCCCTGCTCCTGACCCTCACAGAACTTCTGCCTCCCCTGCTCCTGACCCTCACGGACCTTCTGCCTCCCCTGCTCCTGACCCTCACGGACCTTCTGCCTCCCCTGCTCCTGACCCTCAAACAACTTCTGCCTCCCCTGCTCCTGACCCTCGCGGACCTTCTGCCTCCCCTGCTCCAGGCCCAGACGGAACTTCTGCCTGACTTCTTGTAAATTAGGGAACCAAAAGGGAAAAAAATTAAAAAAAACTTTGACTTCCTTGTTTGTTTGATGAAAGGTCGTTTGGATTCGGTTCAACTAGGCACTTGGATTTGGTCAAATCTTGCGGAAAAGGCAAAATCTTGGCCAACTCACAAATTGAATCCTGGATTTGGTGCACTCCTTACACTTTCCCACCCGCAGACCAACTCAAAGGTGGGACACAACTCTGTTTGCTCCTTGCTGCAGCGATCAGTTATATTGGGCTGCTAACCAAATATAAGAATTACTTTTATCTTGAATCTCCTGAGACAAGATAGAGAAAAAAAAACTGGAACTAACTTTATCTTGAATTGCACATACATTAATTTCATAAGGCTTTATCAAATGAACATCACATGGAAATTTGTTTCTGTAAATCCTTGTGATTTTACTTCTCTGATGCTCTTACCATGATTAATTGTCTCATTAAGTTCGATTCATTAATATTCCAACAGTTTTCTCCTACTCGTCACTGAAAACTGTGATCGTAAAAAGAACAACAAGGGAAATTAGAGCCACAGAAATAACTTTGTGTAGTTAGTCACACACAGGGTTGTTACACAAAGCAGCCCTACTCAATACATTCCGTCGCTGCTCCTCTTCCTCCTGGTATTTGGATTTCTGATTGGTCCTGGGAACTGATAACATTGTATTGCCTGGACTGACATACTGGGCATCTGCCTGCAATGTTGTCCCAACAGATTCCTGGGAAGCATGGGAAAACATTTGGTTGTGAAGAAAGGAAGGAATACACTTTCTCTTCTGGGAAGCTGATGATTTGTGCCCTTCTACTTACTGGTTTACAAACTTAGGGCAGAGACACAAGGGCAGATTCAAGGAGATTAGTTGCCCGGCGATAAATCTCCTCTTCTTCGGGGGGACTAATCTCCCCAAACTGCCTTCCCTGTCTTCCCATCGGCTAGAATGAAAATCGCCAGTGGGATGGCACTTGGAGTGCTTCGATTTCTGAAGTTGCCCGAAGTTGCCTCACAAGGAAACTACAGGCGACTTCGGAAAACAAAGCGTGCATCCGTCATGACACTACAAATGCGAACGCTGCATGTTGCATCTTCATCCAACAGTCGTGTTGTGACAGATTCATGCTATAACAACGTCTGACATTCCAATTACTTTCCTTAGGTTCGGAATCGGCACATGCAATGTGACGCCTGCACTTCCACGCATCGCATCGGAACAGAAGGTATCGGATTCAAAACACCTGTGTAGTTATACCCTAAAAGTTAACTTAAAGGAGAACTAAAGCCTAACTAAAGAAGAAGTAATGTTGTACATTATGTTTTGGGTTTCTGTAACACCCAAGGCAACCACAGCCCTTTAGCAGTAAAGATCTGTGTCTCCAAAGATGCCCCAGTAGCTCCCCATCTTCTTTTCTGCTGATTCACTGCACATGCTCTGTGCTGCTGTCACTTACTGAGCTTAGGGACCCACTCACAATATACAGTACATATAGAATAGAAATGTCACAATATAAGGCTGATTAGTAATTAATACAGATAATTACTACATGGCAGCACAGAAACCAGTACAATTAGCATCAGAATTTAATAATCAGCAAACCTGTAGCATCAGCTTATATTGGGGAAGCTCATTTTCTGCTGGATAATTAGTGACGAGCCCTAAGCTTAGCTTCTCAACAGCCAATCAGAGCCCACTGAGCATGTGAGTGTCACAGACACTTTCCAAGATGGTGACCCCCTGTGACAAGTTTGAAGTCCTGGATCATTGCTGCTATTGACAAGCTGACACTTTAGCCTCGTGCAATAAGTTCACTATATAAAATAAGGCATTTTTAGCCATATTTGTTTTTAGGGTTTAGTTCTCCTTTAAAGCCAAACAACCCCTTTGAGGAGACAAGACAATGCAAAAACAGATGAAGCAACTAGTATCAAAAGATGTTCAAAACTACCGTCTTGATTAGTGAAGATTCAAAACATTCAAGCCCAGTTCTAGATGATCTGTTATTAGGGTTAAAAAATCAATATGACTGATATAACTCACCCTTTTCTTCCTCTCCCAAGCCGATAACCAACACTCCCTTGGTGCAGATGGTGAGTTTCCTTTCTCTTGCTTAAGTTCTCCACTTGCTTTCTCTTACAAGTTGTTGTTGATATATTACCAACCAACATCCTCTATTACAGTGATCCCTAACCAGTAGCTTGTGAGTAACATGTTGCTCCCCAACCCATTGGATGTTGCTCCCATTGGCCTCAAAGCAGGTGCTTATTTTTGAATTCCAGGCTTGGAGGCAAGTTTTGGTTGTATAAAAAGCCGTTGTACTGCCAAACAGAGTCTCAATATAGGTTGACAATCCACATAGGGGCTACCAAATGGCCAAACACAACACTTATTTGGCACCCCAAGAAAATTTTTCATGCTGTTGTTCCTCCCCAACTCCTTTTACTTGAATTTTGCTCATGGGTCCAAATGTTTGGGGATCCCTGCTCTATTATATAAATTATCTGCTGCCAGTATTATAGGAATCAGGCACATTCCCAATGATTGAGTTATTATGATTATTAAAGGGATACTGTCATGGGAAAAAACATTTTTTTTTCAAAACGAATCAGTTAATAGTGCTACTCCAGCAGAATACTGCACTGAAATCCATTTCTCAAAAGAGCAGACAGATTTTTTTATATTCAATTTTGAAATCTGACATGGGGCTAGATATTTTGTCAATTTCCCAGCTGCCCCTGGTCATGTGACTTGTGCCTGCACTTTAGGAGAGAAATGCTTTCTGGCAGGCTGCTGTTTTTCATTCTCAATGTAACTGAATGTGTCTCAGTGGGACCTGGATTTTACTATTGAGTGTTGTTCTTAGATCTACCAGGCAGCTGTTATCTTGTGTTAGGGAGCTGCTATCTGGTTACCTTCCCATTGTTCTTTTGTTTGGCTGCTGGGGGGAAAGGGGAGGGGGGTGATATCGCTCCAACTTGCAGTACAGCAGTAAAGAGTGTTTGAAGTTTATCAGAGCACAAGTCACATGACTTGGGGCAGCTGGGAAATTGACAATATGTCTAGCCCCATGTCAGATTTCAAAACTAAATATAAAAAAATCTTTTTGCTTTTTTAAGAAATGGATTTCAGTACAGAATTCTGCTGGAGCAGCACTATTAACTGATTTATTTTGAAAAATTTTTTTTTCCAATGACAGTATCCCTTTAACATGCCTTTCCAGCGTTCCAGTGCAGAATTCTAATATTTATTAATAGTACTAATAGGTCATTAGCACATCCTTGTGAACTGTATTGTAATTATATTTTTTATATTTATGTGAATTGTATTTCTAATAATGCACTTATTGTTACTTTTTATTCCAATGACCCCTTGTTTGTTACTACTAATTTATTGTTTAGCTGCACAGTGCTTTGCCCTCAAGGAGCGCTTTACAAATAAAAAGATACATACACACAGATACAACTCCCTGCCAGAGCCTTGAGGCTCCCGTACAGGCTTTCTTTGAGAAATGATATATATTTCCGTCATCGCAGTTCTAAATCTTGCATGGAGGAGAGTTTGGCAGGCGCTCGCTCTACAGGGACAGTTATACAATATGTATCAGGGCAGACAAGTGACGGTGTGTTTATGATTCACCTATTAAAGCTGCGCTATATGCCCGTAAGGAACAAGCTGCGCTATTGTAATGATGATGGAGTGAATATGGCTGGTGATCATTATGGTCGGGACCTGTAATTGTTTTTGGACCAATTCCTGTTTACACAAGGAGCAGTATAAAAGCATACGCTGCAGGCAGCCAAGTAAATGACAGTCCCTACTTCCAGGGGTGTAACTACAGAAGAAGCAGACCCTGTGGCTGCAGGGGGCCCCAGGAGGAATAGGGGGCCCAAATAATGACTGATTTCAAAATACATTGGTGAAACAGGACAACCTCTGGATATGTTGGGGGCCCTAAAATTAATTTGCTGTGGGGCCCAGTCAGTGTCGGACTGGGATGCCAGGGGCCCACCAGAAAACCTTAGGCTGAGGGCCCATTTTCCAAACTACTATACCTCCTCATCTCACTCAACATCATTATTCTCCTAGTCTGTTTTCTCTACATACTATACTATATCCTTCCATTATTAAGCCTCTTTGTTCTCATAAAGAAATAGGGAATGACCATCGAATAGGCCAAATGGTTAAAAGCAAGAGGCCCACTGGCACCTGGGCCCACCGGGAGTTTTCCTGGTATCCCGGTGGGCCAGTCCGACATTGTATATTGAGATACCATTGCAGCCTATGCAGGGTCGGACTGGGCCGGCGGGACACCGGGAAAAAAACACTTGTATGTGTATGTGGAAAATCTTCCTGCCAACCTGCCGCAACCTCCCTTCTGGGGCGCGGGCAAAAATAAACCTGCAAATCTGTGCCTGCACATCTGGAGGGGGCCCTGGGACAGCAGCACCGGAGGGCCCCAGTCCGACCCTGAGCCTATGGTGGGGATTCCTATAATTTCTCTGGTTCCTGTCTACACCATATGCCCTAGATTACCCTTTATGTCCCAATTTCTCTTTCATTGACTATGTTAGAGCCTCTAATCCTCCTCCTTCCAGTGTTCCATTGTTTCTTACCCCATCAGACAGAGCCTCACCCTTCCAGCATTTCTAGGGTCCCCCATTTCCATCAACCCTACTTGCCTAGGTAAGGCATTCTCTGTACATGTGATGCCAAATGTATTTTCCCTTAAACCCTAAAAATTAATATGGCTAAAAATGCCATATTTTATATAGTGAACTTATTGCACGAGGCTAAAGTTTCAGCTTGTCAATAGCAGCAATGATCCAGGACTTCAAACTTGTCACAGGGGGTCACCATCTTGGAAAGTGTCTGTGACACTCACATGCTCAGTGGGCTCTGATTGGCTGTTGAGAAGCTAAGCTTAGGGCTCGTCACTAATTATCCAGCAGAAAATGAGCTTCCCCTGTAATATAAGGGACTGATTATTAAATTTTGATGCTAATTACACTGGTTTCTGAGCTGCCATCTAGTAATCATCTGTATTAATTACTAATTATATTGTGACATTTCTATTCTATGTGTACTGTATATTGTGAGTGGGTCCCTAAGCTCAGTAAGTGACAGCAGCACAGAGCATGTGCAGTGAATCAGCAGAAAAGAAGATGGGGAGCTACTGGGGCATCTTTGGAGACACAGAATTTTACTGCTAAAGGGCTGTGGTTGCCTTGGGCTGGTACAGAAGCACAAACATCATGTACAACATTTCTAGCTACTTCTTTAGTTAGGCTTTAAATAATGAAGCCAATGCAGAGAACATCTCTGCAAGGTTAAGCCTTATGTCACTTCCCACACATCTAAAAGCCACTATGGAATGAATGTTCTATGCCCCCAACGTAATTGTCACTATGAAGAACACAAATGTAAGATAAATCCTCTTATGACTAGAGTAAATTTGAATTTTTAGCATGATATTACATTAACCTTTGTGGATAGAGTCTCGCATGACACGGAACCCACTCTCTGCACAAACCACTAAATCCTTTTTTGCCATTAAGGCCTGGCCTCATTTTGTCCAATTTAGTTTGTAAGTACAGGGGACGGGCTTTCTCTTTCTTTACAATATCCATTTATCCACCTTAAATCCAGCCTGACATTTACCTGTTCCAGCTTACAGTTTATTCAAGTGCTTCTAAAGGGAAATTATATCCGGAGGATCTTAAATAATTTAGAGGCTGTCTGAAGGAATGGAGTCTGCTGTCTTTGCCACTGCAATATCATTAATATAAGGCAATGGGCTCTCCTCTAAACCTTTATTTAGCTGCTAACCAGTAGAAAGACCTGTGGCCTATGCCCTGTGCTCCTTCGAATCCACTGCCATTTAGCGAATAAATGTTTGTTCCATTTGATTACCAAACATCTAGGTTTGCTCCAGAAGTTATACTAACAAGTAAGTAGCCTGGTCATTAGCTAACTACAACCAGCCCACCCAGACCACCCAGACCACCCTTCCATTAGTTTCCCAGAGTGGATCTGCCTAGCTACGTGGGTGGCATAGGTGGACAGTGGGGGACCAGCTCCCATTTGCTCCCTACATAGCGCCATTCACTTATGGCATTCTGGAGTTTAACTACCAGATACCAGAACTTATACTGGGCGTCTAACCATTTGTTTGTATATAGATAAGAGCAAGGGGGTAATTCATTTATACCCTATCATTGATCCTACTTGGATGGATAGTGGCTGAACGGATATCAGCTCACTTTTTCCCCACGTGTCCATCCTATGTGTTTTTAATTTGTGTGTATTTTTCTGGACATAGTCCAGCTTCATTGAGGTGGATCCCCAATGGTGTGTTGTGTTAGCGTGATCTTTTTAAGTGAGTCTAATAAAAGTTGAGTTTTAATTGATAGATTACTACAGCACCTGAACTAGTTAACTGGAGGACTGGAGGACAAAAGTAACTATGTATTCCACTTCGTAACTCCTCAATAGATACGTATGTTTGTTACATTTATTACAAATTAACTTGCGGGTGCACTGCTACTTTGTATTATATTTTTTTTGTTACTCTATAAGTAAGCATGGTTAAGAGATACGGAGCACAAAAAATGGCGTAGACCTTTTGTATTAAAAGGGAACTCCACAAAAACATAACGTAAGCTTTTTGAAAAATAAACATAACTTCAAGCAACTTTGCAATCTATATCAATCAAAAAATATACAGACTTTTCATGCTTTTTAATGGTTTCTGACAGTTCCCTAAGCCTAGTCCCCTGCTCTCCTGCTGATCTGTCTGACTACTTTGCTGAGCTGTCTGACTACTGTTACTTTGTATCAACAGACATCTGTCCTCAGCCTGCATCCTCCAAAGCCCACAATTCCCTGCACACTTGATTTCAATAAGATAAGGAACGTCACAGTGCAATGCATTGTGGGTTATGTAGTTCCAGCATGCTGTCTGTAAGTTGTGGAGAAGTTGTTACAATTTGTAACATCAGTGTTTAGTCCCTCCTTCCCTGCCAGGATTTCAAATGATGCAGAAAGAGAAGAACTGTTAAACAGCTGGATTTCATCATAGAAAATACCATTTATTCATACTTTTTGAAGAACAAGTAACTGTGATGGATATATAAGGGGTTTCTGTGTTATGTGGGCCTCTTTATCAAATTTTGGTTTGGAAGCCAGAGTTCCCCTTTAAATATCTTCGCCCACATGAAGATAATCAGGGTTTAGTAGTTCGACTACGAAAAGCGTTGTCTTTAAAGGATAAGTAAACCTTTAAAATAAATGAATGTAAAATTGATGAGAGTGCTAGTCTAAGCACTTTTGTAATTTACATTCATTATTTATTCTTTTTTCATTCCAAGATATTAAGGGAAACATGGACTGTTAATATAAATGAATTTTGTTACAACAGCGCCACCTGCTGGTCAGTTTCCCACCAGTCTGACCAGCAAGTAGTCAAGGAAGTTGTCAGGAGAAAGAAAGAGGCTGCTCTGATGTTCTTCTGCTTAGGAAAAAATTAGAAACCTTTTTCACATTTTTAAGCAGAAGAACATCATCTTCTATTCCTTGACTACTTGATGGTCCCTGTAACAGTACATGTAATATCTTGGAATGAAAAAAGAATAATAATGAATGTACAAAAGTGCTTAGACTAGAACTGGTGCAACCTAAGCACTTTTGTGCTTACTGTCTGCTGGTCAGTTGTCTGACCACAAGTAGTCAAGGAAGTTGTCAGGAGAAAGAAGGCTGCTCTGATGTTCTTCTGCTTAGGAAAGATGTGAAAAAGGTTTCTAATTTTTTCCTAAGCAGAAGAACATCAGAGCAAGCCTCTTTCTTTCTCCTGACAACTTCCTTGACCTACTTGCTGGTCAGACTGGTGGGAAACTGACCAGCAGGTGGCGCTGTTTGTAACAAAATTCATTTATTATTAACAGTCCATGTTTCCCTTAATATCTTGGAATGAAAAAAGAATAAATAATGAATGTAAATTACAAAAGTGCTTAGACTAGCACTCTCATCAATTTTACATTCATTTATTTTAAAGGTTTACTTATCCTTTAACTACTTGTATCCTTCTGGGCACCTGAGGATGACGTCGGACGCCTTGCCTGACGGGTTTCGTTGATCTTCGTCTTCCTCAGCTCCTCCTAGTAGTGGCGCTGTCAGTCCTGGTTCCAGGCGTCACTCCTCTCACTGTCCAGTTAGTCCAAGGCCCATCAAATAAATAAGGCCCATAATATTGTTAGACATTTGTAGTGTGTACATCAGGGACACCCAACCTGTAGGCCTCCGGCTATATGAGATGTGAAGGCTGTTGGGGGATGCTAGAAGGTATATGGGGGAATGTAATAAAAATAAAATATTCGCAATGCGAAAAGTTATGCCTTTGCACAAACAAATTTTGCTTTCGTGAATTTAATATTAGGGATGCACTGAATCCACTTTTTTTGATTCGGCCGAACCCCCGAATCCTTCGCGAAAGATTCAGCCAAATACCGAACCGAATCCGGTGGGAAAGGAAAAACATTTTCTACTTCCTTGTTTTCTGACAAAAAGTCACGCAATTTCCCTCCCCGTCCCTAATTTGAAAATTAGGATTCGGTTCAGCCGGGCAGACGGATTCGGCCGAATGCTGCTGAAAAAGGCCGATTCGGCTGAATCCCGAACCGAATCCTGGATTCGGTGCATCCCTATTTAATATAGCTTGTGCGAACCCGGAAACTGTTTCCGACCACTTCCGACAGTGGAAGACCGTTTGCGAATTTTAAAGTTTGCGCCATTGGGCAGTTAATGTAATAAAACTTCTTACTGGGAAAGTCGTAAAGTAAAGATCCCGACACCTTCAAGCACTTCTTAAGATTGCACAATTAAAATTCGCAATGCGCAATTAAAATTCGCAATGTAATAACTGTTGAAGGAATAATATTACATTGCGAGAGGTGGATTTTTATTCTTATTGGTGCGAATTGTTTTTCTCTTTGCGACTTTAATCATATTCCCCCCCTTAGGGTAGGACTACATGGACATTTTTGGCGCAATGTGACGCGCTGCAACAAAACGCAGGCATCAAATAGCATGCAACGGAAATAAGGTAAGTAATGGAAATGTCGGATGAAGTCGCAGCATTGATCCGACGCGACACAACTGTCGGATGCAGACGCAGCGTGCAGCATCTTTATCCGACAGCCGCATCGCGTCGGATCAACGCTGTGACACCATCCGATGATGCATTCACTTACCTTATTTCCATCGCATGTGATTTGAAGCCGGGATTTTGTTGCAGCGCGTCAGATCGTGACGAAACGTCCATGTAATCCTACCCTAAGTCTTCCCCTCGACTCCAGTCCCACTCCTGAGAATTCTCAAGGGAACATTTAAGTTGCGTTTATGACTTTACCCTTCTATTAACCTTCAGCCACCTAAGGAGTAACTATCTGCACAAGTCCTATTTTCCATTGCCGGAGGCATTCTGCTTTTGAATATTGAATTAAACCTTGTCTCAAAGTATCTGTCATTGGAATCATTTGTCGTGGGTGGTGGGTGGGTTCCTTTTAGTGCAAAATGGCTGTAATTCTTCCCGCTTGACATCTTTTCTGCAGAGCGGCATCTCTGGGAAGGCTGGTTCTTGGATGTGACAATTACGGATTCGCCAGGAATAGCATCACTTGGATATTTATTCATTATTTATGAAGTTGTCCTTAACCCTTTAAGGTACCTCATGCAGGTATATATGCGTGACATTAAATTCTGGGCTTTAAATACCATGATAAGGGGCCTGTTCATCTATAATTCATTCGCTAGATACCTCCATTCTGTCCAGCGCATGTAGGGTCCAATAACACAACAGGTAAATACGTCTCTCAATGTTATACTCTGTTATAATTATTGTTTATTATTAGGTGCAAATATGGGTGCAGAATTGTGGCAAATAAGAAACTGGTAGTCATACACTATGGGCCGGATTTATTAAGGTTTGAATGGTAAATTCAAATTTGAATGTTCACGTTTAGTGATGGGCAAATTCATTTGCCAGGCGCGAATTCACGGCGCATTCCCACAATTCGCCACTGGAGAATAAAGTCTCTTCTAAATAAGCTACAGCAAAACTTTGCCAGTGTCAAAAAAAATTGGACACCGTCGTCCGTTTTTTTGTACGCTGGCGCATTTTCGCCAAAAAAAACACACGCCGGCATCAAAAACGAGACGCCGGCGCCGTTTCACAATTTTTTTGCCATTTTGCGAGAAATTTCCAAATCTTTCGGGCGAAGAAAACCACCCCAAATTCGCCTCATCACTATTCACGTTTTTTTTTTTTTTTGGTCAACACTGACAAATTTGAATTTAAAACCACCAACTCAAATTTGAATGTGAGATTTATCACACCTCGACCATGGAAACAGTACTAATTCTCCACCTAAAACTTGCCGAGTTCATGTACAAGTCAATGGCAGAGGTCCGTTGAGCCATTTGAAGATGTTAATTACCTTCCTGACATTCAAGGTTGTTTTTTTTCCAATTTAGATCAAATTTTCGTGTCGTTCCTGTTGGATCGAATATCAGACGTTCAAGTTTTTCATAAATAACCTCCCATTCGAATTGTGAGTATATTAGAATTTATTAGAGTTAAAAAAAATTCACACAACTTCTAAATGTGACCTTTAATAAATCTGCCCCTACAAGTTTGCACCTACGAGTAGCATACTATCACCATGTGCCAATTTGCCAGTTATGCCTACTATAAATAGTAAGGTGTAGCACAAAGGAACCGTATTTGTACAGTATGCCCTGCATTGATTAGCCAGGGCTCCGATCGCAAGAAGAATTCTACTTGGCCAGGTATAGTAAAATTACTTTTTAGTAGGGATGCACCGAATCCAGGATTCGGTTCGGGATTCGGCCAGGATTCTGCCTTTTTCAGCAGGATTCGGATTCGGCTGAATCCTTCTTCCCAGCCGAACCGAATCTGAATCCTAATTTGCATAGGGTTTGGATTCGGTTCAGTATTCAGCCGAATCTTTTGCAAAGGATTCGGGGGTTCGGCCGAATCCAAAAAAGTGGATTCGGTGCATCCCTACTTTTTAGGACCACCAACTTTGTTATACATTTCTAGTTTCTAGTCTATGTCCTGGGGTTTTAAGGGTAAATGATCTTGTAATTTGGATCTTGATACCTTAAGTCTACTAGAAAATCATGTAAACATTAAATAAACCCAATAAGGATTAACGGGATACTGTCATGGGAATTATTTTTTTCAAAACACATCAGTTAATAGTGCTGCTCCAGCAGAATTCTGCACTGAATGCATTTCTCAAAAGAGCAAACAGATTTTTTTATATTTCATTTTGAAATCTGACATGGGGCTAGACATATTGTCAGTTTCCCAGGTGCCCCCAGTCATGTGACTTGTGCTCTGATAAGCTTCAGTCACTCTTTACTGCTGTACTGCAAGTTGGAGTGATATCACCCCCTCCCTTTCCCCCCCCCCAGCAACTTGACAACAGAACAATGGGAAGGTAACCAGATAACCGCTCCCTAACACAAGATAACAGCTGCCTGGTTTTGCTAAAACAACACTCAATAGTAAAATCCAGGTCCCACTGAGACACATTCAGTTACATTGAGTAGGAGAAACAACAGCCTGCCAGAAAGCATTTCTCTCCTAAAGTGCTGGCTCTTTCTGAAAGTACATGACCAGGCAAAATGACCTGAGATGCACCTACACACCAATATTACAACTAAAAAATACACTTGCTGGTTCATGAATAACATTTTATATTGTAGAGTGAATTATTTGCAGTGTAAACAGTGTAATTTAGAAATAAAAAACTACATCACAAAAATCATGACAGAATCCCTTTAATTATATCTTAGTTGGAATCAAGTACAAGCTACTGTTTTATTATGACATTTTTATTTTGTATTATTTAGATAACATGGAGTCTGGATGACGACCTTTCCGTAATTCATAGCTTTCTGGATAATGGGTTTCCTGATAACAGATCCCATTCCTGTATAAGAAAAAGGCTGAAACTCTAAGGCATATATTCCCTTTCAGACAGAGACAAACAGCTCATATTTTGTTGTTTCCTATAATTAACTTGTTGCACCCGTTTTGCAGTATGTTATACCTAGCAATGTTCTCTTTGTCCTTTATTCCTGTGCTTGATTTAATAACAAGTGGCATCGCGGCTATAGAACGCCACCGAAACCCCAGCTTTATTACCGCTATCTCCCATGTTTCTTTTAAATTGCTTACAGTACAGCACCCGCTTTCGTTTTATTTATTGATATTTTTTTGCCCTTTATTAGCTTGTCAATGCAGGAATAGCATTCCGAAGCAGCCCCCGACTCAGTAAATTGCAGATCACAGAGTAACGGGTACAGGTTAAACAGGGTCTGTGTCTTTCGTTCTTTTTGAGCCGCAGCAAATCACAAGCAGCAAAACAAAACAAAGCCAAACGTTGACTTTTCTCCGGCGCCTGGAAGCGATGGAGGCCCGTGACATTAGCGACTCCCTCGTTACGACTGATCACCTGCGCCGATTGGCCATGTAATGAATCTGGATGAATCTGAGATTAGATGGAGGCCTGAAAGAGGGGAAGTTTATTTCGTAGCTGATGAGCTGTTTAAAGCACAATAAATTCACCACAATGAGACTCTATATCGAGGGGGATAATTACGTAGGTTAAATTAAACTCTGGCTGTCGGCGCTCATAGAAAGGCACGGCGATGGGGGGAGATGGATAACTGAAGCCCTGCATATTATAAAAGGCTGGCGGTAATCCTGTCATTTTCATTTCAAACCAGTTAGATGTAATTTTGATTCATGTAAAGGATCAACTGAGCCGTCGCTGGGCGATTAAATCCGAGACTGTGCCGTCCAAAAACATCATTAAACTGGTCCCTGCTGCAGTGTCCACTTCATTTGCTGTAATTCGCCATACAGACGAAATGCCAGTGTGTTCACCTGTCTGAATTGGGTTGGCTGTAATATTTCTGCTTCATTCCTTTGAAAACTGGACACAGATAAACTCTACAACGAGCTTGGCTAATTTTGATGCTCCCCACCATGAATAAAATTGTGGCTTCATGTTTTTAGCAAACAATGCTGTCACTTTGTGGCTGCTATTGCAGTTCTTTTGAAGTTTCTAATTCAGCAACAACAGCAGATGCGCACGGTGCGAATATAAATATATGTAAAAAGCAATAAATGTGAGTGCAAGGCCTTCATAATTATCATGGGCCTCATCCTACTAAATTACCAGGGCCTTCCCCCCAAGGAGTTGCCAAATATTAGGTTTGGCAACAAAAAACAATGCTGCATTGTGTTAAATCCAACCCATAATTAGGCAAGCCCCAGCCACTCTCCACAGTCCCCACCTCCTATCACGCTTGGTTAGGGTTGCCACCTGTCCGGATTTCACCCAGACAGCCCCGTTTTTTGGAAGGGATGTCCGGGTGAAAAGTGCCTGTCCAGATTTCCAAACTATGAAATCCGGACAGGACATTGACGTTAATGACATATCGATCAACTAATTGCTGATCGCCATGGCATCAGCCCCGCCCCTTATGTCACTGGCCCGCCCCTGCCCCTTTTCTCCGATCGGAAAAGGTGGCAACCCTACGTTTGGTATCCCAAACTCATAACAGTTGAGTTTGCCTTTTGCCTCCCAAATGCACAGTGCTACAGCAGATTATGTGTCCCGCACGTGAAGAAGAGTGCAGTGGAGCTCACAGGCGCCATGTTCATCACTTCGGTATTCTTTGTGAATTGAGCGGCTTATCAGTGCATGCCCAGTTGGATCAATCTTCCAGTTCATTACAACTGCGCATGTGCCGAAAGAGACAGAAATTGCCGAAGGTAAGGAATAAGACCTGCGGATTACCAAAGAATCGGAAGATGACGCCCATAAGCTCTTCTGCAGGTGCGCATCAGTATTCCTAGAGGGGATACATAATCTGTTTCTCCTTTAACACACAGAAGCTGGTATTATTCTTGGGTTTATACAGAAGCTCATTCCATTAAACTGGGGATCCCCAACCTTTTTTTTCCCTGTGAGTAACATTTAGGTGTAAAAATAAAAGTTGGAGAGCAACAGAAACATGCAAAAAGTTCCAAAATACAGGTTCTGATTGGCTATTGGATTTGGAAGGACCTATGGGGACTGCAAGCCTACAGGAGACTTTGTTGGACAGCACATGTAATTTTTATACAACCAGAAATTGAAAAATAAGCACCTTCGTTGAGGCCACTGGGAGCAACATCCAAGGGGTTGGTGAGGGATCACATGCAATGTATGATAATCTTAAACCATCCACCCAATGAGTCTTTGTTATCGTGCTCCTCTTAAACGCAACACAGTTTTCTAAGTAAGTGGAATATGTTTCCAATACTGTGACCAGGAATGGATCATTATCTCCCTAATGGCATAGAGTTAATTGGTGATTCTTCCCATAAGGTATTCAAATAAGCCCTTTTTCTACTTTTAAATTATAGTCCCAGTTGACCTCTGGTTCCAAGAAAGATCCAGTTCCCTCAAGGAATGTGCCTGGCTCATCTTTGGGCTCCTTGGGTTCACATATTCCATTTTAGGTCTAATTGGATCAGCACAACTTGCTTATATTGCTTGTTTAGATACAAGTGTACTTTGTAGTTCTGAGATACTCAGCAAGTTTATCCCATTATCTAATTACAATGTTTGTAAGCTGACTATTGGCTTCATGCAATGAAGCGCAAACACTAAAATATGCAATCATTTGGAAAATATGTATTAGGAGAGAGTCATTGGAGGCTGTTATCCCCCTCCCAATCAAACACAGGATTCTAGGCAAAGCTATCTGTCGGATATATGTACCAGCATAGAATCCCACATGGTTGTCCTTATACACTAAAATAAAGTTGTATTAATAGCCAAACACTACCTGATATGCCTGTGATCCCATGTTCTAGCATTCCCAATGGAAAAACTATGACAATGTGCCTTGCAATTCACAGTTATGCCCAGCAATGCCCAGGTATGCCCAGCAATGCACAGTTATTACCAGAAAT
This sequence comes from Xenopus laevis, assembly GCF_017654675.1. NCBI lineage: Eukaryota > Metazoa > Chordata > Amphibia > Anura > Pipidae > Xenopus > Xenopus laevis. The sequence continues at coordinate 104,394,900 of NC_054384.1, read as the reverse complement.
GCACAGTTATTAAAGCCATAGCCAAGGTCAGGAGACATTGTTCCCAAGGATTCTTACTTTTACACTATGACCAGAGGTAAACAGTTAGGGACCACCGTATGGAGTTTACATTGACGTGGTATGGTGGCTTACCAATTTTATGATCATAACTTTGTAACTAAAAACCCTTGTTTTTATTCACACATGCACTTACATATATACTGAATTACTTGTGAGACAGGGGACCAGGGAATGTGCATTGATTAATGTCAGTTGCACTTCCATTGTATTTAAATGTATTTTTTAGCCTGGAGTGCTCCCACTACCCCCCCTTGTATTTTTTGTCTTGTAGTCAGGAGCAGGTGCTGCTTCCAAGTGGCTTGTAGCACCCCCTTACCCGCCCCTTCAACTAAAGTGGTCCCATGCCTTTAAAAATGGCCGTTGGTTTGGGCAATCTCTCCCTTAAAGGATAAGTAAACCTTTAAAATAAGCGATTTTAAAATTGATGAGAGTGCTATTCTAAGCACTTTTGTAATTTACATTCATTATTTATTCTTTTTTCATTCCAAGATATTAAGGGATACATGTACTGTTAATATAAATGAATTTTGTTACAATAGCACCACCTGCTGGTCAGTTTCCCACCAGTCTGACCATCAAATAGTCAAGGAAGTTGTCAGGAGAGAGAAAGAGGCTGCTCTGATGTTTTTCTGCATAGAAAAGATTTCAGAAATGTTTCTATTTTTTTTCCTAAGCAGAAGAACATCAGAGCAGCCTCTTTCTTTCTCCTGACAACTTCCTTGACTACTTGGTGGTCAGACTGGTGGGAAACTGACCAGCAGGTGGTGCTATTGTAACAAAATTCATTTATATTAACAGTACATGTATCCCTTAATATCTTGGAATGAAAAAATAATAAATAATGAATGTAAATTACAAAAGTGCGTAGTTTAGCACTCTAATCAATTTTACATTCATTTATTGTAAAGGTTTACTTATCCTTTAAAAGCCGCATTAGTCAGCGGCAGGGGAGGATCTAGCCCTTTGATTAAAACCAAAGCCAAGGTCAGGAAACTAAAAACCCTTGTTTTTATTCACACATGCATATATACTGAATTACTTGTGAGACGGGACCAGGGAATGTGCATTGGTTATTGTCAGTTGCACTTCCATTGTATTTAAACATATTTTTTAGCCTGGAGTGCTCCCACTACCTCCCTTGTATTTAATGCACAGTTATGCCCAGCAATGCACAGTAATTACCAGCAATGTACAGTTATGCCCAGCTAAGCACGATTAGGCCCAGCAATGTACAGTTATTACCAGCAATACACAGTTATGCCCAGCAATGCACAGTTATTACCAACAATGTTCAGTTATGCCCAGCAATGCACAGTTATGCCCAGCAAGGTACAGTTATTACCAGCAATACACAGTTATGCCCAGCAATGCACAGTTATTACCAACAATGTTCAGTTATGCCCAGCAATGTACAGTTATTAACAGCAATGCACATTAATGCCCAGCAATGCACATTTATGCCCAGCAATGCACAGTTATGCCCAGCAATGCACAGTTATGCCCAGCAATGCACAGTTATTACCAGCAATGCACATTTATGCCCAGCAATGCACAGTTATGCCCAGCAATGTACAGTTATGCCCAGCAATGCACAGTTATGCCCAGCAATGCACAGTTATGCCCAGCAATGCAAAGTTATTACCAGCAATGCACATTTATGCCCAGCAATGCACAGTTATGCCCAGCAATGTACAGTTATGCCCAGCAATGCACAGTTATGCCCAGCAATGCACAGTTATTACCAGCAATGCTGAAACCCTGCCCACTTCTGGAAAGCACAATCTTGTGGCTCCAGTGTGGGGATAAGGTGGAAGTATTCTTATGTAGTGGGTGGAACTAGGTCTTGTTTGTCCACCAGTGGGGATCCCATCATTTAATCAGCATTCAAACTGACAGTCAGTCTTAACTGACCAATGAAAGTCATTGTAGATTTGGAATCAACATGTTTTCCCCCATTTGGGTTAAATTTATAACTGCAATTTGAAGCTTATCATTTTCGATGATCTTCATCCAACTGTTAATTATCTGCATGATTTATTCAAGTGCCGCCTTTTTGGCGTGATGTCTATATTTCGGGATACATTTTTAACTTCACAGCCAGGGATCTTGCAAGGGTACACGGCACCCCAGGCAAAACTATTAAACGTGCACCCCTCCTTCTGTAACAAGCTTAAAATTCAGCTCTGCCCTCCGCGGCAAGAGAAAGACAATCTACAGTATGTAAATGATTTGACTTTGCTTTCTTCTATGGCAAGGGCAAGGACGGATTTGCACTTGCTTCTGCTAACATGGTTATAAAGCAACACCGTTATTATCCTTATTATTAGCCCCAAATCTATACAGGACACTGTGCTCATTATCACTGGGAGGAAGATACTTAGCACCGGGATATTTTTATGAGCAGACACCTAGTATCAGTAAACAGGACATAGTGCTCATTATATACAAATATATTGCCCATTTATCACCAGTTCATGAGAATTCAGCATCACTCTAAATATATGGAATACAAATAGCATCTTTATCCTTGCTGTATATACATATATGTCTACATATAGGAAAGATTTTAGACAATGACCTTGCATTTGCAAAGACTCCAATAATCCAATGATATAGTTGTAGACTGACCCCCTGCACAGGTAACACAGATAGGCCCACACTTAATCGTGCAGTATAGTGATTTGCCAGCAGGAGGTGTTAAGAGCCCCCCTGCTTGTTCCATAAATTGAGAGAGAGGAATTAACAGAGCGTGCTGCTATAAGGGAAGGGCAGCATTAAAAAGAATGACTTTTTCGCAAATAAATTTCTTCCAAAAACCAAAGGAAATATTCAGGTAGTGCTGAAATCCTAGCAGTACAGGAATCAAGCGTATTCCTTGCAAAATCCCATTAAATGAGTGAAAGTGATCAAAGAGACCCGAAGAGGGGCTGCAGGGGGGTTTGGCACTACCATTTGGAACCCTGCTGCCGTTTAAATGGATTCCTTTTTGAAGGTGAATATTCTAAGCAACATTGTGAACCTGAGGTGTTTGTGCTTTCAGACATTAAACTGTCCTTTCTACAGAAATCCCATCAATGTGCTTTATAGTTAGCAGCCAGTAAGGGTTTTCTATTAGAAGGCTTTTTAAAAGGGTACATACCCACATGCAATAGTTGCCAATGCCATGGAAGTGGAGCCATGCTGCCCCCATACCCAGGCTTAGGGGGATTGGTAGCATAGAGATTGCTACATATGAAATATCACTTAATAAAACCGAGGTTCTGCTCTTTAGAGTATCTGCAAATGGCTTTTTTTAGCACCCCTGGTTAGATGCCACCGGAGGCAAGGTTCTTACCAGAAATGCATCTATAGTACCTGACATTGTGTCTGGACTGGGGGCCCAGGAGTGTAGAGGGTCAAAATTAATGACTAATAACATTATATATATATATATATTCAAACAACTCAATGTCTTATTTAACCCTATAATTAGTTGGTTCTTACCTTGCCTCCTGACAAAACTGGCCCTGATCATTTGGGACTGAATGCAGTCAATGTTTCATTTCATTACTACAGGGCTGTTTGGATGAAGCCTACAAAGCACATTTGAAGGCACATGAGTAAGAATATACCCAACCACAGGGTTGGATTGACCTGCGGCCCACCATGGGCCTATATGGGACCTCTTGCAAGCCAATGTGAGGACCCACAATGTCACTAAGGAAGAACCATCTTGATTTCTAATCATATTTGTTTCTGACTCGGTTTCTATATTTTCAGACAGTACCCTTGTTTCGTGCATACCCTGGTTGGACTGACCTGTAGACTGAATACTCGAGGATGTCCCTAAGGACTTAGTCCCTAATGACTAGAGTAGATCATTATCATCCATTTATTTCCACCATAGGCCTAAATGAGACCTCTTGAGACCCACAATGTCAGTGAGGAACCATCTTGCTTTCTAACTATAGTTGTTTCAGATTTGGTTTTATATTTTCCTTATCTAAGAATTGAACTGAACAGAATGTCACAGTGAGACCCAGTAATATTTGGCCCTCAATTTCCAATTAAAGTCCCAGGGAGTTAACAGATAAAGACTTCTCACAACTCCAAAAACAGCTCCATCACTAGGTTCTCTGGTGTGTCCTACAAGGCCCTGTCACTGCCCTAATACATTCCTTTCATTGTTAACCAACATTTGCCTACCTTGGCAAAGTTTAACAGGGTGATGTATAAATCAAACAAAGTTATTGTTATTATTGAACTTCCGTAAGACCCTAAAGGCAAGCAAATATCCTACACATGCCAGGGGGACCCACAGCTATTTCAGAGCAAGGAGAGATGAACTGCCCATAGACTCTACTTGGGAAGGAGCCAAACTCCTGCCCACAAGTCTCTTTTTCTGAAAATACATTACAATTCAGCACATAATTTCAAGACTTTAAATCACTGTGGCATAAAAGGCCAACAGCAACCAATTGACAACGAGACAGTGATTTACGGTGGGTAATTTCATTCAATGACTAATTATAATACAGTAGCTCATGGAAGCTGTGGAATAAAGTATTGTTCAGTACAGGCCAGGGAGGACCTGCCCTTTGCACGTCCAGTTCTTGTACAACTCTACTTTCATCTCATCTGTTGGAGCAGTGTCAGACTCACTTACCACAGTACCAGAGGAACTCCCAGGGGTCTAGTTGGCCCCAGTCAAGAATGATTCCCATAATCCAGTTGTTATTCCCTCCATAGATCTGTGTCACCTTTTGCAGTTATCACTAGCTATATATCTGTTGTAACACTCTTGGTCACATTCTTTGGTGACTCTAGGAGGCCTGACACGTTATTGGGAAGTCTTAATTCACAGAAATAGGACACACCGGCACAACATGGGTAATTCCAGCAGGTAAAACCTTGCTCGTTTATTGCGGATGCAACGTTTCGGGCGTGACCCCTTTCTCAAGCATCATGCTCGAGAAAGGGGTCACACCCCGAAACGTTGCATCCGCAATAAACTAGCAAGGTTTTACCTGCTGGAATTACCCATGTTGTGCCGGTGTGTCCTACTTCTACGTTGTTTCTGAGGTTGCCCATTCCCTCTAGCATCGAGCACCTGGGGATCGCTGAAGTCTGGACGGCCAGGGTGTGCGAGTGTAAGTCTTTCTTTTTGCAAGTCTTAATTCACATCCATTGTACAGGGGAACTGTTTTTGTTTAAATTTTCCAATATGTGCCACCCCCTTTACTCCAAAGTACTATTACTACACCCCTCGCTCTTCAGAAATTCTGTATTTCCAATCTTTACTGCACTGGGAAAGTCTGGCTTGGTGCATTTTGTTTACGTACTTGGCACATGTGCCCTTATCGTGCTGTTTGTAGTGTTACATTGGCATATTGAAAATCGGAGGGATTAACAGGTGCCTTCAGAAACAATACGGTCTATACACCCATAAAGCCATGTGCCTATACACCTGTACTTACTGTACCAATGGTATTTGTGTCAAATGTTAGTGCACCCTCCAAGGATTGTAATGATTTACCTGATACCCTGGGGCTGGTGCTCCTGTTGGAAGAAAACTGCACCAGCCCTTGGCACTTGTAAGCAAGCGATGTTCTTCCTTCCTTCGTTCTTCAAGTGCCCTGGGCTGGTGCAGTTTTCTGCCAACAGGAGCCCCCGCCCAGACTGTGTTACCCCGGGCAAATTCCCTAACGTTTTACTTACCCCTCGGTGCAGATTCAGGCATTGGAGTTCATGTGCGCCATCTTCAGTCGCTTCGGTAATCTTCAGAATTGAGACTGGCGCTTCGGAAATTTTCATGAGTTTCGGAGCATGCGCAGTTGTCGCGAAACAGAAAATTGCTTCAACTGCGCCTGCGCCAACATGCCAGTCTGACTCCAAAGATTTCGAAAGAGAAGAAGATGGCGCCCATGAACTCCATTGCCTGAATCTGCACCGAGGGGTAAGTAAAACGTTAGGGGCATTTGCCTGGGGTAACACTTAGGCTGAGGGAAGGAGGGAGGGGGGTCTATGTAGGGTTGAGGGGTAGGGGTTTTTTTTAGCTTTAGGGTTTAATTCTCCTTTAAATAGCAGACAGATATACCTTCCACATGCTAAATAGCTAATTAGTGATTAATGAAGACTTTAGGGTACGACTACAGGGACATTTTCAGTGCAATCTGACATGCTGCAACAAAACAATGGCGTCAAATCGCATGCGACGGAAATAAGGTAAGAGATAGAAATGTCAGATGAAGTCGCAGCGTTGATCCGATGCCACACGACTGTCGGATGCAGACGCAGCGTGCAGTATCTGCATCCGACAGTTGTGTTGCGTCGGATGAATGCTGCAACTTCATCCGACAATGCATTCACTTACCTTATTTCCGTTGCATGCGATTTGACGCAGCAAGTCGGATCTCTCTGAAAACGTCCATGTATTCCTCCCCTTAAGGAGGACATCAATTCAACCATATAGGGTGCATCTAATTAACAGATGAATAGTTATCAGGCAACATCCCATGAGGCATAAAGTCATGTATAATAATGCTGGTCAGAGGGAAAGAGTAATCTCTATCCATTCTTTTAGACACTGGACCCATATCCAAGGCAAGAGGGATCAATTGTGAGCTGACTGGCTGCAGCCTACAATGCTGGTACCCCAGAACTCAGTGATCCTTCATCACTTGAGTTATTGCATCAAGAAAAAGGAAGGCATTTGTATTAGCATTGAGCGTTAATTGGTTTACCGTTTGTAAGTGTGAGTTGTATGTAAAGCTGGCCATACACGGGCCGATAAAAGCTGCCGACACAGCTGGCAATGTTGATCGGGCAGGGTTAAAAAAAGGGAAGAGATCCGCTCAGATCTACAAACACCCGACTTAAGGAGGCCATACACTTAGAGATCTGTTTGTTTCGCCAAACGAGCGAATCTCTTCCCGATATCGGATTGATCTGATTGTTGGACCCTAGGGCCTAGTAGCCAATAGGGGTGGTCGGATCGCGGGACCAAATCAACGAATAGATCCGGCCACAATCCAACCAGATACACAGTTCCAGAATTTCTCAATGAGGAATACAAATAGAAGTCTTGTGACAGATAGGGGAAAGGCATTATACAGGTCAAGACTGAACACATTCAATCCCCAAGGTCCTATTGGGGATAAAAAACAAAGTACACAGAACAAGTAGAAGGTGAATTGCAAAACCAATATATTAAAATACTATTTATTATATAAATACTAAAATACTGGCCAGCCAGGAAACAGTGAATAAATTATGAATAAATAGTTATAAAATCAGTAATAAATACAATCCAGGTGGGTAATCACTTTTCCTGTATTGAAAATGCAAATGACTGTTCCTTGGTGTTGGTATATGCTTGTAATTTAAAGAACAAGAGAATGATTGTGAGTTGTAGTTCAATAAGGCAAAAAAGTTATTTCCCAGGAATGAGAGCCGATAGTTTTTCCAGTATGGTGAAGCAGCGGAGTGTGCAAAGTGCTTGGCTAGATATAACAAACAGGCAGACCAATAGATGATAGAGAACAAGAAAGGACCGCTACTGAAACCAGGTGCTCAGTCAAACAGTGTCCCCACTGTGCACATTTATAAGACTCGACAGACAGACGGCACTTCTGGAACAGGTTTATTGGGGTTGCTGCTGTAAAACCTAACGCGTTTCGGGAGTAAATCCCTTAATCATAGGATTAAGTCCTATCATTAAGGGATTTACTCCCGAAACGCGTTAGATTTTACAGCAGCAACCCCAATAAACCTGTTCCAGAAGTGCCGTCTGTCTGTCGAGTCTTGCAGACCAATAGATGGCTGAATCTAAAGAGCAGATTATGTACATAGAGATCTGGGCCTGGCAATGTTTCAGGCCCTACTGTTTTAACCAGGGGCCCAGAAGTGCCAGGAATGTTGCATGATATGTATGTATGGCTATTTAAAACCTTTTATCACAAGGCAATATTATCAGTGTGCCAATGGATTATTTTGCACATGTATAGAGACCCCTATACAATATAGGGTTCTTCCAGTGGATACACCTGACACTTATCTAGGTGATTTTGCAATGAGTTGAGCTCTTGATCTGCAGCTGATAACCTCTTCTCAAAAATGATACCTATGTCTTTCCCAGCCGGGATCTTTCTGATTATTTTCACCCTGTTTATGAAAGTGCCGTCCAGAATTGACACTGAAATTTCAGTGGAACCATCACCACAATAAACATATCAGACATGCCAAAGTTTATTCAAATCAATAGGACACTCTCATGTAATTTTTATCCATGAGTTTCCATTTTGGTCTGCATCGGGAGCACAGCCTTCCTTTGCCCTGTGTTCAGCTTTTTTATTTATTCATCTTCTCAGTCCACAAATCAATCCACCACGAATGTGCCACGTCATTTAGGAAAGGAGGGGAGCTTGAGTATAGTGTAAAACTGCAGAAAACAAGAACAAAATATTTCCCTTCTATCAGCGTCCTGCAATAGATTTGTCTCTTTGCTTTGGTCTAACCTTGAGCGAGGATTTGCTCCTTTTATCCATCCCACAAGTGACCCATCATTACATGTCAGCCTCCCTGCCCACAGGGGAATGCAACCGATTAAACATTTTAATGTAGGAATCAAAAGGATTGAACTCTGTAAGACTTTTCACAATAGAGAGTTGAGCTGGAGTACTTTCCGGCATCAATAAACTGTCAAGCTGAGCTCTATTCCAGCGCGCTGAGAAATTCCTACTGTACAGCGGTGACTGATCTGACTATTCAATATTTATGACTCAAGGAGATTGGCTAGAAAACTCCTGCATGGGGACTTGCAATATGCTACCGTTGAACGAGACATCCAAAAAGTTCTACTCTGATAGAATGTAAAGGCTCTGCTTTGAGAAGGTTAAAATGCAAAGACGTTTCAATATCAAACGATCACATCCAGGCTGCTTAGTGGCCACTAGAAGGCCAGTCCTTTAGACCGATTCGGCAACTTATCTTCCAGTGTTTGGGGGCTTCCATATCTGGCCAAGAGGTTTGATTTTTCTGGCGACCAAGGATCGTATTGGCTATTTGATGTGGTGCTACAATCAATTGGTGCCCATTCTCTTAGTTGTAATCTGATTGTTCTGTCCTAGGGCCTAACATTCGGATTAGCCCAATATCATCCTACTGTTGATGGGCATATCGGGGAAAAATCCGCTCGTTTGGTGACCTCGCCAAATGAGAGGATCGTATCGTGTATGGCCATCTTAAGTATTTGGTTGTGGAAAAGCAGAATTGCTGTTTAACAGACGGGCGGATAGGCAGAATGTAGCTGATTTAGCAATGAGAAAAAAAGAGATAGGTGAGGTCAAATGAGGCAGAGCAAATAAAACTATCGCACATTAACTGTTTATCCTCTTACATACAGTAGTTATAGTATAACAGTGATGTTAATGTTTATATGTTTGTCTAGTGTAAGCCATTTACATAGTTACATAGTTAAAATGGGTTGAAAAAAGACAAAGTCCATCAAGTTCAACCCCTCCAAATGAAAACCCAGCCCCATGCACACACCCCTCCCTACTTTTAATTAAATTCTATATTCCCATATCTATACTAACTATAGAGTTTAGTATCACAATAGCCTTTGTATTATGTCTGTCCAAGAAATCATCCAAGTCCCTCTTATAGTCATTAACTGAATCAGCATCACAACATCACCCGGCAGTGCATTCCCCAACCTCACTGTCCTCACTGTGATGAACCCCCTACTCTGTTCCTTTAAATGAAACTTCTTTTCTTCTAGTCTGAAGGGGAGGCCTCTGGTACGTGATTCTCTTTATGGGTAAAAAGGTCCCCTGCTATTTGTCTATAATGTCCTCTAATGTACTTGTAAAGTCTAATCATGTCCCCTCGCAAGCGCCTTTTTTCCCCCAGAGAAAACAACCCCAACCTTGTCAGTCTCCCCTCATAATTTAAGTCTTCCCTCCCTCTAACCAGTTTAGTTGCACTTAGTCTCTGCACTCTCTCCAGCTCATTTATATCCCTCTTAAGGACTGGAGTCCAAAACTGCCCCATACTCCAGATGAGGCCTCACCAGGGACCTATAAAGAGACATAATTATGTTTCATCCCTTGAGTTAATGCCCTTTTTTATACAAGACAGAACTTTATTTGCTTTAGTAGCCACAGAATGACACTGCCCAGAATTAGACAACTTGTTATCTACAAAGACCCCTAGATCCTTCTCATTTAAGGAAACTCCCAACACATTGCCATTTAGTGTATAACTTGCATTTATATTATTTTTGCCAAAGTGCATAACCTGCATTTATCAACATTGAACCTCATTTTCCAGTTTGCTGCCCAGTTTTCCAGTTTAGACAAATCACTGTGCAAAGTGGCAGCATCCTGCATGGAACCTATAGTTCTGCACAATTTAGTATCATCTGCACAAATAGAAACAGTACTTTCAATGGCCACCTCCAGGTCATTAATAAACAAGTTGAAAAGCAAGGGACCTAGTACAGAGCCCTGCGGTACTCCACTAACAACACTGGTCCAATTAGAAAATGTTCCATTTACCACCACTCTTTGTAGTCTATCTTTTAGCCAGTTCTCTATCCAGGTACAAATACTATGTTCCAGGCCAACATTCCTTCATTTAACCAGTAATCTTTTGTGTGGCACTGTATCAAATGCTTGTAAATCCATTGTAAGGGAGTTACAGGGAGATCCCCAATACACACAATAAGGGGAGTCCTTCAGGCAAGGAGCAGTTCATAACCAATAAGAAAAAAATAATAGACTAGACAAGGAAAGATAAAAACTTTAAAAAATATATAAACAGTAAATGTTGAAAGAGCTTACTGCTGTACACGGTGGGCCTGGGTGCACACGCCGCAGACCTTCAGCAAGGGGAGCAAAATACCAGGAAACTTCAAAAGAGGCTGCCTCAAGCCTGGAACGCACAAAGTAGTAACGCCGGAGTCAGATAGTAAAAGGTTAAAAAAGCTTACATTTTATTTTTCCAAAAATTAAGAACTAAGGTCTGACGCGGTTTGTGTCTACCAGGGACACTTAGTCATAGGCTGAACATTGAACATTGCATACTCACTATTGAAAAGAAAAATAGCCAATGGGAAGCAAGTGGGCGGTGCTATTAAATGTGTCACTCAGAGGAAAACATTCAAATCCTAGGATTCTTTGGACACACCCCCAAGGCTAATACATTACATAGGTTAACTTAAAGGGATACTGTCATGGGAAAAAAAAATTTTTTTCAAAATGAATCAGTTAATAGTGCTGCTCCAGCAGAATTCTGCACTGAAATCCATTTCTCAAAAGAGCAAACAGATTTTTTTATATTCAATTTTGAAATCTGACATGGGGCTAGCCATATTGTCAATTTCCCAGCTGCCCCAAGTCATGTGACTTGTGCTCTGATAAACTTCAATCACTCTTTACTGCTGTACTGCAAGTTAGAGTGATATCACCCCTCCCTTTTCCTCCCAGCAGCCAAACAAAAGAACAATGGGAAGGTAACCAGATAACAGCTCCCTAACACAAGATAACAACTGCCTGGTAGATCTAAGAACAACACTCAATAGTAAAAACCCATGTCCCACTGAGACACATTCAGTTACATTGAGAAGGAAAAACAGCAACCTGCCAGAAAGCATTTCTCTCCTAAAGTGCAGGCACAAGTCACATGACCAGGGGCAGCTGGGAAATTGACAAAATGTCTAGCCCCATGTGAGATTTCAAAATTGAATATAAAAAAATCTGTCTGCTCTTTTGAGAAATGGATTTCAGTGCAGAATTCTGCTGGAGCAGCACTATTAACTGATTCATTTTGAAAAGATTTTTTTCTCATGACAGTATCCCTTTAATTAGGAAATACATAATACAAAGTATAAAGTACAAAATCAATATGTCAATAAATAGAGAAAAGAGGAAAAGGAAAAAAGGACTGACCATTATACATAGCAGGAGACATCAAAGTCAAAATTTGAACCTACAGGCTGCCTTGTACCTGGATAAAAGATCCATTTAGTTTCTATTTTCAGTAACTCAGAATAAATGTTTCCACCCCTTATATTAGGAATTACTTTGTCTATACCTGCAGCTTTCAAATATGCAGAATTCCTATTATTAGCAACTGGTGTTCAAGACTCTTTGTAATTAATGTTAAGGATGTGTTCTCTAATTCTATCTTTTAAATGTCGGCTCGTTTGGCCCACATATTGTTTTTTACATAGATGAAATCTTGGACAGGACAAGAAGAGCAGGCAGAGAAGAACGTCAGACTGGATTGGGATTAAAGATACAATTACATCTAAAAATGAAATTGTGAATGACAATATAATAGTTTATACATGGGGGCCACCATTCAAGCACAGGACACAGAGTAGATAACAGATAAATTCTGCAGAATCCCATTGTATACTACAGAGCTTATCTGTTATCTACTGTGTATCCTGTGCTTGAATGGCTGCCCCCATGGCTACACAGCAGCTTGTTTATATAAACTATAGTAGTACTTATCTGTTATCTACTGTGTATCCTGTGCTTGAATGGCTGCCCCCATGGCTACACAGCAGCTTGTTTATATAAACTATAGTAGTACTTATTTGTTATCTACTGTGTATCCTGTGCTTGAATGGCTGCCCCCATGGCTACACAGCAGCTTGTTTATATAACTATAGTAGTACTTATCTGTTATCTACTGTGTATCCTGTGCTTGAATGGCTGCCCCCATGGCTACATAGCAGCTTGTTTATATAAACTATAGTAGTACTTATTTGTTATCTACTGTGTATCCTGTGCTTGAATGGCTGCCCCCATGGCTACACTGCAGCTTGTTTATATAAACTATAGTAGTACTTATCTGTTATCTACTGTGTATCCTGTGCTTGAATGGCTGCCCCCATGGCTACACAGAAGCTTGTTTATATAACTATAGTAGTACTTATCTGTTATCTACTGTGTATCCTGTGCTTGAATGGCTGCCCCCATGGCTACACAGCAGCTTGTTTATATAAACTATAGTAGAGTTTCTGAAACAATCACACTAGTTTTACCAGTGCAGCACAACAGAACATTATATTTTCATTACTTTAAAACACTTTCATTTTTTAACGTTACTACTCCTTTAAAGTAGAGGGGATAAACAGGACATACTTAAATGGGCAGAGAAGCAGGACCGATTAGAACAGGATTGAACAGGTGGAGAAGCAGGACAAACTGGGATAAAGGTGGAAGGGATAAAGAGGACAGACTGGAGCAGGACTGAGCAGGTAGAGAAGCAGGAAAGATTGGATTGGGCTGAGAAACAGAAACAGAAATTAGACCAAGGCAAGAACATATAGGACCAGGTGAGAGCCAGAAAGAACCAGGAACAAACTTAAGGAATCAAACAATTATGCTCAGGCCAGTAAATTATGCTGGAGAAGAGACATACCTAATTTTATTTGGCTGACCTTAAATAGACCATAGGGCTAATAGGACACAATGCAAAAGGCAGACAAAAAGACCAATTTCACCACAAAACTTTTGGTTACTATCAAATATTAATGACATAGGATTTTCTACATCCTCCTGGCTCAGTGGTTAAGAAGGAGCTGCCTATAACTGGAAGGTTACTGGCTCAAATCCCAACTGATGTTATATGGAGAACCACAGGTCACAAACATTCAAACAATACCAGGTCCCATATCTGTATCACATTCACTTTTGCGCTGAAGCATCTTCTTGTGCCTAAGTGCTTTAACCTTCATGACCATGGGTGATGTATATTTTTTAAGGTTAATCAAACCCGTCCTAAATTGATGTGATGACCATTTATTGCATCTTGGGTTGCCAAGGGGACTAAACCTGAAGACTGATTAGGGTGAATTTGAAGGTGAATGCTGATTATTCTCTTATAATAGTTTATTTATAGCAAAATGACGAATAATAAAATCATGATACAGCCAAATTTTAGATAGATCATATGCAACTTTGTTATGAGCTCTATGGTGTCAACCAGGTGTTGGACCTTAGACAGGTCTTGAACCCCTAGAGCCTGTGAACCCCTGACAAAGTATAGGAGGGGAAACCATGGATTCAGGATGAGTGTTGAGGAAGAACCAATGGGAGAACTTGGTTTAGACCTAGACTGGTGATATCAGCATCACATAACCACTGTAGGTGTATATACAATGGAGGAGACATTAAGTGGGTTATGTAATAAAAGAAACTGTGTTTGCCCTGGAGCAGTAACTTATAGCAACCAATAAGATGGCAGCTTTTACTGGTCACCTGTTTTAATGCAAACATCTTATTGGTTGCCATGAGTTGCCGCTCCTTGGCCTTTTATTACATGTGTGGGTAAGTCTTTTCGATCCATCATAAGAATGAGAGGGATGTATAAAATGAGGAGGGTATCCCTTTGAAGATTAATAATGGAAAGGGAAGCAATTTAAGGAGAACAGTGTTAGAACTTAGGTTAGGATACATAAGGTGAGGTATACGATGGTCAGGGCTGTTCAGCTGAGTATCTTGAGCTCCAGCTATTGAGGTTAGGACCTAGGTAATATCCACCAACCAAGCATTTTAGTCCTATATTCTATTATATAACTGCTGAAGTTGCCAATAAGTGTGTGTGTGCAGAACACCTACAGTATCTATGTACTGTGTAACCTCTTGCCTCTCTGTTCCCCCATGTTCAATATACTGAAATGCTGTGTGACCCAGTTCTGTGCCAAAAAAATATGATATTACCTGGCTAAAAACGTCTTCACCCCTAGTATACATGGGCGGGTCCAGCTTGTGAGATCATGAGATCTGCTCTGTAAGGATAAACACAAAGGGGTATTTGTTGGCTAAATTATGACGACAATTCTTGCCTTTCCTTTAGTCGCTGATTACAAAACGATGGTTTCAAATTTTCCGTTCCACAAGGCATGCACTATTTTATTTGACTGTTTCTCCTGCTGTATTAGCATGGGAGGCATTCAGACGCACTGTTGTGCTTTAAGCTCAACATCCCTTTGATACAGCCGGGAAATATTTCCGTGCGTAATTGAAATTAAACTGAGTATCGGGTCGTTGGGTAGCAGGATTACACCTACTAAGTTTGCCTTGAACAAATGCTTTCTATATCCTTGTAATATTCATTTGCCCTGCATAATTGATTTTTAACTTCATCCCAAGGCTTTGAACCTTAGAGCTTTTTCATGTTGCCAGCCTTTACTGTGGGTATTTGCAAGGAAGCGAGCCTGTCAATGGTTTTCTTCCCCTTTAACTGCTTTACTCCCCTCTATGCTTGGTCTAATCTTATCTCAATACCATGACTAGGCAATTTCATACACCCAAGTCTTACATTGCATCTCTCATGTCCCTTTGTTCTGCTTCACTATTCAATCTCCACTGATAGGGCTCCTTTATTCCTTGCGATCCTTGGCTCTGACACTTGTTATAGAACTTTCCAGCAGTGCAAGATTATATTATGATAGCGCATATGGATAGAATGCAGAGTTCTGGTGTCAATTTGAATTCTTTGATTAGTCTTGTATAATGGGGGAAGTGTAGATATTTTCCATTGCAAGGTACTGAGACTTGCCAGATAGGAAGAGAAATCCTGGATGTTAAAGGGGTTGTAAATAGTGATGGGCGATATTTGTCCCGTTTTGGTTTGCCGAAAAATTCGTGATATTTCCCGCGAAACGGTGAAAAATCAGCAAAATGGAAATTTTGACGATAGTGTTAATTTTGACGCCGGCGTTAAAGTCAACGGGCGTCCAAATGATGTTGATGCGAGACGGTTTTGATGCAAGCGACTTTTCTGATGCGCGTCCAACAATTTTTCGCTGGAGAATTTTCGCAGCAGTTTCACGAATATATTCAGGGGCTGCGAAATGTGGAAATTGGCCACAAATTGGTGCCTGTTGAATTTATTGACCTATCACTAGTCGCAGTGCCCTCTACTTTTCTATAGAAGTTGCAGAAAACCATAATTACAGACGTTTCACCAATGAGAATTCTACTGATGAAAAACTTCATTATCAATGCAAAAGTACTGACCAGTAAGAATTCTGATTCCCAGCACCATGTCAGGCCTCTTACATATAGAGATAATTATGTCATTTTTTCTTATTGATATTACACTGGAATCAAAAATGGGGATAAAGGACAGACTTGTTCAGTGCTGGGAAATTGAGCTTAATGTTTCCAACTCCAGGAACAAAGAACAGGGAGACGGATTAATACAGTTCAGCTGGGATTCTCATTGGAGGATTTTTTGCATTTTAAAACTGGCTGTGAATATTTGGGGGTAAATTTTGGGAAATGTTGCTGGACTACAGCTCCCAGCATGCCCCAACCTTCATTATATGTTATATTATTCTGGGATTTGTAGTCCAATTGAGTAAAGTTTGGTTGTGCAGTGCAGCAGGGTTTACCACCCCTTTAATATACATTTTTGTCACACTCAATTTATGTAATTATATATTGGTTTATAGTTTGTTCAAGTATGCTGTACTTTCCTACTGAACAGAGAGTGTTTTATATAACCATCACCCATAAAACTGTAATAATGTAGTGGAGAGACTTCCCTATGAAGTTGCACCCTCAGTTCTAGTTCCCCATGGAACAGTAGTAACTGTGTTTTTGAGACTTTCCTTTGGACAAGGACAGCCCGCTTTGATGAATTAAATCAACTGAGGCTATATGTATAAAAATTAAAAGATGATGTTCCCCCCTAAAGAAAAAGGTGAGAAAGCTTATCCAGAGTCAGATGCATGAGGTTTAGTAAAGACTAAGGGGTAGATTTACTAAGGGGCGAATTGTTGCCAGCGACTGATTCGCACATATCGCACCACCAGGGCCGGCCTTAGGCCTATTGGACCAATAGGGCCCAATAGGGCCCCGCACCTCTGAGGGCCTCGCACCACAGGGCAGCACAGATAATATTTCCCTCAACACATGATGCTGCCTGGTCTGCCCCCAACTTTGAGAGTCCAGCCCATCCCCAAATCCATAGGTCCAGCCCACCCCCAACTCTGATGAGCCAGTCTATCCCCCAACTCCATAGGTCTAGCCTGCCCCCAACTCTCATAGGCCCAGCTTTCCTCCAACCTTGATAGGCCCTGCCTGCCCCCAATCCAACCAAGCCTGCTCCCAAACTAATTGGCCCAGTCCACTCTCCTATTTCCTCCCTCTCTCTCTTAACCTGTGTGCCCCTATTATGTGCCCCTATTTCATCCCTCTCACTCTCTTACCTTGTCTGCCCCTTTCCTTTCTATTTTGTGCCTGTATGCCCTTATTTTCCTAAATACTTGGTGTGTCAGTAGCCAGC
This sequence comes from Xenopus laevis, assembly GCF_017654675.1. Taxonomy (NCBI): domain Eukaryota; kingdom Metazoa; phylum Chordata; class Amphibia; order Anura; family Pipidae; genus Xenopus; species Xenopus laevis. The sequence goes on along the minus strand of NC_054384.1, from coordinate 104,377,548 downwards.
AACACTTTGTCTAGGGGCCCCGCCAACATGGTCCCGATTGGGCCCCACATTTGATAGGATCAGCCCTGCGCACCACTAGCCAGGCGCAAATTCACTACTACTACGCAAATTCACTAATATGCCAAGTTGCACCCTGATGGCTACACATCAGCTTTTTTTATATAAACTATAGTAGTACTTATCTGTTATCTACTGTGTGTTCTGTACTTGAATGCTGTCCATGCTACAGCAGCTTGTTTATATAACTATGTATACTTATTGTATTACTGTGTATCCTGTGCTGAGGTGCCCATGGCTACACAGTCAGCTTGTTTATATAAACTATAGTAGTACTTATCTGTTATCTACTGTGTATCCTGTGCTTGAATGGCTGCCCCCATGGCTACACAGCAGCTTGTTTATATAAACTATAGTAGTACTTATTTGTTATCTGCTGTGTATCCTGTGCTTGAATGGCTGCCTCCATGGCTACACAGCAGCTTGTTTATATAAACTATAGTAGTACTTATTGTTATCTCTGTGTATCCTGTGCTTGAATGCTGCCCCATGGCTACACAGCAGCTTGTTATATAAACTATAGTAGTACTTATCTGTTATCTACTGTGTATCCTGTGCTTGAATGCTGCCCCCATGGCTACACAGCAGCCTTTGTTTATATAAACTTATAGTCAGTACTTATCTGTTATCTACTGTGTATCCTGTGCTTGAATAGCTGCCCCCATGGCTACACAGCAGCTTGTTTATATAAACTATAGTAGTACTTATCTGTTATCTACTGTGTATCCTGTGTTTGAATGGCTGCCCCCATGGCTACACAGCAGCTTGTTTATATAAACTATAGTAGTACTTATCTGTTATCTACTGTGTATCCTGTGCTTGAATAGCTGCCCCCTTCACTACACAGCAGCTTGTTTATATAAAGTGTAGTAGTACTCTTCCACTATGCAGAGCTAGGGAACAGGACTTGGGTTGTGTTAAAATACAATTGGAGAAACAACAGCTGTCTAAAAACGGCTTCATCATGAAGTTCTGGCTCAAAACTCAAAATCAGGCTCAATGCATTGAGATGGCTGCCTAGATACCAATATTACACCTAAAAATTGTTGGTTCAAGAATAAAATTTTAAATGGTAGAGGGAATTATTTGCACTGTAAGCGTTGTAATTTAGAAATAAAAAGTAAACCATAAAAATCATGACCAGAAAAGCAAAGAAATCCCCCAACTTTACCTTGCAGGGCAGGGGGACACATTACATCCTGAGGCAACGTTATAGTTCCCTGGGTCAGTCCTAATTTAAGGTGACCCTACGCCTCTGTTCCTTTATGGTGTCTGACTGATGGACCCACGGGCTGAACACATGGATACAGTACAAGGCATCATAGACGTTATGGCCAAAAATGGATTGGCTTGACAATGAATGAAACATGCATATTCTGATAGTAGAACCATATTTGTTCTAATCATAGTTCACCTGCATCATTCTGAAATGGACATGTGCTCGAGTTGTTTTCAGGCTGCTAAAAAAAACGAGACGCTTAAAGTGCCTGAAGTCACCCTCGTATGTCAGTATCATTGAAGATAAACAAAAATTGTCATCTTCAAAAACATCAGATGGGGGGTTAGGATTTATTTTGGGGTTAGGGTTATTTCAAGAGCTCAATATCCATTTAATATACCTTTTGGCTCAGATATTAAATTATTCCAAAAATTTCCAAGGACAAGTAACCTTTATCTGCCAATCAGCAGCCACTTTAGATTCATCTGGCACAGTTAGAATGTTGAAAGGGAATATCTGATTGGTTTCTATGGATACTGGATCGGGAAGAACATTCACCCATGTCATGTTAATTTATAAGCTCAGTTGTTTATGATAGTGCGTGAACTTGCATAACTGCATGTCTAACAGCCGACTAACTGCATTTTCCTGTGCCGTGGCTCTTTCTGGAACATTTCTGGCATTCTTTAAAAATTCAAGATGAGTGTGACCTGTGTACAGAAAAGAATGGCTTTCTACCTGCCTGTTCTAATGCTTTTGTAAAGCTGGATATCCCCAATGTCTGTCATTTTCTTCCCTTTCATATGGGGGTTTCAGCCGACCAGCATTGCGATACGCCTAGAAGGCCATTTCAGTGGTTTCGGTAAAACTGGATATATAATGGCAGCACTGTAAAGAGGTTTTTTTGCTCTTGATTCAATAGAAAATAAAAAATCAGCTGTTATATAGCTAGTGATAGCCATTTACATGGTTCCCAATTCGGCCAGGGGATGAAAATTAATAATAGATTTGAGGTCGGGGTCTCCAAGTAGAAAGTGATTACTCACCACATAAGGGAAGAGGCCCAGGTTCACCTAATCCCTCAGTACGGGCAGTGGACAAACCTAAAAATTCTTTGGAGCAAGCACTCAATGAAGACAAACTTCCAACAGGCAGTTCGTTCAAAGTGAAAAGAGGAATATGGCAGAAACCACAGGTCCCTTAAAAAGACGTGAGTTGGCAATTACCCACAAATTTAAGCTTGCTTGACCTTCAAGCTGGGCTTCCATGATTATCTATGAGAGCAAGTAGGCATTCTTGCCAGATCTAATTGGTCTTTTGTTCCCTTCTAGTGTCCGTTTCAGCAACTCCTAATGGTGGTGTCCTCTCGCTAAACGCTGTCCTAGAGTTGTTACAACTAATCTTAATTCATCAATATCCGTGTTTTATTTAAATCAGGTAGGCATAAAATTGCAGGTTTTGCTTGCCTCCACTTTGTACAAGTTCTTCTATTGATGCTAAGAGATTATGATTGCTCAAAGGAGGGATAGTGGGAGCTTTGGGTTTGCTATGTGAGTATTGATGGTTTGAGAGTAAGAATGCCTGGAGCTGTAGGAAGAGTAGGGATGGTGGAAGCTGGAGGATGGTGGAAGAGTAGGTATCCAGGTAGCTGATGTTGGGGGAGAAGGGATGCTGTGTAAAGAAGGATGGTTGGTAAGCTTGAAGTTGGTGTTGACACAAGTAAAATGCAAGGGTAGAAGCAGAAGGGGTTCAGAACTTGCACATTCACAGACTGATGCACATACAGTATGATAAACGTCCAATGCTGAAACAGCCCATAAATTTACTATAGGTCACACTGAACATGAAGTTTAAGTGCAAAGTTGTACTGAACCTCATTGCATATTGATCTTTGTCTTTAATTATTATTAAAGCAGCATTTCAATCCAGCCTGTCTCCAGCTTCCATCTCTACCTGGTTGTATTCATCCAATCTACCTATCTCTTTCAGAGACTCCTGAGGCTCAGATAATCGGCCCAGAGTACCCAGTTCTGGAAGGAGACAATGTCACATTGGAGTGTTCCTCAAGCAGTGACTCTGATATGAGGCATTTTACTTTCCAGAAATACATCAAGGTGAGCTTGTGTCTAATGTGTACCCAGTGTTTGAACCTGTAGGGTGTGGATGTTCTTTTGTTGGTGGTAAGCAGCAAATTACAAATGTGAGATTGCAAATATCTTGATTTTTGTCTTTGTTTAGGGCTTTCGTTTAACAATACATGTTGGGTGCCACACTTATTTTCCTTAAATACACATCATAAAGGTGCCCACACACTGCGCCAGTTGCTGGCCAAACAACCCATATAATTTCATGGCACCCATGGGTTATCAAATTGCACTGATTCAATTTCTGAATCATTGAATGGCTCCATGTACCTCTTTTTTGGTAATGAGCTATTCCCAGTCTAAACCATGAGTGCCTTTAACAGAGAACTAAAGCCTAACTAAAGAAGTAGCTAGAAATTTTGTACATAATGTTTTGTGCTTCTGTACCAGCCCAAGGCAACTACAGCCCTTTAGCAGTAAAGATCTGTGTCTCCAAAGATGCCCCAGTAGCTCCCCATCTTCTTTTCTGCTGATTCACTGCACATGCTCTGTGCTGCTGTCACTTACTGAGCTTAGGGACCCACTCACAATATACAGTACACATAGAATAGAAATGTCACAATATAAGGCTGATTAGTAATTAATACAGATAATTACTACATGGCAGCACAGAAACCAGTGCAATTAGCATCAGAATTTAATAATCAGCAAACCTGTAGCATCAGCTTATATTACAGGGGAAGCTCATTTTCTGCTGGATAATTAGTGACAAGCCCTAAGCTTAGCTTCTCAACAGCCAATCAGAGCCCACTGAGCATGTGAGTGTCACAAACACTTTCCAAGATGGTGACCCCCTGTGACAAGTTTGAAGACCTGGATCATTGCTGCTATTGACAAGCTGAAACTTTAGGTTGGTGCAACAAGGTGAGTATAAAAAATTTGGCATTTGTAGCCACATTCATTTTTAGGGTTTAGTTCTCCTTTAAACTTGAAGCCAGCTCTGCCTTGACCAAGGCAGAGCTGGGGTCTGTAGATTACCAGTGAACTTTCAACAAATGGCACATGGCCTCAATGGATCTGGGGGCACTCAAGGCTGGCAGAAGATGGAAGGTAAATGCCTATATTTTAGAGGCTTAAATATCAAAAAACTATTGTTTGAGGGGGTGGTAAGTAGCAGCAGCTTGATGCCTTTATACAAACTCTTTTTATTCTTAGTCTTTGCCTTTTCAGATTCCCACTTTAGACTGATTCCCTGTATATAATTAGAGTAGTTGGAGTGCAGCGAGAGCCATTTAACAGAGCCAACACATTATCGATGTTACATTCCACTGCAGTGATTTCATGACATCCACGGCTCTCGCACACAAAGAGCTTGTTTTACTACATCAACAGATGGAGCTGAAGGTGCTAAGTCATTTTCTTGGATCCAGCTGTGCCAGAATTGATTATCAGGGCACATTATTGGATATCTGGACTCAGGCCCCGTGGGGCATAGAGATGCGCTAAACAGGCTGGCCGATCAATATTACAGTGTGAGGAGCTTGGCATTCACAACAAAGAGACGGAAGAGATTCATTTATTCATTGGATTCTATTTTATAAGTAATGCTGGCAGAATTATCATGCTTGTTGTGTTGTGGAGCTTGGGGCAAAATAAGCCCCCATTAATTATATAAAATCAAACTGTTGAATCCAAGGCCTTTCCATTGTTAAAAAAACAACTGCAGTATAGGCTATGCTTTCCAGAGGGTGCTGAGAGTTGTTCTGCTGCACGTTGAACCTGTCACCATCTTGCTCTACTATGGTCATGTTGTTCCATGTTACCATTTTTTCTATCTAAGGCCCCTTGGGCTGCCTTAACTGAACAACTCTTGGTGTCATTTTTTCATTAATTGTTCAGTAGATTATACAATAAAAGCCCTCTCGTTTTTTCCTTTTTGCATGCATGCTCCTGACCCCCCACTCCGACTCTAGCCTTTCCTATGCTCCTTCCGGCTTCATTTGGCCTTTATACAAGGTCTCTCCTGGGTCTGAACATGATTGAGGTATGTTTTTGTTCAACCTAAAGTAATATGTTACTGTGAATACAATAGGCAGAAAATTATTTTGTTCCTCAGGGTCAGGGTTGCCAGGATAAACCAAAGCCAAATCTTTGTGGTTTTTGTAACAATAAACAGGATGGGTGTCAGGGCCGGACCTAGCCAGCTGAGGGCCTTAGGCAACCTGGCCTTCCAAAACCCGTTCACCTACGTGGGTGAGCGACGGAGGGAGCGGTCAGCGACGGAGGGAATGGAGAGAGGGGGGAGCAACGGAGGAGAGGGGAGGGAGGGAGGTGAGAGCAACAAATGGAAGGGAGGGAGAGGTGAGCGACAGAGGGGAGGGAGAGGTGATTGACGTAGAAAAGGGAGGGGAGAGCGACGAGGGAGGGGAGGGTGACAGGAGGGTGGGGAGAATGACAGAGGGGTGGGTGACAGAGGAAAGGAAGTAAGACTCAGGGGTGCAAACAAGGACATGGGGTAGGAATAAAACAATTCTAGAGGTAGCTGTCCAGCGCACCCCTATCATTGCGGAACTTAAGAGTGATCATACAAAGCAAATGCCTGGTTGGTGCTACTACAAGACATGGTTAAACTACAAGAAGTGTAGTAAGTTCTATTATTTTTTCAGACATTGTACAATTTGCTGACTGGTATGTGGGTCAATTCTTTGGTTCACTACACAGAAGTGCCCTCAGATTCAGTTCTGGACATGTGATTACACCTACACATCCACATGGGGGGGGTCTGTAGCTACGCTGATCTCCTATTTCCATTGCCCAACTGGCTGCGGGATTGTGAGGGTCTGATATACAAGAGCCCACGATCATGCAATTGTGCAGTATATATAGGTAATGGTATCACACACCATCATGGTCTGTCTAAGATTTGCTTGCCCAGAAGAAGGTGTTTTAGTTTTTTTAAACTAAGAAGATATGCACCTCTCATCACAATATTATAGCTGGAATAGTAGAAAGAGTTTTCTGGACAAATAATCCCGGGGAATCTGCTCTTGTATGAACAACATAGTGGTCTGTTCAAAGATTAAATAAGAGAGTGGTCTCTGTGATAATGCAATGCTGACTTTTGTTCCATATTTTAGTGAGATCGTCACATATTTGTATCTTCAAGTCCCGAACAGATTTAAAATTATACATGAACCCCAAAAAGGGGAAACAATATTTTCGTCTTTCTGATTCTCCATCTGGTTTCTTCTAATCCAACCAGTATAGTCAGACACCACCCTCTTCCCAAATACCCTGTTTTGTTGACGCCTGATTATCTGGCAAAGTTACGGGCAATGTAGGGATTTATTGCTATAAGAGCAGCCGGGTTATAGATTTCCTTACTACAGAGGTGGTAAATATGTATTGGACAGTAGTTATGGGTGAATCTGACCTATTTCGATTCACCAAAAATTTGCGAAACAGTGAAAATTTGCCGAAGTGCATTAAAGGATAAGTAAACCTTTAAAATAAATGAATGTAAAATTAATGAGAGTTCTAGTCTAAGCAATTTTGTAATTTACATTCATTATTTATTCTTTTTTCATTCCAAGATATTAAGGGAAACATGGACTGTTAATATAAATGAATTTTGTTACAATAGCGCCACCTGCTGGTCAGTTTTTCACCAGTCTGACCACCAAGTAGTCAAGGAAGTTGTCAGGAGAAAGAAAGAGGCTGCTCTGATGTTCTTCTGCTTAGGAAAACAATTAGAAACATTTCTCAAATCTTTTCTAAGCAGTAAAACATCAGAGCAGCCTCTTTCTTTCTCCTGACAACTTCCTTGACTACTTGCTGGTCAGACTGGTGGGAAACTGACCAGCAGGCGGTGCTGTTGTAACAAAATTCATTTATATTAACAGTACATGTTTCTGTTAATATCTTGGAATGAAAAAAGAATAAATAATGAATGTAAATTACAAAAGTGCTTAGACTAGCACTCTCATCAATTTTACATTCATTTATTTTAAAGGTTTACTTATCCTTTAAAGACCATGGTGACAAAAAAATTTGACATGCAAAGAATTGCGCAACAATTTTTTTTACCCATTAGAGTCTATGAGGGTCATTTTAGGGAAAAATTTCACTCCTCACTATTGGACAGTTATAGAAGCCAACCAGCTTCAGGGGAAAGGGGTTCTGTTTGCCTTCATTAAGAGTAGATCAGAAGAATGTTTTGGAACAACTGGGAATTTATGGGTTTATATCCTTATATATAATTCCTTTGAAAGTAGGAGGCCTGCCACAATTTGTGCTTGGGCTGCTGTGTCGGCAAACTTCTCATAGATGATGTTCCAAGTTCAGTCTGCACAGGAATTTCATCACTATCACCAAATATGGGTGGAGAAGGGATGGAAGTAGTAGGGGGTAGGAGTTGGCTGGCTTTGGTGTGCAGACTATACAACAGGCTAGGTGGCTAAGGGATAGAAGAGCGTTAAATAAATAAATCCCTTAGGGCCTAGGGCTGTTGGCCTATTATGCTTCTTTTGTAGCTATTCTGCCCTTGCTTTCCAAAGTCCAAAGCATAGAAAGAACAGACTGTTGCACATGGGAAGAAGCACAACTGTCATATACCCTAACACCAGTTTTAACCGTCTATATGTTCCATAACACATACGATGCTTTGAGGGTGTAGTTTTCCTTGAACTGCTAAGCATCCCATTCAACAGTCAAAGGGTTAAATGTATTTTGAATACACTTGGCCTTCAATACAAACGTCTCGCCCCCTGGAAATATTCATAAATAAATGAAGGATGTCCAACCACCAGCCAGCCAGGAACAAAGCCAAGTCTATTGATCTGCGCTTCGCTTGTATGTTTGCATATGTTATTGTCTATGACAGCGCACTTGAATCTGTATGCATGATTAGTTGGTCTACGCTTCCCACAAATACCCAGGGCGGCGCCAACCACTGTCTGTGGCCGTCTTTGATAATCAGTGTCATCGCAAGCATTTTCTTAAAAGCCAAGAAGACAGCTGCTTGCGCCAGTGACTATATCCCGGTTGGTAAGGATGTACATGAAGATGACCAGCAGAAGCCTGGGCTTGGTCTGTTCTGTGCACAAACACACATATTCAAAAGTTCAAATAGATGACCGCCAGATTAGAATCTATGGGACTGGCACTATAGTGGGTGCTGTACCTTCTGATTCTGTTTCACATTGCAAATTAACTGGTGCTGAGATAAAATATTTGTCATAAAATTATGAATTTTAAAACTGATGCTGTGGGTTGTTGATCCCGAATGCCCAGTTTGATGCAAAGTTTGGTAAATCTCCACTGGACCCTGTGCACCTCTAAATACAATCGGATAACTGGTTGCTTGGGATTCAGCTTGCGGTCAGCCAATGGCAATATGTCCTCATAGTCAAGATCAAGACGTGGGTGACTATGTTAGCTTAGGGTAAGTAGCATTCACTGACTAGTAGTCTTATGGAGAAGTCTTGATTTGGCAGATGCCAGAAGAATACCACCTGCCGAAATGAAAACGTAGTGGAGGAGAAATAACGGACCATAAGGCGCAGAGTATAATGAAGTTCTAGACTACTTTGTGCTTCCTACTTTATGGCAACAGTTTGGGGAAGGCTGTTTCCTATTTCAGCACAGGAGTGGAAGAACTTCACAGAACCCTGACCTCAACCGAACTGAACACCTCTGGGATTAATTGGAAAACCGAATGTAAGGCCTAATGCCCAACATCAGTGCCCTTCTTCTTGAGTTTCAATGGAAGCAATTCCCACCAGCAATCTTCCAGCATCTAGATCCCCAACCTTTAGAATCCGTGAGCAACATTCAGAAGTAAAAGGAGTTGGGGAGCAACACTAGCACGAAAAATGTTCCTGGGGTGCCAGATACTGGCTGTGATTGGCTATTTAGTAGCCCCTATGTGGATTGTCAACCTACATTGAGGCTCTGTTTGGCAGTACACCTGGTTGTTATACAACCAAAACTTGCCTCCAAGCCTGGAATTAAAAAATAAGCACCTGCTTTGAGGCCACTGGGAGCAACATCCAAGGGGTTGGAGAGCAACATGTTGCTAAGGAGCTGCTGGTTGGGGATCCATGATCTAGAGGGAGTCATGCCATAAGAATAGGGGCTGTTGTAGCAGAAATTAGAGGACCAACTTCATATTAATGAGATTTTGGATGATGATGTGTCTGGATACTTTTGACTGTGTGTGTGAATATATACAGTATAAATATATGTATATACTAAATATGTTATGGAACAAATCGAGAGTATCCTTTTCTGACCGTTTAATAAGTCCTTCAGCCCTGCCGCCTTCAGGGATCTGTCTCTCAAGCAGAAATAAGAGATTTTATTAAAAGTGTTGGTTTTAAATAAAACAAAGAGCAAGTACAAAATTTCCCTTGTAAAATGAAAAGCAAATACAATTATGTGTATAATCCTGTGCCGCTCCATTGCACTTGTCTGGGCTTTACTTGTCTGATTTCGCTCGTGAATTCCTTGGTGAACGCCTGTTCTTGTTGTTGCTTTGATGGATGGCTTAAATAGCTTCTTCTGCGCCAAACATGCTGATGCTTGAGTTAAATAAATGGCCATCAAAATGAGGTTGACTGGTAGGCGAGGGCATCAAATTTATCCTAAGAGTCTATCATAAATGGGAGCAGGTCCAACATCTTTCAGTCAGAGCTAGTCTATAGAAAAAGAGACATTTATTATCATTCTGCTGGTATAAAATGAGGTCACCAGCCTCCCGTGACACATTTCTGAAGTATTTCGTGGGAGTCATCTATCATCACTGAAATATCAAAACGGCACATCTCAAAGTACTTGTGAACTGCAAACCTCAGCATACAAAAGCTGCAAGCTATTGAGAACTACCAATTCCATGATGCTAAAGCTCCAAGCTCTTTACCAATCCCATGACACTAAAGCTTCAAGCTCTTGAGAACTACCAATTCTGTGATGCTAAAGCACCAAGTTCTTGAGAACTACCAATCCTATGATGCAATAGCTCCAAGCTCTTGAGAACTACCAATTCCATGATGCTAAATGTCAAGTTCTTGAGAACTACCAATCATATGATGCTAAAGCTCCAAGCTTTTGAGAACTACCAATTCCATGATGCTAAATGTCAAGTTCTTGAGAACTACCAATCATATGATGCTAAAGCTCCAAGCTTTTGAGAATTACCAATTCCTTGATGCTAAATGTCAAGTTCTTGAGAACTACCAATCATATGATGCTAAAGCTCCAATCTTTTGAGTACTACTAATCCCATAATGCTAAAGCTCCAAGCCCTTGAGAACTACCAATCCCACAATGCCAAAGCACCAAGCTCTTGAGATCTACCTATCCCAGGATGCTATAGCTCCAAGCTCCTGAGAACTAACTATCCCATGATGGTAAAGCTCCAAGCTCCTTAGAACTACCTATCCCATGATGCTAAAGCACCAAGCTCTTGAGAACTACCTTTCCCATGATGCTAAATTGCCAAGCTCCTGAAAACTACCTATCCCATAATGCTAAAGCACCAAGCTCTTGAGAACTACCTATCCCATGATGCTAAAGCTCCAAGCTCCTGAGAACTACCAATCCCATAATGCTAAAGCGTCAAGCTCTTCAGAACTACCTATCCCTTGATCCTAAAGCTCCAAGCTCCTGAAAACTACCTATCCCATGATGGTAAAGCTCAAAGCCCCTGATAACTACCTTTCCCATGATGCTAAAGCGCCAAGCTCTTGAGAACTACCTATCCCATGATGCTAAAGCGCCAAGCTCTTGAGAACTACCTATCCCAGGATGCTAAAGCACCAAGCTCTTGAGAACTACCTATCCCATGATGCTAAAGCGCCAAGCTCTTGAGAACTACCTATCCCATTTCATCATGTTAATAACAGGGACCTGGAAAGCAGTGCCAGAACTAGGGGTAGGCAGAGTATGTTTTGGCTTATGCTGGCACAGGTACAAATTGGCGACTTGGAGGCCATCTGGGGGATTGACTGCCATTGGCACAGGTACACATGGAGGGAATATCCACTGATAAAAGCCAGAATCTCAGTAATAAATCAGGACAGAACTGCTGCTGTGTAACAGAGAGTAGAGAGAACATTTAATCACCATTCCCTTCACAAACACAAAAGGAACCTACAGTATTTCACAGAGAATTACACAGGGCTTTCAGGTAAAGAAAGTGAATCTCCTGGAGGGCCCAGCCCAACTATAGGACAACTATCATCTGCTCTCTAATTTAATAAAGCTTTATCATGCCAGTAGCAGTTTTATTTTTGATATCTGAAGGTGCTTAGAGTGGTCCATGGATGTCATGTTCTCTGGTAGGTCCTAGAAGGACTAGTCTGACACGGACGATCAGACGTTGGTATTGGTACTTCTGTAACTTCAGTTATACTAATGCCTATACTTTATATATACTGTAAATAAATTATATATTCCCATTTATCTGACAAGGAGCTACATGCAAATCTGTGCTCTGGGCATCAAAGAACATTTTGCTTCATTTCTTGACAGAACATTTGAAATTGCATGTCCTGTTTGTTTGAGCTTCTGAGGGACAGAGCGGCTCTGAGCATTTCTTGAAGGAAAGTAATGAAAGTGAAATATTTATCATTTATATCCATATCTTGGCAAAGAGGGGGATTGTAGAACCTTGGCCCAGGAATTGAAACTCAACACTACTAGTAGACGTTGACACTTTTCCTCTATTTCATGACAATGAATAAAGCTCTGCAAATGATTATCGTTTGTTTCCTTTTTATAGGACAAACAGTGTTATTCAGAGAGGGCTGATTTTATTCCACCTGTCAAGGCATCCGGTATGGCAGCTTTCCCCCATTCCTTTGAAAATAAACAAACAGATATGGAATAATAAGGGTTTCAGAGTAGAATTCTAGCATGCTCACTCGCTCCACTGAACCATTGCTGTCAGAACAGAGTAACATTATAAATATGGCATATTTTCCCTTTTTTATATTATTTTATTGGTTAAATCCAGACACACTTGAGGCCAAATAACAAGACGGAGGACCAGGCCCTTAGACTCCCGTGGGGGCCATTGCTTAAAGTGACATTTCACAAAACTGATTTCTTTCTCCCGCTGGACCTTTTAGCTCTAGCGTCGAGATTTCTTTTTCCAATCTGTTCTTGTCTCATTTGGTCTGTATGACTCTGTATGTTTCTTTATTCCAGCACAGATGGGGCCCTGGTATTCTTAGCTATGTGTCCTCTGTTTTCTTTAACCCTGGGATATGCAGCTTGTAAACTATAGTAGAACTTATCTGTTATCTACTGTGTATCCTGTGCTTGAATGGCTGCCCCCATGGTTACACAGCAGCTTGTTTATATAAACTATAGTAGTACTTATCTGTTATCTACTGTGTATCCTGTGCTTGAATGGCTGCCCCCATGGCTACACAGCAGCTTGTTTATATAAACTATAGTAGTACTTATCTGTTATCTACTGTGTATCCTGTACTTGAATGGCTTCCCCATGGCTACAGAGCAGCTTGTTTATATAAACTATAGTAGTACTTATCTGTTATCTACTGTGTATCCTGTGCTTGAATGGCTGCCCCCATGGCTACACAGCAGCTTGTTTATATAAACTATAGTAGTACTTATCTGTTATCTACTGTGTATCCTGTGCTTGAATGGCTGCCCCCATTAATACACTGCAGCTTGTTTATATAAACTATAGTAGTACTTATCTGTTGTCTACTGTGTATACTGTGCTTGAATGGCTGCCCCCATGGCTACACAGCAGCTGGTTTATATAAACTATAGTAGTACTTATCTGTTATCTACTGTGTATCCTGTGCTTGAATGGCTGCCCCCATGGCTACAACTGCAGCTTGTTTATATAAACTATAGTAGTACTTATCTGTTATCTACTGTGTATCCTGTGCTTGAATGGCTGCCCCCATTGCTACACTGCAGCTTGTTTATATAAACTACAGTAGTACTTATCTGTTATCTACTGTGTATCCTGTGCTTGAATGGCTGCCCCCATGGCTACACAGCAGCTTGTTTATATAAACGATAGTAGTACTTATCTGTTATCTACTGTGTATCCTGTGCTTGAATGGCTGCCCCATGGCTACACAGCAGCTTGTTTATATAAACTACAGTAGTACTTATCTGTTATCTACTGTGTATCCTGTGCTGAATGGCTGCCCCATGGCTACACAGCAGCTTGTTTATTTAAACTATAGTAGTACTTATCTGTTATCTACTGTGTATCCTGTGCTTGAATGGCTGCCCCCATGGCTACACAGCAGCTTGTTTATATAAACTATAGTAGTACTTATCTGTTATCTACTGTGTATCCTGTGCTTGAATGGCTGCCCCATTAATACACTGCAGCTTGTTTATATAAACTATAGTAGTACTTATCTGTTGTCTACTGTGTATACTGTGCTTGAATGGCTGCCCCCATGGCTACACAGCAAGCTGGTTTATATAAACTATAGTAGTACTTATCTGTTATCTACTGTGTATCCTGTGCTTGAATGGCTGCCCCCATGGCTACACTGCAGCTTGTTTATATAAACTATAGTAGTACTTATCTGTTATCTACTGTGTATCCTGTGCTTGAATGGCTGCCCCCATTGCTACACTGCAGCTTGTTTATATAAACTACAGTAGTACTTATCTGTTATCTACTGTGTATCCTGTGCTTGAATGGCTGCCCCCATGGCTACACAGCAGCTTGTTTATATAAACTATAGTAGTACTTATCTGTTATCTACTGTGTATCCTGTGCTTGAATGGCTGCCCCCATGGCTAACAGCAGCTTGTTTATATAAACTACAGTAGTACTTATCTGTTATCTACTGTGTATCCTGTGCTTGAATGGCTGCCCCCATGGCTACACAGCAGCTTGTTTATTTAAACTATAGTAGTACTTATCTGTTATCTACTGTGTATCCTGTGCTTGAATGGCTGCCCCCATGGCTACACAGTTTCTGAAGCACACATACCAGTTTTACCAGTGCAGGGCAACACTGCATTATATTTGTATTACTTTAAAACGCTTTCATTTTTTGATGTTACTGTTCCTTTAACAGTAGAGAAAGACTTTCTATGCTCACAAGCCTCAGCCATACGTCCTACACCCCCACTCAGTGCAGGAGACAGGCTGTGACTGTCAGTTGGGTTTTATTGATGGGCAGAGAGCTGCACTATTTATCAGATGAGAATGTTTATTGTCACTTGGCTGTAAGATCTCTATATAAAGATTTTATTTTGAGACGTTTCTCACCTATAGCAAGGCCTTCTCAATTCTAGCGCTTCCCAAGATTATTCTGCATATATCTCAGCCGAGTTCTGCATCATCATCATCATTCATGTTAGCCTGCCTAGGATTAACCCATTCCTGTCCACGCTCACTCATTTACATATACGCACATGTATATCTGATTGGTTGATATGACCATTGTCACAGGGAAAATAAGTATTGAACACATCAACATTATTCTCAGTAAATATATTTTTGCAAAAATAAGGTTGTGAAGGTCTTGAGAGAGTTCTTTGCTTTTCCCCAATATCAGATGCTTCTTGTGTGATACCTTGGTAATGAGAAACCTTATTATAGGCCATTAATTAGAACTAAACCTGCTGATATTAATTTGCACTGATAGGGGACAGGATTTCTTTCTAAATACTGACAGATTTCAACAGGTTTCTTGGCTTTCCATGTCTTTTTGAATCTCTTCTTCATGTGTTCATTACTTATTCCCTGCGTCATTACACTTAATTACAAATAACTTAAATTATGGACTTATTTGTTTTGAGTTCTTTGTCTGGGTGAATTACTTGGGTTGTTACCGACATCCAGTGTAAATTTCATGTCAGTAGCCCCATTAGAAATATATTTACTGAGAAAAACGTTGACGTGTTCTATACTTGTTTTCTCCAATGTGTATATACAGTATATATATGTATAGGTATGGGATTCGTTATCCAGAAACCCATTATCCAGAAAGTTCTAAATTACGGATAGGCCGTCTCACATAGACAAATAATCCAAATTTTAAAAAAAATATTTCCTTCTGTAATAATAAAACAGTCGCTTGTACTTGATCCCAACTAAGATATAATTAATCCTTATTGCAAGCAAAACAATTCTATTGGGCTTATTTAATGTTTACATGATTTTCTAGTAGATTTAAGGTATGTAGATCCAAATTACAGAAAGATCCGTTATCCGGAAAACCCCAGGTCCTGAGTGTATATACATATATATATATCACACACACACACACACTACCAAATGTTCCACCAGGTTAGCATGACATGACTTTTTTTATTGGATAAACCTGTTGCTAATAATACCAATTCTTTTGGGGATGGCTGTTTATTTTTTTAAACTTGTAGTATGTTATAGAATGGTCAATTATAACCAACTTTTCAATTGGTCTTCATTATTAATTTTTTCTAGTTTTATAGTTGTTTGCCTTTTTCTTCTGACTCTCTCCAGCTTTCAAATGGGCGTCGCTGACCCCTTCTAAAAAATAACAAATGTTCTCTAGGGCTACACATTTATTGTTATTGCTAATTTTTATTACTCATCTTTCTATTCAGGCCTCTCCTATTCATATTACAGTCTCTTATTCAAGTCAATGCATGGTTGTTATGGTCATTTGGACCCTAGCAACCAGATTGCTTAAAATGCAAACTGGAGAGCTGCTGAATAAAAAGCTAAATAACTCAAAAACCTTAAATAGTAAAAAATGAAAACCAATTGCAAATGGTCTCAGTATATCATTCTCTACATCACTGTGCAATGTGATGCTTTTGTTTGTTTTTAATTTTTCTCCCATCATGCAGCATTTTTTCCCAGAACAGCATTTGCTTGCACATGCACAAAATTAATTAATACATGCCGTACAAGTCGCATTGTGGGCAGCACATTGGATTAGTTGTACAGTTGAGAATGTCAGCAGATTGTCAGCCCAAGAGACAAATTTACAGAAGCAGTTTATTGCCAATAGATTAGCCACAATAGTGCAAGCTATAACACTATAGTTATTCTGCAGAATGCTTTACCATACCTGAGTAAGCAGCTATAGAAGCTCTCTCTGTTTGTTCACGATAGCAGCTGCCATATTAGCTTGTTGTGACATCACTTCCTGCCTGAGTCTCTCCCTGCTTGCTTATAGCTCTGAGCTCAGATTACAGCAGAGAGGGGGAGGAGGGAGGGGGAGGAGCAAACTGAGCATGCTCAAGCCCTAGCCCTGGAGGTTTAAGCTGAAAACAGGAAGTCAGATACAGAAGCCCATGAGTACACAATAGAAGGAAAGAAATGTGCTGTTTCTTTTGACAGAGGACTCAGAGAAATATTACTTTGAGGGTTTACTGGTGTTTTTATATAGACCTTTCTGATAAAGCTTACTTAGTTTTAGCCCCCCATACTCCCCCTATAGAAGCACAGAGCAAAGCAAGAGCGTGATCATCTCCCAATAGGCAGTACAAGGTCATGTACAAAAACAATAGGAAGAAGGGAGTATTTTAGATCTGGGCAGATGCCATTCCCCCTCCATTTATTTTGGTCTATAAATTGAGTTGCTGATAGCTCGTGCAGACCAGTGGACGAGCAGCTAATGCAAAGATGAAGTTTCAGCCTCCTGAGCTGGCAAATATGAAAGGCTGACGAGTGCCAAGTCATTTCGCACTCAGCTGAATAGCACTATTACATGAGCCGGATCAGCTCAGACAGTGGGTAAATCTGCAAATCGAAATGTCAGAAAAGACTGGCGGCATGAAGACCTTGCTCACACGCAACTGAATAGGAAATACAGTGACAAAAAAATAATAATCTTCCTCCTTTCCTCTATCTTGCCGGCTCACAGTCACAATGTGACCTCTACTCTCCTGTCCTTTTCTCTTCCAGACCTGCAGGACATCTATCTCAAGCGTCAAGTCCTGGAGCTCTAGCCTGGCAGATTATCAGCTGGTGGAGGAAGGATCCAATGTGGAGATAAAATGTTCCGCATCTGCCGACCAGGAACTCTTTTATGAATGGAGTACGGAGGTGAGTGGGATTTGGGAGTCCATTACCATGCTGTGCTCTCTTATTTTTGCACCATTGAACTTATAATTCATACAGCCAACCTCATCTGACATCTTACACTTGTTCTTTCATCTTGGTCACAACAGCCACGGGACTACTTTATCATGGTGGGGCAATGACTCATTAAAGAAGAAGGAAAGCTACTTAGGTAGTTTATTCCCAATAGATTAGCCACAACAGCGCAAGCTACAATGCTATATTTATTCTGTAGAATGTTTTTCCATACCTGAGTAAACAGCTCTAGAAGCTCTCTGTTTGTTTAGGATAGCAGCTGCAATATTAGCTTGGTGTGACATCACTTCCTGCCTGACTCTCTCCCTGCTCACTCATAGCTCTGGGCTCAGATTACAGCAGGGAGGGAGAGAGGCGCAAACTGAGCATGATCAAGCCCTGGAGGTTTAAAGGAGAATTCAACCCTTAAAACCCCCCCTACATAGCCCCCCTCCCAGCCCCCCCCAGCCTAGTTATTACCCCTTGTAAATGCCCCTAACTCTAATCTTACCCCTTGGTTCAGATTCAGGGCATCAGAGTTCATGGTCGCCAACCTCTTCTCTTTGGTAATCTTCGGAATTAGAGCGGTGTATTGACGCATGCGCAGTTGGAGCAATTTTTAGTTTCATGAAAACTGCACATGCCCCGAAAGTCATGGTAATTGCCGAAGTAAAGGAAGAAGACATGAATATTACTGGAAGATGGTGCCCGTAAACATCGATACCCGGAATCTGCACCAAGGGGTACTAAAGAGTTAGGGGCATTTACCAGGGGTAGCAGCTAGGTTGGGAAGTGCAGGGAAGGGGTGTATGAAGGGTAGGGGGGTAGGGTTTTTTTTTCATTAAGGGTTTAGTTCTCCTTTAAGCTGAAAGAAGAAAGTCTGATACAGAAGCCCATGTGTTTACAAAAGAAGGAAATAAATGTGGTGTTCACGGAAGGCAAAGAGCAGCATTACTTTAAGGGTTTACTTGTGTATTTACATAGGCATTTCTGATAAAGCTTAAAACTTACTTAATTTTTAGCCTTTCCTTTTCCTTTAACTAGTGACAGGGTTGCAATGTGCAGAGGACAGCTTGTAAGGGAGCAAAAGCAGGCTTTAAGTACAGGGATTCCTTGCTTACAGCACTGGTACAATGCTGTGGGTTTCAATTTGGGAGTGCAAATATGTTGAACTGATAGACAAACCTTGGAAAGGTGTAATAACACAAGGGCAAAATTTTGCCACCAAAGCACAAGTAAAACTCCCATTACCTCGAAATTCGACCCTTGATAAATCTGCCCCCTTAATGTGCCGTTGGCCTTTGTCATCAAAGAGCTCCATAATTATATAAAAGCACAACCCCAATTATTTTGTGTAAGTCAAGAAACTCTAAGGGGACGTCTATTATCATATATTTTAGTAGAAAGTGGATTGGCACCATTAATTTATCTAGTCATGTCTGTGTAAGAAAGGTATAATGACAGTGCTCATAAACCTAGGCCTAACTCATGTATATTTCTTGGCCCATTGTCTGGCTTGGCATACATTAATTGAGGATTAATTCATGACCCACATGCTCAATTCAGACTTGAACTATTTTTGTCTCCCCGCAGTTCAATGATTGGAACGTGTCCTCTGATACCCTCACACTCAACAATGTGGACTGGTCACAGGCTGGAACACACACTTGCACGGCCTACCAGTCTGATATGCCAATTATAGTCCAGAGTCCCGTGATCCCCAACCAGTAGCTCGTGAGCAACATGTTGCTCTCCAACCCCTTGGATGTTGCTCTCAGTGGCCTCAAAGCAGGTGCTTATTTTTTAATTCCAGACTTGGAGGCAAGTTTTGGTTGCATAAAAACCAGGTGCACTGCCAAACAGAGCCTCCTGTAGGTGAACAGTCCATATAGGGGCTACCAATAGACAATCACAGCCCTTATTTGGCACCACCCAGGAACGTTTCCCCTGCTTGTGTTGCTCCCCAACTCTTTTTAAATCTGAATGTTGCTCATGGATGAAAAAGGTTGGGGACCCCTGGTCCAGATGAAATCCTTCGAGCTGCGAGTGGTGCCAAAAAGCCCCTCGTTTGGTAAATAAACATAAACAAACCCTTGGTCTTTTCTGGGATATCTATGGGATTTGAAGTTTATCGGTGCTTTTAGAGAGGTTCCAAGAAATGCCAGGCAACTCAGTGAATGTCATCTGTAGAGAGAACTTGTGTGCTGGTTTGGGAATAAATTGAGATGATAAAAATACAAAGGGAAAATATCGTTAGCAGTTGTCTATTTTCATTACATCTACCAGGAAAATCCAACGGTTTCTGTTCTGAATTATGAGCCAGAAGAACTTGCTGATTGTGTGTATATGGTTATTACATAAAATCTAATAACATTTGTTACAAGTCTTGCAGCTGGCCTGAGTCTTGGAGATATTCTGCTCTACTTTGTCGCACCTATTGCAGCACTTCTGCTCCTCGCACACAGCTCTCATTGTCTTCATCGTCCGTCGCCGCAGACAAATGAGGAAACCACAGATCAGTCTGTGAGTTTCAACCCCATGTCCCAGCAATTAAATATCAAATTTAGATTTTGTCCTGATCTGACTTGCGATTTCTGTTGGGCTAAGCAATAAACTGACCCACTCTGGTGGATCAGTATAGTAACTGGTGTGTATTACCCAACAGAGGCTCGTTAGTTAGTAGCTTTATGGTCCATGTATGGAGCTATAAATAGGGTTTGTCGAGATAACAGTCCAACAGAAAATCCCATCAACGAATGGCTTCCTTGGACCATGGATCCATTTCTCCCCAATAGATCATCTTATGACTTGGACTTAATTGTATAAGTACAACCCAACACATAAGAATTCCTAGCCTTCTCCACAGTTCATTGCAGCACATAGTTATGATTAGTGATGAGCGAATCTATCCCATTTAGCTTCGCTGAAAAATTCAATGGCCATTTTTTCTTATGGAGAATTTTTTGTCTAAATGCATTAAAGTCAATGGGTGTTTTTTCTTATGGAGACTTTTTTTGTCAAATGCATTAGTCAGTGAGCGTTTTTTCTTATGGAGACTTCTTTGTCCAAAAACATTATTATGGAGACTTTTTTTTCTCAGCAAATTTTTCCACGGTGAACTTTTGTTTGAGTTTCGCTAAAAAAATTCGCATATGGCGAAAATTCGTAATTTCGCTGCAAATTCATGACTGCCAAATAAATTCGCTCATCGCTAGTTATGATCCTTAAAGTAGGCTTTAGCTATCTTTGATAGTTAGTAAGCACTGGTGGATACACTTCTGGGTTGTTCTGCTAACAATTGTCTCTGTTGTAATCTTGCCTGCTTACAGGATAGAGAACGAGAAGAGGACCCCCATCTATAAAGGCAGAAGTCAATCTGTGTGTAGCCAGTATTATAGTAGAAAGCAGGACAAATCCAAGGCAGTAACTATGACTGCAAAGTGCTTTTATTGGGGAAAAGTGCTCCACAACATGTTTCAGGCGTTGGCCCTTTATCAAGTGTCAAGCGACACTTGATAAAGGGCCAAAACCCGAAACATGTTGTGGAGCACTTTTCCCCAATAAAAGCACTTTGCAGTCATAGTTACTGCCTTGGATTTGTCCTGCTTTCTACTATAATACTGACTGTATCAATTTGGGTGTGGACACAGGACACCCTTGCAGGAGAATCCACCTACATATACTAAAGGTGAGCTACAGCCTATTTATAATTGATTTACTCTGTGTGTAGCCCCACTTCTGACACACAGCCTCTGGTCATGTAAACTCTGAGTAGCAGGCAACTATTGACTATAGAAAGCATGCAGGGTCACACTCCAAAACCAAGTCTGTTATCTGCTATGTGCCTGCTTGACACGGTAGAGAGGGTGGAGATGATGCATGTTGCTAGGAATACACAGACGAACAGCTTAAAGACAATTGGTCAGACAGTCATCCAAAAAATATATTGTTACCATAAATACACCTGTTAATAAAGACTCACCAAGTAGAGGGATGGCCCATGTGCTCCAGCTCCAGCCCCAGGCTCTCAGATCAAGGGAGTGGATATAGACCATATAGCAACCAAAAAATAAAGGGTGTAGGGCAAAATGGAAACCACACAAGGTCAGACCAAAAGTTAAAAAAAATGGAAAATACTTTATTGAACAATGATTGTTGAATAAAATATTTTCCATAATTTTTATCTTTTCAATTGGTCAGACAGCCGTCACAAAGTCTGACATAATGAAAGTATGCAGGCTGCTATAAAGTCGCCATTTTACTCTTTTGTCTCTATTTTGTCTTACTGTTGCTCCTCTATTACTGTGCCTATACAGCACTACAGCCTACTACAGCTCTTCTTCCGCTGACTCTTCTTATTTACAGCTGCTGCTTCTTAGTTTTGCCCCTAACCTTTCCCATCCCCAAAAAAATATTTTTGAGCTCTTGCTGTGATAAAATGATATTTCTGGGGGATGTCTATTGTTGTGGGTGCAACATAGTGTAGGTAACTTTTTCACTTGCAGTAACACATCTCACCAATGAAATCTTCTCCTAGCTCTTGTTCAGTGGTGCCCAAACTCTGGTATAGATGGAGCAAGCCTGGAGCAGTGGTTTTCTGAGGGATTGAGCTGGGGGTGAGCAACTTGCAGATGATAAACTTCAACTCCCTTTGACTGCCAGGGAGTGTCCCCAAGTTGCCCGAATAAACTTTGGGAACTGATTTTTCATTATAGACCCTTGGTATATGTCCCATAGCAGAGTCATAGCAGAACTTCTTTGTCACAGTCACAGTTGTAATATTTTAATATATTTCTTGGCATTTTTTTGCTTATTAATGCTGCATGAGACTCCTTCGAGTGTCTATCTTTATAATGGTTTCAGGCATTAGCATTCAAAGTAATATTTTTTTCCCCATCATTTAATAGTGGGTACAGCCGACTGACTTTATTCTATTCCTATTAGAAGAAGTGATTAAAATAATTCACATAATCCCCTGAATATTGTCACCTTTTCTGCAGTGGCTAGATGGTATTGGCAGCCAGAGGGCAAGAGAGGAGCTAAAAAAATATTATTTTTTTCATATTCCCAGCAAGTCGGTGCAAATCGAGTAGCAGAATCGCCATAAGGGACATGGGTTCAGTTGATAAAATTACAAATGTTTTAAAGGAGCAGTACACGTATATGGTGCCATTATATAATTCAATAGGTAGCACATTGTTTTCTTACTTACCCTAGGCAGTGGCATCAGTGACTTCTGATTGAATAGGAGAAAGATTGAATTAAAATAAATAACAAATAAAATAAAAGGACTGACTCTGGTAACTTACAATTCAGTCTGGACATTATAATAGGCAGGGCCTTGACTGCAGTAACAAGTGGCTTGTGCATCCATGGTCCAATTTGGTCCTTGTCCAATGTGATTTTCAGGGCCGGATTTACATAGTGGGCCTCCCCCTAGGCCCACTGTCGTTCGTCGCCCCTGTCCCCTCCCCTTTATTGGTGCAAATTTTCATCATCTGGACTAGAGCAATGGGGATTGGCGCATGGGAAATTAAAAAAATTATTGTATCTCCAGTGTTTTTGAACCAATGTGGGCAGGCCCGGATTTGTTGAAAGGCCACCTAGGCCCGGGCCTAGGGCGGCAGGATTTTAGGGGGGCGGCATGCTGCCCAACCACACCCACATTGGTTCAAAAACACTGGCGATGTGCTGGAGATACAATCATTTTTTAAATTTCCCGTGCGCCAATCCCCATTGCTCTAGTCCAGATGATGAAAATTTGCACCAATAAAGGGGAGGGGACAGGGGCGACGAACGATAGTGGGCCTAGGGGTGCCCATTATATAAATCCGGCCCTGAATGTGGGTGTGGTTGGGCAGCATGCTGCCCCCCTAAAACCCTGCCGCCCTAGGCCTTGGCCTAGGTGGCCTTTCCACAAATCTGGGCCTGGTGATTTTCAAGCCTCCCCATTGATATTTAGCCAAGCTGTGATGAGATATCAGTTTGGTAGGCTGTCCATTGGCATCATAAATAGGCATGTAACCTGCTGTCTTAATCAACATATGCCAGTCAGTCCCCAGCAGGCACAAATATGAGGCCTGTTCCTTGAAAAAGTCATGGTTAGATGTTAGATCTTTCCCTAGTTGCCCGATTATTTTTTTCTCTCCTTCAAGGCCTGCTAGGAGCAGAAGCCTACTCAGATAGGACTTGGCTCTGTGCTCTTCAAGCAAAACATATATTTCTGCTATCCATCTGGTGAAGGGAGCTCAGTATAAGTGGAATCCTATGAAGAAACGCGAGGAAAGAAGGAGGGAGGAAGGTGGTTAAAGAAGCATGGGGCATATTATACTATTATTCTTGGCCAAACCTTGCAATCAATGAATCCAGCTCATAGATGTAGGATTAGGCAATGAATAAACTTCTAGTAGTCATATTCCAAGTATAACAGATAATAGGAACTTTCAAGGTGAGTGTGTTTGTCCAATGAGGGTTTGTGCCCAAGTGTACTGACATAGAAAGGTTTCACCACAATATAATTCCCCCTGTTCCACCTCCTTTGCATTTTCTTGTGTGTTGGCCACAGGGAAGAAAAGCACTTCAGAGAAGAGATGCAGAGAGAACGTGTGCAACGTTTTATTTCATTTTATTGTCTTCCCATTATGACAACCTGCAATTCCCCTACCTCCGCCTCCTGCCCAACCCGTCCTTTTCATCCAATTCCTGTTTGCGTGCCTCCGAAAGCGCCAAAGTGCACGGCTGATTCAGTAAAAGCTCGGAGGCACCCTATGTAATTACCACTTTCTGCCAGTAGTGAGTACAAACAGGGACATGTGTGAACAGTTGCACAGCCAGGATCCAAGCCTGCAAACTAAAGCGATGCTTATACTACAGACATAGACTGAATCCTGTTGAGTTAAGAGTTAACATTAGACATGTTTTAAGGGAACAGATTCCCTGCTCTTTTCATTAGACCTGTCCATCTTCTCTGCTGTAAGCTACTTGTCCAGCCTGGACTATACCAAATCATTTTGGTATATTTCTTAATTGTTTTAAAAAAAATAAAACAATACTCTCTTTGATGTGGTTTTTATATATATTAAATAGGTTTAAAATGTCTTGATGTTGAAATGGGAATTTTGATGGTCTTCTACAGACCAGAGAACTGGACTGTTTTGATCATAGCAAAGATTTCCCTTCAACACCCTAAAATTGGCTGAATAATAAAGAATCTATAAGAATGTTAGGCCAGTGGGGTTTTTAGAGAAAGTGAACCCCTTTAATGTACCATTGGAGGTACATTAATTGGGCTGAGGCAGATAAGGTGACCACCTTGAGCTCTGGCTGTGTTGTTGGTTCACTCACACCCATCTGCTCCAGAACTGATGTCTTCTGGGACAGAGATCAGCTCTATAAGTCCATAGATGTCTCCACTTCCCCGCGTCAGTAGGGTGATAATGATGCAATTCCAGATGCTCAAAAATGTAAAAATGTAGAATCTCAAAAATACCCAGAGTTCGTTATCACCCTAATGACATAGGGTTAGTCGGCAACTTTAAGATCTACCCAGTAATGCATTTATACAGAAGTAAAGCAGTTGTGCTCCTGTTTAACTTCAACTGCACACCCCTATTCCTCAGTGTGTGTGTGTGTTCAGTGTATGGTCAAAAAGGAGAAAACTGGACCCTCAAGACAGAGTTGCTAGCTTATTGGCCTATGGCCTCCTGATGGCATTTCCGATTGATATCTGGGCAAAAATCAGCCATATATCTCTTGGGCAGGTTTGAAAATCTCATTGAGCAAGGATTTATTGGGTGGTTGATGCAGTCCATGCTGAGCAGGTCTGCATAAGCCCCTGAAAGTATTTGGCTGTTGGTTCTGGGGCCAAATTACTAGATCAGCCTGAATTGGCCCAACATAAAAGAGAGCAAAGATCCATTTAGTGGCGTTGCCAAATGAGCAGATCTATTGTAATATGATGCAGAGTAAAACAATGATGGGTAAAATTGTTGGACCATTACTAAATCAATGTTGGGAGAATTAATAATACAATCCATATACACAGAGGTACAGGGGTACAGGGAAAATGGGCTAATATCTTCTGTTATATGTATTCTATAATATAAATAGAAGCCATTCTGTCCACACATAGAGCATGAGTGTGGACATAGTTCATGGATAATGCTACAGATGTGTAGCACAGCTGGGTGCATGTTTCACTATTACCCATCTAACTTAGGCCTCATTCCAGTGTCGGACAGGGATACCAGGGGCCCACCAGAAAACCTTAGACCATGGGCCCACTTTCCAAACTATTATTCCTCTCACCTTTTAACCTCTTTATTCTCCTAGTCTTTTATATCTACTTACTATACTCTAGTCTTTCAATATTAAGCCTATTTTTCCCATGAAAAAATAGGGAATCACCATGAAATAGACCAAATGTTTAGAAGCAAGAGGGACCACTGACACCTGGGCCCACGGGGAGTTTTCCTGGTATCCCGGTGGGCCAGTACGACGCTGCCTCATTCTTGAAATCAGCCTTGAAATGTATACAATATTGATATAACAACACCGTAATTGTTCAGTCTCTGCATAGATTGGCCATATGGCCGCTGAGACTGTTAGGGGCAGATTTATCAAAGGTGGAGGTGAATTTTCGAATTTCAAGCTTTTTTTTGTGTACTTCGACTAGGGATTAGTCCAAATTCGATTAAAATTTGAAAAAAATTCAAAAACTTGAATATTGAAATTTATCATGTACTGTCTTTTTAAGAATTTGACTGCGACCATTCGCCAAATTGCTGTTTATGGGGGACCTCCTAGAATCTATTTGGAGTCAATTGGTGGACTTTGAAAAATCAAGGGTTTTTTTTGGGAAAAACTTCGAATCGGATTGGTACGATTCGAATTCGGCCGAATACAGACCAATTAGATTGAAAACAGACCTATTCGACCAAAAAAAACTTCAACCTAACTTCGGTTGGTCTTTTTGAATTTCAATTTCAACGTTTTTTCAATTTGAAATTCGACCCTTGATAAATATGCCCCTTAATGTTTGATGAGAAATTCACTTGGACCAAATGCTATAAAAACTGGGATGTGTTCCTGACTTAAAATGAGCTTTCTTTCTTCATTATTGATACTGGTGACTCTCATCTAAGACGCTGCCTCTGTATGGTTGGCTGGTCACAGGAAGCAATGAAAGATGTGCTCATCCCCAGCCAACACTGGGCTGCAGGACCTTGTGCCAACAGAAAAACCAGGCAATGCATTTTAACCAACTCACCTTGGAAATATTCCATGGTCACCAACTTAAAGGACAAGTAAACCTTTAAAGTAAGTGAATGTTAAATTGATGAGGGGGATATTCTAAGCGCTTCTGCAATGCATATTCATTATCTATTTTCTTTTAATTCCAAGATATTAAGGGATACATGTACTGTTAATATGAATGAATTTTGTTACAACAGCGCCACCTGCTGGTCATTTTCCCACCAGTCTGACCACCAAGTAGTCAAGGAAGTTGTCAGGAGAAAGAAAGAGGCTGATGTTCTTCTGCTTAGGAATAAAAATAGAAACCTTTCTCACATCTTTCCTAAGCAGAACATCAGAGCAGCCTCTTACTTTCTCCTGACAACTTCCTTGACTACTTGGTGGTCAGACTGGTGGGAAACTGAACATTTACTTACATCATTGCATTTTTAAAGCACAGCAGCCAATTTGTAGATACGGTTGTATTTGTGATTTGATGCTTTTAATAAACAAGATTCTACACCATTAAGGGGCATGTTTACTAACATTGGAGATAAATATCTGGAGAGATTTCTGGAGATGTTGCCCATAGCAACCAATCAGATCTTTGCTTTTGTTTTCTAACTTGGCTGTGGCTGTTTAAATCTAATTGCTGATTGGTTGCCATGGGCAACATCTCCAGAAATCTCTCCATATATTTATCTCCAATGTTAGTAAACATGCCCCTAAGCCTTGATGCTGTATTTATTGCCTAAAGATTGTGGCTGGGTTGATAGACAGGCCGGAAAACCAAGTTTCCCCTACTGAGTGGCTAAGTGTCACTTAACAGCAACAGAAGCAACAACCCCTTCATGTTCAGACAAAATAGGATATTCCATTCTAAGCTCAGTTATTCTTTACAGGGTTGTCAGTGGTGGTGGTGGGGAACATTCAAGACCTGAACGTTCACAGTTGAGAAGGTAAGATCTGACCAGTGATGAACCAATGTAGCTCTGGCTTGAATTTTAAAAATATCAAATTTCCCTAAAGTTCCCTCTCAGTTGGGGGCCCAGGGCAGGTGCCCTCTTTGGTCTACTCTAGTGTTCTTCAACTAGTGGCTGGTTAGCAACATGTTGCTCACCAACCCCTTGGATATTGCTCCCTGGTCTACCACAATCATGGTGGAAACCACTGTCGGGAAAAAATAATGGTGATTGTGTTCATTAGCCCACTGTAGTGTGGCACGTTAATTACCTCTCTAACCATCCTTATTAGATGCATTGGGTAAATAAAACCTTTCCCACCATCTACTAATGGATTATTTCTGTGTAAGGAGTCAACTGCACATTCTTGAGACTTCTCTACCCATGGGGATACCCAATAAAACACACAACCATCAAATAACTAAACATGAATTTTATTTTTTTGCAGTTTTCTTATTAGTTTTTTTTTCAGTCTGTCCACGCTTCTCATCTGTTGTGGGTTTTTGGTACATAATTCTGTACAAAATGGGTGCTCTGGACAAGTTGTCACACGAGAGATGCGTAACAGGAGAGAGAAGAATGAACGGAAACAAAGAAGAGTTGGAAAAAACACAAGATGGCACGAAGGTAAGATACAACCTTGGTGATTCTCCAGCCCCCCTAAATGGAAGGGTAGGAGCAACTACAACTCTCTACTACAAAAATTAGCACCTCCGTTGACAAGACAGGGAAGCAGCTCAATACATTTCATTGTGTTCACGTGACGTCTAGAGCTCAGACAAGTCCTCCAACCCTAATATCCATTTAAAAGCCACTGTTCTATATACAATATATATATG
This sequence comes from Xenopus laevis, assembly GCF_017654675.1. Taxonomy (NCBI): domain Eukaryota; kingdom Metazoa; phylum Chordata; class Amphibia; order Anura; family Pipidae; genus Xenopus; species Xenopus laevis. The sequence goes on along the minus strand of NC_054384.1, from coordinate 104,349,070 downwards.
AGAATACTGAGCTACTCCATCCTGCATTGCACCCCCAGTCCGAGATTGTGCTGTTTAGAAAATATGGCTTACAGGCCCAAATTTAACAAACTTATTTGAAGATCCACTTGTAGCTAGAGTTAAAATGATTGGAAAAAAAACGTTATAAAAAAATAATAGACAGAGAAGAGATGATATAGGTAAGCGAGCACAACGTGATAGACATTCTCCCCTGCTCCTGCCCGCTCTGCCTGACTTGCTATAGTTTTATTTACATATATATAATTATATATTAATTTCCCCTAGGTTCATGGCTTTTTTTTTTTAAAAAGGTTTACAGTTAACAATAAACAACAAGAGCGACAATTGGTTGTAAAAAGGAGAAACCAAGGAGAGAGCGAGAAGAAATTAAAACAAATAAAAACGAGATAAATGTTACACATCACAGAAAAAAAATACACCTGCCCACACCCCCCCCATCCCGGTCAAGGAAAAAAACAGACAATTATACACAACCCCTCAAAGAGCTTCTGGTTAAACCGGAAGCTGTGACAAAGCGGTTTTTGTTGGCTCCCAACTGTTTCATAAATATAATTCAGACATTTGAGACCAGACTCTGATCCTTGTCTCTGAAGGGAAACATCATTTGATCCGAATAAATGAAGGACGAGCTGCTCACGAGGCGACTCCGCTGGTCTCAGATACCATAGGAGATGAAGCCAATCCCTTCCATATGGATTTTATACAGTTCCTTAAAACGTCCCTTCTTGTTCTTACATTAATCAACATGAGCACTGGAAATATCGTATAATTAGCTCCTAGGAAGTTGGTGTGTATCTTTCCCCAGAGAACTGTACGTCTATAAGAATTCTAATCTCAAACACCAGAGATTCACAAAACAATTTCTTTTGAAAACTTGAAAAAAAACAAACAAAAACAAAAGAACATATTGAATAAAAGAGCAAAGGAAATGCACAGTGAGGGATAAACACCAGCGTGATATGCAGCAGGCTCTTATGCTTTGTTCTCATGAAGTTTCTCCTTTAGAATAAAGAAACGCCAAACTGATGTAATTGAGAGCACATCGCTATCCTTTCCTTATTCACTTCTCATCTTTAAATTTAATTAATTGGCCAAGCATGGGCCTAGGTACATTGTTACCCCCCAAAAACTCTATTTTAGATTAGACTGGGTTGCTGGAGTTCATATTACCTACATAAAATTATAAGACAGAAGCAGAGCTAGCCCAATGAACTATGAGGGATCCCCAACCTTTAGAACCCGTGAGCAACATTCAGAAGTAAAAGGAGTTGGGGAGCAACACTAGCATGAAAGATGTTTCTGGGGTGCCAAATAAGGGCTGTTATTGGCCATTTAGTAGCCCCTTTGTGGATTGTCAACCTACATTGAGGCTCTGTTTGACCATGCACCTGTTTTTTATGCAACTAGAACTTGCCTCCAAGCCTGGAATTCAAAAATAATCACCTGCTTTGAGGCCACTAGGAGCAACATCCAAGGGGTTGGAGAGCAACATGTTGCTCACGAGCTACTGGTTTTGGATCACTAATATGGCATTCAGTGGTCCAACCATATCATGACCTCAACTGGAAGAGTTACTGGTGGACACAGATCAGGTGTCACAAGTAGAGCTGCTCAATAAACACACAGATTTCCCACCTTCAAAAATAATTGCACCCAAATCAGCCGTCTTTGCTACTGCAACTGCAACTTGCATGTTTCCAGCTCTGGCCAGAGGGAAAAGTTATCTACTTTCAAGCTGCTTTGGATATAGCCTACAAAGTCTTTTAAAGAGTTTTTAGTAGGAATCACTCTTACAGCATTGTTTTCCTGGTTTGCAACAAAAATAACCCACCAGTGCAGTTAGACATGTCAAGAAGCTCCCAGAACCTGTCCAACAAAGGACTTCATGTTTCCAGTATGTCTTTCTCCAATCATGTGGTTTACAACACTCATTTTCTCTAACATCTCACTACCCTCTTACAATGCTATTGTTCCCAGGTTACCCCATGCATTTTTTAGAAATTCATACCTAAAAAAGTAATTTTTCTGCTTTGCTATATTTCATTCTCAATTCATTGTAGTTAATAACTTTATCAGAACAAAGCATACCACCTCTGGAGCCACCCGGGCCAGAAAGGCATTGCGGAAGGGTTGACAGTTTATATAACACACACATACGAAACAATTTCTTGCGTCAAAACACTTTTGTGCCTTTCCATCACTTGTGATGCCAATAAACAGCTTGTTCTGCCAAACCACCAACAGGTTTCTTAAAAAAATATGGAACAGCATTTATGGAAATACAAGGGGGGTCCAACCTAGTTCACTCATTTTCGTCTTCAAATGATTGTTTGAGAAGATCTCTAAGTCCCCTTGAGCTAAAATTATCATTAGCAGTGCCTATAAGATGACCATTGGCCACTGGACTGGCTACTTATCAGTGATGTTGGGAAGGCATAAGGCACTTCCATCAATTTAGTTGACTCAAGCTGCTATAAGTCTTGTTTCAGCAGCATTAGAGCAAATTCTAGAAGGTTGTTAAACCTTATTCGAAGGTTCTAGGTCTCTAATATTGAAGGTTTTTTAATCTAGTATTTAGAATTTTTTGGAGAACTTCATGGCAGGACGTATGTTTACAAGTAATCCAACCCAAGTAGCATTAAGACTGAGTTCCTTGCTGTGAAGCTGTTATGGACAATCTTCAAACTCATGAGAAAGAAAGATAATCATGTTCTAGACAAGTAGCAGCACCTAGAACCTTGTCTATGATAACAGCAAATGGCTTCGTTAAATGAGAACATTAAAACCCCCAAAAATGTACTTTTGTATTTCATTGAGTTTGTACAGGCTCTCTATTACAACAAGAAGTATGATCAGTAGACAGGTAAGGTAAGTGGCAAGTGCACTATTATGGTGGCCTCCCAAAGGTTAATGCTCCTCACTGAAAGCTCTTGGTTAGTTGCATTGTTGACAAGATACCTTTTGAGCTCCTGGGTGCATGGTAAGGCTGGCGCTGGAGCTACGTAGACATAAAACTGAATTTGCAAGTTGTTCTGCATAATTTATAGCAGAGAGGTGTGTAAATTAAAACTAATTAATTATTGTCATAATTTGTCTGGACTGCAGAAATTCTTGTGGTAGGAAGATAAAAGATGCTCATTTGTACTAGTCAGTTCTGTTGCAGCTGTTTGATAAAGGCTCCTTATTTTGCTGTGGGCAGATGTGGATAGGCAGGTCCTACTAATGTCCTACTGCTTGAAGGGTTAGTGAACATGGATTGGTTATTATATCGGTTTGTAGCTCTTTTAGGGGATGTTGCTATTTCCAAGCAGGGCTTTAATAATGAGCATTGTTCTATTTATGTTTCCCTTTTTCTTGGTCGACTTGTGGATGGGTTGACCGTTTGAATGTCAGTCTAAGCAGCTACCACCATGGGTAGATAGGCAGCCCTTTTCTCCAGTGTGTGTGGAAATGTAAAATCCAGTGCTAATATTTCTGTATTATTATGGATGGATCAGATTTTGCATATCTTGGTCCTAGAACTGCACTGTTGTACAGAGGGCCAGAGTTACAGTAGATACTGTAAGTCAATAAAAGGACATTTGAATTTAAAAAACTGTGGACCCGTGATAACCCTCCAGCTTATTTTGATCTACAACTCTAAGCATTGGCCCAATGGGTTACTGTCAGTTGTAGCTCAACAACAGCTGGAGGGCTGCTCATTGGCAATCCTAACATAGATATTGTGGGCCCATCTTAACCAGGGGCCCAGGGCAAAGACCATATTTGTGACACCCTAAAACAAGCTCTGCCAAAATAAAAGGCCATCCATTGCTAGTGGCACTAATACTACTGCCAGTAGAAAGAGATGAGAACTGTAGCATATGGAAGGACTAGCGCTGCCTCTGGGAATCCATGGGAATTGATTTCCCTGAACATTGGTATTTATGGATGTATCAGTTGTTCTTATGGCGGTTGCACCTTCTAATTTCTGTTCTCTGGTTCTTCCTTTTGAGCCGGTGACTTATGGTGCCTCTCCCCCTCCCTGCAGTACTTCCCTCCCTCGCTGGAGATACTGATTTCTACCTAATTAAGGTGATTAAGCAAACGTCACGGTCATAACACTGAGCCAGTGCAAGCACAAATCACTGAGCATCCATTCTGGCCCACTCCTATCTATTCTCGGCTATTATTATATCCATGGCCCTGTCCCCTGGGGCAGTTTAGTCGTAGAGGTGCCAGGTTTATAAACCTTTGCTACACTCTTTTATCCATGCAGCCACAGACAAAAGGTGCCAAGCCTGATTCTGTTGGCCTCAGGATATGTATAGTAAGATTTATCAAACTGGCTTTCTAATTTAGAAGAGAAATGACAGGTTCCTGCATCTTTCCTACCACATCTTACTGTTCCACCCCATGTGCAGCTTTGAAGACTTTTATATTCCACTTGAAGATCCATTACCAAAAGATTAAAAAGAAAAACTGTGCCCCCTTCTGTGTTAGTTGATCTTTCTACATATTGTTTTGCTCTTATTTGTTTGTTCGTACCATTAAATGATGGGATATTTCACCGTCTTTTTACTGAAAGAGGTGACGCAACCCTTTATAAACCCTGCCTCCCACCCCAACCGCCCGACCGTACCCCTTACTATCCCACAAAACTCCATAGTCTCTTCATCACCTTCAGCAAAAGTTCATTCGCCACTCAGCCCCAAGGCATCGGAGGTGTTATGCTTTTGTTATCTAACCGTTCTCTAGACTTTCCTCTTTTGTAACCTCCCCAAATCCCCACCCTGCAAAGGTAAGATAAAATAAAAAAAAATTCAGGTTATTAATACTGTGTTGGGACATTTTTTTTCTTGTGTGTCTTTTTTTTTTAAATAAAAAACTCCTCCTTTCTCTTGTGGTTCTCGCCGCCATTTATAAATGCCTCTCGAGCTTCCCCGTGTTCATCCAATCCACTTGCTTCATGTGTCAGGTACGAACCTGAATAGAATGAAGAATAGAAAAGAAGCTTTCTCATACTGGATGCAATAACAGAGGCAGTGAGTAACCCATAGCATCCAACCAGCAGGTAGCATTGGTGGATCACCGGATAGGTTGCTATGGGTAACTAGACCTAGTGCACATTCAGCCTTGTGTAAACCTTTATTTTCCCTTTCCCAAACCCTGTATGGTTTCACCAGAGTGTTCAAGTCCATTCCACTGGTAATTTAAAGGGTTTATACCCCGTTTTTTGTGAGCTGTTGTATTACAGCCCATGGCCTCCTTACCTCCTTACTATAAGCTGCCATCAGAATGTTCTAGTCATATCCAATGCTTGAGTTAAAGGCTTCTTTTTTTCACCCCTACCCTTGTAAGCTGCCTTTAGTGGACTATAGTCTGGTCTTCTACTTGAATCTATGATTTAGGGGATTTAAACCATGATGACCACACATTAAGAGCATCAATCACTTTAGTCTACATTCGGTTTTTTGAACTTAGTGAATAAGCAGGTTCAATGTAGTCACATTAACACAAACCCCCCCCATTATTTATAAAAAGTAGAATCTCACCAGTACATACATGCCAAGCTCCAAACCATCAGTCAAGTTAAGTGGAATACCACAGAGACATACAAAAATCAGCCTTACGCATTTCAGACCAAATATATATAAGGCTGTTTTTGTATGTCTCTATGGTATTCCACTCTACTTGACTGATGGTTTGGGGCTTGGCATCAAAACCTGAATATAAATCGGATTCAAGAATTGGACCAGTACACTAATGGGTAATTAAATAATGAGAAGCATTTCTTAGGAAATGGGAAAAGTAGCACACTTTAAGACATATTAAATTTTACTTCTTTAACTTTATAGTTTGGCATTTACACAAAAAGAAGAGAACTTAAAAGCATTTCTGTATTGCTGCCCTATCTTGCTGGCTAATGGAACAGATCAGTATATGATGTCAAAGATTTTCGGGAATGAGGTTGTCCTAGTAGGTTTTTTTTTGAGTGTAGAGCAGAGATCCCCAACCTTTTGAACCCGTGAGCAACATTCAGAAGTAAAAGGAGTTGGGGAGCAACACTAGCAAGAAAAATATTCTTGGGGTGCCAATTAAGTGCTATGTGGATTGTCAACCTACATTGAGGCTCTGTTTGGCAGTACACCTGGTTTTTATACAACCAAAACTTGCCTCTAAGAAAGAAGGAAAAGAAGGAACTAATCCTTTCAGTTTGGTGTCTCAGTGCCAGCTAATCTGTGTTTCTTTTCATATTCAGCATATCTTTCAAATTTACAACCATTTTCTTCTGAGCATGAGCAGTTCCAGTGGTAAATATTTCCTTTACATAGAGAAAACAATAAGATTTTGTTTCTCACTTGGGATGCACAGTATACACCTAAAGCAGACTATATTATAATTATGGAGTGGGCTGTTGAACTAAACTGACTAGGGTGGTCTGCTTTGTCTTAACATCATACAACTTTAGAAGATTAAAACAGAAATCAATACAAATTGCTAACTACTGGTAGGCTGCCAGATGGTTTCTTTAGCTTAATGTGATGTTTCACTCTACCTTCTACTCTTATGTTTCTGGTCAGCAACCATTCCTTACCTTTCTGTCGGACAGAACACCAGACCATGACGATTAGGATGCAGATTACAAGGAAGACGAGAAGTGCCAAGATCCCTCCAATCACAGCATATGGAACTTGAGTCTGTGCCTCAATTATTGCTCCAGGGTCTGCAGGAGACAAATTGGACATGTTGGACAATATGGACCTTTTCCCACCTCTCTTCAATTGGGGTTTCAGAATTGCAGCCTCCAGCAACCTCCCATAAAAAGGTAGTTTTGAAACAACTATAAAGCCACCAGCTTGGCAACTTCTCAAATATATGTTTATATTCCTTTGTGTTAAGGCTCACTTTTCCATTCATATTTTTGATAGATTATTGTCATCACACTGGTCAACTGAGCTGCCAGAAAGTGGCAGAGTCTTACTCCTTTGTTATACAGTATGTCAATAATAAGCTGGGACTTTGAAGTTGATCAGTAATGAGTTCCCCCCAGTGCCCCCACCACACCTATGGCTGATTTCCAACTCTCCTTCTTGTACTCACCATACACCACCAGTACATATTGATCAGAGGAACGCCCATGCTTGTTAGAGACCTGGCAGCTGTAGGTTCCATTGTCCTGCAGGCTGAGTGAAGGGAAACTCAGAAGATCACCCTGGATTTGTGCTCGTTCCGATAATGAGTCGTTAAGACGTGTCCAAATAATTTCAGTCGGCCTGAAAGAAATATATAATTGGATGACCTTTGTTTACTACACATGATCAGGTAATGAAGTCCATTTTGGATAAGCTAGTCCAATATCTGCAACGACGTTTGAATCAGAGTCTCCTTGAGCACATTTTTAAGGCACAACAATATACTGAATTCATGGCTGATTATAACTACAGCAAGTATGAGCTTTCCATTAGCTTTCCATTAGTAGGTAGTTTTGGACATTTCCACTTGACACTATCCTGTCCTCAAAGTTCTCTTCCTTTTTTTTACCCTAAACTTAGCCTAACTCTCTAAGATCTCATCACACATTAAGCTTCATCCACCACCTCCCCGAGGCTACATTTTTGAGCCTGAACCTGCCTTCAGAATTCTCTGCCCATCACAACTCCTCATGCTGACCATGTTACGTAAGAAGGTCTTTGAAATAACCAGCTTTGGTACTTTTTTGCCTAACTGGTGTGCCAATGGATTGGCCAATGATCTGCATTTCCCACCCACGTTAAAGAAATGATCTGTTTTCTTTAGGTCCAGGTACTGAGTTGTCTAGTTACCAGTGACTGAACTATGGAATATCATTGACACAGTCATGAAAGTAAAATAACAAGAATTAGAAAGCAACAACAGGAGTAGTGCCAAGTTGGCTTTATCTATTGTGGGGCACCTCAGGGCTTACTGCTGCACCCTTACTGAATATAGCTGTGAATGATGTGAGAAATAACGTGTCTCTTTTTCTAATTATGTCCAACAATAACAGAAGCAAAGCAAGTCAGGACAGCAGGCTACTCGGTGGCACAGGGGTGGGTATTAACAGCAGGAAGGATACAATCTCTGCATTAGATTCTGTCTGGAATGCTGCATTTCAGGTTTTCGCGGCAAGATTTCCACTTAATAATTAATAGGCAATTTAAGGGCTACTGAGATGGTGCAAGGCTTGCATGATGAGTGTTATCAGAAAATAATGAAGGACCTTATTATGTGTAAATTGGAGGAAAGAATGACGACACGTGACATGATAGAGATCATAAATTACCGAATGCATTTGAAGAGGGAAGAATCAGAGATAATGTATGTAGAATCTAGATCCATGGAGCTCTGGAATGTCTTCTTTGAAGAGGTCATGGGAGCAAGTATCTTGAGCAATCACAACATAAGGACTTGCCCGTTCTAAATCACTTTTAATCTGCTTTTAATACTGGGACTTGCGGTTCTCAGAAGCTGGAGGTCCATGGGTGGCTCAGGTACAACAGTACCTCTAATCTAAGAAACTAAAGGATTTCCATTTATACAAATCCTGCAGCTCTTTACAAACACTAAACGAGGTGTAAATGTACAAATCATTCTTTAGATCAAGATGTAATGAATTCTAATATGTCCCAGTTCTACGGCTTAATAAAGTAGCCTAGCGCTAGTCTCCACTCCGGCAAAGAAATAACAACTCTGTAACAAAACAGGAAGGTCAATGATGTATATTATATACTGTACATATTTTTCATGCGCTCTTGCAGTTATTCATGGTATTTCTGCCACATCACTATTCCTTATCTCTATTTTTTTGTCCTTATCCTCAGCTGGGTACACTTTAAAAATCTGCAAAATCGAATGCTCTGATTGGCTACAGATCAGGTTCCATCCATTCCCAATTCAAAGCCGGTTACACATATTGGTTGAAAGCACTTAATACACAATTAACAAGGCCCCATTCTCACATACTGTATAAGACAGCACTCTTTGGGGGGAATTCACAAAAGTGTAGAGAGCCCATTTTTGGAGTAAAAGTGGTGGAAAACTGGTGTCAATCTTCATTTCACACTTCTTTTTGGTCCCCATTGGGTAATTATTAGCATATTAATTGGGATTAGCATTTTATAGTCAGGGCACAAGTTTCTGTCTAACCCTATAGGTGTAAAAGCCTCATTAACAAAACAAGTAAAACACTGATTAAACAAAAAAGTGTATTTTATACAATTTTATATGTAAAAAGTAGTGATGGGCGAATTTGCGCCGTTTCGCTTCGCCGAAAAATTCGCGAATTTCGCGCGAAATTCGTGAAACGGCGAAAAATTCGCGAAACGGCGCCGGCGTCTCGTTTTTGACGCCGACGTCCGTTTTTCCGACGCCGGCGCCCGTTTTTGACGCCGAATTTTTTCCGCGAATTTTCGCGGGAGTTTCGCGAATTTATTCGCTGGCGGCGAATCGCGCAAATTCGCCGCGAATTCGCGCCTGGCGAATAAATTCGCCCATCACTAGTAAAAAGTTTTTAACTCATACTTTATTATTATTTTATTTATTTATTTTATTATTTACTAGTTTTAGCTTAATGAATGAGGCAATATTAGCAATTTGAGTTCATATATTATCTAAATGAAAAGTCTCCCAGACACTTGACCTAAGAGAATAAAACATATTTCTTCTACAAATCCCTATATTATGCAAAATAGCATTTATTGTATTTAGAACCCTTATATCTTGTTACAGAATTGGAATTACACAAACATGTAGGCAGATTTAGAAACCCCAAGTTATCCTGAAAAAAATTATGTATCATTTTTCTATGTAAAATAAATTTGATGGCTGACTGACAGGTGTAGTAAGAGCTAAACACAAATTCAGTAAAAATGTCTTTAAAGGGATACTGTCATGGGAACATTTTTTTCCCCAAAATGAATCAGTTAATAGTGTGGATCCAGCAGATTTCTGCACTGAAATCCATTTCTCAAAAGAGCAAACAGATTTTTTTATATTTCATTTTGAAATCTGACATGGGGCTAGACATTTTGTCAATTTCCCAGCTGCCCCTGGTCATGTGACTTGTGCTCTGATAAACTTCAGTCACTCTTTACTGCTGTACTGCAAGTTGGAGTGATATCACCCCCTCCCTTTCCCCCCCCAGCAGCCTAACAAAAGAACAATGGGAAGGTAACCAGATAGCAGCTCCCTAACATAAGATAACAGCTGCCTGGGTTTTGATTTCCGATGACAGGATCCCTTTAAAATGTCGTGCAAAAGACAAAATCTGAAAACTGTCTGTTTAAAAGACAAATTCACAAAAGTGGAGATAGAGGTTTGTGAATTTGGTGGGAAATGCAACATTTTTGTCTCTATTTTGTCTCCACTTGTGAATTCCCCCCTTTCCCCCCTTCAACTTCAAGAATCCAGGGATGGCCAACAGGTATAGTTTAGCCTTCTAGTGTTGGATGTTCCTGGGAATAACAGCAATGGAGGGAGGAGGGAGGAGAACACTGTAGTTATACTATTAGGGGGTTATTTATCAAAATCCGAAAAGTTCTCACTATTTTCTAAAAACGACTCCGACCAAATCTGCATTCTATTTATCAATAATTTTTTCTGAAAATTTCTTGGAAAAAACGCAATAATATTTTTCAGATAACATCAATAACATTTTTCAGATTTGTTGCTGAAAACTGCGACTTTTTCTGATTTGATGCCCAAAAACCACAAAATCTTTGGATTATTGAACGAACCCCAGCGCAGGTCAGTATATCAACGGGACATCTGCCATTTACTTCTACATATACTTGACAGGTCTGAGTTGGAGAACTTTTTTATTCTGACTTTTAACACCTTCCAAGTTTAAAAAACAAAATTGGATTTTTTTTAATGAAAAAATTGTTTTTTTCACCTTTAAAAGTCCAACCAGAAAAAAAGTGGGCTTTGATAAATAACCCCCCTAATGTCTAAGTATTAGTACACAGTGCAGCAGTATGCAATATGAGGAGTTAGTGGCAATGAGATGGTTCAAGGTGGCCATATACTATTAGCTCCGCTCATTTGGCGACTTCACCAAACGAGTAGATCTTAACCCTATATGCACACTTACAGCAGGGTGATATCGGGTTAATTTGAACGTTTGGCATTGGGGCCGAACAATCAGATTACAATGATACGTATGGGTGCAGATGGGTCGCAGGACTGCATTAACTAGCCAATGTGGTTCTAGATCAAAGAAAAAATCAAACTTGCCCAATCAATATCTGCCCGATTTTTGGCCTGATCGGGGGGACCAGTCGGAAGCCCCCTCACATGGGCAGATAAAATGCTGAATTGGTCTAAAGGACCAATAATCTGCCCGTGTATTGCCTCCTTTAGAAATACACAGATGCAGATAAAGTCACTTATCGACCAAACCTCTCAATATTCCAGAATTAAAAACTGAAGCATTCTGGCTAAAACCAGTTCATGCAAAATAAAAGAGTTTTGGGCTTAAAGGGATACTGTCATGAGAAATTTTTTTTTTCAAAATGAATCAGTTAATAGTGCTGTTCCAGCAGAATTCTGCACTGAAATCCATTTCTCAAAAGAGCAAATTTTTTATATTCAATTTTGAAATCTGACACGGGGCTAGACATTTTGTCAATTTCCCAGCTGCCCCTGGTCATGTGACTTGTGCCTGCACTTTAGGAGAGAAATGCTTTCTGGCAGGCTGCTGTTTTTCCTTCTCAATGTAACTGAATGTGTCTCAGTGAGACATGGGTTTTTACTATTGAGTGTTGTTCTTAGATCTACCAGGCAGCTGTTATCTTGTGTTAGGGAGCTGTTATCTGGTTACCTTCCCATTGTTCTTTTGTTTGTCTGCTGGGGGGGGGAGAGGGAGTGGTGATATCACTCCAACTTGCAGTACAGCAGTAAAGAGTGATTGACGTTTATCAGAGCACAAGTCACATGACTGGGGGCAGCTGGGAAATTGACAATATGTCTAGCCCGATGTCAGATTTTAAAATTGAATATAAAAAAACATCTGTTTGCTCTTTAGAGAAATGGATTTCAGTGCAGAATTCTGCTGGAGCAGCACTATTAACTGATTCATTTTGAAAAATTTTTTTTTCCCCAGGACAGTATCCCTTTAAGCAGGGACATGCCTGAAGGCAATTAATTAATGTAAGGTCCTTGTGTCAAAAGGGAATTCAATGTACTTCCAAATCATTGTACTTGGTGCCACTTGATGTCCTGTAGTGATGTCCACAGTGGGCACAAGGGAACCCTGAAGCTACCACCTCCTCCACAGTTCCCACAGCAGCTTTTATAAATTGCTACAGTGCATTTGCCCTTAAAGAATAGTGCATACACATCATTTCAATGAGAAGTAACACCCTGCAACTGCCTCCAATGTGCCTTATTGTAACACAATAAATGCAATATTTGCACTCAAAATTGCACTTTGCTCCTAAATAGGATCACCTGGCAAGTAATGAACTGGTTGTTCTCAACCTGTACGTGCAGATCCTAGAGCTAGTAATGCTGTAGAACAGGGTTCGCCAACCTTTTCTACCCATGAGCCACATTTAAAAATAAGTTGGAGAGCAACCTAATCATGCAAGAAGTTCCTAGGGTGCACAGTATGGAATGTCATTAGCCATTGGTAGCCCCTTTATTGAGTTGCAATATAGTTGCTTGGCAGTACACATGGTTTTTGTGCAGCTAAAGCTTGTCTTCAAGCCTGGAATTCAAAAATAAGCACCTGCTTTGAGGCCAATGGGAGCAACTTCCAATAGTTGGAGAGCAATATGTTAATTCAAGGAAAATTGTAGAATCAATACAGCTCCAGACAGTAATTTTAAACTGCAATGTGTTTTATTCAGCAGTGCAGGCACACTACATGTTTCAGGTGGAGCCCTTTATCAAGTGCAATCAGAGCAATATGTTACTCACGAACCACTGTTTGGGGATCATTGCTATAAAACATATATGTAAAGCCCCTTTAACCTAGAAAAACTTCTCAATGGCTAATTTATTGTACAACAATGAAACCCCTACATTTCAGATAATGACAAGATTATTTTGGGTCAGATGCACTGCCATCTTTTGATAAGTATGGTGAAAATACATCTGGTAAAGGCAAACTAAATTCTGTGCTTAGGAGACTGACCCAAAGCGGACTCTGTTATCCCTGAATAAAAGCTCTGTCTCGGGATATTTGCACCTTCCCTTTCTTTCCTTTCCCGTTGAGGTGGATTTATGGGTGACTAATTGCCAGTGGGAGGCTGAAGCTACTGATAACATTGAAGGAAACATAAAGCAAAAGTCTGTCAATGTAATTATGAAGTTGCACGGCATCTTTAAAGGCCACTTGACACTGGGGGTCACATGAATCCCCAAGCTGCTCTCTCTCTTCTCTATTGTCACTGCCACCTGATAATAAAGTCTTATGTGTCACTATATGAGAGATTAATCGGAGAAGAACTCATGCTGAACCGTTATTGATCAGGGACCTGTTGCCAATAAATGCTTCTATCAGTGGATAATGTAAATTCTCCTGATAATTTATACAGACGCATAACAATGAGGCCCTGGTTCTGGGTATCAGATGAACACAATTGTTGCATATACTAACACCATTCATTAAAAGAACTTAACACTCTTCTTGCATTTCTGTATACTTGCACTCAGCACCAATGCATCTGTCTCTTTGTTTAATTCAGCACAAATGCCCCCAAATATGGAGGTAATACACGGGGCAATACATATATTGCATTCAAATTTCTGTATTTTTAGTGCATAAGGAATGTAGAAGGCAGGGTGCAAAGTGCAAAAAATGGACCACGTTTGTGCACTTTATCCCTTGCCTTCCACCACCCATAGCGGCATGTGGGTGAGGACTTTTTGCTCCCCTTAGAGCTCTTGCACCCCTATACCATTTAATAGTTTATACATGAGAAAGAAAAGCAATATCCACAGCCTGACTAAATCTATAAATGTTCCAAGTAGCAGAAATATGTCTACCGAAACAATAAACCTTGAAACCAATTAACTAGCGATAGGGGCCATGGTGAATACAATTAAGGGGCTGTACAATCACAGTACCTTGCAATAAGATGGATGAAGTCCTAAATATTGATAGATTAAGGGAACTATTTCAATGGTTTCCCCCTTTTATTGTCAATTGATTTGGTGAAGGCAGTGAAAGAGGCAAGAGCTTTCCCTGTGTTCTGTCCGATAATGTCGGAATTTCACAGCTGTCTCTTCCGTGTATTATAAATCTGTTCTACAAATAGTTGTTGTGACTTTCCTCAACCCAACGTTGTTTTATTAGAGCGCTGCCTCAACCCAACCATTTTTTCCCCCTTGCCTTAAAGCACTCAGTCAGGCAGTTTGGGATTTGGGCATGACAAATGACTTATACCGGAATTATTGTGTTCAGCCTGGAAAATCCCTGTTCATCTAGTTTTGTTTCTGCTATCAGTCTGGGAAAATAAGGTGAAAAATATCAATTAAACCGTTCTCTTTACTTTGCTGGAGTCCCTTTAAAAATATACCAAGCCTATATCTAAATAATGTCAGAATGGATGAAAACCCCTGCCATGTGCTGTTTTTAGACGTCACCTTCTTTCTACTCCTTCTCAGTTAATCTTCGGGTGCCATACTGTAGCCCATAGCTGCACTCTTTTTGGTCTAGGAGAGGTGCAAGGTCTTCTCTGGCTTTAGTAATGATGTATCTATCTGTTGGAGTCTTGCAGCACCCAAAACTTCAGTGCAAAGGCAATGCACAAAACACTAAATTTGGAACCTGAAAAAGGTACGTATTTGGCACCAAAAGATAATAACCTGTAAAAGTGGAAAGAAGCTGTTTTTTTTTTAAAAAAAATGTTTTTTTAATACAGGTAAGGGACCTGTTATCCAGAATGCTCAGGTTTTCTGGATAATGGATCTTTCTGCAATTTTGATTTTCATACCTAATGTCTACTAAAAAATCATGTAAATATTAAATAACACCAATAGGCTGGTTTTGCTTCCAATAAGGATTAATTATATCTTAGTTGGGATCAAGTACAAGCTACTGTTTTATTATTACAGAGAAAAGGGTAATAATTTTAAAAAAACGTGGATTATTTGGATAAAATGGAGTCTATGGGAGGCGGCCTTTCCATAATTCAGAGCTTTCTGGATAACATGTTTCCAATTTACAGCTACTATACCTGTATAAAAAAGGGCAAAACAGGGTTTAGAAGCGCAATGACCCCACTTGTTTAAAATAAAATGGCAGTAAGTGCATCACTTTAAAGGATAAGTAAACCTTTAAAATAAATGAATGTAAAATTGATGAGAGTGCTAGTCTAAGCACTTTTGTAATTTACATTCATTATTTATTCTTTTTTCATTTCAAGATATTAACAGAAACATGTACTGTTAATATAAATGAATTTTGTTACAACAGCGCCACCTGCTGGTCAGTTTCCCACCAGTCTGACCAACAAGTAGTCAAGGAAGTTGTCAGGAGAAAGAAAGAGGCTGCTCTGATGTTTTACTGCTTAGAAAAGATTTGAGAAATGTTTCTAATTGTTTTCCTAAGCAGCAGAACATCAGAGCAGCCTCTTTCTTTCTCCTGACAACTTCCTTGACTACTTGGTGGTCAGACTGGTGGAAAACGGACCAGCAGGTGGCGCTATTGTAACAAAATTCATTTATATTAACAGTCCATGTATCCCTTAATATCTTGGAATGAAAAAAGAATAAATAATGAATGTAAATTACAAAATTGCTTAGACTAGAACTCTCATTAATTTTACATTCATTTATTTTAAAGGTTTACTTATCATTTAAACTTTAAAGAGGAATTAAATGCATTGGCACTTTTTTTTTTTTTTTTTAAAGCAGGTGCTGTTTTCTGCAAAAACCTTTAAAGCAATTACATGCCTTTCTTTAAAGGTAGAATGAGTGTTCTAACATCAAGCAGAGCAAAACTCGAGCACAAGGAGATGAGACAGTCGGGCCCAGCTGCAATAAGGATCTATTGTTGTGAGCAGGAGATGTGTATGGGAATTGTGCTGACCCAGGGAAGTGCAGACACTGCCAGCCCAAGGAAACAGCTGGGGAGAATTAGGGCCGAGAGAATTGACTGATTATAAACTAAAAGGCTTTTCTCTCCTTTGTCGGCACAAAAAGAGGCCCAGCACTTTCTAGCATTCTCTGCGCACAAAGAGCGCTAAGCAAAAGACATTCCACATCAGACTTGGCATGCCGAAATATGAAGTAAGACGAGTCTGATAAATCCTATTGTGAGAGTACTGTCAATTCTGCCTAATAATTCCTTCTAGTGCCCCATAGGGCTCTTTTCCATAATGATGAGTCCAGTTCCTGCTCTGAATCACTTCTGATTGATGCTGTATCTCAGCAGGAAGTAAAATGATTGGTTGAAAAAATCAGAGCTGGGTTTTGGGCAAAGACAGAATTTGCCCTTGGGTCATGTCCTATGGAAGGGATGCCCAACCTTTTTTTACCAATGAGCCACAGCCAACTGTAGACATTCCTAGGGGAGCCAATTATGGGTGACGACTGGTAGACCCTATGTGGATTGTCAGCCTACAGGAGGCTCTGTTTAGCAGTTGGTTTTCATGCAACCAAGAAATAAGCACTTACATTGAGGCCACTTTGAGCAACATCCAAGGGGTTGGTGAGAAACATATTGGTTGGGGATCACTGTCCTATGCATATGCTTAGAATCGTCAGAAGAAAATTGGGAGCTACCGGAGGCATCTTCAGATCTTCACTGATAAAGGGCTTGGACGAGGAGCTTTTTAAATAAACTACTTCCTACAGGTCACACTCACTTACCCATCATTCCAATTGATTGCCTCACATGGGATAACTGAATTTGTACATTCAAGAGACAACTTCTATAGGAGGCACTGCTACAGGAGACTGCCGAAGCCTACATTGGTGGGTTTCACGCTTTTTCAGTTATAGTGCCATATAATATCTAGGAGATGGTCATCAGATTCTAATAAATTGAAGATTCAAGTGGCTTTAAGTGCAGTCATTTTCTAACCCATCTACAGAATGATAACACATAACTGATAATCCAAATCTGACCTTGGCCTTCAGCTGGACTCCCATGTGCATCTGGGAGAGAGAAAAAGGGCAGTCAACCCCAAATCTCTGCCTAAATGGTCATCAGGATTAGCCCCCTCAACTGCAGTTTTACCCTTGAGGAAGGATAGCCCCATACTTTGGGAACCACCAGCCAAAGCCACTCTTATCAACCCCCTATAATAAGAGACACATATGCAACATGCAATGTGCAAAACTGGGCAGTGTATTTGGTATATTGCACAGGGATCCCTTATTAATGGTGGGTGCTGGTAATTCTTGCTTATGGAGAGAGAGAAATGTAGAATTCCCTCAGCATCGTTTTTATACATGTCTATGGTAGAGACTTGATAATGGCTGTGGGTTAAAGTCAGTTAAACCTTTAAGCGCTGTATCATCTCTGATTTGTCACAGTTATCAGGGTCTAGCTGCAAATTCTCTGCATCATTATAAATAAATCACTACAAAGCATTTCATTTGTGCATAAGCAAAGAAAGCAGTGAGAGAGAGATACAAAAGGCATAAATAATCTGGGGATCTCTAGTATACATTGGACTAGCTCTTGGCATGTAAAGACTGCCAGTGCAAGGAGAGGGCTGTAGTAATATATGGTTACCCATCACTCTCTTAGTTGAGGCACCACTTGAAAGTCCAGTTGTTGGCCAGGGCCTCACTTGAAGGTCCAGTATTAGGTCCTCTTAGCTCATGGAATAAGTACAGATAGAGGAAAATATAAGTGTCATTCAACCATAGAATATCATGGAAATATAAATTGACTCCAAATCTCACCCTATCCGACCTTCAAGTTGGGCTTTCAGGTGAAACAAGGACAGCAAATGGCCTTTCTACTTACTGGGCCTCTGGCGCTGCTCCAGACCCACAATTTGAAAGCAACTGCTATATCTGAGCTGCTTCTGTGGCCAAACTAGTTGGAACTTTAAGGTTAGTTTACTATAGAGCCACTTACATATTCTTGATGGAGCTGGGGGCTAGCGGGTAATGACACAAAATATGCATCAGGTCTATTAGCTCATAGCAGCCAATCAGATGTTCGCTTTCCAACAGATGAACAATAAGTGTCATTTGCTGGTTGGTCGCTAGGGGTTACAAGACCCATTGCAAACGTTCCAACTTTTATTATTACCTTCTAGTCTAACTGGCTAGGGACAGATGAAGTCCCATGGACAGGTTGGTCAGTCCCTATGAAAATCCTAATGCTCTGCATAGCAACAAGCTGATCAAGCACCTTGAACATTTTAATGCTCTTATTGGCTATATGTTGGTTTAATCCAGAATGCAATCCCTGACTACAAGTTGGTTTTGTCCTTTTTTAGGGTTAGTTGTTTGGATACAGTTTGGGCTATTTCTATAGGAATTCTCCGAATGCTTGGTTTCAGGCTGGTATCTTTGAAATATGTAGGGTTCCAACACAAGCAGCTAGACTGCCTGTTCCTACTTCCTTACATCTTCAATTATCAGTATAGGTTGGTATCTTGCCCTGTCATTTCATATTTGGCCAAACCACAGTCAATCAATACAAATAGTGAAGTTAAATTGTATAATGATATCTTTAATCAATATATCAGGACTGGTCAACCCATGACCAACCCCCATTTCTCCAAGGTGCCAATTTAATTTAGAGGACAATTCCAGCCCTAACTTAGTACCATAGAGCTATAGGCTCCGGCAGAAAGATAACTTGACTTGAAACTGCCCCCAAGACCTCATATAGTAAGTTTTACCGTCAATCTTCTTAACCTTTTTGCAGATTATTTTATTTCTGTAGCAAGAATTTTGTCTACACTTCACTATTCTGTATGCACAGCTGTTATACACCTGCCTATGTCAGCATGTAGGAATATGCAAGCTCAGAAGGGCAGATATGAGATCTAGTAGAGGATTTACTGGCCCTGCTGATGGAATGTATTCCAAGGGGATATATTTTTCTCTTTCTCAATGGTGAGGTGGGATGTGGAGTTGAAATATTGGCATTAAAGTGCTTGTAGCTCAGTTTAGGGCTTCTCTAAAGTGCTGTCCTGATTAGGATGCGGTGTGGCAGTTTGGCCATTGCCGAGAGCCTGTGTCTGCTCCATCTATGTGGCTGCGGCAGCTGGAGATATATGGTGTGTGCAGGTCGTATTAAAAGACATTTTATGTTCTGCCTGAACGTCACCAGAACGTCTGTGGGCTTTATGTCTCCGTGCGGAGGATGCAGAGAAGCTGCGAGGACAATTTCTAAGGAATAAAATCGTATTGTTCCTTAATCTCCAAACCCAAAAATAAAAGCCCCCCTCCTCCGAAAAATATGGATACAACTCAGCATGTACTGGAGAAAAATATATATAAAGGATAAAAAAAATTGTCATTACATGCCACAAAATAGCTACAGGTATGGGACCTGTTATCCAGAAACCCGTTATTCAGAAATATCCAAAATACGGAAATGCCATCTCCCATAGACTCCATTTTATCCACATAATCCAAATATTAACAAATGATTTCCTTTTTCTGTGTAATAATAAAACAGTAACTTGTACTTGATCCCAACTAAGATATAATTAATCCTTTTTGGAAGCAAAATCAGCCTATTGGGTTTATTTAATGTTTTCTAGTAGATTTATGGTATGAAGATCCATATTACGGCAAGATCCTTTATCCGGAAAGCCCCATGTCTGGAGCATTCTGGATAACAGGTCTCATACTTGTACATTGATTCTCCGCCAATTAAATCAGAAGGTTGGAAACATGAGAAGCCGGAACAGACTCCAAATCTTCTCCCCAAATCTTCCAGGCTGGTCCCCCACCCATAGCACTGACTGTGGGGTCCATTTTTTTTTAACATTTGACACAAGCTGCATCATTAGATATTAGAATGACTCTGAAGTCCATACTAAACAACAAGGACAGTAGAACCAAAAACATGACATCATACTCACCTTGGATTCCCTGTGACCTCGCATTTCAGGTTCAGCTCGTCTCCATCTCTCACAAGGCTTTGGGAAGGCTGAATGTTGGCCGTGGGGGAAACTGCAGCCGGGGAATGGTTGTCAGTTGCAGAAGAGAGAGAAGCAATATGGAGACCATTAGGTATAACAGGGGTACAATTCTTGTATAATGTGCTGGAACTATATCAATAATTGATGATGATGATCCCTCTGCCCTTGGAAAAAGATTGTCCAACCTGAACAAATTCGAGTTGAGCAAACCAAGTCCAACTCATTCTATAACATCCTAATATAGACCCTGGGAGGGGTGGGAAATAATCCCCTCCACTAAATCATTCCCGATTAATCAGTATGGACAAGACAATACTTTATTGCTCCTGGAAAAGAGATTTGTGGTTCCCCGGTCAATATTTCCCTGTGATTAGACTGCTCTCTGTCCTTGTGCATTAGACAAATGGCTGAAGGTTTCTGGGAAGTATTGACCAAGCCAGCTGGTACCTACCTTATGGGTGAATTCCTGGGAAATGTCCCACTTAAAGGGGAATTTCATTTGACATATATATATATATATATATATATATATATATATATATATATATACTGTATATACTACAGTCTGAAGATACAAATATTAAAGAGTGTTTGTGAAACAGACTGATGCATTCTGGGGTTAAATTCATATTTCTGTTAGTTCCCCTTTAAGTGGTTCATATAATAGGGAAAGTAGGTCTAGGGGACCCTTAGGGTTAAATTTCCCCTACTGCTCAGGAAGTCCCTGGTCAGTAACCTATGTCCCATAGGATGGAGGTACACGTATGGGATCCATTATCAGAAAACCTGTTATCCAGAAAGCTCCAAATTACAGGAAAGGCATCTTCCATTCTAGTCAAATAATTAAATGTTTTAAAAAATAATTTTCTTTTTCTCTGCAATAATAGCACAGAACTGACGAGGGTGCTATTCTAAACACTTTTCTCATTTACATTAATTTTTTTCTTATCTTTTTTTATTCCAAGATATTAAAGCCTTTGTGTACTGTTAATATGAATGAATTTTATTCCAACAGCGCCACCTGCTGGTCAGTTTCCCACCAGTCTGACCAACAAGTAGTCAAGGAAGTTGTCAGGAAAAAGAAAGAGGCTGCTCTGATGTTCTTCTGCTTAGGAAGAAAATAGAAACATTTCTCAAATCTTTTATGTACAGAAGAACATCAGAGCAGCCTCTTTCTTTCTCCTGACAACTTCCTTGACTACTTGCTGGTCAGACTGGTGGGAAACTGACCAGCAGGTGGCGCTGTTGTAACAAAATTCATTCATATTAACAGTACAACTAAATAATGAATGTAAATTACAAAAGTGCTTAAAAATAACACCCTCGTCAATTTTACATTCACTTGCTTTAAAGGTTTACTTATCCTTTAATCCTAACTAAGATAGAAATAATACTTATTGGATGCAAAACAATCCTATTAGGTTTAATTCATGTATAAATATTATTTACTGTATATACTCGAGTATAAGCCGAGTTTTTCAGCCCCCAAAATATGCTGAAAAGCTCTACCTCGGCTTATACTCGGGTCAAGCGCAAAAATAGTCGCCGGCGCCTACGCCTAAGAATAGTCGCCGGCGTCCAAGAATAGTCACCAGTTGTCCAAGAATAGTCTCCAAGAATATTCGCTGGCGTCCAAGAATGGTCGCCGGCATCCAAAAATGAGACGCCGGCACCTCCAATGGGAACAGAAACCCTCAATTTTTTGATTGAAACTTACCAGAAGCTGCTGCATTTCTCACCCTAGGCTTATACTCGAGTCAATAAGCTTTCCCAGTTTTTGGAGTTAAAATTAGGTACCTCGGCTTATACTCGGAACGGCTTATACGGTAAGTAGACATAAGGTATGGAGATCCAAATTACAGGAAGATCCCTTACCTTGAAAACCCTAGGTCCTGAACATGCTGGATAACAGGTCCCATTCCTGTATTCCCCACTAGCCCAAGGGTAATTTTCCAGGCCCTGGCTCTTTAGTGAATAAAAGGAAAGGGAACATGTAGAATATTTCTAGACTAACAGAAGAAGGTGAAGGTGCCAGAGGATTTGGGGTGGAGGTAGGCCTCTGTGCAAGAATCAAGACCAAGCCATAAGGTAGTCCTGTGTCCCACCAAGCAGAAATAGTATGGGGTTATTATCCCCCAGGTGAAACCTGCTTTATTATAGGAAACATGGCTGGAAAGGGATATTCACGTTTACATCCTGTTGGTGAAACTTCACCTTCAACCTCTCCTGTCTCCAACACGCTTGTTGTTTTGCTGAATGTATTTGCCTCAACCATTGACTCTATCACTCTTTTCTTTTATACGTACCTATTCTGAAAGGGTGAAATGGCAGCTCTACAAGTGTCTAAGTTCCACGTCTCTCCATTCCTGGGTTACTTCCTGAGACATGAGACCAGGCGACTAGGGAAACAGTTACGGGATTTCCCCTCTGGCTAATTAAATACCCAGCTAATTGACTAATTGGATTATAATTAGAGGCATGTGTTAGAGCACTGCTGGACAAGCTCCATGAAATACATAATTTGAAAATAGCAATTTATCTGAGGATTAAATGCTTAGTGGATGCTGAAAGAGAGACGGCCCATATTGCAACAGATTGCACGTCCCCTGTTGTTTTCTTTGGATCTGTTCATTGCTGTTTAAGCCGCGCTTGCCAGAGAACAATGTAAAGAGAATAACAGCACCATAACAACACAATTCAGCATCAAGAGCTTATCATAAGGCTCTGAGCAACACACTTTCTATTGGTCTTTATACACGGCTGCAGTAGAACAAAAGTGTCTGATACTATCCCAAGCCACCAGGGGGAGCCTGGCTCTAAACAGATGTGGCGGAGAGAGAGAGAGAGAGAGAGAGAGAGAGAGAGAGAGAGAGAGAGAGAGAGAGAGAGAGAGGGGATGTTTAAGATCAAAGGGCTCATTTACGACTGGTACAGGCACAAGTGTAGAGTCCTAGGGGTGCAGAATTTTACATTTTAGGTTTTATCCATGGAGCACTTTTATCTTTGCCAGTTGGATGTACAAGTGGTGCTTTGCAGCTTGCACATAATTTAAAATCAGGAGCGAGGGAACCCTGTACTTAACGCCTGCATAGTCAAGTACTAAATATAGAGCTCGTGTACACTAGAGTACCTTTGTAAAATGTAGTTACTCCAGTAGGTTTATTTACATTTTGGCAAATGTAGTTACCTTTGTTCTGGCACAGGAAAGAATAATCAAGTGAAGCCCTGCTGTACAGATGTCATGATAAAGGAAAGATGGCTACAGTAGGCTAAGATGATGACAGAAGGTCAACATGGCAAGAGACGATGATAGAATGGAAAGGTTGCAATGATAGGGCAAGATAATACAGTAGATGAAGGAACAGGGCAAGATGGAGACAGCAGGACAAGGTGTAAATAGTAGAGCAAAATGGTAGGAGCAAAGTAGGGTAAGATGATGACAGTAAGTGAAGACTTCAAGAGATGGTGATAGAATGAAAAGGTTCCAGATAATACAGTAGACAAAGAAGCAGAACAAGATAGTAGGACATGGAAGAAAGAGACTGTCAAGGTGGCAAGATAGAGAGAATAGAGAAAGATGGAGGCAGAAGGATAACATGATGATAGTAATTTGCATATGGCAAGGGTTAGAAAAAATGGTGAAGGAAGGGGAGAATGGCAACAACAGGGAAATACAGTAGACGAAGGAGCAGGACAAGCTGGAGGCAGTAGGACAAGTTGGTGACTGTAGAGCATGATTGTGACAATAAAGCATTATAATCACAGGAGATGGTGAAAATATGGGGACAGGGTGATAAAGTGGAGCAAAATGGTAACTGGACGGCAAAATGGTAACAGAAGGGCAAGACGGAGACAGTCTGGAAAGACAGCAGCAGTAAAGCAAAATGATGACAGAAGAGGGAACTGGGGAGAGTAGGATATGATGGCTATGATGACAACAGAAGAGCGAGGTGGAAGCAGGAAGGCAAGATAATGACATAGGACAAGATGGAGAGTAGGGAAAAGTGGTAGAGCAACTGGTGTAGTTGGAGGACATCTTCCAGCATTAGATTGGGCAGTCCTACTTATATACAGTGCCTTGCAAAACTATTCAGGCACTTAATCAATATTTTGATTTTACTGAAATGCTACTGTGCCATGTTGTGTTCTGTGATACTTTTATTTCAAATCACTGATGCTCAAAAGTGACACAAGCAATAAAGGGCATTTTGGGTTCAGAATGAAGGATCTCTAGGGGCCCAGGCCTGATCTACTACATGGGCTGATTCAGTCTGTGAGCGAACTGTCTCCTTTAGCCTCCTGGTGCTGAGGATCCAACTAATGGGGCCTGGCTCCCCATGTCTCCCCTCCTGGCGGGGCTGTTGCAACTGGGTGGTGTGAGCCCAAAGTAGAAGCCTCACAGCCATCTTTGTCATGCAAGTTATGTAAGAAGGATTTTTTGCGTTTTTTGCTAATTTGCACTGTCAACTAATTTTCGCAAATGGTTGTTGTAAAATACCATTGCAATTTGAATTCGCAATGTGTAAAACTGTTTTGAAAATATTACCTCCACCGCCAAAGCCGTGGCATAAGTATGCGCATAAATATTCGCAATTTGTGGGGGTTTTTTTTCAAAGAAAGCTCTTTCTGCACATTCTATTTGCACATGAAATACACTCCTCTCATCCAGCTTTATAAATATAATCACGCGCAGGGCAAATATATTCACTGAGCGAATCATTCTGCGCTGCCCGAAGTTTATAAATGAGCCCCGGTGAGTATTTAGGAGGGTTATGTGCCTTTAAACTAGATCAGTCGAGTACAGAGGCTGCTGGTTAAGCGCTGGATAATCACACACCTGTGAATATGACACACGGTACACAAATTACCAGGGCGCCTATCAATACTCGGTGCTAAAAGGCCCACTGATTTAAATGGCTGCTCTCTTTGTGAGTGCAATCTGCCAGCTTTACATCTTAATTGTCACACACCTACGGAAGAAACTCGCTGTAAATGCAGATCTATTAGACGTTTCATAGGATAAGGCGACCTGCGGTTTCGCAGCTGCAGCTGAGCACAATTCCCAGAATTCTTGGCTGGCTTGAGCTGCAGGTTTACGAGTTCCAGACCCAATTCTGTCCCCCTGAGTTTAAGCAATCACCATAAAACCAACCAAAATTCCGTCCCCTGAGTATAAGCAATCACCATAAAACCAACCAAAATTCTGTCCCCTGAGTATAAGCAATCACCATATAACCAACCAAAATTCTGTTCCCCTTAGAATAAGCTATCACCATAGCTACCAAAAATTCTGTCCCCCTAAGTATAAGCGATCACATATAGGCACCCAAAAATTCTGTCCCCGAGTATAGCAATCACCATATAACCAACCAAAATTCTGTTCCCCTGAGTATAAGCCATCACATATAGCCACCCAAAAATTCTGTCCCCCTGAGTATAACAATCACCATATAACCAACCAAAATTCTGTTCCCCTGAGAATAAGCGATCACCATATAGCTACCCAAAAATTTTGTTCCTCTGAGTATAAGCGATCACCATAAAACACCCAAAAATTCTGTCCCCTGAGTATAAGCGATCACCATATAACCACCCAAAATTCTGTCCCCCGGACTATAAGCAATCACCATATGGCTACCCAAAAATTCTGTCCCCTGAGTATAAGTGATCACCATATAACCACCCAAAATTCTGTCCCCCGGACTATAAGCAATCACCATATGGCTACCCAAAAATTCTGTCCCCCTGAGTATAGCAATCACCATATAACCAACCAAAATTCTGTCCCCCTGAGAATAAGCAATCACCATATAACCACCCAAAAATAGTTTGATTTTCAGGCTAATTCCAGCACAGACCACAGAGACTTCCAAATAGGATAGGGACCTCTGCCATTGACTTATATCCAACCTCAGCAGGTCTCAGACGGCGGATTTTAAGATTCAGACTTTTTCCATCCTAGGGGTTTAATAAATCTCGAAAAATTCAAGTTTAGTTTCTCCACTCGATTTTTTTGAGTTTTTAATATTTGGACTTTAATTAATAACCCCCTGTGTGATCTCCCTGTGCCCGTGATAGTTTCCTCCAGCTACTTTCATTTACTCCCACACCATAGAAATGCATGCAGGCTGGTTAATTGGATTCAACCATAGAGTGAGAGAGAGCATGTGTGTGTGTGTGTGTGTGTATATAGATATATATATTTGTCTGATAGCGATATATATATTCTATTATTCTATATATTCTATTGAAATAGCATTACAATAGAAGCACCAATGGGGCAGGAGCTGTTGTTAATGATGTAAATCCCTGCCATAAAGCAAGTCAGAACTGCTGTTATTTTGCCAGAAAGGCAATAAAGACATAGATACAGTTTATACACTATTATTATTTCATATCCAACCCCCCCCCGTATATCATGCCCAGTGGGCAATAAAATGGACAAATTGGGGTTGTCCTGCCTAATACTCACACTGCACGTCCAGTTCATACTGAGTCTGTTTCTTCTGCCCCTTTAAAGCTGGGTGTGACGCCTCGCAGGTAACTATATCCCGATCATCCTTCCGGTCTACTTTGAAGCGGATGCTGTTGGTGATGCTGAAGGTCTTTATGTTCTCCTGCTTGCTGGTGAATCCTGCAAAGAGTGGGAGGAAATTCTTGATGTAAGAAGAATAACGCAGTTGTAGGGTGGCTTATCAGATTCTAATGAACTACAGTTCCCAGCATCCCCAGCTATCAGCTAGATGTATCTTATAGCAGTTGTGGATAAATATATCCAGCTGTGTGGTTGTGTGGCAGAGGATTCTGGGAGTTGTAGTTCAATAACAAACAATATAGCTGCTTTTTGTTGGCTATATTCTCATTGGCTGGTATGTCAACCAGTATCCGAGCAACATAGACACCTGCATTGTGCATCTGAGAGCTTAGAATTCCGACCCTGGGTAGTCAGCGTTTGCCTGAACCTGCCCACACACAGAATAAAGGGCACAATGTGCGAGCAGGCAGGGATATGTGTCTCTGAAGATAAAGCACATTGTAGAAATCAGGGCAAAACAGCAGAATGACCAAAACTGGCGACCATGGGCTATTTCTGTTGGCGGCAGATGGGCAGGAAACAAATTGTCCTTTTCTAATCCTGGTATCACTCCTGTTGGAAAGCGCTCCAAGGAGGCTGGGATTTCAGACTCTCCCTGCATTTCTCTGCCCATAAACTCATTCATTTAGGAGACACAAGCAAGCCCACGTATTTGGCCTGCGCCAAGATCTTACCCCCTACTGGGTGACATTCCTGTTCCAAACACCAGAATGCCAAGAGAAAGAGAAATGGCAACTCTTTACCGGCTGGAGCGAGAAGAAATAGCCTTAAACCTATGCTATACTGCTCATGCTGGCTTTATGTAGGCTTAGATGGCTCACACCCAAAATATCAGGAGTAGGTGCAAGTGCCTGCCTTGTTTAAATTGTGTATTCCCTGATGAAGACCCCTATGGGTCGAAACGCGTTGGGATTTCTTTTGGCTATGTATCATGATTAATATATGTTTTTATTTTATATATTGGAGAGTGTGGTCCTCCTTTTGATTTATATATTACTAATGCTAAATTGCAGCCCCCTCTCTGCTAACAGCCTCACACCCGCAACCCTCCAGTGTCCCATACCAGTGTGCTGAACCACACACCTATATATCTGATAGGCTGATAGCTGCCTTCTAGCTAACAATCTAACACATTAATAACCACATCTGAACCTCCTGCCACCGTTATCCCTGGGTAGCACTACATTTTCCTATGTGTCTAATAGGTAGCTGCCCTCCAGCCTTCCTCATCTCTGAGTAGCACCGTATGATTCTGTGTGACTTATAGACAGCTGCCTTCTTGCTGCAACCTCCCACAGCAATGACCAACCTTTGGACCTCCAGCCACCTTTACCTCTACACGTTCCCATGTATCTGCCTTCTTGCTAACGATATAACACATTCACGTACATCCTTCCTCTCCTAAGTACCGCAAGTTCCCATGTATGGAAGGTTCTCAAGATGTTTGTGTTTCAGATGGACAACCCGACTGACTGAGAATGATGGAAGTAGAAGTTGTGAGCCAGCTGTAGGACAGTAGGTTTGACATCCCAACTGTAGACGGAAGTGGTGGTGTCTCCTTTATCGCCCTTAATTATCTCTTCCATCTATCTGAGTGTCACAGACTGTGTCTATATCTCCCTATTTATATGTGCTCCCTACACATCACTGCCATCTTCTTCTGTAATTCTGTATCTTTTTATTTTCATCTCTCTGCAGTTTCAATCACCCTGCAGCCACGATGAGTCCCAGAACAAATGCTCATCATCTGAACAGGCCTTCCTGTTTCTCTGCTCAACTTCGGCGCACTCCTACTGTACCCTGAAGGGAGCTCCTTGCTACAGGAACGACGTACCTTCAGAGCTTGCTCATTAGCATACAGCCCCCTGGTACAGGAATGACTTACCCCCACCGCCTGTTCCTTATTATAGGACTCATTTACCCCTACAGGCTGTTCTTTATTGTAGAAATTATTTCATCTCAGTGCTGTGTCTCACTATAGAAGCCTTATTAGAGGAAACATTTACCCTCAAAGCTGGATCATTAGTATAGAATGCGCGATTGGAATGAATTACTTTCCGAGCTTGCTCATTATGATAGAATTCTTGTTACATGAATGGTTACCCCTTCTCATGATCTCAAAGCTTACACGTTACTGGAGAACCCAGTACAGGACTCAGATGAATGAATGACCCTCCACTGGCTTTTCATTACTTTAGAGATTTATCATTACTCTAGTAGCTCATTATCATCCAACTTTCTATTATGTGAATAACTTAAACATGTTCATTACTGCAGAAAGCTACAAAAAACGTATCTTTAGAGCTTGCTCATTGGCTAACAACTTGTCCTCAGAGCTTGTACATTACTTCATCATGGGAATAACTTATTCTAAGAGCTTGCTCATTACCAAACAACCCTCTATCACGCAAATTCCTTACCCTAGTAATAAACAAGGATCAGTAAGTCTAACAGAACTAGGCCCAGTTGCCTTATATAAGAAACAGACACTCAAACAGTGTATTACTTTCAGCGATCCCCACCCAGCAGCTCGTGAGTAACATGTTGCTCTCCAACCCCATGATGTTGCTCTCAGGGTCCTCAAAGCAGGTGCTGATTTTTGAATTCCAAGCTCGAAAGAAAGTTTTAATTGCATAAAAACTAAGTATAGTGCCAAGTAGAGCTTTTTGTAGGCTGCCAGTTCACATAGGGGCTATCAAATAGCCAATCACAGCCCTTATTTGCCATCCCAAGGGACTTTTTCATGCTTGTGTTGCTCCCCAACTCTTTTTACATTTGAATGTGGCTCACAGGTAAAAAAAAGGTTGCTACTGTTGTCCTGCTTTAGAAGAACCTATTATGAAGTAGTTGGTCTCACCTTTCAGTTCCTTGCGGTCTCGGTACCAGCGTAGTGTGGCTGCCGGTTTTGTTCGAGGGGAGATGCAAGTGAGCTCAATCTCTCCTCCCTCCACAGCCTGTTCTTTTACCTCCACTAAAGGATTATCTGGGGGAACTGTGAAAGACAGAGACAAGTTATACAGGGTGGGACAAGGGAAGTCAAAGAATGTGCTACTCAGGGTAAGTAGTTTAGTGCAGAATACTGCCATGGCTTTGTAGGTTGCCTGCTCTGTCGCAATGGTAGGAATTAGTAGCTACATGATCTTAGCCCAGTTGGTTAAGTTCTAGTTCCCTAATGAGTAAGGATGTTGG
The DNA here is from genome assembly GCF_017654675.1 of Xenopus laevis. Taxonomy (NCBI): domain Eukaryota; kingdom Metazoa; phylum Chordata; class Amphibia; order Anura; family Pipidae; genus Xenopus; species Xenopus laevis. The sequence goes on along the minus strand of NC_054384.1, from coordinate 104,319,193 downwards.
TGTGTGTGGTTAGAAAGCGTTGTATGCAGAGTAGTCATTTATTACCACTTGCTGATGAGTAGTTGACTAGTAGTTGTGGAGATGACTGACTGCTGATTGAGATCAGTGAGCAAAAAGGTTGTTCTGTATAGGAGAGGCCTTCTCCTACAGAGAACAACTACTCCTTTTGTAGTCAAATTACAACTACTTGCACCTCCCAAGAGCCTTCTGACTGCTTGGTGCTGGGATTAGAGTTTGGTTTGAGACCCCTTCTTGATGCCATTGCACAAGTCAAAGTTCTTCACCTAGCACTGTGAGTGTGGCGATCTGATGATGTGTATCCTCAGTGTAGAGCTGGCAGAAGTATCCACCCTCATCGTCCAACTTGGCATCTGACAGATGAATCTTCACTTCTTTTTGGGTGAACTCCACCAGCTGAAACCGTGTGTCCTTCAACGCTACAGGAGACAGAAACCACTGTGAGTCAGACAAATTCGAGTGTAGGCAAAGAAATTAGAGTGTAGGCAGAGTGAGAAGCAAGATAGGCCCAACAGAGTCTCCATAATCCTAAAAGGACCTATTATATCTGAGCATATATAAACTGTGGTAGTGGGGAACCACCACAATGAACAATGACAGGCTTAAATGTGAGACTTGAAGTGAAACATTCCAATACCCAATTAGAAGGCTTTTCAAGAGCAACTGTGAAGCTGTTTGTGCCTAAAAGATACTAGAAGTTCATTTTAGAGTTATCTTCCCCTTTAGCAAAGTTAGATCTGCCGATCTCTATCATTATCTCCCTAAGCTTGTCTTTTCTCTGCTGAAGTTACAGCTATTGAAGTCAGGCTGCAGCTGTTTGGATAAAATTAGAATAGGGATAGATTTAGCTTCACACATGAGAGGGAGGGGGTGTCATTATGTTAAACTGTAATGTTTAACCTCCCCCCCCCACTTCCTTCCCAGTCACTTTGGAAATCACAGAATAACTGCTAGAAATTCACTTTGCCATGTTATTTATACGGCAGACACAGAGCCAAGTTAAATCACGTCATTGTCCCAATAATGTGAAGCTGGGTGTCCAATCAGGTGTTTCTCATATTCAGGTTTTATCTTCTGATTCTGTTATACCATTCCATTGAAAAAGAATGAGAGGTAAATGTACAAAAACAGCGCTGTTCCTCCTATATTCAGGGTCCTAGGTGCAAAGCAGGATGCAAAGTGCAAAAAATGGGTGCAACCCTGATCATAGAGTAAAGGTGGCCACATGCGAGCTGATAAAAGCTGCCAACAGCTTATTGGCCAGTGTATGGGGCCCCCTGAAAGGCTTTCAAGATTAATATCTAGCCAAAAATTTGGCAGATGACAATAGGGCAATTTTAAAGGAGAACTAAACCCTAAAAATGACCATGGCTAAAAATATCATATTTTATATACTGAACTTATTGCACCAGCCTAAAGTTTCAGCTTGTCAATAGCAGCAATGATCCAGGACTTCAAACTTGTCACAGGGGGTCACCATCTTGGAAAGTGTCTGTGACACTCACATGCTCAGTGGGCTCTGATTGGCTGTTGAGAAGCTAAGCTTAGGGCTCGTCACTAATTATCCAGCAGAAAATGAGCTTCCCTGGCTGTAATATAAGCTGATGCTACAGGTTTGCTGATTATTCAATTCTGATGCTAATTGCACTGGTTTCTGTGCTGCCATGTAGTAATTATCTGTATTAATGACCAATCAGCCTTATATTGTGACATTTCTATTCTATGTGTACTGTATATTGTGAGTGGGTCCCTAAGCTCAGTAAGTGACAGCAGCACAGAGCATGTGCAGTGAATCAGCATAAAAGAAGATGGGGAGCTACTGGGGCATCTTTGGAGATGCAGTTGTTTACTGCTAAAGGGCTGTGGTTGCCTTGGGCTGGTACAGAAGCACAAAACATCATGTACAACATTTCTAGCTAATTCTTTAGTAAGACTTTAGTTCTCCTTTAAATTCCTGTCTGATCTAGGACCGCATTGGTTCATTGATGCGGTCCTAGATCGCACCGCCTGCATTCCTGGCCTTCTCATCCGATCGTTGGGCCCTAGCGCTCATGATCAGTCTGATAGTCTGATCATTCCACTCAAGGTGGGCACATTGGTGCAAGAGCCAATTGTTTTTCAACCTCACCAAATGAGCTACCCATGTATGGCCGCCGTTAGACTTTCAGTCCAGTTATATAGAAGTGACCGACAGCTGACTGCTCACCTCGTGTTCCATTGAAGAATAGAGTTTGCCGAACAGGATTCTGGATAACCACAATGGAGCCATCGTACTGGTGCAGATTGCAGCTGATCTCCGCGGTGCCACCCTCCACCACAGTGACATTCTCAGCCTGTACTTCCTGGGAGAAGGCTGCAATAGAGAAGGGAAAAGACTAAGACATGCTGTTGCAGTTGGTCTTTAGTTTTTACATGCATGGCTGACATTGACCTCTCCAATTTGAAATTACAATTTCAGCACCAACAAATGGACAGCTCCTTAGTGTTCAAGGAGATGTCAACCCAAAACCCATCGTCAAAATTTGCCCAATTAAAGAAATGATAACGCGAATCAACTTTCCAATATACAATCATTACAATTACTGATTCTGAAAGCAGTTTATGTTATATTCTGCACTGCTGGTCCTGTCTCTCCAAAAAATGTATCAGAATTTTTACATCAGGGCTCACATGCCCTTTAACTTTTAGATGAAGTCACTCTCGAAGGGCAGAAGATAAATCTCGTGGAGTCGTGAGTGGGTGCAGCGTTGGGGTTGGAATCAGACTGATATCAAATAAAGAGGTGCATAAGAAGTAACAGGTACTTGAGGCAAGAGAAGATACAGTGACAGCAAGAGAGAGATAAAGTCACCAGAGATGAAAGATTTCGGCAGCAGGGAAGGACAACGCTCCCCATATAACTAAGCAACAATGTGAGGAGATTTCTTTGACGTTTGTGATGATTTTCTGCTGGAGTCGTGTCAGACAGAGGAAGCTTGTTAACCAAGGTCTTTACACTGACACAGATCATTAGCCAGGAGATTTAGGCTGAGGTTTTATTTGACCCTAAGAGAAAGCAAGAGATGACAGTTTCACACTGAGCTTTACACATCCTATTAAAAGATGTCTGCGGCATCACCTCGCAATGGACAAGCGCCCCAGGACCACAGGCAAAAGACCAATCTATCAGAGGAGCTGTGAGAAATTAATGAGCAGTTACTGTAACCAAAAGGCCCTTTTCCATAGGCAGTTCTCTGGTTACTATTTCAGTGCTTCATGCCCCAGAAACATCACCCCAAACCTGCCGCCCCTTGGTACAAGTCCCAGCAACCTCTCTAAGCCAAAGAGCACAACGGGAACTAAGGTTAAATAAATTCTCAAACCTTCAGGCTGGGCCCCCTTAGCTCATATCAAGGTTACAGATTTATAGAAACAATGGGGTAACAGTCAACCTGCTATAGTTCCAGTTCTACAAAGGGCACAAATAAGCACTCACCCCAAATCTCACCCTAACTTAACCTTCAGACTGGGCCCCCTTAGCTCATAACAAGGTTACACATATCTAGAAACATTAAGGTAACTGTCACCCTGCTATAGTTCCAGGGGTACCCAGGGTACAAATAAACACTCACCCTAAATCTCCCCCTAACTGACCTTCAGACTGGGCCCCCTTAGCTCATAACAAGGTTACAGATATATAGAAACATTGGGGTGTCACCCTGCTATAGTTCCAGGGGTACCCAGGGTACAAATAAGCACTCACCCCAAATCTCCCCCTAACTGACCTTCAGGCTGGACCCCCTTAGCTCATAACAAGGTTACATATATATAGAAACATTGGGGTAACAGTCACCCTGCTATAGTTCCAGGGGTACCCAGGGTACAAATAAGCACTCACCCCAAATCTCCCCCTAACTGACCTTCAGGCTGGACCCCCTTAGCTCAAAACAAGGTTACATATATATAGAAACATTGGGGTAACAGTCACCCTGCTATAGTTCCAGGGGTACCCAGGGTACAAATAAGCACTCACCCCAAATCTCCCCCTAACTGACCTTCAGGCTGGACCCCCTTAGCTCATAACAAGGTTACATATATATAGAAACATTGGGGTAACAGTCACCCTGCTATAGTTCCAGGGGTACCCAGGGTACAAATAAGAACTCACCCCAAATCTCATCCTAATGAACACTTAAACTGGGCTTTTAGGTGTATCAAATAGAGCAAATAGACAGCAGTAGGGTCTCCAGTTGAGTCCCCTGAGTTACAGTTCAGCATCTACTGGAGGCCCAGCCTTCCTTGAATCCTCCTCATTTCTCACAAACCTAATTCCAACCCTGCTTAAAACATTGTGAAAATATTAATTTTGTGAAAGATGCTGGTTCCATTGGCACATCCACCTACACAGTAACACTGTATAATCAACATTCCATTTAGCACCACACCTGTTCTCTCTATATATATATATATATACCCTCCAGCCATCCTGCGGTGATGTAATTGGCAAGAACCTGCCCTCCCACAAATTCTAGATACCCGCATGTCTTCCCTTTGTGTTAAGCCAAATAAATATTCAGTTTTACATGGAGGAATATGTTAATGCTTTGCACCATGTCCCACACCCCACTGCATACCCCCGCCAGACAGCATGGAAAAGACATATGTTCTGCCGAATCTGGAAGTCCTGTGTTTTCCTGCCTTTTATTTAGTTGGGGATCTCTGCGTGACTCAGATAGGAGCAATCAATTCTTAATCACACTACACCTTCTCTGCTATTCACAGGGCTGTGCTGCTATTTGCAGGTGTTTGGATGGCTGTATAATGGGCGCCCAACCAATCTGCAGTCAGGTGCCATCACGTCTCATTCCTGGCCCTTTTCCCCGCACGGCTGATATTTCATTTCTTGCACTTTAATTTACTCTCTTTCTCTGTCTTCCACCATTTCTCCCTCCTGCTACACTGGCATTATTAATATGCAGACCTTGGAAGTCTTCGGCTTGTTCCGTGTTACAATATAATCTGATGACAGTATCGGCTGCTAAATGCTGTTAAAGTGCTGCGTGGAGCGGGCTGGAAATGAAGGTTCTGTAGGAGTTCAGATACGTCCAGCACAAGAGCAGAAACAGATGCTACTGCTCTATAGCTCTCCTTCTATTGCTTCTATTGGTTTATGCTACTCAATAACCCAACACTTTATAATAGTTATTCCATAGAGCTTACAATCTAAGATAGGCACCTGATGCTCAGCAAGATTAAAGAACTTGACTAAGAAGTGCAATATTCCACATATCTCGTTCATCCTACCAATTATAGCTTCCCAATAGCCACTATCTACAGCACTATGAGGCATTTATTCGCTGACATGGTGATATATTGCAGCAGTGCAGTTACCCATATCAGCTAGTCATATATTTGCTTAAAGTAGTCAGTCAAATTAACTGCAGATGGGTTGTCAATGGTATCTGTACTGGTCCAATACAGCAACAGTGTAATTCTAAAATGCTCAATACATACACATTGTGTTACCCTTCCTATAACACCTCTTGCAACTCCATACTTCATCTTCCTATAGGCACTACTAGTTAATTTCCCTTTATTTCAGGACCTTTCTATATCTCCTCTCATACCGAGAATGTTTCATACTACTCCATATTGCCATACCTAGAATGTTCTTACTGCTCCATACTGCCATGCCTAGAATGCTCTTATTGCTCCATATTGCTATACCTAGAATGTTTCCTACAACTCCATACTGCCATACCTAGAATGTTTCATACTACTCCTTGTTGCCATACCTAGAATGTTTCTTACAACTCCATATTGCCATACCTAAAATGTTTCATACTACTCCATGTCATACCTAGTGTTTCTTACTGCTCCATATTGTCATACCTAGAATGTTCTTACTGCTCCTTATTGCCATACCTAGAATTCTCTTGCTGTTCCATACTGTCATATCTAGAATGTTTCTTACTACTCCATATTGCCATACATTGAATGTCTATTTCTGCTCTTTATTGCCATACCTAGAATGCTCTTACTGCACCATATTGCCTGTACGACCCCTCCTTACCTGTATGACTCCTCATTACAGCCACTACCTATAACTGCTGTTCCATATGCCCACTTTCTATTACACTCGCTGGAGAAGGCAGAGATTGAAGACAAATGGAAAAAGGTCAAAACAGATCAACTATTACTGAATTCAAAAAATGGAAACTTGTAGGAGCTACATTGTGAAGGTTTGGCTTGGGGAGCTGTCAGGAAGAGTTGGACACAACTGAATGATTGCACAATATGACTCCTGAGAAAGAACAGCTGATTCTGGTGACCCAATGCAATTTCTTTCTGACCCACAATAAGATGCTTCATCTACAGGAATCCCAACACATTTAGAGCATCCAAAAAACCTGACCTGATTAATGTAATGCTTCTGTAGTCCCATAGGTCTGCTGTCACGAAATGCACCCAAACTGTAATTAAGAGCTAAACATTGTTGCTCAACAACACTTCACTCCATTGTTGCTGAACCACAAATGCCAGTGCCCTCAATGCTCAAGTATGCTGAGGGAGCTTCTCCTGAGCTCTTCACGGCCAGTGACACCTTTAAAAAGCAACGTAATCCTCTGATTTGGATAAATCCTGCTCCATGTTCTTTGTTCCTGCAATTGGAGTTGGAAGCTATAAATAACTTTCTCTTTCAAAGAACAACTAAACAGCAGTATGTCCTCCCTCCTGATGTTTGATTCCAGTGTACTATCATGTAAGCAAAATGCCACAATAATCTCTGTATGTCAGATAACAGCAATATAATGCTAGGGGTGCAATGGAACACATTTATGGAGGGTATAGATTCCTTTAAAAGTGATCTAAACCCTATGGTTTAGTGGATTCTTTATTATAGTGATGGTACACTCAACGGGTGAATATAAAAATGAATCCAGGATACATGCTACTGATACGTGATAGTGAGTGAACTGGCATTCAAATTTGGTTTCTTGCCCACAGTGGATAACGTAACATTATAAATATGTCTCAAATTCAATATATGACTTCCTCTAATTTCCTTTTGGGCACAGAACTATGCCACATCTCATTGGTAGCACGCTGGAAAACTCGTTTTGGGCAAATGGTCTAATGGAGTGGATCAAACCAAAGAAAGAATATCAAATGAAAAAGGTTGGCACAAACTGGGCTAGCCTATGATTAAGTGCCCAAAAGGCACGAAACGCGTAAGGCATTTGGGATGTTGTTGTTCTAAATAAATACATTTTTTAACTACATCGTGGAGAGTGATCCAGTTTGTGCCAACCTTTTTCATTTGATATTCTGTCACAGTGCCTTCCTGAGCTGAAGGCTTAAGGTGTGAGCACCTGGATCCCCCAATGCATTGGGTAAGTTAAACCCTCAAAAAATGTACAATTTGGAGCTTGAAGCACTATACAAATTATTTATGTATAGTAAACCAAAGAAAGGCCACATTCTAAACACATAACTCTAGGAGCACAACAGACCCAGCACACACATTGCAACCAAGTTGTAACCATGCAGCTGAAGCCTTCCCCAAGCTTTTAGAGGTAACTCACTGACCCCCAAACTGTAATTAGGCCACTGATATCTGTAAGAAACAGGGACCCCACCAATATGAAAACCTAATACAACCTGATACAACTTTTGTCTACGTTTAGACACTAGTGCAGTTTGTGCCCATTGCTTTCCTTTCAACACAAATGATTATGGCTAAAAAAAAACACAAAACACTGGAATATACAAATATTCCATCTCATAGCAGTAAAGATATTACTCAGCAGGCTACCTTGGCTCTGGCAAGACGCAGCAGGACAGGCTGACCTATGTCTCTAAGAATCCTGTAAGAAAAATTGCAAATAAAGCAATTAAGCTGAACTGCTCTTTATAAGGGACAGATAAGTCACTGTCTCTTGTTCTGCCACTTGCATAACAATTCAGTAGACTTTTCCGATCAGTTTTAGGCTTGGAAGCCCCTCTCTTACAGCGGCCTTGTGTTATTACTAGCATACACTGAACTGGTCTCATGCTTCCATAAAAGTCCACAGGTTTTGGTTTTAATGTACAGATCTGCGCAGTGTGATGATACTGGATTAATACTACCAGCATTCAAGCTAGAAAGGACAAAAGCAAACAAAGCCCAAGTGGTACTACAGATATAAATAAACTCAATGGAGCCCTCGTTCATGTCAAGAGCAAAAAAAAGTCTCTCAGAGGGCACAGGCCTAAATTGGCTCAAAGAGGTTTTATTCTGTTCTGTGGACAAAACATACTTCATAAAACTGGTGATAATTCAGTTAGAAGTTGTCTCTATTAGCCAGTTCCTAATGAATCAAACAGAGATCTTTTATTCTCCGTGGTCCACACAGCTTCTGTATAGAGAAGTTGTTCCCAGAGCAATGGCAGGGGAGCTCAGCTATGGAGAATGTAGATTTGCACTTCTAGATGCACCTGAAGGTCACATTCCTATAACCATGTTATTCGGAATGGGGGTGAAAACCATATTGTAGTAGAGCAGACACTCAAAGAGCAATCTTCCCACCAGATGTGTAAAAATTTAAATGATTGAATTCAAATTTATTTGGTATACATGTAAGTAGTCATATGCTTTTCGCGTTTCACTTAATCATGAGCCTATGAGTAATTGTTTGTGAAACACGAAACGCGTAAGTCTACTTCCATGTATACCAGATAAACTAATTTAAATGTTTACACGTCTGGTGGGAAGATTGCTCTTAGAGTGCCTGCTCTACTACAATATGGTTTTGTTTTGATCCGCTCCCCTATCTGAAGGCTCAGGACAGTGCATCTGGACCTCTTCTGAATCTTGACATGTTAATAATCAGTGACCAGGAGCGTAACTATAGAGGAAGCAGACCCTGCGGCTGCAGGGGGGCCCAGGGGGTAAAGGGGCCCCATGAGGCCCTAATTCATATACAATTTCAATAAATATTGGAGAAACAAGTCAACCTCTAAACATTTTGGGGGCCTGAAAAATAATTTGCTTTGGGGCCCAGTAATATCTAGTTACACCACTGTCAGTGACCTTGATTATTTTCATCTATAAGGTATGGGGCTCTGACCAAAGGCTGGAGCTCCAATCTCTGGTATAAAGTGTGATCTCCAATGCTCCATAAAACAAGATTTGCTGATTTACTGTTGCTAATCGAATGCTCCTCAGACCCAAAGGTCACATTTCCATCTAATTTTCAGACAAAGACACCTTTAAACTGCTGACTCAAAGACCTTGAGATATTTCAAACCTCGGAGATCAAAACATTGCTCGAATCCGACTATCCTTATCCGTGGGATCCTTTAACATCCCATGATCAAAAAGTTATCTTGTCTGAAGTCCATCGTTTCACAGAATGACTCTTTCTTTTATGGTTGACGTTCATCTTAGAGCAATAAGAAGCTCTTTCTTTTTTGGTTGACTCTCTTACTTGGTAGGACCAATGCCTGCAAGGTATTTTATAATTCAGTGGAAGGATTCAATTATTTAATATTGGTGTGATCTGACAGTTGGAGAGCGTAAGGCCAAATAATTGCCATTTTATCGTATTTCAGAAAGGAGGATCAAAACACACTATCAAAGGTCTCACTGAAACTCCAGGTAAAGGCATTTCTTTCTTCCAACATTAGGTAAATGATTTGAAACCTGCTGCTCTCTGCCTTTAAACCTACCTATTGGATGCTGGGATTTGTAGTTTAATGTCACTTGGAGAGAGAGACGCCTGTTTAAAGCCTAGGGAAACAGTGCTCTGCTGTTGTTGTTGATTTACTTTAAACAAGAGAAAGCTGTTTTCCCTTTACAATGCCATATATTTTTAAGTCAATTGCATCTCTAAGTGGCTGCCATTATAAAGTATAATTCCGACACCTATTATTGAATCGAGGCTGCGCTGCTAGCGTCGCTTAGTCCTTACAGAGATCAAACACAACACATTATAATAGTATGAAAATGCAATGATGGAGACATTACAACTCATTATTTTTGCACTTGTTCTTTTTCCTTTTTTTCATGAAAATGCCCTGATTTTGTTGGATTATTGAACTAAATCAGAGATAACTAGGCTGCTGGAGCACAACTTCCACGCATTCGTTGACAGCTGTAGTTTGATACTGGATCAGGCGACTGGCTGGACACCCATTCATTCTAAAGAAGCTCAAGATGGGAGATGACAATGTTTAGATTCTTAAGAGTAGCAGATCATGTCTGGATTTCCTATGGCCCATCTGAGAACCTGACACACTTAGTAAGTATAGGTTCAGGTTTTTGGTGGAAATACGGATGGGAGGATGAAGCCTCCTACCTGGAGATACTTTGATAGGCCAGTCCTACCTATCCTACCTGTTATAATCATTATAGACCCCTATTACCAACCCCCTTGGGAGGATCATCTATTTTTCACATATATACAACTTAAGCATCAATCAAAACCCCTGATCATGAATAACACAAAGTGTCTGGATCTCCTAAGGCCCACCTTAGAACCTGACACACCTAGTTAGTATAGGTTCAGGTTTTTTTTGACAGGCCCATGGTGGAAACAAGGATGGGAGGATGAGGCCTCCAACCTGGAGATACTTTGATAGGCCAGTCCTACCTGTTATAATCATTATAAGACCCCTATTAAGAACCCTATTGGGATGATCATCTATTTTTCACATCTATACAACCTAAACCTAAATCAGTCAAGACCCCTGCTGTGCACTCACTATGGTTACTTGCTACAGTCTCCACTATCTCCACTACTTATTTCAGGACCAAGGACTGTAAATACGAGAGTCATATGATAGCTTTTCATAGATACTCATGGACACTGCTTCCTGGTGCTGCAAACTTACGGAAGCATAAATTAACTTATTTTCCCCCAGCTATATAATTTTTGCACGGAATGAAGGAAAGGCTAAAAGTGAGGCTTAACATTAACATTAAGACTTGGTCGTATTTAGTAACACCCTGCAAGCCCCTCCAGTGACTGAAAGGTTAAAAACATGCATCAGGAATGGTTTGGGGGGCTCTGACCTTTAGGGACGTGGGTGACATTCGAGATGGAGCTGAGAGCAGCAGGCGCATGGAGAAGTGGGGACGATGGTAGTTCACTGTTGGTGACCTGATGTACAATAAGGGAATCTGACAGGTGAGGGGAGCATGGCTGCCACTTCAAAAGGTCATAGAGAAATGTCATAAGATTTATCACCACAATGCAGGATGCACGGAGGGGAGCAAGATTAGAGGCCACGAAGAGAAGTTGGAGGAGGGGGTGAGCATAAGAAGGATGGGGGAAACAAGAGGAAGAAGCAGGAAAGATGGGAGGGTGCATTGAAGAAGGCAAGAGAAGATCAGAGGGAATAAAAGAGACACATACACCAGTGATCCAGGAGGAAAGAGAAGATACAGAGCAGGAGAGGGACACACAGAGCACAATAAAAGGCATCTGATAAAAGGGGAAGATTAGGAGATACAGTTTGGCCCCTGTGTAATTACTTTCTCTTTTAATGTTTCCTATGTATAAAGGTCAAGGTGGCAGGGACAAGCTTTATGTACATAACCAATGCAAGCCTATGGCATAAGCACATATTGCCAACAATATCCTCAACCACCTGCCCAACAAAGTTATTTTGTCTGCAAAACCTTCGGGAAGATAATCTCTCTTTCATGTGCTGATTGCATATTATTGATATAGCAGCAGAAGACCACCAGCTGTTGCCAACCAGCAAATCTGCATATACACAAGCCCACAGCGCTATAGTTGTTGCTGAACTACAGCATCATCCAGTCCCAGCAACAAATACAATCCTATAGCCAAGAGAATGAGCAATGGCAGGCATTGTGGAGCAGAGTATAAATAACCTTGAAAGCGACGTAGCCCACGGGCTTGGAATTGTACCCAAAAGAACTGCATTGAGGCCCTACTGTGCAGAAATATAGGTTGGCTGTGCACACACATGATGAGACACGTTTAGATTAAAGCCCAGCATCTGATATTCGCTCGTTCCCTTAGCCGGTGCAATTCCCAGAATGAGAGACATTTACAGGAGTTACACTGGTTTGCATCACACTCGCATGAATATAAATCAGAACACACAGAGATAAAGCAAATACATAGAAGGGGGAGTGGGGGGATCCGCAGGGACGCAGCACACCTGGCCTCCTTCCAAACACTTTCAAAAAATAAGGAAAATCAGCCCAAATCTGAAGAGCCGAGTGATTGTAACTTTACCCACAGTAAATTATATGCCAGAGCGCACTCAGCATGGCAAGCACAGCTGGCAGAATGGAAAAAATAACAAAGGGGGGGGGTGATAGGAGCGACTGAGAGGGAGTGAGAGACAGTGGGGCAGTGGATGAAAGTCAACAGAACCCAGTAATATATTCACTATATTGCCCATGTACATGCCAACATATTCCACGGTGGTGTAACAATAGGCAAAACCTGCTCAATAGAGCTTGCAATCTAAAACGATAACAAGGGAAGGAAGACAGAAAAAGGCAGCTAATATCCCTGATGCTCTTCAGCACCGGCACCCGGACAGCTCCTCCACATTCAAGGGGATGCAACTTTCCAATCTACATTCATTAAGAAATGTTCAAATTCCTTTCTGCATTGCTGGTTCTGACTCTTGAAACTATTTTATATTTTTATATGTAAAGCGCTCCTCGAGGGCAAAGCACTGTACAGCAAAACATTAAATTAGTAGTAACAAACAAGGGGTCATTGGAATAAATAGTAACAATAAGTGCATTATTAGAAATACAATTCACATAAATATAAAAAATAAAATCACCATACAGATTAAGTGCTCAGTGTCAAGGAAACAAAAGGCTAGAGGACCTGACCCCGTAGGGCTTACAGTCTAAATGGGTGGGTAACATACAGACACAATTCAGAGGGGTATTAAGGTGCTATGGGTTACAGTTTGTTACACTATATGGAATGAAAGCAACACTTGAACTAGAACATTTGCCCCTTTGTGGAATACAGGTCACATTAAAATGACAGCTCCTATAATAGTCTGCCAGACAAAAAAAAAAAAAGTAAGGATGGAAATCTGTAACTTAAAGGAGAACTGTCATAGCTCTAAACATGGACAAGGAAATCACTGTTATAGATTGTGTAATTACAGGGTAATGGCACACAAGCCTGTTTAGGGCACTGCCTTAAAGGGGAACTATCGCAAAAATGTAATATACAGTAAGCTTCCTCATGCTGAAATAGGAAACTTTCTAAATAAAATCAATTAACAATTCTCCATTGTTTCTGAAATAATCAAGTTTATCTTCACTATTCCTCTCTCAGCATCTGTTTCTCTTCATTCTCTCTTCATGCAGCAGTTGGGTGTCAGATATTCATTGACAGTTAGATCCAATATATCTTATAGGTGGCCTTCCTTTCCTAGCAGATGTATTAGAGCTCACTCAAATAACTGATTCCAGTACAAACAAAATCTAACAAAATAACTGCCTTTTGCACAAATCCTGCATGTAGAGAGACATGATGTCTGGTGATTTAATAGAGTGAGCTCTAATACATCTTCTAGGCAAAAGATATATTAAATCATTCATCTGACACCCAACTGCTGCATGAAGACAGAATGAGGAGAAACAGATGCTGAGAGAGGAATAGTGAAGATAAACTTGATTATTTCAGAAACAGTACAGAATTTTTAATTGATTGTATTTAGAAAGTTTCTTATTTCAGTATGATGACCATACCTCCACTGTCCCTTTTTCAGAGGGACAGTCCCTTTTTTGACAGCTCAACCTGAGGTCCCTCAGTTGTACTGGAAAGTCCCTCTTTTCTCTGCACTGAACAGCATGAAAAAGAAACAAAGTTTCTAACTTAATTGGCTTTTGGCAGAGAGGCCAGTACAGCTAACAGGTGCAACTAAGATACTTTATAACAATTTTGAGATAAGAAAATTTTAACAGTTTAGATAAGGAGAAATATTTTCACATTTTTATAACCTGCCAAACTTTGTAAAATGAACATGGTAATTATGGGGTGTGGCCACAAAAATGGGTGTGGTCAAAAAAAATTGCCGCGCTACATGACAAAACAGTTTTTGTCCCTCTTTTAACTTCCAAAATGTTGGGAGGTATGTGATGACGCTTATATTAGATTTTCGTTTTCGCGATCCCAAAAGCCCAAAATGTTTAAAATGCTGGAAACAACCCTATAGACTTACATTGCAATGACCTGTAAGTAGCTTTAGGGTTTTACTGCAACATTTTATTGCCAAGTTGAGTGGATAAAATGCCCCATGTACCATTACCCGTAAAGTATCCAAGTTCCCCTTGAGTTCCTCCAGGCTTATTTAAATATCTATATCCCCTCTTTCTCTTCAATATATAACCTCTCTGTCCCTCTTTATTAGAATTTCACATCCTCAACAGAACTCCCTTCTTTTAGCAGCAGTTATATAGTAATATAATAATAAATAACAACATAGCCAAGGGTTTGACTGATCTTCGTTCCCCACCACAGAAGATAATATCCGCAGTAGAGCCTTGGCCGAGCAGCGCATTATCTCTAGATTCTATCCGAGGAAGTAATGCAGTTCCAGCAAGTCTATGACAGCCAGAGATGAATGTTACTGTGGGATAGGGAATCCCCTGAACTCCCATTTATATTAAAAAGACAATGTAATTATCACTGTGCATCCAGGGAAGAAGGGCAGGAAAAGGGCTCAACAGAGAGGCAGCCCACTTTATCTTCTAACAGCCCCCCTTACAATCGGATGTTAACAGGTTGGGAAAAGGATGCACCATTAATGAGAGGATTAGGGGGTGCCCCCGGCACTGCAGTATTATTTTAAAGCAAAGGTGGGCAATATGGAGCCTTTAAGATGTTCGTGAATGCCAACTCCATGCACCAGCAGGATTCTGGGAGCTGTAGTCCTTCAACATCTTGAAGGTTGCAGGAGTGACAGGACAGGAAAAGGTGCTGTACCTGGGAAGTTGTTGAATAATCGACATATTACAAGGAGAGTGCTGTACAGAACTGGTGAAGATCATAGACCCCCCCAACTGCGGGGTTAGCTTTCTTATAAGGGAAGTCTATGAGTAAGTGCCCATTTGGCACAAAACGCGTTAGGTTATACATGTCCTAATAAAGATTGTTTTACTTTTATAATTATTTTGGCTACTGCATTACTATCACTGGGTCTCCTCTAATCTTTATTGTAATTTTTCCTCTAAGGGTTCAAAGAAGTGGATGGGGGGGGTTGCCAGCATGAGACAATTTAAGACAGGGCATTGCTTACTTGCTGCATTGAATAATCCTGGTGCTACAACAGGGCTATTGCTATGGCTGTAGTTTCTTAGATCTGTAACCGTGTTACAAGATAAGTGAAAATTTTGCATTCGGCAGAAAGGATTCAGCCCAAGGGTCTGTAAGCCACTGGCCTATATGATACATACTGGCAAATACAGAGTTGGGTCTATAATATCAAAATAAGCTTATTATGTAGCATTGATAATATAAACCTGTAGAGGCACATGACATATGCCAGAAAAGGTACATAGAGGGTATATATGCATTCCCAAAATACCTTGCATGCAGAGGCGTAACTACTGCAGGGGGGCCCCAGGAGGTATAGGGGCCCCACAAGTCCCTAATTCCTATAGAATTTCAATAAAAGTTGGTAAAACAAGTCAACCCCCAAAACATTTTGGGGGCCTGAAAAATTATTTGCTGTGGGGCCCAATAATATTAAATTACACCACTGCTTGCATGCTATATCACAGCTGCTGCCTGCTACATTGTTTCTGGAGGCAGAGCCAGCAGTAGAGATTAAAGAAGAAAGAAAGCTATGGAGGCATTTTATTGCCAATAGATTAGCAGCAATAGTGCAAGCTAGAATGTTATATTTATTCTGTATAATGTTTTACCATACCTGAGTAAAAAGCCTTAGAAACTCTCTGTTTGTTTAGGATAGCAGCTGCCATATTAGCTTAGTGTGACATCACTTCCTGCCTGAGTCTCTCCCTGCTCTGGACTCAGATTACAGCAGAGAAGGGGGGCGGAAGAGGAGCAAACTGAGCATGCTCTTGCCCAGGGCAATGAGGTTTAAGCTGAAAACAGGAAGTCTGATACAGAAGCCCATGAGTACACAATAGAAGGAAAGAAATGTGCTGTTTCTTTTGACAGAGGACTCAGAGCAGCATTACTTTGAGGGTTTACTGGTGTATTTATATAGACCTTTCTGATAAGGCTTACTTAGTTTTAGCCTTTCCTTCTCCTTTAAACTCCCTTGGGCAAAAACCATCGCAAGCAAACTAACATTCTCTTTGGTGATGTGTAAGAGGTTTCATTCATAATGGATTGTAAAAATGATTAATGGCCATCTCCTCTGTGCCAGTCACACGGCTCAACAACCTCATCAAAGGCCTCAACGATGTGTTTGGGAGGGAGCCTGGATAGTTACATTAAGAGTGTGGCTTGATAGCAAATGCTTCACCTCTGTATTCTCCATACTCATCCTCCATGGGGAGCGAGGTCCAGTCAACTGCAGTCCCCATGTCTGAGAGAGCACTGAAGGG
Organism: Xenopus laevis; assembly: GCF_017654675.1. Taxonomy (NCBI): domain Eukaryota; kingdom Metazoa; phylum Chordata; class Amphibia; order Anura; family Pipidae; genus Xenopus; species Xenopus laevis. The sequence goes on along the minus strand of NC_054384.1, from coordinate 104,302,620 downwards.
TGCATGATTTGTGTTGTGCCAAACAAGTGGCGCCGGAGAGGATACTTGGAGACTGTAGTACCTTCTCACGGACTGTGTTGTTGTCTTGGGTGTTTATTAAGTGTTTATGAGAGCAATAAACAATCTGAATATAAAGTGCTATAAGAATTCATTCAGATTGCTCATGAATCACGAGAGGAAACGATCGACTGGCAGATCTGGCTTTAGGGGAGGGTAGAAAAGGCATTGGCCATGAGCCGCTGGCACTAGAGGATCATAGAAGCGACTGAAAGAACAAAGGACAGTGTGTAACAATTATTGAATAATTTCATTGTAAACATCAGGGATATCCGAGCTGTGGCCCTCCTTGTCTTCTTGAACTTGTCCCATCAACTGCCGTATTACATCCCATAAATCTGAAGCAACTCCATAGACAACAACAGTATCCATTTCAGACTTCTAATGTTGCACCAATGTCTACAACAGCACACTTGAAAGTCTACCACTGTCATGGGACAAAAAATGTTTTTTTTTCAAAATGCATCAGATAATAGTGCTACTCCAGTAGAGTTCTGCACTGAAACCCGTTTCTCAAAAGAGCAAACAGTTTTTTTTTTATTTATTTAATTTTGAAATCTGACATGGGGCTAGACATATTGTCCGTTTCCCAGCTGCCCCCAGTCATGTGACTAGTGATATGATAAACTTCAGTCACTCTTTACTGCTGTACTGCAAGTTGGAGTGATATCACCCCCTCCCTTTCACCACCAGCAGCCAAACAACAGAACAATGGGAAGGTAACCAGATAGCAGCTCCCTAACACAAGATAACAGCTGCCTGGTAGATCTAAGAACAGCACTCAATAGTAAAAACCCATGTCCCACTGAGACACATTCAGTTACATTGAGTATGAGAAACAACAGCCTGCCAGAAAGCAGTTTCATCCTAAAGTGCTGGCTCTTTCTGAAAGCACATGACCAGGCAAAATGACCTGAGATGCACCTACACACCAATATTACAACTAAAAAAAATACACTTGCTGGTACAAGAATGAAATTTTAAATGTAATTATTTGCAGTATAAACAGTATAATTTAGAAATTAAAACTACATCAAAAAATCATGACAGAATCCCTTTAATATAGGACCCCACCTTCAAGGTCTAACTTTTTATCAGGGCCCCCCAGTCCCTAATAAAATGGTTACAGATATAATTAAATTCGACTGGGGTATTTCAGGGGCTTCAATCAAATCCATTAGATGAGTGGCTGTGGGTTGACACCTCTATGCTGGTCCCCCCTTTATTTCTGCAGCTCGGGCCCTGTCTATAGGATAAAACAATGCTGGGGTTATGCTAATTAACATACAAGAATCCAGATTCCGCAGGAACCATCAATTCACTTAATGCATTTCTGAAGTGCAAAATATTTTGAATACGCTGAGTACTTTGGGAGATTTTATACCCGCCATCAAACAAGAGTTACATCTCCATTCGGGCTGCCCAAGAATTATACAGTCAGATGACAGGTAAAATAATGATTCATTTCATTCCCATACTGCGGCGACACTTTACACGCACCGAAAGCCTACTGCAAAACTTCAACCTACCTCCCATTACTAACAGCTTGGGGTTCTATCTTGGGTGTCACAAGAGCACCCATGACCCGTCACTGGCAGGGTGAGATCAGGAAAACCTTAAACTGCCAGCAAGAAGGGTTTTGCAGCTTATCTCTAATATAAGACTTTTGCCTGCAGTCTGCCTTCTCTGTGTTCTCCATAGTGTCAGGGGCCAGGAATTCTTCTACTTCACTCACATTTGACACAATGAGGGAATTCCTATAGATGTAACTATATAAATAGAAATCCTAGAGGAAATATCGTACATTTATGGCTCCTTGCTTCCCATACACACTTCCGTTTTCCATTTATATAAAGATTGGATGAAAAAAGGGTTAATTACTGCGCACAAGTATGGAAGAAATACACCTACTATGGGGCTGCACAGTGCATTGACCATATATAATATATAGTGAATAAAGTACCCCCTCTTGTAAAATATAAGGATATTATAAGTCACTGAGGAGTTTCATGACCATATAAAAACACGAGACCGAAGGCGGAGTGTTTTTATACAGGTCATGGAACTCCAAGGTAACTTCTAATATCCTCATATTTTGCAACTGGGGGTACTTTATTTATTATAATACACAAATTTTAGTGAGTCATGTGACAGAAATGACATCAGAACTCACCGTTTATAAGGATATCATTTACAAGATATTCATAGCTTTTGTGTATTATATATATATATATATATATATATATATATATATATATTGGGGAGTGCTGGAAGGAAAGCACTTGGCGTCAGATGGGTTGTGAGCTCAAGCCGTTACTAGGAGTCCGGTGCCTATAATCAGCAGCTTGGGCTAGAACGCAAACGCTGAGCAATGATTGGCTGAAATCAGTAGTAAGTGTAGTTTAATCAGCGGCTGAGAGGGGCAAGGACTTTGCCATAGAAGTGGAAATGCAATGAGCTGATAGTTGGCAATGAGTAGATAAATGAGTTAATAACCCATCTGCATGGAGTTGCTTCCCGCGGGACACCCCAATTAATAAACTTATAACACAGGGATTCTTTAGGCTTTCTGGGCATATGCTGAGCCGCGGAGTTAGAGAGAAACAGATTGGAGACGTATGATGGAAACAAGAAAGGGGGGGGGGCGTTGGAAATTCTTTTGTTCCATCTCTCGTTCGCACACCCTTCCTTGTGGCTCAGTGGGAATTCTCAGTAGCAGCCATCATTTAAAGGGGATATTAACCCAAACATTATATTTTGCTTAATAAACAAAAACATACATTCATTGCACATTATCAATGGTTTTAAAGATATTTGTAAATGTAATTGCTACGGAAAGGAGCCCCTTTAAACTCCCATATATCTCGCCTTCACAGTCCTTTCCCTCTCTAACAAACAGTCTGACAGCAGAGCAGCTTCGGACAGGTTTACAAATGGGGAAGATAATGCCGGGAACCTTTGCGTCTGATGAGAACAGATCGGAGTTCCTTCTCGTGTTCATGAGAGGATTAGCGATGGGCGAATCAGTCCCGTTTCACCTCGCCAAAAAATGAGCGAAACTCCGAAAAAAGTCAGTTGGCGTCAATGGGTGTCCGAATAATTTTGACGTGCGACAATTTTTATGCATGCACCAATTTTGATGTGGGACAGTTTTTTTGTCACTGCAAATTTTCCACTGCGAATTTTCGCCGCAGTTCCGCAAAAAAACATTCACAGGCAGAGAAATTTGGTAATTCAACGCAAATCCATGCCTGGCGAATAAATGTGCCAATCACTGGTGAGGACCACACCGCAGGGAGACATGACAAACATCGAAGAAGAAACACACAGAGGAATAAAGTCCACATCCTATATAGCTAATTAGTATTTACTCATTTTGGCGCAGAATGCAATGCATGAAATGCGGCCGTGTAATATAAATCTCATTGTTGTAGCAATCCTATTTGCAACCAAGCTGACTGTTTCAGGGATTCCTCTAAAAAAATAAAATGATGGTTCAAGTATGCATATTAAATAGGCTTATTGGCATTTCCCCATGGCAGCACTCCTAGAGGCCTTATGGGCCACAGTGAGAGGTTTGCACTTGGCCCCATACCCTTGAATGGCCTCCCATCCTCCTTTCCACCTGACCTGAGGCCATTGAAGCTGTCCTGAGAGTCTCTTATTATACTGCCCCCCCCCCAAGTACTGTAGTCCTTCCTGGAAAAGAAAAGGTTGAGAAGAGCTGGTCTCCGAGTAGAGTCTCTGCAAAGGTCAACAATGACATGGAGTGTCCGTCGATGGGAAGAGTAATAACTGAAGCCAACACTGTGGCCGATGTATATCAACAAAGGCAACTCAAATGGTAGCTCCCACTTATGTGTATATATGCTGAGAATATATTATATAATGGAGATTACTAATACTATATTCTGAGTAAATGATATACCAGTAACTCTATGGTATATTGACAATGCGTCAGGTGCCAGCTGAATTATACTTGGAGAAATGATATAATTTTCCCTCTCTTTGCTTTTTCTGCATGACTGTCTGAATTTTCCCTTTTTTCTGAAATATGGAGGATGCTTCTTGTTAGATGAATCCCTTAATGTGTATGAACAGTTCTTTCATACCCCTTCTTTATTCTGCCCTCTGAGCTGGACATGCTACAGAGAAAGTTTATAGATCCTATGGGTGCTATAAGGAGGGCTCGCTCGGCTCCCAGACTGCTTTATGTGAGGGACTATGAGTGGTGCATAGATGATGCCTCTCTGGCCGCATGTTCAGTGTGTGGGTCCAGCACAAACTTTCACATATTAAGAGGAATTGATGCCTCACAGAATTTCTTTATAGTCGTCGATCAATAACATGGAAAGCGCGGCAATTTACGGCGTTGGCAGGAGACAATACTCATGCCAAGGTGACAAATTCTGCAGGTTTTGTGTAGCCAAGTGATGGGGGTGGGGCAGTGTGTGTATCTAGAGATGATGTAAAGCCAGAACAGGTTGTGCTGACAGGGGCTGAATTATGGCACGGCGCCCCCGTGACTGAGTTTCTCACTGCCTTCTCGTTTCTGGCTGTAAAGGGGAGATGACCACACAGAAGGTAGAGAAGGGACAAGATGTGAGATTGGACCAAAATCCAGATGAATAAAAGATGGAGAGGACACAGGGAAGAGGGGTATCATAGGGGTCAGACATGGTCCCAGTTCCACAAGCAAGAACATATGACAGTAGAGCACCTAACTGAGATAACATCAGGAATGGGTAACCTGTAGGACTCCAGAACTACACAAAGTTCCACCTTGAGCTGAAGTTCAATGACGAAAAGCTAACAATTATTAATCAACCTATTTTAATGTAAATCATTCCAAAGGCAGTTCAATGCAAATGAGCTCCAAAACTCAAAGGCCCTCACTCCCGGCTACAAAGGGGAGATGGCCACACAGAAAGAGAGGTAGAGGAGGGACAAAATGGGAGAGTGGAGCAAAATCCGGATGAAGAAAAGATGGAGAGGACACAGGGAAGATGGGTACCACAGCAGTGACCACCTAACTGAGATAACAACATCAGGAATGGGTCATCTGTAGGACTCCAAGACTACACAAAGTTCCACCTTGAGCTGGAGATCAATGACAAGAAGCTAACATTATTAATCAACCTATTTTAATGTAAATCCTTCCAAAGGCAATTCAATGCAAATGAGCTACAACACTTAAAGGCTCTTGCTGCCGGCTGCAAAGGGAAGATGGCAACACAGATGGAAAGGTAGAAGAGGGACAAGATGAGATATTGGAGCAAAATTCAGATGAAGAAAAGATGGAGAGGACACAGGGAAGATGGGTACCACAGCAGTGACCACCTAACTGAGATAACAACATCAGGAATGGGTCATCCGTAGGACTCCAGAACTACACAAAGTTCCACCTTGAGCTGGAGTTTAATGATGAAAAGCTAACAATTATTAATCAACCTATTTTATGTAAATTACTCCAAAGGCACTTCAATGCAAATGAGCCCCAACACTCAAAGGCTCTGGGCCCTAGAGCAAAGCCTCTTTTCCAAACAACAGATTCTGGGAATTAAGGAGTCTACAAAGGCTTCCATATCACTACATGTGAACAAATAGTTTCATAAATAACAGCCATTAAAGGCTTTACCAATAACACACTGGATTTTATATATATTCCACCATATTCTGTTCACAATGAGCCACTTCTCTGGGCTGTTATATTCCTGAATAAATCTGTCCTGCTGAAGGTTATCCGAGGTTGAAGTGCACCCACACAGGTAATATTACTTGGAGATATTTTCCCATAGAGAATTGGATATCTGAAGAGGAAAATACCCTTAGCAAAAACCAATTTAATAGGGTTTAAGCTCTCATGGTCTATACGTTTAAGATGAGACCTTTGATCCCTCAGCCTTGGTATGTTTGGGTAGGGATATTGTAAGTCAGTGTACATGGCATTTATTGGCATTAATAAAAACAATGATAATATCAACAGCTTCCTCTGTGTAGCAGTGATATCTTAAGGGGGAGTCCAAGGTGGGTGAAGTGCCTTGGGCTCACAGAAAGTGGGGGCCTTCAGAGTGCCAGAAAGCTCAGTCCTTCATAGGTAATCATTGTTGCCTGATCCAGTCTAAAGTGGCGGGCTTTTGCTAATTGAGAAAAAAAGACTCCCCCACTATATGTCTATAGTGTGTTTCCAAAACAAAACACCTTGCAAACATCTCTTCTCCACAGAAAACCCAACTTTGAAAGCCATTCCTCATAACTGCTAGGGCCCAGCGATGGGATCATAATGTAGCCAACACGGGCGATCGGATCGCGGGACCTCATCAATGAATAGATGCAGCCGCAATCTGACGGGATTCTTGCCCGATCTACATCTGCCCGACTTTCGGCCAGAGAAATGGAAAGCAGACACAACTTTGTCACTTTGCAGGAACCTCTTTTACATAGATAACCTAAATTTGACAGTCATTCCTTAGAATTCAGTTGATACTGAAGAGCCACAGTTTGGGGGGGTTCCCTGTAAGATATGGGTCTTCAATTTCTGAAACTGAGAGGGTATTACTAGAAATAACCTTGGAAGACACTACCATGTGACCTTGCAAGCACCTCTTCTCAACAAAATCCCAAACCAACTTCTTATATCTTATTGTATTTAGCTGAAGTAGTTCCAAAACCGCGGAAGAGCCATCGTTTGGTCAGTCCTATGGGGGGCATAAAAGGTTTGTCTAGCTGTGATAGTATTTTCATTAATGGAATCCTGGAAGACCCAACTCCTTCACACCATCAATGAAATATTTTTAAAGCAGGCACTTGGCAAATAGAGGAAGCCATGGAGTCAGCAGAGCCGAGAGATTTACCTACACCCCTGGGGTATCAGTAAATCCCTTCACTAATCAATGAGGTGGAACTTTTCTGGCTGCAAACCCCACCTTTCACCATTCTTGGGCCTCGAAATCTGCTCTAAACAGCCTCCGGCACTGGCCCATTTCCGATCCTTTCAGCACAAGCCTCTGTATAAACCTCCCCGCCGTGAATATTAAATATTGGTCAAAGCACAGTATATCTTCCAGCTGCAGATCCCAATAATGAGATCTCCTGTATAGATCAATATTTGTACTCTCAGTGCTTTGTAGGCGCTAATCTCTCTGGCAGGCAGTAGGTAAATTCATTAGGACAATTATATATTGTATGCCATATAAATTATATATATATATATATATAAACTTTGTATTTCTTATTTCAGTTTCTACCAGTACAGTTGCTTTTCCTCTTTTTAAATCCTATTCTCCCTTTATCGTCTTTTCTCATCTTGTTTCTTATTTTATTCAGTGTCTGTTCCCACTCCCATCTCTCATCTCCCCCCACCTCTTCTTCCTTTCTCACTTTCTCACCCCCTTTCTATCTTCCTTCCTCCTTCCACAAACCAATTACTCCTCCACACATAACCATTTTCTGAGTTGTCAGGCTTTCCCATTACTAGAGAATTTAGTGAGTCCTTGAGTGCAACCCATCCCCCCAGCACCCCACACTTTGGAGATTGGAAGGTCACAGCCCTAAGGCTCCTGCTTTGCCTGGTCTATGGCCTATAGACTCCCCTGTTGGACAAAACCTGCATCCCACCAGCAAGAGGGATCCCCACCAAAAAGCAGTTAGGGTTCAAATATATGAGGGAAGTTAGCAATATCTAATTTTAGTTTTTTTGTAAACACCCACAGGCTTTTGGGTTTGTGTTCAAGGTGTGGTGTGTTGGTAGAGCACCTTCTGTTCATCCAGTCCTTGTGGGCCATACCAATACTAGCAATTTTGCACCCAAGCAGTTTATTATCATCTGAATAATTTTAAGAAGCACGGTGCCAATGAACATTTTTGGTGGCGCCATTTATGGTGGGACAGTTGCAAAGGCTTTTCATTTATACCAGCCAAGTTTTTTATTCACTGTGATTCACCTTTTTGGTAATCTAGTTTGCAGTGATGTAACAATGGAGACTGCAACTGCTGGGGGTCCTTAGAGGTACATGAGGAGAATGGAGAACTCTTTGTTATGCAAATAGTTCTCTATTCTCCTCATGTACCTCTGTGACCCTCTGAGCTCCCCTCGCTAATACTTTATCTCTCCTCTAGCAGACGGGCTCTCCAGGTCAGGCAAAATCTTTAATGCCCAATGTCATGACTTCTAGACATTCTGCCGAGGTCCATGGATCATCGGGGATGAGCATCTGCTCATAAAGACACAAAAGCATTAAGCTTGACCAAAATGTTTTGGATTAATAGGATCACAATGAGGACGTTTGGTTTCCAGCGATGAATGAAAATGCTCATAATCCTGAGAGATTAAGCTACACGGTTGTTCTAGCTTTATACGGCAGAACAGGACTTTCTGGGTGACGCAACAATGGGTCCTATGAATATGGTGAGGGTCCTGAGCCGTGATCAGTATCTTGTACCAAATGAATCTGATTCTTAGCGGGTTATTTATCAAAATCCGTATTTATCTCATTATTTTCTGAAATATACTCTGACCCCTTATTTCCCCTTATTTATAAATACATTTTCCCCAAAAATTCCAGTGCGGGAAAAAACATGAAAAAATCGTGAAAACTGTATGAAAATGTGAATTATAAGAAGTTTTTGGATTTTCCACCCGAAGACTAAATTTTTTTCAGATTTTTGCCCAAAAACGATGAAAACGTTGAATTTTTGCATGAAACCCAGTACAGATCAGGATATCTTCCAAACTTCTCTCATTGACATATACAACCTCAGCAGGTCTGAGATGCTGGATTTTCGGATTTAGACTTTTTCCATCCGTGTGGGTATAATAAATCACGGAAAATGCAAGTTTTTTTATTCACTAAAAATTTGGATATTATAGTAATATAGGGGTTATAGTTTTTGGCATTCTGACTTTAATAAATCACCCCCTAAGAGTCAAACTGTACTGCCTGGATACCAGTGAGTCTCTTTGGCCGCCCAAGTCCTGCTGAACCACACTGTATGATAAATCTCATTGCCTCTATTAATTCTACCCCTGAGCTGTGTAATATACATTAGATAATATTTAGTACGTTCTATGGAGCATAGATTTCGACTCTAGATATAAAGCTTTAAGGCCTAGGAGCCCAGACACATACATACTCTACCCTAAACCAATCCTGCAAGTAACTTAAAGGTATACTGTGCCGTGCCATGCAAGTTACAGTTGAACAACTCCTATGAACCAGCAGCTAAAAGCCAAAATCCAGTATGTTGGCTGAGACTGGTGCCCAGCAGTGACATGAAACTGATAAATTATTTAATTTAGTTACGTCTATGCACTATGCCTCCCTCCAGCCATTCTTCAGCTCAATCGGATATCCAGCCCGAGGCCCTCCAGCTGCTACAATTACCAGCTGTCAGGGAGCCAGGAGCCCCCTCTGGGGAGTAGTCCGGATCTAGGAGGAAGCCCCTCAGGAGGGATCAGGATCGTGGTATCCAGGGATAAAGCAGAAAGGGTAATCGAGTTCAGGCAACAGGTCACAAGGCAGGCAGAATAGAATCAAAGTCCAAAGTCCAGGCAGGGGGTCAGCAACAAGAGATCAAACAGGAATATCCTCAGGGATAACAGGAATAGGCAACAGGGAACCCAGGAATCAATACAGGAACAGATCCTATTTTCGGGCGCCATCTTGGCGTCTCAGGCGTCCTTTTATATTTGAATTTGGCGCCCTTGCGCCAGCGTCAGCGCGCCTGCGACCGTCGCGCCGCGCTGACGTCACGGCGCCGGCGTCGGAACCCACGTGGGTTGACTGGGCGCCGCCATCTTGGATTCTTCGCCGCCGGGAGCGGACGCGACTCCTCGCGCTCCCGGCGGTCTTGACAGTACCCCCCCCCTCACGGGGGGCCTCAGGACCACCGGGACTTGGTTTCTGGGGAAACTTGGAGTGGAAGTCTCTTACCAAACGAGGAGCATGCACATCACGATGTCCCTCCCAAGAGCATTCTTCGGGGCCAAAGCCCTTCCAATGGATGAGGTACTGAAGGGACCCTCTGGAGATTCTGGAATCAAGGATTCTCTCCACCTCGAATTCTTGTTGACCCTCCACAGAGACAGCAGGAGGAGGAGATTGGACACCAGAGAAACGGTTGGAGACGGTGGGCTTCACCAGGGAGACGTGGAACACGTTGGGGATTCTCATCTCTGGTGGGGAGTTGAAGTCTGATGGCTACAGGGTTAATTATCTCCAAGATGGGGAATGGACCCAGGAACTTCGGACCCAACTTGGGAGATGGCACCTTCAAGCGAATATTCCTGGAAGAGAGCCAGACAGTATCACCCACCTTGTAGGGAGGAGAGGGCCTTCTACGGCGATCCGCGAAAGTCTTGTGGACTAGAGCACACTTCTCCAGATTAGACTTGGTTGCAGCCCAAATAGCAAGCATATGGGCTGTCAGATCATCTGCAGCCGGGACGTCCGACAACACGAAGTCCTGAGGAAAGGCTTGAGGGTGCTGTCCATACACCACCATAAATGGAGACCTTCCTGTGGAGGAATGACATGCATTATTATGAGCAAACTCCGCCCACGGGAGGAGGTCAGACCAATCGTCCTGGCAAAGAGACACGTGGTTCCTCAGGAACTGTTCTAAGGCTTGGTTCACACGTTCAGCTGCCCCATTCGTCTGCGGGTGGTAGGCAGATGAAAATTTAAGTGTTATTCCCAAGTCTTTACATAGAGAACGCCAGAACTTGGCGGTAAACTGGGTGCCTCTGTCGGAGACGATCTCCACCGGGAAACCATGCAAGCGGAAGATGTACTTAATAAAGAGTTGGGATAATTCCACCGCAGAGGGTAACTTCTTCAAAGGGATGAAATGGGCCATTTTGCTGAAGCGGTCAATGACAACCCAGATCACAGTATTCCCACCGGAGGGAGGAAGTTCGACAATAAAGTCCATAGAGAGGTGCGTCCACGGACGAGAGGGAACCGGCAAAGGCTGTAACAACCCGCTGGGGCGGGAATGGCTAGGCTTAGAAGTGGCACAGACATTACAAGCAGCCACAAAGTCCTTTACATCCTTGCGGATATCAGGCCACCAGACTAGGCGCCTCAAGAGTTCAAGGGTCTTGGCCGGACCAGGATGTCCAGCTTGTCTGGAGCAGTGGGTTTGTTGCAGGATGGCCAGGCGAAGTTCTGGAGGGACGAAGGCCATGCCAATCGGAGTATCTTGAGGAGCCGAGGACTGCCCAGCCAGAATCTGGTCGGCAAATTGGGGATACAGAGAGGCAATGATCTTGACTGGTGGAATGATTGGTTCCTGCCTCTCAGGGTCACGGTCCACCGGAGTGAAGCTACGAGACAAGGCATCGGCTTTCAGATTCTTGGAACCTGGGCGATAAGTCAAAACAAAGTTAAAACGGGAAAAGAAAAGGGCCCACCTGGCTTGTCTGGGATTTAGCCTCTTGAGGGACTGTATAAACTCCAGATTCTTGTGATCTGTGAAAATCTGGACAGGAATTTCAGAGCCCTCCAGGAGGTGACGCCATTCTTCAAGGGCAAGCTTGACTGCTAAGAGTTCTCGATTTCCGACATCATAGTTCTGCTCTGCGGATGAGAACTTCTTGGAGAAAAACGCACAGGGGTGCAATTTTCCATCAGTGGAGTGTCTCTGAGACAGGATAGCTCCGGCTCCGACTTCAGAAGCATCGACTTCGATGCAGAAGGGTAGTGCAGGATTGGGATGTCGGAGAACAGGAGCGGACGTGAAGGCCTCTTTCAAGGACTGAAAGGCTTCTATGGCGGATTGAGGCCACAGGCTGGGTTTACCCCCTTTCCGGATAAGGGCCAGGATAGGTGAAATGCGGGAAGAGAACCCCCGGATGAACTGTCGATAATAATTAGCAAATCCGATGAACCTCTGGATTGCCTTGGTACTCAGTGGGAGAGGCCACTCCTGGATGGCCGACACCTTCACGGGGTCCATCTCAAATCCCTCTGGAGAGATAATGTATCCTAGGAAGGGGATCTTGGATACCTCGAAGACACACTTCTCCAACTTGGCGAAGAGAGAGTTCTTCCTCAGACGAGAGAGTACCTCCTTCACCTGGGAGCGATGACTTTCAAGGTCCTTGGAAAAGATCAGGATGTCGTCCAAGTATACGACTACGAACCTTCCTAGGAGATCTCGGAACACATCATTAACAAACTCCTGGAAGACGGCAGGGGCATTGCATAGGCCGAAGGGCATAACGAGATATTCATAGTGCCCATCCCGAGTGTTGAATGCCGTCTTCCATTCGTCACCCTCCCGGATGCGAATGAGGTTGTAGGCCCCCCGGAGATCCAACTTGGAGAAAATCTTTGCCCCTTTCAGCTGGTCAAAGAGCTCAGCAATCAGGGGCAGGGGGTACCTGTTCTTCACGGTGATCTTATTCAGACCCCGATAGTCTATACAAGGCCGAAGGCCTCCGTCCTTCTTCTCCACAAAGAAGAACCCAGCCCCTGCAGGAGAGGTAGAAGGGCGGATAAACCCCCGCTGGAGATTTTCTTGGATGTACTCCTTCATAGCGGTAGTCTCTGCAGGAGAGAGAGGGTAGGTGCGCCCTCTGGGGGGCATAGCTCCTGGCAGGAGTTCAACCGGACAATCGTAGGAGCGATGTGGGGGAAGGAACTCTGCCGACTTTTTACAAAACACATCGGAAAATCCCTTGTAAGTGGAGGGCAAAGTCTTTAATTCCGCAGAGGAGACATTCACCTTCTCGAGGGGTTTTGACGGAAGGCAATGTTGCAGGCAAAATAAACTCCAACGAGAGATCTGCCCAGTGGACCAGTCTATGGTGGGGTTATGCAGACGTAACCACGGAAGACCCAATATTACTGGAGTAGAAGGACAGGGGATGATGAAAAATGAAAGTTTTTCTTGATGCAGCGCCCCAACTTGTACAGATAGTTCCGCCGTGAACTTTGTGACGAATTCAAACTCCAGGGGTTTGTCATCTATGGCGGTAATTCGCAGGGGTGAAGATAATGGAAGCAGGGGAATCTTCATGCGTTCGGCAAAAAAGGCATCCATGAAATTGCCATCCGCTCCGGAGTCGAGGAAGGCCCTTTCGAAGATAGACCTACTTGCCAGGTGAATCTGCAAAGGAAGAAGAAGTCTGCGTGAACTTTCTTGATACTTCTCCAGAGGACCTCGAGTGATGCCCCCTACATGAGAAACCTGAGACATACCTCGGGGTACAAAACTCTTGGCTTTGGCAGGACAGGTGTTGGCAAAATGGGAATGCCCACCACAGTACAAACAGAGACCTGCCATACGTCTTCGGAGTCTTTCCTGCTCGGAGAGGCGAGCCTTTCCTACTTGCATAGGTTCCTCCAGAGGAGACGTGGACACATGAGTCACAGGGACAGCGGGTGCTTGCAGAATCGGCCTTTGAAAGCGAGGGGCCAACATGGGAGAAAATCGTCTGCTGCGCTCTCTCTCCACCTGGTGTTCTCTGAGACGGGTGTCAACCTTAATGGATAGAGCGATCAGCCCTTCCAGGGTGTCAGGAGTCTCTCTGGAGACGAGATCATCTTTGATGCGGATGGATAGGCCTTGGTAGTATACAGCCTTGTAAGCGTCATCACACCAGGAAGTCTCCGCCATCAGTGTTCGGAAGTCTATAGCATAGTCATTGACACTGCGGCTTCCCTGCCGGAGCTGCAAGAGACGGGCAGGGGCGTTCGTAACCCGACCTGGAGCATCAAAGATTAAACGAAAAGCTTGGAGAAAGTCTTTAACATCAAAAGTCAGCGGGGAATTCTTCTCCCAAAGAGACGTTGCCCACTCAAGTGGCTTGCCTTCCAATCGAGACATCACATACCCCACCTTGGAACGCTCACTTGGAAACTGTGTGGGTTGGAACTCAAATTGAATTTGGCATTGTGTGGCAAATCCCCTGCAGGCTTGTGGGTCCCCACTGAAGCGAGGGGGAGGTGGAATGCGAGGCTCACCTGTCGGGTAGCTTGCGTTCGTAGGGGCTGCCGCCATGGGAGGATCTCCAGTAGGTGGAGCAGTGGAAGGCTCAGAAGGCACTTGAGCTAGCAGGATATCGAGTGCTTGCCCAATGCGAACCTGCTGGTTTTCGTAGTCCTCCATGCGGGATGCCAGTCCGCGGAGCGCTCGTCCGACATGAGGTGTGGCTTCCTCAGAAGGATCCATGGCCCGAAAATAATGTCAGGGAGCCAGGAGCCCCCTCTGGGGAGTAGTCCGGATCTAGGAGGAAGCCCCTCAGGAGGGATCAGGATCGTGGTATCCAGGGATAAAGCAGAAAGGGTAATCGAGTTCAGGCAACAGGTCACAAGGCAGGCAGAATAGAATCAAAGTCCAAAGTCCAGGCAGGGGGTCAGCAACAAGAGATCAAACAGGAATATCCTCAGGGATAACAGGAATAGGCAACAGGGAACCCAGGAATCAATACAGGAACAGATCCTATTTTCGGGCGCCATCTTGGCGTCTCAGGCGTCCTTTTATATTTGAATTTGGCGCCCTTGCGCCAGCGTCAGCGCGCCTGCGACCGTCGCGCCGCGCTGACGTCACGGCGCCGGCGTCGGAACCCACGTGGGTTGACTGGGCGCCGCCATCTTGGATTCTTCGCCGCCGGGAGCGGACGCGACTCCTCGCGCTCCCGGCGGTCTTGACACCAGCACCACCTCCCGGGGCCATTAGAACTGCAGAGCGCTACAAGCTTAATATCCAATGTGAAGCTGATTGTGTCTCGATATGTAAGAAATTCTACCTGATTCCAAATGGAGTATAAATCCCACACGTCCTTATTCTATAAAGGAAGAGAAATTCTCCGGCTGCCAAAAATCTATTATCCTCATAAATATTCTCAAGAATTCTTGGCTTTCATGGAGGAAAGACTTTGCGTAGCCTAATTAAAATCTTCTTGTGTCAGTACATTAACTCCTTCCCGTCTGGAATGTCTAAAACTCTGCAGGAATGGGACTGCACAGCGCTGCAATAGGGGAAGTGAGTATATTAGAGGCAGTAAGGAATATCTGAGAAGAACTTGTGTTCATGAAGAAAGCAATTGTTAGAGTAGACTATGTGTTAAAGTGTATTGCACACAGCTGCCATACATTATGCTAGATACAGCAGTCATTTAGCATTAAGCTGGCTCTACAAAGAAAGGTCACTCACATGACCAGGCCATCAAATGATTTGGCCAACAAACTGATTAGAAGAATTGGACTGGTCCTGGGAGGCCTTTGTAAAGTTGTAAGGGTGTACTACAGTGAACGACAATGTGCTGCAGCGAGTAAGGATGCACTACAGCGAGTAAGACTGTGGTACAGTGACTGAAGATGTGGTACAGTGAGTAAGAATATGCTATAGGTGTGGTGTTTATACATATGGCCTGTAGATGTCACTGTGCCCAGACTTATACTGTGCATACTTCCTGACTGCTTAAAAAGTGAAAGTAAAAGTTACTGTTGTGTAATGGCTGCATGAGAGCCTGCAATAAAGCACTGTTATGCTCTACTCATCCTCGGCTACCCAAAACATAACAATAGGGAGTGAGTATGTGTTTCAGTAAGTAAGGATGTGCTACAGTAAGGACATACTACAGTGAGTAAGGAAGTGCTACAGTGAGTAAGGATGTTCTACAGAGAGTGAAGATGTGATACAACGAGTAAGGATGTTCTATAGGAAGTATGTGCTGCAGTGAACAAGGGTGTGACACAATGAGTGAGGATGTGCGACAGTGAGTGTGTATGATATAGTGAGTAAGATTATGCTACATTGTGATGTGTTACATTGACGTAGGCTGTGATCATGTGAGTAAGGATGCGCTACAATGAGTGAGGATGCATAACAAGGAGTAAGGATGTGTTACAAGTAGTAAGAATTTGTGAGTTATAGAGAGTAAATATGTGTTACAATAAGTGAGGATGTGTTATAGTGAGTAAGGATGTGTTACAAGGAGTAAGAATATGTGTGTTATAGAGAGTAGGTATGTGTTACAATTAGTAAGGATGTGCTAGAGTGAGTGAGGATGTGTTACAGTGAGTGTATATGTAGTAAAGTGAGTAAGGATGTGCTACAATGAGTGTGTATGTGTTACAAGGAGTAAGGATGTGTTACAAGGAGTAAGGATGTGTTACAAGGAGTAAGAATGTGTGTGTTATAGAGAGTAAGTATGTGTTACAATAAGTGAGGATCTGCTACAGTGAGTGTGTATGTGTTACAGTAAGTGAGTGTGTATGTTGTGAGTGAGGATGTGCTACAGTGAGTGAGTGTGTATGCGTTACAGTGAGTAAGTGTTACATTGAGTGTGTATGTGTTACAGTGAGTAAGTGTTACATTGAGTGTGTATGTGTTACAGTGAGTAAGGGCTACAGTGGGTGGGGAGATGCTGCAGTGAGTAACACAGTGAGTAAGGGTGTAGGAAGGGAGCAGATAGTGGGGCTGAGTAAGATGTATGCATGGCGTATTAGAGTGCAAGTGGCACCTCCTGTACAGTAACAACAAGTAACACAACCCTTAACTCTCCGAGTGTCACTTGACTTCCTTGTGCAGAGGTGAATGAAGGGGTTAAAGATGGCAGGTCACATGTTGTGTTGATTTGCATGTGTAACGAGAGGTACGGCTGGATGGGTTCCGGGCCCTGATTACATACATATTTAAAGGGTTCCCAAAATTAACCTCCAGCCTGAAGATCTGCTCGCTTCTCTGAAAGAGATTAACATAATGGCGCTATTAAACAGCTCTGCCCTGCAGCCCCTCTGCTGTTCCATCCCAGGCACCGACTGCCCTCTGCATCTCGACTGCACCGCGGGGAGAGGAAGGTGGAGATGACAGTTTACTCATCAGTGATTGAGGCCTCACCTACAGCAGCTCCACAGTGTATCCATGATTCTGCTCCCTGATGGGCGAGAGGCGCTGGGGGATTGGGTTCTGCTGCTAACTTTGGAACCATCGCATATCATTACACTGTTTCGTAATTGATTTGTTTTCTCCATGTTCAGCATTATAGATGGTTCAATTACAACTCCCAGCACCCTGCTGTGGGCAAAGGGGGGTCTACAGCTACTTTGAGGATTCTGCAAAGGATCTGCAACCTTCACTGTCAAGCTCTGTTGGGTCCTCAAAATGCATTAAAGGGGTTGTTCACCTTTAAATTAACTGTTAGTATGATGTAGAGAGGGATATTCTGAGACAATTTGCAATGGGTTTCCATTTTTTATTATCAGTGGTTTTTGAGTTATTTAGCTTTTTAATCAGCAGCTCTCCAGCCACCTGGTTGCTAGGGTCCAAATCACCCTAGCAACCAGGCATTGATATGAATAACAGACTGGAATATAAATAGGAGAGGAGCTGAATAGAAAGTTGAGTAATAAAAAGTAGCGACAACAAAATTTTTCTAGCCTTACAGAGCATTTGTTTGTTTTAGATGGGGTCGGTGACCCCCATTTGAAAGCAGAAAGAGTCAGAAGAAGGCAAATAATTCAAAAACTAGAAAAAATGAAGACCTATTAAAAAGTTGCTTAGTATTAGCCATTCTATAACATACTAAAAGTTAACTTTAAGAAGAACCACCCATTTAATCTCTGGAAAGAGCCGCAGACTTACTGCATGGCCACACAGAAATCAGTGCAGTCTGCAGCATGTATATCCAATCTGGAATTGTTATGCATCAAGTTTTAAATGGTTTGGGATAGTACTGCTAATACTTACATCCAGTTCATCGACAAACTCGAAGTATGGCGGGAAAATAGTGGGCCCCATAGCCTGTGTATTATAAATCCCCTTGTCATAGGCCTCAGTACTCCCGCGCCCCTGATAATCCGCTGATTTGCTGTCACTACTTTTAAACCCCAGTACATACATAAGGGATTTATAACCATGTACATGTCTGGGCACATGTGTGTGTTTAGATATATTATTGCCATACATTCCTAATATGCTGACGCGTTTCGCATTGCTTTACACCGGGGATCAATTCCATCACAGACTTGTGACAGGTCGAGTTGCAGAGACGCTGATACAGAGTAATGTGATGCAGCCTCGACCCTGGAATAGTTAAGAGGTGATGATACAGAAAATGCGTTAAGCTTGTAGTACCGGCTGCATGGCTGGACCCATCAGGGAACGCACATTAAAAAGAGATTTGTGGTATCGCCACGCCAGTTAGCCACATCACTAGACCTAATAGAAAACAGAGAGCGAAGGCAAACTGATACATCAGATTATTGGGAAAGCTGTCATAACAAAGCCGACCCTAGCGCAAGGTTTGGCCGGGCTGCGGGCGGGATAGTCCTATCTATGGGCACCGCATCAGCTCCTGACAAACTCTGCCGTTCCAAACAACTGGAGGGTTGCAGGCAGGTAGGGGTTTCAGCCTCTCCATTGGACACATGCTGCATGGCAAAATGCCCATTGCATGGGTACACAGCTCCAGTGCAGTCTGCAGCATGCATATAAATGACTTGGAGGAGGATCACACATATATAAAGGTGGTGAGGTCACAATTCAAGACACCAATGGTAATTTCAATGTGCTTTCGGCGGCAGAATGGCAATGTCCCAAATCTCAAGATTCCTTTCCAAGACTCATCATTAAAGAGCAACTTCCTTTCATCTATTTAATTGGCTGTTTAAGCCGTGTATCGGCATCTCCCCCCTCTTCCCGGTGTTAATCTGTGTATGATTATAAATACTAATAACTAGATTGCTATCAGCGTCAGGCAACAAAAAGAAGCTTTCGTTTATTGGGCCTTATCAGTGGAGGAACATACAATATATTGTGGGACAAATCCCTGGGGCCAAGTGACACCGCAGTGCATAGTCAGAGCCACGCGTCAGTAGAGACGGCTCCTGCAGAGATATAGGCACGCTACCTAGAGAGATGCGGGGACAGTAGCTGCGTCCTGCAGAGATGTGGGGACAGTGAATACAGAGATATGGGGACAGTGAATGCAGAGATGTGGGGACAGTGAATACAGAGATGTGGGGACAATGAATGCAGAAATGTGGGGACAGTGAATACAGAGATGTTGGGGCAGTGAATACAGAGATGTGGGGACAGTGAATACAGAGTTTTGCGGACAGTGAATACAGAGATGTGGGGACAATGAATGCAGAGATGTGGGGACAGTGAATACAGAGATGTGGGGACAGTGAATACAGAGATGTGGGGACAGTGAATACAGAGATGTGGGGACAGTGAATGCAGAGATGTGGGGACAGTGAATACAGAGATATGGGGACAATGAATACAGAGATGTGGGGACAATGCAGGTCCGGACTGAGAATTAAAATAGGCCCTGGCATTTCAGGTACACAGAGGCCCAATCAGCTTACATAGAGGCCCAAACAGCCCCGACCAGCCCACTAAATGCTGACTTTCTATGGGACCTTATAGCAGCCCCTCTGGCATTTGCCAGAACCCACAGATTGCCAGTCCGGGCCTGGGACAATGAATACAATGAATGCAGAGTTGTGGGGACAGTGCATGCAGAGATGTGGTGAAAAGAAATGCAGAGATGTGGGGACAGTACATGCAGAGATGCAGAGAACACTAGCTATATTGAGAAAGGTACTTGCACCCATACATGCTCCTTTGCAACTTGCAGCAACTGATAAATGCACCTCTTCAGCAGAATGGTGAATTATGCACAAAAGCACACATGGACCTTCAGTTTGGGCCTAGCTGTAAGTCCAGGGTTCCCTCACTGAGTTCCATTAGTAGCGGCATTATGTGTTATCAGATTCTAAGATATGGGAACAGTACCTGCTGAGATGGAGTGACAATAGCTGCGGAGATTTAGGGACAGTGTCTGCAGAGATAAAGGGAGAGTAACTATGGAGATCTAGGGACAGTACCTAAGGAGATGAAAGTGCAGATCCTGAGCAATGCAGACACTGTACGTATGTAGATGTGGAGACAGTACCAGCAGGGATATGGGGATTGCCTACAGAGATATGGCAGCCATAGCTGCAGACTTTTAGGGACAGTACCTGTAGAGATGTAAGGACAGGACCAAAGAGATGTAAGACGAAGGTGCAAAACTAGAGCCATGGAGAAGAGAAACCTAGGGAGATGTGAAGAAAGCACCTGCTAAGATTTAGGGACAATACCCATGGAGATGTAAGGCTAGAACCTATGGAGACATTACCATGAGAGATGTAAGTGCAGCGCCAGAGCAATGTAGAACAGAAACCTAGAGAGATGTGAAGACAGTACCTGCCGAGATATGGTGACAATACTTGAGAAGATGCAGGCACAGTACGTGTGGAGATGTAAGGATAGAACCTATGGAGATTTCAAGACAGTAGCCAAGGATATGTACCGTATGTGCAGAACTTATTGCACGAGACTAAAGTTTGAGCTTGTCAATAGCAGCAATGATCCAGGACTTCAAACTTGTCACAGGGGGTCACACAGGGGGTCATCAGTGGGTTCTGAGCAGCTGTTGAGAAGCTAAGCTTAGGGGTCGTCACTAATTATCCAGCAGAAAATGAGGTTGGTCTGTAATATAAGCTGATGCTACAGGGCTGATTATTAAATTCTGGTGCTAATTGCACTGGTTTCTGTGCTGCCATGTAGTAATTATGTGTATTAATTACTAATCAGCTTTATATTGTGACATTTCTATTCTTTGTGTACTGTATATTGTGAGTGGGTCCCTAAGCTGAGTAAGTGACAGCAGCACAGAGCATGTGCAGTGAATCAGCAGAAAAGAAGATGGGGAGCTACTGGGGCATCTTTGGAGACACAGATCTTTACTGCTAAAGGGCTGTGGTTGCCTTGGGCTGGTTCAGAAGCACAAAACATCATGTACAACATTTCTAGCTACTTCTTTAGTTAAGCTTTAGTTCTCCTTTAAGGACAATACCTGAGAAGAAGTATCTGTGGAGGTGTAGGGGCCATGGCTGTGTGTAGGGACAGCACCTGTGGAGATGTAGGGACATAAACTGTGGAAACCTGGGGCCACTACCTTCAGGGACACAGGCTTGTTCTCCTTTTGTGGGGTGAAGGAGCAGTGTAAGTCCTGAGGGCTCGGAGCTTGTTAGAATGTAATCAGCTTTGCAGAGTCTGGCTGGGCTCCATGCTCACACATTCACTACTTGAGACAAGTGAGAGAGGGAGACATATAAATAGGAGCAAGTGTTATCGCACCCAGCAGGAGAAGACAGGGTGTGAGATAGAGGGAGAAGGAAGAGATGGAAGGGGGAGAAATTAAAGGGAAAGAGGGAGAGACAGAGGGATTGGCAGCGGGTGACTAGAGAACAAGAGCACAAAAGAAGAAAAGAATAGAATTCAGGGTACAAAAGGAATGTGTGGTGAAACATCAGGCAGGTAGAGGATGATTAGAAAAGGGGACAGTTGGGCCCCGGGGAGCTGGAGGAAAGGGGTGTGGGTGAGATATAAGAGAAGGCAGTGGAGCAGGAGGGTGAGTCACGCATCTCTCAACCCCTCTGATTGACAGGTCACTTTCAGGGCTTGGGTCAAACACATACGCCCCTGTCAATGGGGTCCTATCTCCAGTCCTCTGTGCTCAGCATCCGTTTCCACAGCGACGGCAGACACTGATTTGCATATTTCTGTGAGCTTTCATTAAACCACTGAGACTATCATACCCCCCAAAATAGAGGGGGGTGGGCCAGCAAGGGACGAATATCAACCTTTAGAAGCCACGCTCTCTTTGGCACTAAGGCATTATTAGTATGTGAAATTAATAAAACAGTAAAATATCCTTTTTTTCTGCAAATACAACACACTACCATTGGCAGCTGCAGGGTTAAAACAGAGAGAAGAGAGGGGGGCCTGGGAATCATTAACACTTATGAACCCCTTAATCTCAGAAAGGGGTGGTCTACATGAATCAGGGACGTTCTCTTGATTTATAATCACCAGCCTCCACTGACTGCCTGATTCTGGCAGTTGCAACAGCTGGAGGGCCACTGGCTGGATACATTAACTCCAGAGCAACCCAAGGTGAGGATCTTAGTCCATAATCAGTCTACTTATTTATTTATTTTTTTTCTTATTGGTTTTATAATGGGAACCCCATGAACTTATGACCCTAAAAGGTCATGTCAAAAGCCCCCCCACCCAGTGCTGATCTCTATAGACCAGAAGGCGTTGCCAGCTAATTCTATGAGCAAGAAATGTAAGTGGAGTTGGGGAAAAAAGAGCAGCAGGCGTGTGTGTGTGTCTGCGAGTGAAACATATACACTGGGAGCAGAGCCATCTGGCTGGGAGCTGCGGAGAGAAATAGGCGCAGAAGCCCAGGGAGAAGGGGAGCGAAACACAAGAGAAGCAAAGGGATAAATGAGGGAAAAACAAAGAAACAGACGGAAACAAAGTGAATGTTTGGGGGGGCAAAGCTTTATGGGAAAGAAAGGATCCGTGAATAGTAATGCGAATGCGTAGTCGCGAATTTGCGGCTAATTTCCGAATTTTGTTGTCGGCTAATAAATTCGCAGGCGAATAATTTTGGACACGTGTTGGAAAAGTCGTTCGCTTCAAAACCATCGCGCGTCAACATTCTTCGGACGCCCATTGACTTTAACGCCGGCGTCAAAATAGACGCGAGTGTCAGAATTGACGCAGGCATCAAAACTGATGCGGGCGTCAGAATTTGTGTTTCACGTAATTTTTGGCAGTTTCACAAATTTTCGGCAAAGCGAAACTGACAAATTCGCCCATCACTATCCGAGAAGAGAAATAGGGGGAATGGAGCTAATAATAGAAGAGATTTTCAAGAACTGAACAGATGCAGAACAATAACAGCGAAATGTGTATTAATGGCTATGCCCCATACTATACTGTATATACCTCTGCTTCTTCGGAAAACATATGTATATACACTTTATGTAATTGTATGCTGGGCACCCATTAATCACGTCACACCTACATGCAGCAGAGCACCACCTGCAGGAACCTTTTGGAAACACCAGTAGATAAGGGGCAGATTTCAGCATACCTCCCAAAATTTTGAAAATAGAAAGAAGAACAAAAAGTTTTGCTGTGTGCAGTGCAGCGACCATGTTTGACCACGCCCATTATATGGCCACACCCCCTAATTACCATGTCCATTTTACAAAATGTTGCAGGGTGTGAAAGCTTGAACACATTTCTGTGTTTTTTTATGTGTTATTACAGTTTTGCTAATGAAGGTGAATTGCTCTTTAAGCTGCAAGTCACAGTTTCCCCCAAGGGACCTGCTTATCTTAAATAGTTACCATTTTTTATTTGCTTATCTTAAATTTTAACAAATGTTAAATCTAATGTAACAAAAGTGCACCTGCCACATATTCTGGGCTCTCTGCCAACAGCCAATTACATTTTTAGAAACTTTGTATCTGTTTCTGGCCGTTCAGCGCAGGAGATCAAAGAGAAAGTTGGCGCATTTCAGTAACAATCCGGGACTGCGGATTGAGCTGTCCAAATCGCAACTGTCCTGCGAAAAACGGGACAGTTGGGAGGTATGCATCAGTTGAGAGCTCATTTACAAGCACTAGAATGGCACAGATTTGCATCCAAGAAGACTAATGCCTATATGTGCTCCTCTGTACTTCATTTATGCACCAGTTGTACCTACTTTAATGCATAAAGTGCAAGTCACAAATGCAGCTCGCTCTGGTGCACGGGTGCTGTCTGCTTTACACATTCTGTGAACAAGTACAGGGTCCTCTTTATGAGTGAGCAAATTAGCACAAGTTCAATGTGCTCCGAGGGTGTAGGTTGCACTACATGCTCCAGAACCCCCACATCTATGCCAACATCAATTGCGCAGCCGTAGCCAAATACAACTGCATGCATCTGCTCGGAGCCGCTGATTGCATTGTGCTCTGGTTTCTGGGTGCTCTCAGGTGAAAAAAGGAACATTAACAACAAATCAAAGGGGAACTTTGCAGCCGGCGAGATCCAAACAAATAAATGGAGAATACAAGAGAGCGGGCAGAGGAGTGTGACACCATTAGTCACAAAGCACACGTTGCTGATTTGTCACTGTCACACATAGACGGCTATGGCATTTGTTACCTTTTTGTCAATTTTACACCTTAAAGGAGAAGGAAAGGCTAAAATAAAGTAAGCTTAATCAGAAAGGCCTATATAAATACACCAGTAAACCCTAAACCCTGCTCTGAATCCTCTGTCAAAAGAAACAGCACATTTCTTTCCTTCTATTGTGTACTCATGGGCTTCTGTATCAGACTTCCTGTTTTCAGCTTAAACCTCCAGGGCTTGGGCTTGAGCATGCTCAGTTTTCTCCTCTCCCCCCTCACTCCTCCCCTCCCTGCTGTAATTTGAGCCCAGAGCTATGAGTGAGCAGGGAGAGACTCAGACAGGAAGTGATGTCATACCAAGCTAATATGGCAGCTGCTATCCTAAACAGAGAGAGCTTCTAGAGCTGTTTACTATCTTACGCTTATGGTAAAGCATTCTGCAGAATAAATATATTCTCATAGCTTGCACTATTGTGGCTAATCTATTGGCAATCAACTGCTTTGGTAACTTTCCTTCTCCTTTAAAGTGACTCTATGCCTGGCATTAGATGCCAATGTGCCCCCCTGCCGCAGCCTTAGAACTAGGGATCCAGGATTCGGTTCGGGATTTGGCCATTATCAGCAGGATTCGGATTCGGCCGAATCCTTGTGTGTGGCCGAACCGAATCCGAATTTGCATAGGTAAATAGGTGTGGGAAGGGAAATCACTTGACTTTTCATTTTAAAACCAGGAAGTAAAATATTGTTTTTCCACTTTTTCCTTTCCCACCTCTAATTTGCATATGCAAATTAGGATTCAGATTGGGTTCTCACCCAAATCATTCATAAAGGATTCGGGGATTCGACCGAATCCCAAATAGTGGATTCAGTGCATCCCTACTTAGAACGCAAGAGACCAACTGCCAACATTTTCCTAAATCACTGTGGTCCCTTGAATGTGCCATGTCAGGCGCCAGGGCCAGTGTTAGGTCACTAACTGGGCCCCAGCGTTACAGGGGTCCCCATAAGATCAAGGACACGTTGAATAAAGAGGCAGCAAACCCAAATATAGAATTCTGTATCATGAAAGAAAATGTCATTGTAAGCAGCTTTCTTATATACATTTATTACACATGTTTAATGATTTAAAGTTATTTGTAAATGTAATTACTAAATGGAGTCTCCTAAGGAGAAGAGCCGACTCCCGAAACATTCGGAATAGGATACACGCAATCAGAACCGGCAGTGCATGTAATAGCGTACGGCAGCCAACTACTGTTTCAATACCAATTACATACGTACAAATCATAGAAAATGTATAATTAATAGGGATGCACCGAATCCAGGATTCGGTTTGGCAATTCGGCCTTTTTCAGCAGGATTCGGATTCGGCCGAATACTTCTGCCTGGCTGAACCAAATCCGAATTTGCATATGCAAATTAGGGGCATGGAGGGAAATTGCAGGACTTTTTGTCACAAAACAAGGAACTAAAATTTTATTCCCACCCCTAATTAGAATATGCAAATTGGGGTTCAGATTCGGTTCGGTATTCGGCCAAATCTTTCTTGAAGGATTCGGGGGTTCGGCCGAATTAAAAATAGTGGATTCGTGCATCCCTAATAATTAATGTATATTGGAAAGCTTGTCAATGAACTGCACTGCTGGTACTGACTCTTGCAATGATGCTGCATAATGCAATGCAGCTTGTATTTGATTCAAACTAAGATATAATTAATCCTTATTGGGGCAAAACCAGCTTATTGGGTGTATTTAATGTTTACATGATTTTCTAGTAGACTAAACATATTGAAGATTCTAATTATGCAAAGATCCATTTTCCAGGTCCTAAGCATTCTATATAACAGGTCCCATACCTTTATAGGGGTTTTGAGGCTGTCATTCATTGTAGGGATGCACCAAATCCACTATTTTGTATTTGGCCGATCCCCCGAATCCTTCGCGAAAGATTCGGCCGAATACCGAACTGAATCCTAATTTGCATATGCAAATAAAGGGTGCGAAGGGGAAAACATTTTTTACTTCCTTGTTTTGTGAAATAAAGTTGCGCAATTTCCCACCCTGCCCTTAATTTGCATATGCAAATTAGGAATTGGTTTGGCCTGGCAGAAGGATTCGGCCAAATCTGAATCCTGTTGAAAAAGGCAGAATCCTGGCTGAATCCCGAACTGAATCCTGGATTCGGTGATTACCTAATTAATGGCACTGCTTGGTTGCTACGGTCATTCAGACAAATGTTAAATGTTAATGGGGTAGTTCACCTTTAAGTAAGTTTTTAGTCTTGTACAAACCATCCTGTTCTTCATCTTTTCAGCTTTCATATGGGGGTCACTGACCCCCACAGCCCAAAAATCTGCTCTGTAAGGCTACAATTTTATTGATATTGTTACTTTTTATTACTATTTTACCATTTTATTCTACTCTGACCCTCTCCTATTCAAATTTCATTCTCTCGTTCAGCCCACTGCCTGGTTGCTAGGATAAATTGGACCTCTAGCAACAAGACAGCAACTGAAATTGCAAACTAGAGTGCTGCTGAACCTCCGTGCTAAGTAATACAAAAACCTTGGTCTGTCCACGAGACGCAAAGAGAGGGTCAAAGGCTTCACATCCCTGATCTACAAAGGATGTTAATTTATCCATAACCTTTTGCCCTTACCTTAACTTCCCCTTTAAACCGGAATGTAGAGATAGAGAGAGAAAAACCAAATTTAAAATAACACTGTTTTGGAACATTATGTTACTCAACTCCTTCAATATTGTGTATAAAGATAACTCAGCTTATAAATAATGTATATATAATAGATAAAAGATTATGAAAAAAAACCAGATGAATTGTGATGACTGTTTGCCTTGAATCTCTCCCAGATAAAGCAATTGCAGCTATGGAATCAATACAGAACCCGCTGTTATGTCTATGTTAACTCCAGTGGTAATGATAGGTTTGGTACCGGCACTACCGGGTAATTTTATTCCATGAGATAAAACAAGTGGGAACAATATACAGCAGACCCCAGTTTTCTGTGCCAATTATTCTATTCCTACATTAAGAGATAATAGAGATATTTTTAGCCCATCCATAGGAGAGAATAGGAATTGATTCCAACCAGAAATGTCTCTGTGTATATATAATGTTTTTTTTTGTTGCTGCAATGAGATCAAAACTGCATTCAGTGACAGGGAGTAACGGTGTGGCCTAATGAGCAGAACTGGCACACGATGAGGCACTGAGAATGGAGCTGCTGTTGGTGGGACGTTTCACTGACACCGTCATCTGATCAGATGCACATAATGTCTATATAATAGTAATCAACTCAAATGCTCCTGATCTATGACTTTTTAATTTATTCATACCCTTATCTCACCCTATTATACCTGCTGCCCCACTCCCTTCTCAGAGACTATTATCCACTGTTACTATAGGCACCATCTCTCCCTACTATACCTGCTATCCCACAGTCACACTCCCTTCCCAGAGACTATTATCCACTGTAGCTATATAGCACCATCTCTCCTAACACTATTAACCTGCTATCGCCACAGTCACACTCCCTTCCCATGCGGGAGACTATAATATCCACCTGTACTAATTGAGGCACCACTACTCCTTATAAGCTCTTCCAACCGCTCATATAGACCTGAACTATCCCCACAGTCACACTCCCTCCTCAGAGACTATTTCCCTCCCATCCTGCTTACTATAACACACCCTCTCCCCAGTGTAAATTACTCTCCTCCCACTGCTATTTGGCATCTTCTATACACTGCTATCCACAGTCACACTTGCTCCCCCAGGAGACTATTATCCACTGTTATATAACACCAGCTCTTCCCTACTAACCGCTATCCTCAGACCTCTAATATTCCTATGCCAACTATAGTATCTCCCTACTATACCTGCTATCCCACAGTCACACATCCCCTTCCCAGAGACTATTATCCACTGTTACTATAGACACCATCTCTCCACTACTATACTGCTATCCCACAGTCACACTCCCTTCCCCAGAGACTGTTATCCACTGTTACTATAGACACCATCTCTCCCTACTATACCTGCTATCCCACAGTCACACTCCCTTCCCAGAGACTATTATCCCACTGTTACTATAGACACCATCTCTCCCTACTATACCTGCTATAATATGGGTGCTGCTATACTACCTGCCGAGCTAAAAAAGCGAATACACAGTGAATTTTCTTTTAATAAACATGGTATATTTCCATTATTAGAATATATTTTATTTCCTGAACTTCCCCAGTTGCTCTCTTCTAGTATATGGCTGCACCACTACCACTGCTAATTACCAAGATAATTTGCTTTGTTTAGGAATTTGGATGATTTTGACAGCTACTTGAAATGAATGAATGTGGCCTCGGATAAGGGAACTGTTTGGCTAATAATGGAAGCCTGAGCGAAATGTATGATTATTGGCTTGTGCGGTACGGTTACAGTAGCCAACAGGGACCCTTGCAGCCGAGAGTAATGGAATGGTCTCTAATTGAGTCACCGCAGGATACCTCTGCCTGCCTCTAAACACACAGGAACTATTGATTAAAAACTCAAAGGCCCCCTCACTGCTGTCTGTTATTGTGCTTTATACTTCTCCATCTCCGCATATCTCTCTGGCCTTCGCCTCTCCTTTGTCAATCGTGAGTCTCAGTGTTGCTTTCTCTGTTGCTTCTCTCACCCCTTCCCTCTTTCTGCTCTGTCTTCCTTCCCTCTGTTCTCTCTCTCCCTCTCTCTCTGTTCCACTCCCATTCTCTCTGTCCTTTTTGTCCCTGGATAATAAAACTTGATGACTTCACATTTTGCCAACTCTTTACCCTGTTGTTTTTGCAGAGGCTGTACACAAAGGAAACCAATGCGAGTGGAGAAGAGCACACTGTATATTCACTATAAAGATACGGCCGATTGCATAATGGGTGAATATTAATACAGGCAACATAGGGCTCATTTACTTAACAAGTGAAAAAAAATGAAATTCATATTTTGTTTATAACTTTCAATGCAATGTTTCTTTCCAATATTGCAGCATCACTCGGCCTGCAACAATTAGATACAAAAGGCACAAAAATCTGCCCTTATTTATGAATAGTCGGCAAATGAGTGCAGTGGAGGCAACAAGCAATGCTGGGGGTAGGCCCTGGACTCCCTTTAAATGTCTGTGATGAAACTAGTGCAGCATAGAGGGCAAAGGGAACCCTGCACTTACTGTATGGTCAATGCAGGAGCTGGGTGCATCTGTTGTCGTGCAGTAGAGTAGACACAACAGGCTATTTGGTGCATGGAGTTAGTAGATGGATGCAATGTTACAGCCAATGACAGATGCATAAATGGGGCCCCCAACTCCACCCTAGACTAAAGCTGGCACCAAAACTCTGCTTCTTGTCTCTATGTGACTTATACACAGCATAGGGCTGTTAAGCAACTCTACACAAAAATACAATTGTGCCTCACTGTTGGGCGTAACACTGTGTTGCATGGCTATAACAATTGAGATGGCTAAACTAACCCTACAACAGCTGCTGGAGGGCCAAGGAAAAGACAGGGCCTAGTAGAGATGTGTTCAACAGCTAAGGTTTGGTGGATTTTATTGTGGGGCTCTAATCTGTATTACTGTGCCCAGTGGACACCTGCATGAGCAAATATTGTGTATAATCGTGTGTGTGTGGATCTGTTAACATTTTTGCTGTTGCTAAAGGACCTAGCCGGGTCAATGGAGGGCCAGCACCACCAGTGCAGTAGAAGTGAATTGCAAGAGTGCGGTAGAATTATCGCATTAATCCGACACATGCATGAAGCCAGTCTAAGGGCTCTTACACGCGGCCGTTTCTTTTTTTCTGCGCTCCCCTGCGTTGAGCTTTATTCCGTTCAGCCGCAGGGGAGCGCAGGAGTAGATGCACTCAGTTATTGCGAAGGGGGTTGTACTCACACACGCATGTAAGCGCCAAAGGCAGGTGGGATGCAGCATGTTGCATTTCAACTCAGAATAATTGAGTGTGTCTACTCCTGCGCTCCCCTGCGGCTGAACGCAATGCAGGGGAGTGCAGGTAAAAGCGCCCGTGTGTAAGAACCCTAAGGGAAAGATACCAGTAGCCGAGTGCAAAAAAACAGTGACATGGGAAGGTAGAATTTGTATTGCATTGAGTTCAGTGGAACTTATAGCATACCTCCCAACTGTCCCATTTTCAGCAGTTCAGTCCCAATTTTGACAGCTCAGCCCGCAGTCCCGGATTTTTTTATTAAAAAGTCCCTAGTTTTTCCTTGATCTCCTGCACTGACGCCAGAAAAAGATACAACGTTTCTAAAACTTAATTAAAACAAGAGGCTTTTTGGCAGAAAGCCCAGAACACTCAGCACCTGCACTTCCATACATTAGTAACTATTGAGATAAGCAGGTCTCTTTGGAGAAGAGTCTAGCAGGTTAAAAGGCAATTTCATACACTTAAAACATGGCCCTAAAACTCCCAGAAATGTGATCAAACTTTTATAACCTGCAAAATTGTGTAAACTGGGCGTGGTAATTAGGGGTTTGGCCAGAAAATGGGAGTGGTCATAAGGTTTTGTTGCGTGTTTTCAAATATTGGGAGGTATGGTTATACAGTAGCCGTATACAATACTGCAAAGAAGCCATAGATTTAATTATGGTGCAGATCCAATGCCAATCTGGATACTGCCCTTCTCTCCCCCCTTTACTGCCTAAATAACTGTCATAGGGTGTTGTGAGCTGACAGTAGACTGGTGCTTGGGGGTGATGAGAACTATAGATGGGGGTTACAGATTACAGACACACACATACATTGTTCATCCCAACAGGCTGCTATAGGGAAGCAAAGAGTTAACAGGTCCAGTAAAAGGAAGACATTCTCTCTCTCTCTCCCCAGAGACTCTCTGCTGCATCTCATCTCACAAAACACATTTCACTGTTACATTAACGTGATGGTGTGTACATAATATTGTGTCTGTATCTCTTCTCCTCTCCCCAGAGATGTCCAGTCCTCGAGGTACCAGCCTCGGCGTGTCTCTACTCGCGGCCCCCACACTGCGCTCGAGATGCGGAATTAATTCGCTGACGAATCGAATCAAGCAAAAGCTGATGTTTTGTAATTAGCAATTAATCAGAATTTCATCTGAAAAAACTGGGGGAAATGATGCAGGGTCTGCGGGAGGACAAAAGAAAGGGAAAAAAAACACCGCTAAATTGGAACGGAGCTACCATACAGCATTTGCTTAACCCTATATGCAGCCTGGCTCCCGGAATGGGCACGGTTTGGAATGTACAGCAGCACAGAATATTGGCAGTGATTTTTGATTCAATTGTATATTTATATCTCCACGGTTGCAATTAAAACTATTAAAACTATTAAAACGGGCAATGTTATCTTATATTGTTACAATTAGTTATTTGCTTATCTCACAGTCAATGGGCGTCTAAATTATTTGGACGCGCGCCAATGTTTATGCGCGCGACTATTGACTTTAATGCTTTTGGCTGAAATAGGCGCGCATATAACAATTGTCGCCGGCATCGAAATTGACGCACATCAAAATAATTTTGACGCCCATTGACTTCAATGCATTTCACAAATTTTTCGCGGATTTTGCGAGAAATTTGCCAATCTCTAGTTATAACACAAGCAGAGCCGGGCCAACCCGGCCAGTCGCCCTAGGCAACCTGGCCGGCCACGGAAAATTACGCGCGTGCGCGCAAGCCCATTTAAACGCATATTTCCAGCGGCAGCCAGGGAGACACAGGACCGGACATGGGGTAGGCGAAAGAGCAGGTACGTGCCTGGCGCCCTCTCAGCATGGCGCCCTAGGCACGTGCCTACTCTGCCTACCCCTAGTTCTGGCCCTGAACACAAGAGTATTCAGTTGAACTGGGGGGCTTTTATTACCCTGCTTATGTATAAGGAGTCAAGAAATTCTCCAGCTGAGTAACTTGGGGCATCACAGCCATGAATAATACACAAAAGCCATGAATATCCTGTAAAGTATATCCTTATAAACGGTGAGTAGTGATGTCATTCGTTATAAACGGTGAGTTCTGATGTCATCAGTTATAAACGGTGAGTTCTGATGTCATTTCTGTCATATGACTCACTAAAACTTGTGTATTATAATAAATAAAGTACCCCCAGTTGTAAAATATGAGGATATTAGAAGTTACCTCGGAGTTCCATGACCTGTATAATAGCACTTGGTCTTCAGTATCGTGTTTTTATATGGTCATGAAACTCCTCGGTAATTTATAATATCCTTATATTTTACAAGAGGGGCTACTTTATGCACTATATAATAGCAGAGGACACAGAGGGCTGATGAAGCTTCTGCTAGGCTTTCCCTTTCTCCAGTAGTGGAATAATGTCTCGCTCCCACGCACACAAGAATTGCAAGAAGAACTGGTGTTTGCTCTATTTCTTGATTTTCCACCCCCCCCCCATACACACACTCAGTATGATAAGATGGGAATAGTCTAACAAACCCCCCCACCCAGCTGTTCAGTGGTTCTGACCCACAAGCCCACACAAGGTAAAGTACAAGCTTGCGGCACTCTCTCAGTAATTACATACATTTGCTACATTATTTGTTCCATGCTTGACTCAGATACTTGACTTTGCATGTATATAGGTAGCAGAAGGTGGGGCAGAAAGAGCATTATGGAAACTTTAAAGGAGAAGGAAAGGCTAAAACTAAGTAAGCTTTATCAGAAAGGTCTACATAAGTACACCAGTAAACCCTCAAAGTAATGCTGCTCTGAGTCCTCTGTCAAAAAAAAACACATTACTTTCCTTCTATTGTGTACTCATGGGCTTCTGTATCAGACTTCCTGTTTTCAGCTTAAACCTCCAGGGTTTGGGCTTGAGCATGCTCAGTTTGCTCCTCTCTCCCCCTCTGTTTCCCCCCTCCTTCCTCCCCTCCCTGCTGTAATCTGAGACCAGAGCTATGAGTGAACAGGGAGCGACTCAGGCAGGAAGTGATGTCACACCAAGCTAATATGACAGCTGCTATCCTAAACCAACAGAGAGAGAGAGTTTCTAGAGCTGTTTACTCGTGTATGGTAAAGCATTCTGCAGAATAAATATAGCGTTCCGGCTTGCACTATTGTGTTTAATCTATTGGCAATTAGAGCTTTCCTTCTCCTTTAACCCATTACCATTTCAAAAATCACTCCTAGAAACGTAATGGGTTGAGCCCTATCTCATACATAGATCGTATGGTGCCGGTTCTGATGATACCAAACCTCCAGTAGACAAGGAACCCGCGCCCCCTATTTGTAGCCTCTCATAGACACATATCACAGCCCTTCATCCCGAGCATTGAGGATAACTTGCATTTCCAAACAACCGGCATCCTTCCTTTCGCCCATGTTCCCTCAGGTTCAGGGACCGGCGGACGCTGCATCTCCAGCTGTTCCATAACCACAAGTCTTTTGTGGGAATTCACACAACTGTAATGTTAGAAAGGGAAGTGCAGGAATAGACGCATTATGTTTTTTCCAATGGGGCTGTACTCACACAGGTGCGTGTAGGCGCCGAACGCAGGCTGAGACGCAACATGCTGCATTTTTCCTGCGTTCGGCGCCTACATGCGCCTGTGTGAGTACAGCCCCATTGGAAAAAACATAATGCGTCTATTCCTGCGCTCCCCTGCGGCTGAACGCTGAGCTACAACTGCTCGTCAGTAAGAGCCCTAAACCACAGCCCTTTAGTAGTAATGATCTGTGTCTCCAAAGATGCCCCAGTAGCTCCCCATCTTCTTTTCTGCTGATTCACTGCACATGCTCTGTGCTGCTGTCACTAACTGAGCTTAGGGACCCACTCACAATATACAGAACGGGTGGGGTGGTGAGTGCTGGCTGCTGGTTGGTATAGATTTAATATGTGTCTGGCAAACTAAGGGGCATCTTTTTTTTATCCTATATGTCTCCTTTAGTAATTGGATTGTAAATGGTCTGTAATTAAGGCTGCCCTGTGCTGTTGATAAGAAAGAATGTACATATGGTTTCCTGTTCCCTTCCAGAGCAGCAGAATTGCCTCACTTTATGGCTCCATCCCACCGTGCATACCGATCTTCAGCGCTAGTGCTGTCTTCAATTCCGCTGCCTATTAACGCCTTTTTTTAATGTGTCTCTTCCTCAAAGGACAATGAAATAAACGCAAACAAGTCACTATCAGAAACTTAATTAAGCTAAAATTATTCTGTTTATAACGAGCGCGCACAAAGAAAGAATGATGGGGGGAGAGGATCTACAATTCCTATAAGTTAATTTAGTCTCGTTCTTCCCACAATCCAAGTCGTTGGTGGGTTCCAAAAACACAACCGAAGCAACTCAATGTCTGTAGCACTTCCCCGCGCTGCACTTTATTGGCTTCTCCCATAGCGCAGGGGCCTTTAATCCCATCGCCGAGACGCTCGTCTCCCTCCGGCGCAGAAGGAATTAGATAAAAATGTTACAAAAACTCATCAAAAGTCTTTGTAAAAACAAAATGTTGAAGTCGGAATAACGACGGCACAACCGGCAAGAGAGGTGCAACAACAATGACAAGGCAGGAGATTGTGTGCGGCATTTTCAATATCCAGAGAAGGGGCTTGGGGCGATTTTGACAGGTTTTTTGAAAAGAAAAAAATCTGCATCTGGGATTTTCTTAACCCTTATGTTAATCCCACTGCTGCTGTCAGATATAGAGCATCCCTTGTCTTCCCCAGCCACAATGTGCCTTGGAAATAATAAGTAGAAGCTAATGAGTTTTATTTGTTGCTTGTCAGGATACACATAGAGACAGCCAACGGACAATACTTTACATGCTACAAACAATATAGGTCCAGCATATGTGAATAAAAGAAATATAAGATGTAATGATCTTTACTTATAATAAACTCTAAACATGATCAGACAGAAACTTGTATTTCTTTTTTTTGTTACCTTATACTATTTTATTCTACTGTAGAAACAATCTCTCCCTACTATACCTGCTATCCCACAGTCACACTCCCTTCCCAGAGACTATTATCCACTGTTACTATAGGCACCATCTCTCCCTACTATACCTGCTATCCACAGTCACACTCCCTTCCCAGAGACTATTATCCACTGTTACTATAGCACCATCTCTCCCTACTATACCTGCTATTCCACAGTCACACTCCTTCCAGAGACTATTATCCACTGTTACTATAGACACCATCTCTCCCTACTATACCTGCTATCCCACAGTCACACTCCCTTCCCAGAGACCTTATTATCACCACTTTACTATAGGCACCATCTCCTCCCTACATATACCTGCTATCTCCACAGTCACACTCCCTTCCAGAGACTATCTATCCACTGTACTATAGCCACCATCTCTCCCTACTATACCTGCTTATCCCACAGTCCACACCCCTTCCCAGAGACTATTATCCACTGTTACTATAGGCACCATCTCTCCCTACTATACCTGCTATCCCACAGTCACACTCCCTTCCCAGAGCCTTTTCTCTACACTGCTATCATAGGTTCTGCTAAGTTCTGGGCCATGGTATAGGGCGCTTCTATAATCAAACAGCCTCATGACACTTAAGAGATTTGTCAAAATGTAAATACGGAGCTGCATCCTGAAGCTTCCAAATCTTCCGCTTGAATAATCACATGTTTAGTGAATGAACCAGACCTACCTGCTTATGTCTTGTTCTCCCCCTGCCCATGCTCAGATCTTAATGTTGAGGAAACATGTAATAAATAGAAGAATAAAAAATACACAGTGGAGGCTCTGCGTTCTGCATGCATGAGTAAGTGCTGGCTCAGTGACAGGCAGTTAAAAATATATTTTGTTATTGTAATTCCATGAAAGTAAACAGGAAACACACAAGCCCCAATGCGACGCTGCCTCCCATCTCCCATGAATAGTTCATTGAAGAAAGCCGAGTTCACAAATACCTTCTTTAATTTGCCAGTGCCAGGGATGCAGTTGGAGAAACATGGGCCCTGGCAATGCAGGAACCTGGGGCTTGTTGAACTACAGCTTGCAGCTTATATTTGTATCAACTGCCCCCTGAGGCCACTCTGTTACTGGGGTCCCATGGATAAGACTCTTTGGATGCTGGACATCATTTGTGTATGGGTTGCAATAATTCTCCTACGGAATGGGACACCTATGAAACCAGCTTTGCTGAATGGCTAATTTGCTATTAATTTAGATAAATGCTGCATGGCTGGCTGCCCAATAACCTGCTCAGTCTGCAGCGCGCAGCTCAATGTACTGCTAATTAATTAGCCATACGGTATGATCGTTTCATATGTGTTGAGTTCTAAAAGGATCAAATGTCGGCTCCAGTCAATATCAAGGTCCAAAACTCAAGTAGGAAAATCAATTGAATGCAAAGTGTCTCATTTAGTAGAAACACTCACTGGAGGGGGACAAAGAGGTGTAGGAAAGTGATGAGAATTATCCACTAGGAGCTACAAGAGGATCTGGATCTTCATGGCCAATGGGGAGATTTGTGACTTGTGACAATTTGCGCTACTGCGGACAACAAATCTCCAGAAAATGCTTCTCGAACGGCAAGAATTGGAAAGGTGCTAAAACCTACACGTCACAAAGTCGCCCTAAATTCCCTCGGAAGGTAACTTTGGAAAAACAGAGAAGCTTCGTTTTTTTCCACAAGTGTTTTCAGTTATTGCTGGTGGAAAATAATTTTTGGGAGATTTGCCGGCCGTAGCAGCACAAATTTATCGGGGGCAAGAAATCTTCCCATCGGCCATTACATTAAATGAGAACTAAACACTCAAAATGAATGTGGCTGAAAATGGCATATTTTATATAGTGAACTTATTGCACGAGGCTAAAGTTTGAGCTTGTCAATAGCAGCAATGATCCAGGACTTCAAACTTGTCACAGGGGGTCACCATCTTGGAAAGTGTCTGTGACACTCACATGCTCAGTGGGCTCTGATTGGCTGTTGAGAAGCTAAGCTTAGGGCTCGTCACTAATTATCCAGCAGAAAATGAGCTTCCCCTGTAATATAAGCTGATGCTACAGGTTTGCTGATTATTCAATTCTGATGCTAATTGCACTGGTTTCTGTACTGCCATGTAGTAATTATGTGTATTAATTACTAATCAGCCTTATATTGTGACATTTCTATTCTATGTGTACTGTATATTGTGAGTGGGTCCCTAAGCTCAGTAAGTGACAGCAGCACAGAGCATGTGCAGTGAATCAGCAGGAAAAGATGGGGAGCTACTGGGGCATCTTTGGAGACACAGATCTTTACTGCTAAAGGGCTGTGGTTGCCTTGGAAGCACATCTCTAGCTACTTCTTAAGTTTAGGCTTTAGTTCTCCTTTAATGGGGCATGAACACACGCTTCATTATCTGCAGGGAAGGTCTTTTTAACATTTTACTCCACTTCTTGGGTCGTCGTCGTCCATCACCATGGTTCCAACACCATTAAAAAGGACTCCTTTTTCCTAAATGCCACCAGGAGTGGTTCGGCTTAATCAGAACCTAGTGGAATTGCCCAATGGGCATTTTTTTCTGCCACTGTCATCTAGTGGAAATATTGGTGGACATAGCACTCTTCTATGTGTGAGTTTTATTTTATATGGAGGTCTAACTGTCACCAACCAAAGCTCTTGACGGGCGGAGAGGGGTGTTTTGACTGCCCAGAGAGCAGTGGTGGGCAAAATAACTCATATGCCACCAACTTAATGGTTATGGCTCATGGACTGTTTTGAGCGCCACTGCCACCTGGGGCAACAGCAGTGATCGACAGTTGTCAAAATACAAGCCTTTTGCACAAAGGTCTCCAGCTTTATGTGCATCAGCCTGGGTTCATTAAAGGATAAGTAAACCTTTAAAATAAGTGAATGTAAAATTGACGGGGGGGCTATTCTAAGCACAATTGTAATTTACATTCATTATTTATCTTCTTTTGATTTCAAGATATTAAGGGATACATGTACTGTTAATATGAATGAATTTTGTTACAACAACTAACCTTCTGACCCGGGAGACACGTGTAACTGGAAGTTAGGTCACATTTGCCCGGAAGTGACTCACTCAGGTGCCGAATCTTCCCAAAACAATTTAAAAACAGGAAGAACCACAATGGTGGGAGGGATCAAGGCGGCACCTTTGTTGGGTACCCAGCCGGTTTACACTCGGACTGCCTGCACGGCCAAGGAATCGGGGACTTTTCGCGGGTACCTGATCTGATGCTAGTTTGGGGTGTGCCATGCACCAGAATTTTCTGACGGGCGGCAGTGGCAGGCAAAACACCCCTTGTGCCAATGCAGCTTTCTTAGTTATTTGCTATTCCTCTGGCACGGAAGGGTTCAGGCTAAAGAATGGCAAAGCAGTGGCTGCACCACAGATACACAAAGTGATATTAGTCACTGTCTGACTCCCCCTGTGTGACAGAGGAGGGCAGGAGCTCACAGTAATTACACAGCAAAGGGAGTTTTAGACTGAGCTTGTGACCAGCCAATGAAACAGTCAATGAGACACTTTGATAATATAGAATTTAGAGAAGAGAGGGATTCAGGGAGCATGTTAATGGGGAAATGTTGTTTATTATCAGTGAGGCCGCATTTAGATGTGGGAGAAAATAATCCAACAAAACAAAACAGACATTGATATTTCATGTGATTTGATAATTATATGGATCCCATCGTTTGCGCTTTGCTCTATAAGCCGGGCAACAATAAAT
This sequence comes from Xenopus laevis, assembly GCF_017654675.1. Taxonomy (NCBI): domain Eukaryota; kingdom Metazoa; phylum Chordata; class Amphibia; order Anura; family Pipidae; genus Xenopus; species Xenopus laevis. The sequence goes on along the minus strand of NC_054384.1, from coordinate 104,263,883 downwards.
AGGCACCGGACTCTGATCAGTTGGGCAGAAAGAGAGAGATGAAGGCCGGGGGCTCCTGTAATGATAACAGCTGCTCACTAAGTCTTTGCTTTTAGCCTAAGGACATTGGGTTTTGCTCCACATATTTCAACTTCTGCCTTCCAGCCCATTGCTTTGAGCCTCGAGGGATGGAACCCTGTCAGTGAACACACAATGGGAAAAATAGCCTTTGCGGCCATGATTTCAGCCAATAATGCACAAATGTGTATACGTGTCTATGGCACCACGCAGAGCTGGAATAAAAGCCCACAATATGCCTCAGGCTTAGGGGCCAAAGCAATAAATAATTTGGGGCCTCTGTCCCTGCCAAAGGAGGAATAGTAGATACAAGTACAAAGACATATAAGCCCAAGCTGTTGTTGGCAGTTGAAATAGAACATCTCTGCTCTAGGTTATTCCCCCTTCAGATTGGGACAGGCCCCCCTCTACAGTGGAACGGGGCCCCTCAACTCTGGCCCTAATTTTGCAGCTTTCTAGTCAATGTTGAACTAGAAGTGGTTGACAACAGTTCATAGACTGGAATGTGAATGCAAATTGCTGAGAATGATGGGAGCTGTAGTTGAGCCCCCCACTGTAGGGCTGCAGATCTCTGGATCAGAAGAAGCAGCGTTTTCTCTGACGTTGCTTATTAAAACACATGTACCTGCATGTTGCCCTGTAGGGGAGTTTCTATAGAATGTTCTGTGGTTACTGGAAAAAACTGTCAATTGCTAAAGGCAGTAGGAATTATCCTGAGAGGACTCGATGTCTGGCACAGCACAGAACATTGCAGCCCTCTCCTTCACATCAATTACCGGCCCTTTAATTATGCGCTGGGTACGGAGATGAAAGTGGAATGCACTTACCCTTCCTTCATGTAGGAACACGGCACTCTCAGAAGAAATTAAATGCATTACTGCCTTGTGGGCAAACTGCTATGTATAATGTTATTGTTCCCTGGACTTTCATAATGTTCTCAGCAGCCTCCAAACACCCCAAGCTCTTCATATGCTCTCAGCTTCTTTTTCTAAACCCAGACACTCTATTCTGCACCCTTTTAACCCCCAGAACCTCTATACTGACCTCAGCTTCTCCTTCTATACCGAGTCACCTCTATACTGCTCTCTTCCAACACCCCAGAACCTCTATATTGACATCAGATTGTCCTTCTAAACCCATGTATCTCTATACTGCAATCTTCAAACCCCCAAAACCCCTATACTAACGTGAGCTTCCCTTTCTAAATCAGATCACCTCTATACTGCTCTCTTCCAACCCCCCAGAACTTCTATACTGACCTCAGCTTCTCCTTCTAAACCTAGCCACCTCTATACTGCTCTTTTTCAAATTGCCAGCAGATCTATACTGAACTTAGCTTCTCCTTCTAAACCCAATCAGCTTTATACTGCTCTTTTGTGAACTTCCACCATCTTCATATTGCTTTTGTTACTCCTTTCAAGCTCCCAGCACCTCTATACTGCCTTTCAAATTCACACTTCACCTTCCAAACTCCCTGCACTTATCCGACCTTCTCTACTCAGCATTAAGTATATTTTTGCTGGAATCCAGCACTGTGACCTCTGTTTATATTTTGGCAGCTTCTCCAACATTGCATAGAAGAGTCCATCACATCTATAACACTGCCCCCCGCAGGTCATGAAACCCACTGTTCCTACTTCTTATCTGCAGCACCATCCTAACCAACACTAGGCATGGATCCAACAAGTGATAGTCCCCTGGAGAAGGCCCCAAGTCACACCCCTAAGAAATGTCTGATTTGTATTATGGCCAGAGACAAGTGAAGTGGCCCCATGGGAACTAATTATATGCAATATTCCTATAATCTGCAATCTAATCTCACTGACTCCCCAGCAGCCACAGGAACCAGTCTCTGGCCTACAAAAGCTGAGTGGCCATAGTGTGTCCTGCTCCTGGTGTAACTGTTTATATGCTCCCTACATCTCACCTCTTAATACCTGCCATTCCCAAATACTTACCCTGCCTCTTCCCATTTTACCCACCGACAAACAAGCTCTTCAGCTGTATTATGGGGAATCCCGGCTTGGAGGGATTTAGCTAAAATCAGAGGATTAACCCACTCTAATTCCTCTTTGCAATTCTAATTCCCTTTGCGGTCAGACATATTACTGGTCCCTCTCTATATACAACTAGAGAAAATTCCTCTACTCTCTCCTCCATAATTCAATTTCCTTACACAAATGCCAACAGCTCCCTACATAGGGGTCCCAGTTTATACACAACCAGAATAAATCAGCATTGCTTCCAGTAAGTGTCAGAAGTGTTATGTGCTTATTAAAATAAAATGTGTTTTGTTTGACATTGTGTAGCACAAAGTAGCTGAGCCTGCCCTAGGAATCCATTGTTTCTGCGTATCTGCTTAATCTCTTTTCATCTGTGACCTTTTTATAGATTTTAATCTGCTTCTTCCTCAAACACAGCAATGATTTCTATTCACATTTATCCAATCCCACAAAGCTCCAGTGTTCCTTATACTCAACAGGTCTCTATAGTCACTTTTAATTTAGTAGAGAAAACTAAAAACAAAACACCCAACCAAAATTAGACATGATTTTAATCCTTTTAATGGAGTGTTTTGATCTAACTGCTACGCAACAGTCACACTCCCTTCCCAGAGACTAGTATCCCACTGTTACTATAGGCACCATCTCTCCCTACTATACCTGCTATCCCACAGTCACACTCCCTTCCCAGAGACTATTATCCACTGTTACTATAGGCACCATCTCTCCCTACTATACCTGCTAATCCCACAGTCACACTCCCTTCCCAGAGACTATTATCCACTTGTTACTATAGGCACCATCTCTCCCCTACTATACCTGCTATCCCACAGTCACACTCCCTTCCCAGAGACTATTATCCACTGTTACTATAGACACCATCTCTCCCTACTATACCTGCTATCCCACAGTCACACTCCCTTCCCAGAGACTATTATCCACTGTTACTATAGGCACCATCTCTCCCTACTATACCTGCTATCCCACAGTCACACTCCCTTCCCAGAGACTATTATCCCACTGTTACTATAGGCACCATCTCTCCCTACTATACCTGCTATCCCACAGTCACACTCCCTTCCCAGATACTATTATCCCACTGTTACTATAGACACCATCTCTCCCTACTATACCTGCTATCCCACAGTCACACTCCCTTCCCAGATACTATTATCCCACTGTTACTATAGACACCATCTCTCCCTACTATACCTGCTATCTCACAGTCACACTCCCTTCCCAGAGACTATTATCCACTGTTACTATAGGCCACCATCTCTCTCTACTATACCTGCTATCCCACAGTCACACTCCTTCCCAGAGACTATTATCCCACTGTTACTATAGGCACCATCTCTCCCTACCTATAACCTGCTATCCCACAGTCACACTCCCTTCCCAGATACTATTATCCCACTGTTACTATAGACACCATCTCTCCCTACTATACCTGCTATCTCACAGTCACACTCCCTTCCCAGAGACTATTATCCACTGTTACTATAGGCACCATCTCTCTCTACTATACCTGCTATCCCACAGTCACACTCCCTTCCCAGAGACTATTATCCACTGTTACTATAGGCACCATCTCTCCCTACTATACCTGCTATCCACAGTCACACTCCCTTCCCAGAGACTATTATTCCACTGTTACTATAGACACCATCTCTCCCTACTATACCTGCTATCCCACAGTCACACTCCCTTCCCAGAGACTATTATCCACTGTTACTATAGACACCATCTCTCCCTACTATACCTGCTATCCCACAGCCACACTCCCTTCCCAGAGACTATTATCCCACTGTTACTGTAGGTACCATATATAGTAGCATCTATGGATAATAAGCAAGCTGAAGTTTTTCCCGTATCAGTGATATATAGCACAATGCACCTTAAGAGAATAACATAATAAGAGAATATATACAGTAGGAAGCAGTGATATGGAGGAATACATATATCTGACAGATTCCCAGAGCTGATCTGACACACTGAAGGATTTCACCCTGAGATACGAGTGCCGTTTGCAGTGCTAGAAGTGAGTAGAATGGCAGGGAATGCAAATGATGAGATGTATCAGGGAGTCTATGGCCTTTAATGATTTTAAAGTGCCAAGCACTCGGGGAGGGAAAAGCCACGAGTGTTTACAGGTCTGACCCACAGTAATTAGAGGAGGTGGCAGAGAGGGGCCCTTACAAATGGGATTTTTATTTATGCATTTAACCTCCAATCATTCAGTTAAACATTCAGACAGAACACTGTGTAACTGGGCAGATTCTGTTTCAGTACCTACAGGGGGAGAGTAATAAAAGCCAGAAGCAGATACAAATTTGCACAGCCGATACAGAAAATGAAAATTTTTGCCATGCAATTCCGTTCATTAGACAATTAATAAATTCTGAATTTTAATCATGAAACTTGCCAACTTTAGGGACGTGCTGGGAGGTGCTTATTGTGCGAATCACTAGTGGTTACTGGTTTCAGAAGCAGGTATGGAGTCCCAATTGGATACTGATTGGGCAGGGCATTGTGTCAAGCCTATCCATGCCTAATTGCAGGGGGGGGGCAGGCTGTGACACGCAGAAGTACGTATGCATGTACGCATGCGCGAGTGGGCACTAGTGTGTGCAGACAGGGGTGGGGTGATGTGTGCTCCATGCCTTGGGCGCTTCAGCAGCTTGGCCCAGCACTGCAGCTAGTGCTGCCACTTTTCCCCCAAAAGAAAACCGGGGAGGGCGTGGCAGTGATGCAGAAGGGGCGGGGCATTGACATCAGGGCAGTGGCAGAACTACCAGGGGAGCAGGGGGTGCGAGTGGGCCAGGGCCCGCACCCCCTCAGGGCCCCCCGGCAGTCCGTTCGCCGCTGAAAATGCGGCCAAATGCGGCCATACGGAGGGGGGCGGGGCCCGGCTGCGCGTCACGCACCAGGGCCCGCCCCCTCTAGGATCGCTACTGCATCAGGGCCACAACTAAGGTAGGCAGAGTAGGCATGTGCCTAGGGTGCAAAAGCTGGGGGGGCGCCAGGCACTTACCTCCTCTGTCGCCTACCCAATGTCCAGTCCCCTCTCTCCAACTGTCTGTGTTATTTGCCCATGTATTTGCGTTAATTTGCGCATGAGCGGCACAAGCAGCATTTTGCATGTGCGCTCCTCGAGTGGCATTTCCGGCTGCATAGGGCGCCTGGCCGGCCTGGCCCGGCTCTGAGTGACGTGACAGAGGCTATGATGTGGGATTCTCTGGAAATCTCTGGAAATCCTGCCCCATTCTCCCAATTTGGAAAATGGAGCAGCCAGTTTTGACCCGAGCAGCCCTTCAAAAAACCTGTCCAGACAGGTGGCAACCCTACCTGGGCCCCCTGCAGCCACTGGACTGGACTGGACATCCGGCCTGCTTATCGCTGAATGAATCTACATGGTACCAATGATAAAAGGCGGTTCTGCAGAGCCATGTAAGATGTTATATGCACGGAATACAGAAGGAAGCATGGAGCGTTCATTACACAAACACAGTAGGATTCAGAGATGACATTCTCACTCCTGTCTGTGATTCCTTTAGAACCCGACGCGTCTCACCAACGGGTATTGTTTTTCTGAGGCGTCTGTGCGGTTTAGGAGACGCTTTGCGCTTTTGATGCAGCCGGTAAAGGAGAGGAAGGCAGATTTCGCATGCACACATTAACACAGTCCGTTTGATACACATTGCACTAGATGTGGTGTCACCTTCACAGGCCGTCACTCATCTGGAGCTAGCCGGATTCTCAGCACCCTACGAAGTAGGAGACTATCAGGCAGGCGTGCACGCAGCCATATTTTATATACCTAGAATAAAAGCATGTCATGGGATGAATAGGCCTAAATACAAGCTACGAGCCTGGGTGCTAAGTGCGTGGGATGGTTTGGTTATTCTCCTGTCGAGTATAATGGTGTAGATATACTACTGGAGAGGGCCTTGTGCAGCTCTGAACTGGGATTCAAAAACAGGTACACAGAGGCGCAATCAGCCCCCCTACAGCTCAAATAAATAGTGACTGTCTACGGCATCTTACAGCAGCAACCCACAGATCCATACCTAGAGGGGTACTGGAGGATGATGGGAATTGTAGTTCAGCCACAGCTGGAAGGACTTAGGTCAGTGGCGTAACTAGATGTTACTGGGTTACCGCAGAAAATTAAGTTTAGGGCCCCCAACAAATCCAGAGGTTGTCCTGTTTTACCAACAAATGTTAAAATTGCTAATTTATTATGGTTTTATGGGTCCCTCTATATCTCTTCCCCCCCCTCCCCTGCTGCAGCCGCAGGGTCTGTTTCTTCTATAGTTACCCCTGATTTAGGTTGTTTTAGCCAGTTTTAAAGGAGACATTGGCCTTATTTTTTAAAGGACAAGGAAAGTTAAACTAAAGAAATAGCTAGAAATGTTGTACATGATGTTTTGGGATTCTGTACCAGCACACGGCAACCACAGCCCTTTAGCAGTAAAGATCTGTGTCTCCAAAGATGCCCCTGTAGCTCCCCATCTTCTTTTCTGCTGATTCACTGCACATGCTCTGTGCTGCTGTCACTTACTGAGCTTAGGGACCCACTCACAATATACAGTACACATAGAATAGAAATGTCACAATATAAGGCTGATTAGTAATTAATACACATAATTACTGCATGGCAGCACAGAAACCAGGGCAATTAGCATCAGAATTGAATAATCAGCAAACCTGTAGCATCAGCTTATATTACAGCCAGGGAAGCTCATTTTCTGCTGGATAATTAGTGACGAGCCCTAAGCTTAGCTTCTCAACAGCCAATCAGAGCCCACTGAGCATGTGAGTGTCACAGACACTTTCCAAGATGGTGACCCCCTGTGACAAGTTTGAAGTCCTGGATCATTGCTGCTATTGACAAGCTGAGACTTTAGGCTGGTGCAATAAGTTCAGTATATAAAATATGGCATTTTTAGCCCTTTTCATTTTTAGGGTTTAGTTCTCCTTTAAGAGCTACAGTTTGCCATTTAAAAAACTTATACCTGGTCCCTAGGATACTAAAAAAGCCTAATAAATCATGTCTCCTGCCATCATTAGGAGGCACACCGATCACCGTGATCCTTGACCCTAGCAACCAGAAAGGCTAAGATACTGTATTATATATAGAAAACAAAAACACTACCACAAACACTATCCAAAACGGAAGAGCAATTAAGTACAAAAAGACCATTATCTTGCGAAAACCGGTATTTAGCGTTGGGGCTGGAGCGGCTCAGGAAATGTATTTTGCTTTCTCCAGGGAAGTAATTAACACAATTGTCATGCAGCACAATAAATGTTATGTTGCAGCAATGCATACAGACATTTCCAGGCTCGGTGAGTCCCTGGCCCCAAGAGCTAACAATCAACACATGAGCAACTTGGGTACAGGGAGATTAAGCTGCTGGCCTTTATAACATAAGGAGTACACACCAGAAACAGCCTGTACTTTGCAAGGTGCATCGGATTTAGTGAACTGCAACTCCCAGCATGCTCAGCAAACCAAGGTAGTTCCCAAAGACAACAGTAGGCATGCAAGCTTTATCCAATCAGCAGCGGCAGCAGCTGCCAGGAATATTCCTGTAATAGAACAATCCAGTTCACACAGGCCTGATAATGTTTTCTATCTCTGCACTGGAGCCAATAAAGGAATTCTGCTCCAATGCCTTTGGCCAAGGTCACAGCTGAAGCCTGTATTGAGGATCACAGTAACAAAGGGAAATCTTACCTCAGATGCACCTTTCTGCTCATCCACCTGCTGATACCCCAGCCCTCCCTCTTCAGCACCCCTGCCTGGCATACAAAAGGTTAATGGGGGGCCTGACAGCAAACTCCCCCCCCCTCCATTGCCACTCGCTGCTGTCACCAAAACTGCAGCTGCATCTCATTACCATGGCAACCTCCAGTCCCCCCCTCCGACGTTACTAAGGAACGGCAGCATCCGCCATCCCTCAAACGCAGCAGGCGGGAGGGGTGGAAATTAACCCCTGAACTGCCAAGAACTTGCATAGGGAACTTGTATAAGCAAGAATTGATGGGTTATATTGCCATATAAAGGCACAGGGAACTCTGAGTATCACTCATTTATTATAAGTGATAATGTACCCCCTACTGTAAATGATAAGGATATTAGAAGTCACTGAGGGGTTGTTCTGTGACCATATAAAGGCACAAGGCTGCAGGCTGAGTTATACAGGGAACTCTGAGTATCACTCATGTATTATAAGGGATAATGTACCCCCTACTGTAAATGATAAGGATATTAGAAGTCACTGAGGGGTTGTTCTGTGACCATATAAAGACACAAGGCTGCAGGCTAAGTTATACAGGTTAGATAACTGTTCTAATATCTTCATATTTTTAATCTTTGGGTAGTTGGGGGATGTCATAAAAGAGTCCTGGGACACAAGTGACATCACTGAAAAAAACATTTATAAGGATATATATATACATTTTCTATTGCACCTATGTCATTGCCATTAAGGTTAATTCAGGAAAACTGGTCTGACTTTGGCCCCCTCAGCACTAAAGGGTCACATTTTAATTAAAGGTGCTAAAAGTAATAACATTCTCAGAACTCCCCTCTGCAATGGCACCTGCTGCTGAATTAACTCAATAGCTGCCAGTGAGGCTTCAAGTCATTGCACTTCACTCCCGATGAGCCACAGACAGCTGGTCTGATACTGCGAGTAACTCGCTTTCTATCTGAGGCCTGCAGGGCCGCCACATAACTCGGATTATTATTACAAAATTACACTGCAATCTGTTCCGAAATCCTGAGTTAGTTAATATCCGCACCTCATACTGTTTCGCTATTAATTAATCCTCTCAGCCCGAGATAATATGACATGTCGGTCTCTCACAAACAATAAGCTTCTCAGGAATAAACGAGTTAAGCCATTTATTAGGCAAGGGCCGCTGCAGAGTCAAGGCATTCACTGTGCACAGGTGCATTCTGGGGGTATCCCATAATCCTGCTGCTCTCCCCATGTCACTGTAGGACTGGCATCCCACCACTTTGGCTCCCATATTCCCTGACACTGCCGCCTCCTACTCCCAATATTAAAAATGTTATATGTTGGCGTTGGAGGGGCAAGTCTCCCCCTCTCTTTATCTAGCAGGGTCAGAACACAATGCTCCTGCGAGGGAATAAGGATTCCTGGGGCGAGGCTGCCGCAGAGAGGATGGGAGAGGAGGGGGGACGCGCTTTGAAAAAGATGGTTTGCTTAGGGGAAATCAAATCCACGCTGTGATAATGGGAGAGATTAGAGGGAGGCAGGAGCGGACTGAGCACAGGGAATGATATATACACCAGAAAACAAATGTAAATTTGCCAAAAAACAATACAAGGTAAATATGGAGGGGCTGTCTTTTTTTGGGGGGCAGAGGGGAAGCAGTAGCCTCAAAAGGAAAGTCTGTAGGGATGAGTGAAATTTTTCGCCATGTTTCGCCGCTGAAATGATGTCCATAGACTTCAATGGCAGAAAAAAAATGTTGCACGTCAAAAAAATTGTTGCCCATAGACTTTAATGCATTCTGGTGAATTTTTACCGGAGAGAAACAGGTTAAATTTGCCCATCCCTACTTATCTGCCATAGCACCTACTCTGAGAATGCCAGAAGCCATAAGACATCTCCTACACTGGAAGGACTTTGTATTCCTACAAGAACAAACCATTCCCTGCACAAATCCCCAGAGAATGATGGATTTATCCTCCTCCAGGGAATTGTGGGTAGGATTATGCAAATAGCACCTTTGGGTGATCTCAATAGAGAGACAAGAGTCACTCAAGAGAGCGCATTTGTATTTGAGAAGAGGCTGATGAGTGAAGGGATGAAGACAAAGTACCTGTCACTTATATATCTGCATTACATATTAATAAGGTTCTCTTCTCTGGGCCAAATCAGGAGGTTCTGGTGATCCTAAAGGTTGTACCCTGATTATCCATAGTAGGGATAAGTCTGACAATCTTTCTTGGCTTATGGGCTTTCCCATTTACTCATAATATATATATATATACTGTTTTATGAGCAAGGGAGTATAAAAAAGAAGGGTGAGCAGATCCCTGGTAAAAAAGAGAGATGAATGAGATACTTGCGCAAGTGTTGGCTCCCCTTGTCTATTGTTTTGGGTATCAGTGACAGAGAAATGGATCACTGATTTATTTGGGAAAGGGAGAGAACAATCAGCACTTCAAGGCATTTAGGGAGTCTAAAATAGGGGTGGGTGTCCCACCTATAGACAGATCCTTTAGCTGCCTGGGGCCCTGCAGTTCTAAGGGCCCAGCAGGAGCCACATAACAGTTTATAGGGTGGTCCACCTTTAAGGCAACTTTTAGTGTGTTATAGAACGGCCAATTCGAAGCAACTTTTAAATTGGTTTTCATTATTTATTTTTTTTATAGATTTTTAGTTATTTGCCTTTTTCTTCCGACTCTTTGCAGGTTTTAAATGGGTGTCACTGACCCCTTTTAAAAAGAAAATGTTAAAGCTACAAATGTATTGTTATTACTAACTGGTATTCCTCATCTTTCTATTCAGCCCCTCTACCTATTCATATTCCAGTCTCTTATTCAAATCAATGCATGGTTGCTAGGAGAATTTGCACCTTAGCAACCAGATTGCTTAAAACCTTAAATAATAAAAAATGAAAACGAATTGCAATTTGTCTCAGAATATCACTCTCTACAGCCTACTAAAAGTTATCTCAAAGGTGAACAACCCCTTTAATATGTTGAACAAAACCTGTTGCACTCCTCATTCTAATCTGATCATCTTCTTGGTGCTTAACTCAATATTACTTGCGGCTCCAAAATAGATTTGCTTTGTGGCCTAGTAAACCAAGTTACACTCAATTATTGTCTATGAAATAAAGGGGAACTAAGCCTCCCCATAAGGTACAATGTGAATCAGTAGCAACTGTGACTAATATCGGCATGTACAGTGTCGGACTGAGCTGGCGGGACACCGGGAAAAAACCCGGGCTCTTGTGGGCCCCGCCGGCCCAGATCCGCTTCCCAGTGGCGCGCGACACTTCTTTGTCGGGGGTTGCGGCAAAATCAAAATTTCATGTGTGCGCTCTAGCATTGCGCAGCACTCATGGGCACTGACGCGCATACACATACATGGCACCAGAGTGCTGGAGCGGCAGGGGGTGCCGGAGAGGAGCCCGGGGCCAGTAGCCCCGGTGGGCCCCAAGCCCCCAGTCCGACTCCCGGCATGTAGCACAACACTTAGGGGCCGATTCACTAACTTCGAGTGAAGGATTCGAAGTAAAAAAACTTCGAATTTCGAAGGTTTTTTTGGGCTACTTCGACCATCGAATGGGCTACTTCGGCCTTCGACTACGACTTTGAATCGAAGGATTCGTAGTAAAAATCGTTCGACTATTCGACCATTCGATAGTCGAAGTACTGTCTCTTTAAAAAAAACTTCGACCCCCTAGTTCGGCATCTAAAAGCTACCGAAGTCTAAAAGCTACCGAAGTCCTTCGATCGTTCGATCGAACTATCTGCGCTAAATCCTTCGACTTCGATATTCGAAGTCGAAGGATTTCAATTCCTAGTAGAATATCGAGGGTTAATTAACCCTCGATATTCGACCCTTAGTGAATCAGCCCCTTAGGGTCAGGGCACATGCTCCGATTCGGGATGACTAATCTCCCCGAACTGCTTTCCGAAGTCGACCGAAGTTTCGATCCGAGTGCCATCCCGCAGGCGATTGACATTCTAGACGGCGGGAGGCAGATCGGGGAGATTAGTCGCCCCGAAGATGAGGAGTTTTATCGCCAGGCGACTAATCTCCCCGAATTTGAGCATGTGCCCTGACCCTAAGGGGCCGATTCACCAAGGGTCGAATATCGAGGGTTAATTAACCCTCGATATTGGACTGGGAATTAAAATCCTTCGACTTCGAATATCGAAGTCGAAGGATTTTAGCGCAAATAGTTTGATCGAACGATCGAAGGAATAATCCTTCGATCGAACGATTAAATCCTTCGAATCAAATGATTCGAAGGATTTTAATCCAACGATCGAAGGATAATCCTTCGACCAAAAAAATTTAGGAAAGCCTACAGGAACCTTCCCCATAGGCTAACATTGACTTCGGTAGCTTTTAGATGGCGAACTAGGGGGTCGAAGTTTTTTCTCAAAGAGACAGTACTTCGACTATCGAATAGTCGAACGATTTTTAGTTCGAATCCTTCGATTCAAAGTCGTAGTCGAAGGTCGAAGTAGCCCATTCGATGGTCAAAGTAGCCCAAAAAACTTTTACTTTGAATCCTTCACTCAAAGTTAGTGAATTGGCCCCTTAGTGTTGTGCTACCTGCCAATATTAGTCACAGTTGCTACTGGTTCACACTGTGCCTTATTAGGAGGCTTAGTTCCCTTTTATTTCATAGACAATAATTGTCGCCGGGTGACTAATCTCCCCGAATCTGAGCGCATGCCCTGACCCTTGCCGTATATCAAAGGGGAAACTCAACAATCATTTGTAATATGAAATAGATGGACTTATTTTAAGCAACTCTTCAGTTGGTCATCATTATAGATTTTTTTTAATGGGTTGGAATAATTTGCCTCCCCCAGACGGCAACTGGAAAAAAAAATGCAAATTGTCTTAGACCACTACTGACTATATCATATTAGAACTCAATGTAAAAAACCCAAAAAAGTATTGACTTCTGGGTATCATTGTGTGCCATTAAATGCAAGTATATACTGTATATATATGTAAATGCATACTACATGAAAAACATAAAGGTTAGCTGGCTATGGTTAAAATAGTGTCATTTATTTACTTAAATAAATGATAATAATAATAATAAATATAAAATGTTTTTGCTGGACATTTTTACCCTTTGCACACACATGTACACAAGAAGGAACACACGTGCGCTCTCTCCCCCACACACGTACATTTAGCACAGTAATTAATAGAAAGTTGTTTGGCGTGCGACAATTATTTGCACTGGATAATAACAAACACTCGCTAATTGCAACTGCTAACAATGGGCTCACAATTAAAAGGCTGATGTAGGAGGCTATAAACTACCCCCATTTGTGCAATTACGCAGCTATTAGACCTTAAGCACTTAGTAAAGTGGTTCCCAAACCCCCAACTGTGTAGCTTTCCTGTTTAAGTTCAGAGCAGGTCGGTAAGAGGACGGCTACAACCACAATAGCAATTCTAACACCTGAGACAGAATTGTCGGGTCCCCCAAGTCCAACGGTTCATTCTCTGCTGGTGTTAGGGGTCCCTGGCTGAAGAATATGCAGCAGGGGTTTAACATCCGCAACAAAGAATTAATGAAACAATAAAAAACAAAAGAAAAATACAATATGTGCCTATAAGACCCTCCCCAGAGACTGCATAGGATTCAGTGAGAGTGAAGGGAACATTTAGTGAAAGTTTTGGTTAGGTGAGAAGATAGTAGAGTCCTCCATGACTTAGGTCCCCTCTTTAAATGCCGCAGTCTTTAATAAGGACAAACAGGTGATGTTAGATCTGGCCATGCACATCACACTGAGATGTAGAATGCACCACATAGAGCCAACAGGACCAGCAGGAGACTCTTTTCTTTAGTACTGTCACATGAAAGGATAATTGCGATGATGTGCCTACAGCAGTGACAAAATCAGCATGAAGCTACAGATCCACAGCAAAATGGCTGCTCTATCTACTGTAGGTGCAGGCGGAGATTTATTATCTGCTACCTACATACATCATTCAGGGTCGGCTCGGTATCCCATAACATGTTGTAAAAGAGACAATGGAGGATAATGACAAAATTCTCTCCCATATGTCTTCCATAAAATGGAGTTATTGGCCAATTCCCGTCTTTGGCTGCTATAAAAACCCTAGTTTGTACTTTGATCCTGCCCAACCAGGTCAACTGTAACCTTCTATCTCCAGCCTTCCTGGTTCCCCTCTTCCAGCTTTGTTCTAAATTCAAGCTCCACAATGATCTCATGCTCTCCAAACATCCTTTGAGCATACACCTCAAAAATTTAAAGAAACCCATTCATTACAAAATTGCTTTTTTATGTACAACCCAGTACTCAGTGGAAGTGGAAGATGGTGAAAGCAGAGTGGGATGGAGATAGCAGAGTAAGATGGTGAAAGCAGAGTGGGATGGAGATAGAAGAGCAAGTTGGAGATAGCAGAGTACGTTGAAGACAGCAGAGCAAGATGGCAACAGTAGAGTGAGGTAATGACTATACATCATTATGGAGAGAGGCCAGAAAGATGGCAACAGTTTGATGATGTGGCAACAGTAGAGCGAAGTGGTGACTATACATTATTATGGAGAAAGACCAGAAATATGGCAACAGTTTGATGATGTGGCAACAGTAGAGCGAGGTGGTGACTATACATCATTATGGTGAGAGACCAGCAAGACTGTAAAAGTTGGATGATGTGGCAACAGTAGAGTGAGGTCATGACTATACATCATTATGGAGAGAGACCAGCAAGATGGCAACAGTTGCATCACGTGGCAACAGTAGAGCGAGGTGGTGACTATACATCATTATTGAGAGAGACCAGCAAAACTGTAAAAGTTGGATGATGTGGCAACAGTAGGAGGTCATGACTATACATCATTATGGAGAGAGACCAGCAATATGGCAACATTGCATCACGTGGCAACAGTAGAGCGAGGTGGTGACTATACATCATTATGGAGAGAGACCAGCAAGATGGCAACAGTAGGACTTTATGGCTGTAGTAGACAAGATGGTGACCATACTGCAAGGTGGTGAGAGTAGAAAAAGATGATGAGAGGAAGACTTTACATCAGTGTTGCACAATCTGTGGCCTTGTAGCTGTTGTTGAAGACCCACAAAGCTTGTTTTGCCAAAGGCCCTGTCACTGCTAAAGACATCTCTGAAGCTCTAATGCAAACAGCAAGCATTTAATATAAGTCATCAGTGTGGAAGGTTATACGCTGTGACACACGCCAGTCTTCAGCAACTCTCCCCAGGGCTACAAACACTAATCAATTTGTTGTGAGCATCATACATTGCTGATTGCCTGCTGCGTCTCTTTAAATGGAACATTATCCATATTCAGTGTCACTAAACTTACTGGCAAGCACCGTGAAGTCTGGTGTATTTCTTCTCATTCACTCGCTGGTGCTTCTCTTTCAAAGCTCAAAGTAATAGAAGTCATTATTATTCCTTTAGTGCATGATGATGAGCGTTGGTCACTTTCCCATACACGGAACAACTGAACCTGGAATTGACTCCAAAGTCCCAGTATCAGGTCGGCGATGTTTATAAAATAGAGCTGGGAGGGGATATTTCCAGAGCCAACTGATGAGGAGCAACATACAGTACAATGCAACAATGGAAGGACCTTCTCCATCTAAGAATAACCTGATTCTATTTCAATTTCAAGTGCATGGTGTCAATGAAAATCTGCCAGTCCTGCTCTCAATTTTTTAACCAAGGCGCTCGTAATTGCAAGCCTTTGTGCTGAAATCTAAATGATACATCAAACATCCAAACAGCTGTAAATACTTTATGTGGAAGAAGCCACGTATTGTATGTTTCAGGGTAATTATTTCTTTCTGCTGCTGGGGTGTTAGTTATAATATCTGTTAAAAGCTATCTTAGCACAATGTATAATTAATGGGACATATAGTTATGTGTGACCTTACATCATGTAGTTCTATTTCTACAAAGAATTTATTTGTTATTGCACACACAGAGTGGGGTACACTAACACTATAGGCACCATCTCTCCCTACTATACCTGCTATCCCACAGTCACACTCTCTTCCCAGAGACTATTATCCACTGTTACTATAGGCACCATCCCTCCCTACTATACCTGCTATCCCACAGTCACACTCCCTTCCCAGAGACTATTATCCACTGTTACTATAGACACCATCTCTCCCTACTATACCTGCTATCCCACAGTCACACTCCCTTCCCAGAGACTATTATCCCACTGTTACTATAGGCACCATCTCTCCCTACTATACCTGCTATCCCACAGTCACACTCCCTTCCCAGAGACTATTATCCACTGTTACTATAGGCACCATCTCTCCCTACTATACCTGCTATCCCACAGTCACACTCCCTTCCCAGAGACTATTATCCCACTGTTACTATAGGCAGCATCTCTCCCTACTATACCTGTTATCCCACTATCACACTGCCTTCCTACAGACTATTATCCACTGTTACTATAGTCACCATCTCTCCCTACTATACCTGCTATCCCACAGTCACACTCTCTTCCCAGAGACTATTATCCACTGTTACTATAGACACCATCTCTCCCTACTATACCTGCTATCCCACAGTCACACTCCCTTCCCAGAGACTATTATCCACTGTTACTATAGACACCATCTCTCCCTACTATACCTGCTATCCCACAGTCACACTCCCTTCCCAGAGACTATTATCCCACTGTTACTATAGACACCATCCCTCCCTACTATACCTGCTATCCCACAGTCACACTCCCTTCCCAGAGACTATTATCCACTGTTACTATAGACACCATCTCTCCCTACTATACCTGCTATCCCACAGTCACACTCCCTTCCCAGAGACTATTATCCACTGTTACTATAGTCACCATCTCTCCCTACTATACCTGCTATCCCACAGTCACACTCTCTTCCCAGAGACTATTATCCACTGTTACTATAGGCACCATCTCTCCCTACTATACCTGCTATCCCACAGTCACACTCCCTTCCCACAGACTATTATCCACTGTTACTATAGCACCATCTCTCCCTACTATACCTGCTATCCCACAGTCACACTCCTTCCGAGACTATTATCCACTGTTACTATAGACCATCTCCTACTATACCTGCTATCCCACAGTCACACTCCTTCCCAGAGACTATTATCACTGTTACTATAGACACCATCTCTCCCTACTATACCTGCTATCCCACAGTCACACTCCCTTCCCAGAGACTATTATCCACTGTTACTATAGGGGAGACTCCACTCTCTCTCCCTACTATACCTGTTATCCACACTCCTTCCCTATTATCCACTGTTACTATAGTCACCATCTCTCCCTACTATACCTGCTATCCCACAGTCACACTCTCTTCCCAGAGACTATATCCACTGTTACTATAGACACCATCTCTCCCTACTATACTGCTATCCCACAGTCACACTCCCTTCCCAGAGACTATTATCCACTTTACTATAGACACCATCTCTCCCTACTATACCTGCTATCCCACAGTCACACTCCCTTCCCAGAGACTATTATCCACTGTTACTATAGGACAACCATCCCTCCCTACTATACCTGCTATCCCACAGTCACACTCCCTTCCAAGACTATTATCCACTGTTACTATAGACACCATCTTCCCTACTATACCTGCTATCCACAGTCACACTCCCTTCCCAGAGACTATTATCCCACTGTTACTATAGTCACCATCTCTCCCTACTATACCTGCTATCCCACAGTCACACTCTCTTCCCAGAGACTATTATCCACTGTTACTATAGCCACCATCTCTCCTACTATACCTGCTATCCACAGTCACACTCCCTTCCCAGAGACTATTATCCACTGTTACTATAGTCACCAATCTCTCCCTACTATACCTGCTATCCCACAGTCACACTCTCTTCCCAGAGACTATATCCACTGTTACTATAGGCACCATCTCTCCCTACTATACCTGCTATCCCACAGTCACACTCCCTTCCCACAGACTATTATCCACTGTTACTATAGACACCATCTCTCCCTACTATACCTGTTATCCCACTATCACACTGCCTTCCCAGAGACTATTATCCACTGTTACTATAGGCACCATCTCTCCCTACTATACCTGCTATACTACAATCACACTCCCTTCCCAGAGACTATTATCCCACTGTTACTATAGGCACCATCTCTCCCTACTATACCTGTTATCCCACTATCACACTGCCTTCCCACAGACTATTATACACTGTTACTATAGGCACCATCTCTCCCTACTATACCTGTTATCTCACAGTCACACTCCCTTCCCAGAGACTATTATCCACTGTTACTATAGACACCATCTCTCCCTACTATACCTGCTATCCCACAGTCACACTCCCTTCCCAGAGACTACCCAGAGAACGGATTATATGGTGAGTTATTGAGCTTGTCACACCCAGGACAGCTCTGGTTTCTATTGCTGCAGAGGCAGTTGAAGGAATATGAGACCAAGGCACAGCAGAAGCGGCCAATTAGCCAGGGAGTCTATAAAGCAAAATAAATAAATAAATATAATATAAACTAGGGAATTGCGTGAAGCTAAATGCATGGGGACAGCAAAATGCTGACTGGGCAATGCCTGCTAATTTCACATCTTTAGAAAGCTGCATATACTTTGCATACAAAAATTGTTAAAGTCTCCGTACATTCGCACTGTCTGGGTGGGAGAGGGGGCAGCTAATGAAGCAAGGTGGGTATTCCAGCTTGTAGGAAGAGAACTATATAGATCAGGGGGTGTACAAAATGCAGACCCCAGCTCTTTACAAATCCAGAGCTTGGGGGGGGGGGCGAAGAGTACAGCCTCGTAAATAGAGCATGTGGGTCCACTGCAGGTCCACAAATCTAAAAGCTGATATTAAGACTGTATTTAGCCGTCTGCCCTACAGTATTGATGCAGAATAAATGAGTGTTGCACTAATTAGCAAGCGTTTCTTTTTATCCTGTTGGACTAATAGTCAATTACTGTAGCGAAGCTTCCAGGGCACACCGTACATCTTTCCTTTATTAAGTCGGAAGCAATAGGTGTCATTATCAAGTGCAAAAATAAGTGCAGCAAACAAAAAGCTAATGAAGATCAGCGGGACGGGTGATCCTTCTCCCATTTTGCTTTCCCTGGTTATCTTCAAACATGGCAGAAATACAGTTCCCAGCATTCCATGGCAACCAAAGAATAGATGGAAGAGGCAGCGTTAACTTCAGGTAACAATAAGACTTCATTGTCTTTTCTTGAACATCAGGGAATCTGACCTGGTTGGCTATAAGGGACAATGTTCGGTCTGAGGTCCACATTGGACGTGGTCTTCTAGTGTCCATCCGAGAACTTGGAATCCTCTTCCTGCTCTTACGGCAATTAAATATACATATTGCCAATGATATGCTATTTCTATAGGTCCACAGTTGAAATAATCTGGAGCCTGCTAGAACCTAGGACCACCTCAAGATCCAATGATATTGGCTAGCAAGTAAACCTTTCCCTGGGCCAGGACAACAGAGAATCTGGAACCCTGACCTTGCTCTTACAGCAATTAAATATACATATTGCCAAATGGTATGCTATTTATATAGGTCCACAGCTGAAATAATCTGAAACCTGTTAGAACCTAGGACCACCTCAAGATCCAATGATAATGGTTAGCAAGTAAACCTTTCCCTGGGCCAGGACAACAGAGAATCTGGAACTCTGACCTTGCTCTTACAGCAATTAAATATACATATTGCCAAATGGTATGCTCTTTACATAGGTCCACATCTGAAATAATCTGGAGCCTGCTAGAATCTAGGAATACCTGAGATCCAATGGTATTGCCAAGCTAGACAAACCTTTCCCTCGGCTTGGAAAGCAGAGAATCTGAAACCCCGACCTTGCTCTTACAGCCATTAAATATACATATTGCCAAATGGTATGCTCTTTATATAGGTCCACAGCTGAAATAATCTGGAGCCTGCTAGAATCTAGGACCACCTGGAGATCCAATGGTATTGCCGAGCTAGACAATCCTTTCCCTGGGCCAGGACTGCAGAGAACCTGGAACCCTGACCCTGCTCTTACAGCAATTTAATATACTGTACATATTGCCAAATGGTATGCTATTTCTATAGGTCCACAGTTGAAATAATTTGGAGCCTGCTAGAACCTAGGACCACCTGGAGATCTAATGGTATTGCCTAGCTAGACAAACATTTCCCTGGGCCTGGACAGTAGAGAACCTGGAACCCTCGTTCTGCTTTTACAGCAATTAAATGTACATATTACCAAATGTTAATATAGGTCCACAGATGAAATAATCTGGTGCCTGCTAGAACCTATGAATACCTGGAGATCCAATGGTATTGCCTAGATAGACAAAGCTTTCCCTGGGCCTGGACAGAAGAGAATCTGGAACCCTGACCCTGCTCTTACAGCAATTAGATATACAGTACATATTGCCAAATGTTATAGAATTTATATAGGTAGACATATGAAATAATTTAGAGCCTTTTAGAACCTATGACCACTTGGAGATCCAATTGTACTGGCTAGATTTACCCTGGACAGCGACTGGGTTCTAGTAGCACTTGACATATAAGGGCCCACTGCACCAGAGGTCCTGACCATCTAATTGTTTGGGTACCTGAAGACCAGCAATAGCTGGAAGAAATAATTATAGAATTGCTTTATAAGCGTTGGACAGATGTGAGTTCACTATAAGGAATATTAATCACCTCCAATAAGCCACTTGCATTGCCCACCTCTCTCCACGAGCAGATGTTCCGGTGAAATATTTAGAAGGACCCACCTGAGATAATATCTCCAGATTGGAATTACTCAGAAAGCGCTGCCTCCCCCCCGTGCCCTGCACCCCCTGCTGTACTGCCAAACACAACGTTAATTCCTGCTCAACTCTTTAGAGGGTATTTAATTCCTTTATCGAACGTTCCTCGGTGACTGTTTGTCAGGGCTCCAATGTCTGGCATTGGCTGGCAAAGCAATTATGATGCCATCATTAGTCAAAGAGATAAACATAATTAGCGTATGTTTGGACGCGCTGCTGCCTGAGAAATGACATATTTTTCATTACCGACCCCCCTCCAACCCCAAGAGATCCCAACATCGGATGAGTCTTCACTCGGGTCTTTTATGCTGACAAGTTAATCTCTGGCTGCCTGCTGGCCCATTTGTGGTTCTGCATTAACTTGTTTAACCTCATCGATGCCACATGCAGGAAGCACACGCATATTTTAAAGGGGAAATAAAGCCCCACAGACACATCTTTATAAATGAGCCATTTTTAATTAATTGCACAACAGGGACGGACGACAATGGAAGGACTAAATGCGAAAGAATTAGATCTTGGGGTAGCCTTTTTTAAAACATGTCAGTATTCCTTAAATGTTAAAGGGGAACTAAAGGCCCAACATTCATAACCTTTTAAAGGGGTTTGTTTACCTTTAAGTTAACTTTTAGTAAGTGATACTTTGAGACAATTTGCAACCCTCTTCCTACTCTTATAGCAATCAAATATACATATTGCCAAATGGTATGCTATTTATATAGATCTGAAATAATCTGGAGCCTGCTAGAACCTAGGAATACCTGGAGATCCATTACTATTACCTAGATAGACAAAGCTTTCCCTGGGCCTGGACAGCACAGAATATGGAACCCTGATCCTGCTCTTACAGCAATTAGATATACAGTACATATTGCCAAATGGTATAGAATGGTTTTGGTTGTCATTTTTTATTATTTGTGGTTTTTGAGTTAATTAGCTTTTTATTCAGCAGCTCTCCAGTTGGCAATTTCAGCAGTGTGGTCACTAGGGTCCGAATTACCCTAGCAACCATGCGATGCTTTGAATGACAGACTGGAATATGAATAGGAGAGGCTTGAATAGAAAGATGAGTAATACAAAATAGCAATAATAATATATTTGTAGCTTTACAGAGCATTTGTTTTTAGATGGGGCCAGTGACATCCATTCGAAAGCTGGAAAGAGTAAAAAATAAGAGGCAAATAATTTAAAAACTATAAATATTGAATGATGAAAACCAATTGCAAATTGTCTCAGACTATCACTCTCTATAGCATGGTAAAAGGTGATTCAAAGGTGAACAACCCCTTTAAGAGGTTATGGATAAACAAAGAACGTTGGGCCTTTAGTTTCCCTTTAACATTTAAGGTCCTTCACTACGCGCCATGTCTGGACTATTATAAGACATAATATACCCCTGATTGAAAGGATGGGGATATTAGAAGTCAGTTTGGAATTTCAATGTATAAAAAGCCTTTCTGGTCTTCTGGGTCACTTCTAATATCCTGATACTGTGCAGCCGGGGGTACACAATTCCCTAGGTCAAACATTTCATTATTTCATTATAGAAAGACCTGGCGGCAAGCCTATCGCGTACATTACAGAGTTTGGAATTTGCAGTTCAGCAACATCTGAAGTTCTGCCCATCACTGACCAACATGAGGGTGGCACATTTATCAAAGGTCGAATTTCGAATTCATGTGAGTTTTTAAACACTCCCTAAACTCCCATAAATTCAAAAAATTATTAATAAAATCAAATTTTTAAAACTCGGATGAATTCAATCGTCCTGAAAACTCCATTAGAGTTCTTACACACGGGCGGTTTTCCCTGCGCTCCCCTGCGTTGCGCTTTCTTACATTCAGCCGCAGGGGAGCACAGGAGTAAACTCAATTATTGTGAATGGGGCTGTACTCACACAGACGCATGTAAGCGGAAATGTAAGCAGAAAACGCAGGTGGGACGCAGCATGTTGCATTTCACCTGCGTTCGGTGCATACATGCGTCTGTGTGAGTACAGCCCCCTTCACAATAATTGACTGAGTTTACTCCTGCGCTCCCCTGCGGCTGAACGTAATAAAGCGCAACGCAGGGGAGCGCAGGGAAAACCGCCCGTGTGTAAGAGCCCTTAGAGTTTTTCAAAAATTCAAATGTCAGGAATGCTGCAAATAGCTCCAAATTGGACCTCTCTCACAGCAATTCAGCAGTTTTTAGGTGGCGATTAGTCGATTCAGATTCTTAATGGAGTATGATAAATCTCAAAAATCTAATTTTATTTTTAAAAAAAAAACTCTAATTGAATTTGAATAACTCCCTAGTGGAATTTGACAGTTTTGACCATCAAAAATTTCAAAATTTGAATTTTCAATTTGACCATTGATAAATCTGCCCCCTAATATAATGCTGTATATAAAGGTGAGACAGATATTAAGACGGCCGCAATGTGTAGAAACTGAAGAGGCAGGACACCCTGGGTTAAAGGGTAACTGTACCATAAACAGTTTATAGCTAATTTAAGCTTGGTACATGAGAATACCTGCCCTGGCACAGCTTTGTGCTATTGATCTGTACAGGCTATGAGCAGAATTAAACATTATGTTCCTTCTAATTCTGTGCCTGGAGCAGTTCATTGTCAGAAGCCCCAAAGGATATTAAATGTCCTCCTACTGAGTCTGATAGAGGTAGGGTTCTAATCACACAGGGGCTTCTAGGAGGGTGCTGGGAGTTATAGTTCAAAGGAAACAGCTTTGATGGACATCACTTGTACTATCCAACCTATGACCCTTCCGACTCAAGTCAAGGGATGCTGCGAGTTGTAGTTTAAAGGGATTCTGTCATGATTTTTATGATTTCGTTTTTATTTCTAAATCACACTGTTTACACTGTAAATAATTCACTCTACAATATAAAATTTCATTCCTGAACCAGCAAGTGTATTTTTAGTTGTAATATTGGTGTGTAGGTGCATCTCTGGTCATTTTGCCTGGTCATGTGATTTCAGAAAGAGCCAGCACTTTAGGATGGAATTTGAAAAAAATTAAAAATTCTCCTACTCAATGTAACTGAATTTGTCTCAGTGGGACCTGGATTTTACTATTGAGTGCTGTTCTTAGATCTACCAGGCAGCTGTTATCTTGTGTTAGGGAGCTGTTATCTGGTTACCTTCCCATTGTTCTTTTGTTTGGCTGCTGGGGGGGGAAAGGGAGGAGGTGATATCACTCCAACTTGCAGTACAGCAGTAAAGAGTGATTGAAGTTTATCAGAGCACAAGTCACATGACTTGGGGCAGCTGGGAAATTGACAATATGTCTAGCCCCATGTCAGATTTCAAAATGAAATATAAAAAAATCTGTTTGCTCTTTTGAGAAACGGATTTGAGTGCAGAATTCTGCTGGAGCAGCACTATTAACTGATGCATTTTGAAAAAATATTTTTTACCCCATGACAGTATCCCATTTAACACCCACTGGGGAGCGGCGCACAAATCTCTAGTACAAACCCAGCGTTTCTACTGCACGACATTAAAACCGCATGGATGTGATGTGACCCAGTGAAGGCAGAGGGAAAGCAAACACGGTTTATCTTAATAATATCACACAGCTGGCAGTTCAGAATAAACAAGTCAACTGCTCATTTACTGTGGGCTCCGCTACACTCCATTAAACCTGACTGCCAGGTCAGCTCCATTCCTCAACCTACACATTCTATAGCATCGCTTTCATTATTAGCCTTTATTCATATAGCGTCAACATATTCCACAGCATTTTGCCAAGATTATACAATTCTCTATTATCAGCCCCTGCGCCGGTGGAGCTTACAATCTAAAGGGCCCCTGTGCCCAATTAAGCAAAATTGAAGCAAGTTCTATGGCATAGAAATCTGCCTTAGTATCGTTTCTAGAAATCCCTACTTTCACTTTGTAGGGTTAATTCTCCCAATTTAGGAATATGGATTTCCCTAAATCCAGTTCATGGGTAAAATGGGTTAAATGTTTGTTCATGTAACTGGCCAGAAATAACCATTTATTTTGGCCTTACATGTAATATTTGCTTAGAAAATGATCCCTTTGTTGGGGATATAAACCCAAAAATATAAATTTTTTTGGCCTAATGAAAGAAAAATGCAATCCTTAGCCATTTTCCAATATATACATTAAGGGGCAGATTTATCAAGGGTCGAGGTGAATTTTCGAATGAAAAATATTCGAATTTCGAGCTATTTTATGTGTACTTCGACTAGGGAATAGTCCAAATTCGATTCGAATTTGAAAAAAATTGAAAATCGAAATTTATCATGTACTGTCTCTTTAAAAATTCGAATTCGACCATCAGCCATCTAAAACCTGCGAATTGCTGTTTTTGCCTATGGGGGACATCCTAGAACCTATTTAGAGTAAATTGGTGGACTTTGAAAAGTCTAAGTTTTTTGGGGGAAAAACTTCGAATCAAATTCAATCTAATGCGATATCCCTTTGATTTGTACAATTTGAATTCGGCCAAATACAGACCTATTCGATGGAAAATGGACCTATTTGACCAAAAAAACCTTCGACTTAATTTCAGTTGGTCTTTTTGAAGTTTTTTCGATTAGAAATTCGACCCTTGATTAGGGATGTAGCGAACTGCCGTTTATGTGTTCGCGAACGCCGTTCGCGAACACCGGCAAAAAATGCGAACAGTTCGCGAACTGTTCGCGAACATCCGAAAATCGTTTGATTCGAACGATCGAAGGATTTTAATCGTTCGATCGAACGATTTTCGTTCGAATCGAACGATCGAAGCTATTCGATCGAATAATTTCATTCAATCCAATGGCTTCGATCGTTCGATTCGAACGAAAATCCTTCGATTTAGCGATCGAATGGTCGAATGGTCGAACTATTTTTGACGCGAACGCCTATTGGCGAACGTCGCGCGACGTTCGCGAACATTCGGCGGACGCGAACAGTCGAAGTTCGCGCGAACTAGTTCGCCGGCGAACAGTTCGCTACATCCCTACCCTTGATAAATATACCCCTAATTTTGTGATTTTAATTTGTTAACCTTTGTGTTAACGTTTAGTATGATGTAAAGAGTGATATTCTGAGTTAATTCGCAATTGATTTTCATTTTTTATTTATTCAGCAGCTCTTCGGTTTGCAATTTCCGCTATCTGGTTGCTAGGATCTAAATGATCCTAGCAACCATGCACTGATTTGAATAAGAGACTGACATATGAATAGGAGAGGGACTGAATAGAAAGATGAGTAATAAAAAGTAGCAATAACAATACAGTTGCAACCTTACAAAGCATTTGTTTTTAGTTGTGGTCTGTCAAAAGAAACATCACATTTCTTTCCTTCTATTGTGTACTCATGGGCTTCTGTATCAGACTTCCTGTTTTCAGCTTAAATCTCCAGGGCTAGGGCTTGAGCATGCTCAGTTTGCTCCTCTCTCTCTCCCTCCCAACTCCATCCCTGCTGTAATCTGTGCCCAGAGCTATGAGTGAGCAGTGAGAGACTCAGGCAGGAAGTGATGTCACACCAAGCTAATACTGCAGCTGCTATCCTAAACAAACAGAGAGTGTCTAGAGCTTTTAACTCAGGTATGGTAAAGCAGTCTACAGAATAAATATAGCATTCTAGCTTGCACTATTGCAGCTAATCTATCGGCAATAAAATGCCTCCGTAGCTTTCCTTCTCCTATAAAATCAAGAAGCGGCAGTGCCTAAAGGGACAGATGTTCTTGTTACATGATAATATAAAAGTTAAGGCTGAAATAAGGCCCCCGCATTAATCAGGTTCAACCTTCCAAGGACCCCATTAATATCCATATTGATCTAGAGGGAGGGAAACAAAAATGAGGCATTAGCCAATTCAGCTACAAGAGGGGAAACAAATGAAAGGAGTTTGTTAATGATACCAGCCTGCCAATTGGACCCCTCCCTGGATCAATAACCCAGAATACTTTCAGCAGCTAAACACTGATCTAATCAATTCTTCCATTTATGCACAGCCGCTACCCCTTCCCCAGGCAGCTCTTAATCATAAAGACCCCCAGCTTTGATTTGTGATTAAATGTCTGCCCCTCTAATCCCCAGGGACAGCTTGGGGTCTTTTGCATCACACTGGGAACAAAGACTTTCCCTTTAGTGACTTTCCGCACATTTATACTCATTTTTCACTTCTTTCCTTGTCCCTTTCAACTGCCATTTACACCAGGGACATGAAATCGGCAGACGCTGCAATTTTTATCACAGCCAGTCCAGTCCACACACAAAGCATTCTGGGATTTGTAGTTTTCAATCACACCCTTATTGCTGAATTTTATGCTTGAATTTCTCGTTTTAGTTATGCGTAGCTTTAGCTAATTATATAACCCTTCAAACACATTTCCCATTCAGACACTCACCAATTTTATGTTGTCGTTTGGGTGCTTTAGCCCTGAACCCTGCCGCTGGTTTAATATCATACACATCGTTTTTGAATACAGGGGCACTCACCGCTCTCCAAAGGTGATTCGGGTGCTACGCTGCGAGCCTGTAACAAGTGGAGAAATTGTTCAACCAAAAATCCACTTTTAGGGCAGAGACACACGCTGCAATTCGGGGAAATTAGTCGTCCTGCGACTAATCTCCCGGAAGTGCCTCCCCGCCGGCTAGAATATAGCGGGATGGCACTCGGAGCGATTCGTTTTCAGAAGTAGCCCGAAGTTTACTCATGAGGTGACTTCGGGCGACTTCGGAAAACAAAGCGCTCCGAGTGCCATCCCGCTGGTGTTTTACATTCTAGCCGGCGGGAAGGCACTCACAAACTTCTTGGAGGCGATGAAGAATTCCAAAAAAAGCTTTATTTCACATTAGTTAAAACACCTGTTGCGTTTCGTGTGCAGCCACGTGTAGTAACTGCGTCAGATATATTTTAACTAATGTGAAATTAAGCTTTTTTGGTTTTCTTCATCGCTTCCAAGAAGTTCGTGAGTGCGTGCCTAAGGGCAGAGACACACGCTGCAATTCGGGGAGATTAGTCTCCGGTCGACAAATCTCCTCTTCTTTGGGGCGACTAATCGCCCCGAATTGCAGCGTGTGTCTGCCCTTAGGCACGCACTCACGAACTTCTTGGAGGCGATGAAGAATTCCAAAAAAAAGCTTCATTTCACATTAGTTAAAATATCTGACGCGTTTATTACGCATGGCTGCTCACGAAACGCGTCAGATGTTTTAACTAATGTGAAATAAAGCTTTTTTTGGAATTCATCGCCTCCAAGAAGTTTGTGAGTGGGTGTTCAAACACCCCCTAATGCAGACTATAGACAGCTGTGCTTGCCCTACAGTACTGATGCCAAATAAATGAACATTGCTCTAATTAGCAGGACTTTGTATTTTGCTTTAGACAATTACTGTACTGAAGCTTTCGATGTATCTAGGGGTCTTTGTAGATAACACGTTGTCTAATTCTGGGCAGTGTCATTCTGTGGCTACTAAAGCAAATAAAGTTCTGTCTTGTATAAAAAAGGGCATTAACTCAAGGGATGAAAACATAATTCTGCCTCTTTATAGGTCCCTGGTGAGGCCTCATCTGGAGTATGGGGGCAGTTTTGGACTCCAGTCCTTAAGAGGGATATAAATGAGCTGGAGAGAGTGCAGAGACTAAGTGCAACTAAACTGGTTAGAGGGAGGGAAGAGTTAAATTATGAGGGGAGACTGTCAAGGTTGGGGTTGTTTTCTCTGGAAAAAAGGCGCTTGCGAGGGACATGATTAGACTTTACAAGTACATTAGAGGACATTATAGACAAATAGCAGGGGACCTTTTTACCCATAAAGTGGATCACCGTACCAGAGGCCTCCCCTTCAGACTAGAGGAAAAGAACTTTCATTTGAAGCAACGTAGGGGGTTCATCACAGTCAGGACAGTGAGGTTGTGGAATGCACTGCCGGGTGATGTTGTGATGCTGATTCAGTTAATGACTATAAGAATGGCTTGGATGATTTTTTGGACAGACATAATATTAAAGGCTATTGTGATACTAAACTCTATAGTTAATATAGGTATGGGTATATAGAATTTTAATTAAAAGTAGGGAGGGGTGTGTGTATGGATGCTGGGTTTTCATTTGGAGGGGTTGAACTTGATGGACTTTGTCTTTTTTCAACCCAATTTAACTATGTAACTATGTAACTATGTATCCCGTATGCCGTGCCTTTATACAGTCTTCCTCCTCTGATGAAGCACCCAATGGTGCGAAACGCGTCAGGAGGGAGTGGCTTACATGAGGTGTGGAGACAGGGTTGAGACACTGCCATGTGGTATGATATGAATTTATTTATTACAATTTTGTAATTTATAAAATAAATAAATGTCTGTGCATATTTGTTTGATTAATTGCCTTTATACAGTCTCCAGCTATCAGTGCCAGCATCAAGCACAAGCCAGATGCCACCTATACCCTCATGCACCCCTCAAATGCCTTCCCATTGGGAGAAATTGGGGAGCCCCCAACAGATAATGCTGGGAGTTGTAGTCACCAACCGCTAAGGGTTACATATTGGACAGCCCTAATAAGCAAAGGGCCCACAATAACAAGGATCCTTTTGGCCAATCAGCTTTCAAGGTTCAGAATTATGCAAATCCGAGCCCAGATTACTGCTTATATACGTATATACTCCCAACATTTTGGAAATAGAAAGAGGGACAGAAAAATTTTGTGAAAATGTTTTGACCACACCCGTTTTTGTGGCCACACCCCTTAATTGCCATATTTGTTTTACAAAATTTTTCAGGTTATGAAAGTTTGAACACATTTCTGTGGTTTTTATATGTTATTACAGTTTTCTAATGAAGGTGAATTGCCCTTAAAGCTGCAAGTCGGTTTCCCCAAGAGACCTGCTTGTCTTAAATTGTTACCATTGTTTCTTTGCTTATCTTAAATTGTATCTAAGTGCAGCTACTACGTATTCTGGGCTCTCGACCAAAAGCCATTTAAGTTAGAAACTTTGCGTCTTTTTCGAGCTGTTCAGCACAGGAGATCAAAGAGAAAGTCAGGGTATTTCAGTAACAATCTGGGACTGAGGGTTGAGCTGTGAAAATCGGGAATGTCCCACGGAAAATGGGACAGTTGGGCGGTATCATATACTTAATGCAGATATTTTCCCCTTTTAATCATATTTAACTATGATAACCAAAACTCATATTAATTCCAGATTCTAAATTAAAGACGCATTACAAACGACCACTTGTAGCCTCCCTTCTCCATGGTGATTGGTATTTGGGAGATTTAAAGAGCTAGCTTCCAAACCCATTGCCATACTGATGGGCTGCACGTTGCCCCAAAAATTCTGTAGCCCTGGGCCCGGCCCTTTTTGGCTTTTCAACAGATCCGGGCCTAATTACACACTTTCAGCCATGCAGTATAGGAGTTTTATATGCCCATATATTTCCTTGTTTGTCCATGTGATCGATTTATAGGCAATATCTGACTTGTATGTGATCAATGACAACAGCCCGTTCCCAAGAGGATGCTGGGAGTTGAAGTTTGGTAACCCTACAAATTAGCAATCCCTGGTGTATTGTGCCGCTTTGGGAACAGGTTCGGCCTCCGCTCACAGGTAAATTGATTTAAATACATACCCATAATCCTGGCTGCAAATAAAATAATCTGATTTTGGGGAGTAAAACATGGAAATGCTGCACGCTAAGCTGCTTGTGATAGGAAAGGGCACGGCATAATTAATATGCACAAATACTCGCACTGAAGTTTCAATTACTTGCTAAAAAGTAAGATGTTTCCTGGGCTGTAACAGACAGCGCACAGAATGGCTGTTTATTTAGGGCACGCTGTATAATTAGTGATATTCCTCGCATTCTGATAAAACACTGTCTAACTATCGCTCTGCAACTTGTCTTTAGCAGGGAAATATATCCTATCATTAATCAATGTTGATCTCTCATTTCTTTCCCTCGAGCAGGCAGAATAAATATCAGGGCACAGATTGTTGTGCGTATAGAACGTTCCTTCAAAAGCTATTTGCATTGCAATTCAAAAGAGGAGGTGCCATACTGCTTGCCTCAGCCATGCCCTGATCAGAACTTGGGACATTGTTACTGCTGCAGTAGGGCAACATGATGAAAGTAGTAAGATGGCAACAAAAGGGAGGATGGTGACTGTGAAGCAAGGGCAGAACACAAGAGTCCAATTTGACCACAGTAGGGCAAGAGGTAGACGGTAGAACAACATGGTGACGGTAGGGCAAAATGGCAGGTAACGGTAGGGCAAAATGTAGACGGTATTGTAAGATGGTGCCATTAAGGAATGATATAGACAGTAGGGAAAACATTAGACAGTAGGGCAATATAGCGATAATAGGGGAAGGTGGCAACAGTAGGATAGCATCGTCATAACAGAGCAAGATGGCAACTATAGGGTAGGATGGTCATAACAGAGCAAGATGGGAATTTTCGCGGGCGAATATATTCGCCCATCACTATGCATAGTGGTAAAACCAAGGATAGATCCGCTTGTTTGGCACTCTATCCTATCAGTAGTTGCTGAAGTACAACTCAACTCTTCTCTTCTGTGGGGGGGTGGGTGTAATAGAACATCTTCTGGGTCATAGGTAGGACAGTCCTATTTTATGTGAATATCGCAGCTCTGCAAAGTCTGTTTTGCCCTGAGCTAATTCAGTTTCTGCTATTTAATTGAATTTATGATTAGAAGGAAAATCCACCTTATTTCAAGCTTGGATTTCTTTCATTTACATTTATTTCCACTTAGGCTCCATGCACACGTATGTACAGCAGGCGGGTTGATGAACAGTCATTCCCTTGCCTGTGTGTGCATTCATAATCCCCAACGTTGGCCCAACTCACAAATATAGGTCACGATCTGAGTCACCCTTTATAAATGCAATAGGACAAGGGTGCCAGGTGATGCGTGAGAGGAAGAATAGTCACGTATGAGTACAAAGCCTTGGGCTAGAGCAACCTGCCACTCTGGATAACTCTATTGTCCACCCAGTGTTAAGAGACGTCTGTTCAGTGGCCAAACTCTCGTCACAATCTAAATGCCTTTGTCTGTTGTTGTCAAGTATATACTATATGGCCGGACCTGCTGGAACGCAGTCTATTTATTCGGGTAGAATTAATGTGGTTTCTCCCCAGCGTATCCATCTAAATCCCATAAACCATTCATGGGTCATACCATTCGAGACGACAGGAGGGTGCCGGCAGGAACCCAGAATTATTAAATTTTGCAGTTTAAATCCAATTCCGGAGTTTTTTCAATCACATTTGTTTACTTCCTAGGCAAAAGAGGATCTGTCTGACCTTCAGCTTGTCTGTGTTTCCTCTGCAAAGGCACCGGTGTTAGAGACCCAGCAACTCTCGATTCTTGGCATGCAGACAGGGAGTACCTCTTAGACGGAGTTCCACCCTCTGTGATATGACAGCATGCCACACCATTTGCCCACAGGCTTGAGATTCCTCTCTGAGCTGTCTGTACACGGTGCAGGTATTGTCTTGCGTGTTTTGTGTGCCATCAGAAATAAACTGGTAGAAATTGCCTTTTAAAGGAGGATTAAAGGTGCCTGGAGATCCCTTTCCCCCATAACAGTAAGCAGGAACACAATCTGAGACTTTGCCATCAACAAGAAGCAGCGTAACTGCTCCCTTTCCTACACTCAATAGGCCAGTTCTCTGGGAACAAGCCTTGGGTCTATATATTTAAAGGAGAACTAAAGCCTAACTAAAGAATTAGTACATTATGTTTTGTGCTTATGTACCAGCCCAAGGCAACCACAGCCCTTTAGCAGTAAAGATCTGTGTCTCCAAAGATGCCCCAGTAGCTCCCCATCTTCTTTTCTGCTGATTCACTGCACATGCTCTGTCACTTACTGAGCTTAGGGACCCACTCACAATATACAGTACACATAGAATAGAAATGTCACAATATAAGGCTGATTAGTAATTAATACACATAATTACTACATGGCAGCACAGAAACCAGTGCAATTAGCATCAGAATTTAATAATCAGCAAACCTGTAGCATCAGCTTATATTACAGCCAGGGAAGCTCATTTTCTGCTGGATAATTAGTGACGAGCCCTAAGCTTAGCTTCTCAACAGCCAATCAGAGCCCACTGAGCATGTGAGTGTCACAGACACTTTCCAAGATGGTGACCCCCTGTGACAAGTTTGAAGTCCTGGATCATTGCTGCTATTGACAAGCTGAGACTTTAGCCTCGTGCAATAAGTTCACTATATCAAATATGGCATTTTTATCCACATTCATTTTTTAGGGTTTACAGTAGTTCTCCTTTAATCCCTTAGTGGCAACAGGGTGCACTATAAAAGTGCTGTATGGATAGACCCTTGACAGGACCATGTGATGAGGGTAGGCATGAAAAAAAAATAAGTGCTCAACCTGCAGTGCTCCAGCTGTAGCTTAACTACAATTCCCATAACCCCCTGCAGGCAAAGGCTGGACACCCCTATGAGCCCTCATATTATTCTCATATTTTTGTTTGTTCATTTATTTAGTCCCCACTATAATATCATTGTAAAGTGACGTCAAGTGTAACTTTAAATAAATGATGGAGATGATAAATAGAATAGAGTCTTCAGCTGTCAGTGCTGGGAGTTGGGTAACACCGATATATAAAGTGACAATACCGAGGGCATCTTGGCCATATTTGCAATGTTCCTATAAGACCTCTCTGGGCAGCAGAATAGCCCATTCTATGTGCGAATAGCCTGTAGCAGCAGGACAGGGGTTAAACAGGTTTGGAATAAATGGAGGAGGCTGAGAGCGGATTTCCAGGAGCCGCGCACAGAAGGGAAAGATGGCATCTGCCGCACCACAGCATCTGGTTAGTGGGAGATAAGGAGAATACTTGTGTGTGCCACATGCTGTCAGTGGTAACTCTCCGTATAGGGAGGACATTCATTCATAATGGCTGAGAGAGAGAACGATAAATATTCACAGCAGTCGCCCAACTGCAAAACTGAGGTCTCGGCACAAATGGACCCCACTATCTGCCCAACACTTCCCTCTCACCCACCCTCCCTGGATGTAATGGAGTTCTGCCTGAGTGCCTTTCTCACTCATGTACCTACAAGATAGGAGCCAATAAATTACGGTAGGCCAGGTACGGCTAATCTACGGCACAGCAGCTGCTTTTGGACTACATGTCCCAGCATTCCCACGTAAAACCGCTTCTGTTGAGACTTCAAATACATTTTAGGACTTTGCTAACTGAATTGCGGGAGGGACATGTCAGCCGCCTTACCCATGTCATCTGCTACTCCTCTTGTTATGGCGCAAGCGATGGGAAATGGGTGCAGGGACTATGATAGTGGCCCTTATAGGGTCTATGTATTTAATACCCCAGTGGCAACAGACCCTTGGAAGTGCTGGCCGTGTGATACTGCATTAACTCCAGCACCGCCCCTTCAGATGTGCCAGATGCACCACCAATGGAGACAATGAGGCAAATTCACTAAAGGGCGAAATGTCGGCAGAGAACTCTTTGTCACACTTCAGCAAAAATGAGTTACCACTACACTAATTCACAAAAATGCGAAGCTGCGTCCTGGGGACCGAATGCTGGCGACTTTTGTTAGTGTTACTTTGGCAGTGTTTCAAAGCGAAATGACGCTAGAGATTGTTTCTGCCTAAGACATAAGTCTTAGGTCAATTTGAATAGGGCGGGCATTAAAGTCGTATGGACGACTTTATTAGGCGCAAAAGTGGTCACTTTTTATTATAAATGTCCAAGGAACCTGAATAAAGACAAAAGAGATCCTCTAATGCCCTACACATGAGCCCACCCTAAAACAAATGTTCCATGCCCCTCAAATGTCTGGGGAAAAATGGTAACACAAAAAAGTTTATTAGTTAGGACTTTTTTGCAGGCAATCCCGCTTAAAAAAAGGACAAGTCACCAGAGTTTTTACAACTTTAATGCACTTCCGGCAGACAGGATATGATGTCACTGACATCACATTCATATTATGACATCATTGATTGAGGAAGATGTAGCTTCATTTTAGCAGTTCGCCTGGTCTAAGGTGGCCAAGGAAATTCTGATGAAAGAGGTAACGTTCTGTAAAATTCGCATCTTAGTGAACTTGCGTAGTTACGCCCGTTTGCTGGAGCGAAAAGCAGTGTGGCGATAGAGTGCGTACGAACGCTAACGACGGTCCCGTTCGCTAGCAAATTGTTGCCTACGCCTGTTAGTAAATTGCCAATGTCCCTGCGGATGGGATTTCTGGTGAAATGTCTCTAGCGTTAGCCGCTTCGCCCTTTAGTGAATCTGCCCCAATAACAGAACTCTCAGTGCCGGGGCCTGGGACAGATCAGACTCAGTTTTCTGGATTCACATTAGCGCGAGTGTCTGGAGGGCCAATGGGGTGCACTCTTGGTAGTTCCACCCCTAAATAGAGTATAATAATTTATACGGTACAATCCAACTGGCCGATATAGGAAGATTCAGAAGCTGCTGAACATTGTATAAGTGCCCTTTAGTCCATCCAACTACAGCACTCAAACAAGTCAGCGCCATTCTGTGATTCAGAGCACGTTAATTTGTAGAGAGCACCCTATTTTGGCGACCCTTACCTGCCTGGTGAATTGCCAAGGACTCAGCATGTATATATGCTCACATTAAAGCCTCTCCGGGCCAGAAGAACGTATTAAAGACATAAAATGTGCAATTCCATTTGCTGTCAAGCTGCAGCACATAACACTACCATTCAGGAATGCCAATATCGACCCACTATTTGCACCACAAATTGAGCGGTGGAATGATCACTGCAAATACGGTGACATACTGTATATGGACGCGAGGATACAAATGCGGCTTCCGAGGCCGGAAACTCAAGTATAATGGTTTTTTTTCTCTTTCAATATTTAAGTTTCTGGTTATTCGGTGGCTTTGCTCAGCCGCACTAAT
Source organism: Xenopus laevis (assembly GCF_017654675.1). Lineage (NCBI taxonomy): Eukaryota > Metazoa > Chordata > Amphibia > Anura > Pipidae > Xenopus > Xenopus laevis. Next base: position 104,228,329 of record NC_054384.1, on the reverse strand, counting down.
TAGGCTACTAAAGATTTTATACTCCCATAACCGACTTTGTTCTTTGGAAACAACATTCTCTAATAAAATCCACTTTGATTGCAAATAAAAATCTCACGGGAATAGAAACGTTTGATAAGACTCGGGCCAGATGTGGAATCATTATGTGCACCGCGTTACTCCATATTGTCTGCTAATGCCGTGTAATAGGCTTCATCCAGCTGGAAGACCTTTCTACACCTGTGTCCCTTAAAAAATATATACGGCTGCTCTGCAGGAGTGGTGGGGCCATAGGCTATCTCATGTTTTAGAAGCTCTTCTATGGCTTTTGTGAGATGCTGGAAATTGCTATTCTGTAACAGACTTTAGGATGTAACCCCCAACTAAGGCAGTTGTGATAACCAATCCCATCACCCTCTCCTCTCTTGGAATGGTACAATGGAGCTATGTGGTGCAAAATGATATACCTGCACATGCTAGTAAAAATAACCTCTGGAGGAGATCCTGAAGGCCATCTTCTTAGGCAAGACTGTTCAACTGGAGGGCCTAGGGTTGTATGCGGCCCTCCAGAAGATTTGTAGCTGCTCAGGAGCTCCATAGATTTCTTTTGACATCATCATCATTGCATCACTTCAATATAATTGTACCATTCCGCATTTACCATATGGGTTGAGGGATTGATCTTCATGGACTTTTACTCTTTTATCTACCCAACTTAAAGGGATACTGTCATGAACATGTTTTTTCCAAACAGTTAATAGAGCTGCTCCAGCAGACTTCTGCACTGAAACCCATTTTTTAAAGGAGCAAACAGTTTTTTTATATTTAATTTTTTTTTTGAAAATCTGATATGGGGCTAGACATATTGTCAGTTTCCCAGGTGCCCCCAGTCATATGACTTGTGCTCTGATAAACTGCAGTCACTCTTTACTGCTGCACTGCAAATTTGTGAACAAAGTAGCGTTTACCCTTTATAAGTTCTTTAGGTATCTTGTACCCCTGCTTCCATCCAAAGCATCAATCCAATTTCAACAAATGTGGGTAAAGAATACCATAAGGCGCAATACTACTGCAAACTGCACCATCACACGACATGTTTCGAGCTTAAAAGCTCTTTTTCAAGTGTATAAATCTGCAAATTTGAGTGATATCACCCCCTCCTTTCCCCCCACAGCAGCCCATCAGCAGAACAATGGGAAGGTAACCAGATAACAGCTCCCTAACACAAGATAACAGCTGCCTGGTAGATCTAAGAACAACACTCAATAGTAAAATCCAGGTTCCACTGAGACACATTCAGTTACATCAGTGGCGGAACTACCGGGGGAGCAGGGGGTGCGAGCGGGCCAGGGCCCGCACCCCCCTCAGTCCGTTCGATAAAACGTTGTCTAATTCTGGGCAGTGTCATTCTGTGGCTACTAAAGCAAATAAAGTTTTGTCTTGTATAAAAAAGGGCATTAACTCAAGGGATGAAAACATAATTTTGCCTCTTTATAGGTCCCTGGTGAGGCCTCATCTGGAGTATGGGGGCAGTTTTAGACTCCAGTCCTTAAGAGGGATATAAATGAGCTGGAGAGAGTACAGAGACTAAAGGTGGCCATACACGGGCCGATAAAAGCTGCCGACAGACCGTGTCGGCAGTTTATTGGCCCGTGTATGGGGCCCCCCGACGGGCTTCACCGATCGAGATCTGGCCGAAAGTCGGCCAGATCTCGATCGGATGGGACAGAAAATCCCGTCGGATCGCGGCCGCATCTATTCGTTGATGCTGTCCCGCGATCCAACCGCCCGTTTGGGCATCGTTAGGATCCGATCGTTGGGCCCTAGGGACCACGATCGGATCAGCCCGATATTGCCCACCTCAAGGTGGGCATATCGGAGGGAGATCCGCTCGTTTGTCGACATCGCCACACGAGCGGATCTCTCCATGTATGGCCACCTTAAGTGCAACTAAACTGGTTAGAGGGAGGGAAGAGTTAAATTATGAGGGGAGACTGTCAAGGTTGGGGTTGTTTTTTCTAGAAAAAAAGGCGCTTGTGAGGGGACATGATTAGACTTTACAAGTACATTAGAGGACATTATAGACAAATAGCAGGGGACCTTTTTACCCATAAAGAGAATCACGTACCAGAGGCCTCCCCTTCAGACTAGAGGAAAAGAAGTTTCATTTAAAGGAACAGAGTAGGGGGTTCATCACAGTCAGGACAGTGAGGTTGTGGAATGCACTGCCGGGTGATGTTGTGATGCTGATTCAGTTAATGACTATAAGAGGGACTTGGATGATTTCTTGGACAGACATAATATCAAAGGCTATTGTGATACTAAACTCTATAATTAGTATAGGTATGGGTATATAGAATTTAATTAAAAATAGGGAGGGGTGTGTGTATGGGGCTGGGTTTTCATTTGGAGGCGTTGAACTTGATGGACTTTGTCTTTTTTCAACCCAATTTAACTATGTAACTATGTAACTATGTGTAAACAGTGTAATTTAGAAATAAAAACTACACCATAAAAATCATGACAAAATCCCTAGAGTGGGTTGGTTGTTAACTGACCCACTGCATGGAACATTTGAAAGGTTCTGCTTTAGAGAAAACAAATGAGAATATTCTCCCCAATATCCAACCACATACTGTATACTGAAGCATATTCAAGGGGAAGTTACTGGAATGCTCAATGCCCTTCACAAGATATCTTGTAGATTACTATCACTTCCCAAGACTATCAAACCTCAGAATATGTTCTGTGCCTTTAATGAACTCTGTTTGCTGTGGCCTGCTTGGGATATACAGTATCATAGTGTAAGTTCTGTTGCATGTCTGCAGGCAAATGAAAAGTACATCAATAGACCAAAAAATTGGTGCCATGTTTGTCTACAGATAATGGAAAACGACACCAGTTTAGCGAATTCATTCTCAGGCGGTAAAACGTGGAAATTTGCTGCAAATCCATGCCTGCCGTATTTATTCGCCCATCACTAGTAGACAAAGGAAAATGGCACCTGCTATGTCTGTAGCATCTGTAGACAAACACTGCCCACACACCTCGCAGGCCTTTCTCCAACCCACAAGGCTCCAGAGCATTTGCAAATCATCTGATTAAATGGCAGCGATTGAAGGTTTCGGAGATGAATAATACCGTGGCTTTTATCCTCGCCAAACGCACAGACAGATGAAAGCCTCTCCGGCGCAGGCATGTGGTCTCCGATCGCAGGCAGTGGAACGTAACAGAACGCAAGTGTTCGATTCACAAATACAAAGGAAACAACAAAGTAGTGTATTAAACTCGCCTCTCCTGACACCGAGGGCTGGCTTCATCGACAGCATATAAAGCAATCGCGCCCTCCGTTACACCGACTCCACTCACATGGCAGCACCGTGATAACAGGGGCATCAAAAGGGGCATTTCAGCTTTAAAATTAAGCAACAAACATGTAATGACCTAAAACTTTATTGGTAGCAGGTTAGCAATTGTAGCCCCTATGTTCATAAATCAGCCATCTAGTCCTTAAAGGGATACTGTCATGGGAAACTTTTTTTTTATCAAAATGAATCAGTTAATAGTGCTGCTCCAGCAGAATTCTGCACTGCAATCCATTTCTCAAAATAAGAAACAGATTTTTTTATATTCAATTTTAAAATCTGACATGGGGCTAGACATTTTGTCAATTTCCCAGCTGCCCCCAGTCATGTGACTTGTGCCTGCACTTTAGGAGCGAAATGCTTTCTGGCAGGCTGCTGTTTTTCCTTCTCAGTGTAACTGAATGTGTCTCAGTGGGACATGGGTTTTTACTATTGAATGTTGTTCTTAGATCTACCAGGCAGCTGTTATCTTGTGTTAGGGAGCTGCTATCTGGTTACCTTCCCATTGTTCTTTTGTTTGGCTGCTGGGGGGAAAAGGGAGGGGGTGATATCACTCCAACTTGCAGTACAGCAGTAAAGAGTGACTGAAGTTTATCAGAGCACAAGTCACATGACTTGGGGCAGCTGGGAAATTGACAATATGTCTAGCCCCATGTCAGATTTCAAAATTGAATATAAAAAAATCTGTTTGCTCTTTTGAGAAATGGATTTCAGTGCAGAATTCTGCTGGAGCAGCACTATTAACTGATTCATTTTGAAAAATTTATTTTTTCCCATGACAGTATCCCTTTAATGTTCAGCAGATGGAGATTCCATTCCCATTCCCTGCACTATATCCCTGCTCGCTGTCCTCCAAGCTGTTCATATTAAAGAGCCGTCGTCATTTCCGACCTGATCTGCACCCAGCAGTCGATACAGAGCCTGACAGGTCAACTGGGAAGTGCCATTACTTTCTCCCGCTCATCATACATCCCCTGATACAACCAGGCTTGCTGCTGCCTTGCTCCACTTGCCCAGCCTTATTCATTTTACATCAAGTTCAAGAATGTGTTCGTTTTAAGAAAATCAATCAGCTTATACTGAGGATTTACCTTCCTTGTTGCAGGTTTTCTGCACTGCTGGTTCTGATTCCTGTAGCTGTACCTGGAAGCGAATTGACTTCTGCTACAGAACCAGTAAACAGAAAAGGGTTAAACAAAGACTGGTTTTAATAGCAAATACATTTATACGTAACAGTAAAATCATTGGGGGGAAAAAAAGGAACAGCAATGGGCAGACAATAAGGGTTTACCCCTAATTTCATCTGTCTTTAAATATCTCAGGCTGCCAGAGCGATGCAGGGAGATGTAGCATTACACCAACCATGGGCCTGATATATAATCCAAAATTTTGGGAATGGGAAATAAAACCCACAGAGGGAGGGGGGACTGTGTATAAAGCGTCTCAGCAATGTGTATATGACACTGGTAGGCGGCGGATAAACATCTCAAACCTGGGCCGGGGAATGACAGAGAGCCTATATATCAGCGCAGAGATATATGTTGTGCCTGTCAGGCTACGTACTTATAAAGATAGCTTGTCCTGCGCTGTCACTGACAAATTACACGGTATCCTTATAGCGGGGCCCCTTCAGCCTGATGTACAGCAGGGAAATGATATACACGGACAGGGTGGTAAACACAGCTCCACTTAAATCCACAATAACTAGTAATGAAAATCTGCTGACAGGCCGCATGAACTAGTGGGGACAGCACTGTCTTCAATGCTCCAGGTCTGTTCACCAGCCAACGCTCCAGTGCAGCCATAATTGATAAAGAGTTTACTAAAGGGGTCCTGCACCCAAAAAAAAAAACATTCTCAATGGCTGTTTATAAATGTAACGTCTATTAAAAGCTGTATTTGCCTGTTTACATCCTCCATGCTGCTGGTATGGGATCCGTTATATGGAAACCCGTTATCCAGAAAGTTCCGAATTACATAGGCCATCTCCCATAGACTCCATTCTAATCAAACAATCCAAATCTTTAAAAATGATTTCCTTTTTCTCTGTAATAATAAAACAGTAGCTTGTGCTTGATCCCAACTAAGATATAATTAATCCTTATTGGAGGCAAACTCATCTTATTGGGTTTGTTTAATGTTTACATGATTTTCTAGTAGACTTAAGGTCTGAAGATCCAAATGACTGAAAGACCCATAATCCGGAAAACCCCAGGTCCCGAGCACTTTGGACAATAGGCCCCATACCTGTACTGAAACAATGTAGCAGAAACCAGTTGACAAACTAACTTGAAGGAGCCATAACCACAGAACATTTACACCCCTGACCCATCTAATTGCATTTAAGTGCAATTAGATGGGTCATGGGTGTAAATGTGTGGCCCAGGTCCCCCAACAAAAAATTATTCGGGCCCCCTCCATCCCATACACAAAGTCTTCTCTTAGTCTTTTTCTGAAGGCCCCTTTTGCCCCACGTGTGGTCTTACCATACATGTTATTTTCATTTCAACCCTGCCATGAATGAGATGATTATGTATCTGGTAAAACCCACACCCGACCTGAAGCCATCCTCCCTCCACCTGCCTGTGGAGGGAGGGTGCCTTGCCCGTCCTGCCCCGCCGATGATGTCACAAAAGGGGTGGGGCAAGCAGGTGCGTGGCTATAAAAGCGGAAGTTGGAAGCCCCCAGTGTAAGGTGGCAGGTGGGGAGAGCATGAAGAAGAGCTCGACCCGGACCCGCCCACCACTCGCAAATGTGGGTACACGGACGGCCCGAACCCGCCCAACCCACAGGTATTGGGCCGGCCCGCACATCACTATTATCTGGGGATGGCAGTTTATAGGGTAAGCTCCACCATAAAGCCCTACAGTAATTTAGCTGGCGTTGAACCTATTGTACGTAAGAGCAATGACAATAGTGCTTTTGGCAGACAAAGACATACTCCCGGCACCCCACAGATGGGCGATTGTCACCTCACACTATAGGCTCAACCATGCAAGGCTACTTAATTATGATATCAACATTACAAATTATTAAACCACGGGTTGATACAAAACACTGCGTGCAGCCAGAAATCTTGAATGAGGCGCGGGCCAACTTCAGCGCTAATGGACCGTTTAACTTTCCATGCTAATTTTTTTAGTTAATTTTTAGGGGGCTCGCTCGGCTTTCATTCATTGGATGGGGGGGGGAGCGTCTCTCTCTCCCATGGAAGAAGCAGAAGAGGAGAAGAGAAAAGATAAAAGAAGCTTAAAACAACGTGACAATGAACTCCATGCGAGTTACAGATTAAAGGAGATGCCTACAGTATTTAGCAGGAGTCAAATCAGTTGGACATTAATTATATAAATATGTTAACTCTCTCATTAAAAATATATATATTTCTAGTACACAAACAGTTTTACCTCACTCCCAAGCTCCTGGCAAAACCAGCAAATCATGATATAACCCAGAACCTTTTGTTTAAATCAACTAATGGCTCTTCATTCTGGTATCTAGCTACAAACCTCTGCCAATCTAACGACTCTCATGGGCCATGAATAGCTTGCACTTGATTAAAAAAAAAAAACATAAAAAGCACCATCGGCTAATAACTCAGCCAACATGAGACTTAAGAACATTGAAAAACTGGCAGCATCATTCAAATATTGTGAAGTGGTGTTAGAAAGGACTGGGACAACCATAAGTGTCCCCAGATATGAGGTGGGAGAAGATTGTTCTACAACAGAAATTCCAAGACTCCCCGTTTCAGGTACAGGGGTAGGAGCAGGGATGGCTGGAAGCTAGCACTCCCTAAAGGTGGCCATACATTGACCAAATACTCTTCAGTATGCAATCAACTTAGAGATATACACAGTATGGACATCTTTCATTCAGTCTAGCCAACAGTGGGAACCATCAGGACAGTAGAAGATGAAGAGGAGCAAGGAGTCATCTTCACTTCCTTCTTTGCCAGTGCACCATGCACTAGCCGGCATAATACACTGGCCAATTTTCAAACCTCCCCAGTCAACAAACTGTATTCATAGTACAAAGGATTACTTAAGTCTTTGGGTAGTAGGCCAATCCTGAGAGGAACCAAGTACAGCAGTCGGAGGGAAAGGGATGGAAGTGGAGGGAACAAGAAACTTTATGGCTATGAAACACTCTGAAAGGAAAGGTTGGTGCTACATTATAGCACCAACGGGTAGGCAGAAGAGGCATTTGCCTGTGCCTTGGGGCACAATTAGAGGGGGTGTGAGGGAGCAGAGATTTTCAGTGGTGAGCAAGTAGTGAACATGCAGACCAAGTGGCAAAGGGTCTGGGATGTTGTGGAGACCAAGTGGTAAAAAGGAGGGCAAGCAAAGAAGGTGGTGGTGCTAAAGTAGAGAGCTAGCCAAGGAGCATTGCCTTGGGTGCTAATATCTCTTGGCCCATCTCTGTCATCCTCTTCAACTGAAAATACTTAAAGTCAAAACAAATAATGACTGTCAGTTGCCTCCTAGGTGACAATCTATGCACCATTAGATATAAGATGATAAGATAGGTATCTGTAATACACAGAAGGAATTGGTCATGCAGCAGGGCCCACTGGGAAGGAGTATGCCCAGAACCATCTTGCTTACTATAAACACCCCATCTAGAAATATATGAGATGAGATTAACAAATAGCTGTACCTTTAGGAAAAGGGTGCCCACCCTAAAAGCAGCTCTAGGAAACCCGGAGGGCCCCTACACTCCTGCAGGTTTCAGTTTAAACTCAAACTTGATTCATTTGGAGATTACGCTCTGAATGCAAATGATGTGGCCCCAAATACATAAGTAATCTGACAACATATTTTCTGCCCTTTTAGGGATCAGATCAAACCAAGAAATAAAATGAGTTCTCACAAAGGCAAAAGCGCTGACAGTGGAAAGTTGATATTCAGTATTGAGTACGTAGTCGCAGCACACAAGTTGGAGACTGAGATCTTCGGTAACATGAAAAGCTGTCAGAGTGTTGGATAAAGGCCAAGGTAGACTTTCAGAGTGAGCTGTAAAAGAATTTCTTCTGCTACACGGCTGCCTGGTATTTATCATATAAAAGTGGCAGATTTTTTTAATACATTAAAATCCCTTTAAAGCTGGGAGGTAGATGTGCCGACATAACAATGCAGGAGTTGGTACGGACGGGAACATCACTCTGCCTGCAGATTGGAGGGGCCCGGGATTCTGCTTATTTGTGTTTACTTGGTTTTCATGTTCCAAGCAAAGGTTTATGCCGAACGCTAGAGTGCTATCAGCGGGCAAATGTACCGGCAGCTGGTATCATGTCAGCAGACTTGTTAGGATTATTTGATTTTCTTGTAAACGAGAAGGCTTGGTAGCTTGTACACAGGAGACATTGGCATCTAACTACATATAATGTGTGGATTACTGTGCTTAAAGGAGGATGATCCAACCTGTGACCTGTTGTTCAACTACAACTTCGACAGCCTTCGACAACTGAAGGTCTGCAGGTTGTATAACAGTGATATACACTGTACAATCGAGCCCCCATGTCATCATCTTTGCCTAGTGTCAATTTGTTTCCCAACTGTCACCACCTTGCCCACCTACTGGCATCTTCGCCTACGGATCAAGCTCTAGCATAACCATATTCTCCTATGTTGCCTTCTTGTCCTAGTGCCATCATGTTATCCATTGCCATCAAGCTCTACTGTGATCATATTGCTCTACTGTCACCGCCTTGAACTAACATCAATATCTTTCCCTAGAGTCAACATTTTACTTTAATATCATTCACCATCTATAATGCTATAGTAACCATCTTACTCTACTGACTGCATCTTAGCCTATCATAATCATCTTTTCCTACTGTTACACCGTTGACCTAGTGTCACCATTTTTTTAGGGTTGCCACTATACTATGCTATCATGATCTCACCCCAGTGTAACCATAATTCTTAATTGCCCTCCTCTTGTCCTAGTGTCACCATCTTGCCCAAGAATCACTATTTAACTCTACTGAGTCCACTTCAACTTGACTGAATGCTTTCTTGCTCTACTATCTCCATCTTTTCCTAATTTTGTCATCTTGCCCTTGTGTCACCATCTTTCTTTACTGTCATTATCTTGCCCTAGTGTCAGTGGGGCTCATTTATCAACACTGTCTTGACCTATTATCCCCACTTAGCTCTACTAACCTCATCTGGTCCTAGTGTTGCTATCTTGCTCTACTATATCCATCTTTTCCTACTTTGGTCATCTTGCCCTTGTGTCCCCATCTTTTATAACTCTAGTGTCCCTGTCTTGCCCTACTGTTAGCACCTTGCCCTAGTGTCACCATCTGGCTGCACTGTTCCCCTCTTGCCCTGTGGTTGCCATCTTGACACAATGTCCCCCTATTGCACTAGTGCGAGCCAACATCAGTATTGTTGCATACTTTCTCTACTGTTGCCATCTTGCCCTGGTGCCATATTGTTGTACCATTTCCCTCTTGCTCTACTTTCACCATCTAGTTATACTATATTTTCTATAAACCTCACCCAACCTTCCATAAAATTGTTCTATGGGTCCCAAACCTGTTGCCGCATCTGCACCCCCTAAAGAAAGTAAATTTAGCTCCCGAGCAATATACAGTCCCCCGAGTTGTACCATGAGTTCCAATTGAACTATCAAGGTTTGAATACATATTCTCAGAGTAATTAAAGGAGCTATTTGACATTGAACCAATACCTTATGCAATGTCTTTTGAACCCATATGTCAATTTCATACTGAAGAGTACGGGCCAGTGTATGGTCTACGAAATGCCACCCATTTCTGGTGAGTCCTAGACACATTTGTGTTTAAAAACGACAGTAACAAAATTTCATAGTACTTTAAAAATAATGATAATTAGGGATGAGCAGAATCGTTATGGCTCAGTTTTTAACTACTGCTCCCAGCCCGTTGTGAAGGCGTCAGGTTTCCGCTCTTTTTACTATAATATTTAATATTTATAGATCCCTGGGTTTCTCAGGTAAGGGGTATCCCAAGGTTTGTTCATCACGCTAGAAGCGAAGCCTACGATAAACAAGTAATATTAAAACACTGACCAAAAATAATAATTCCCCCTTCTGTGAGCGTTGGCTTTTTAATTATGATAAATCCAGTAATAAGGGAAAGTGAAATGCAATTTTAAAGTTCAGAATCCATTTTTTAAAATACCAGTTAGGTGTCTGCATCCAAGAGGAGGCATTAATAAGGATCATGCATAATGGATGGGCTGAAATGTGAGGGGAAAAAAATGCGTATTTATCGATAAACTGTAATGTTAATGTAGCAAGCCTAGGGAGAAATTGGGGTCAATATAAGAAGCGCACCTTCCTAAATAACCTGAGAGGTGGGTCCTTTTACCTGCTATGTAGGTTCCAAAGAAAATACAGAATTTCTTATGGGAAAATAATTGCTCCGTGCCCATATCTGACCTGCGGGGTGTTTAATACAAGAGACACTGTTCCCAGGAGCCCAAACAGCTGAGCACTTTGTTATAATGACTGCAAAGAACATTCTGAATCCACAGGAACAAAATGCCAGGGGTACTAACTAAGCAGGTACCAGATGGGGAGCATTAAATGGCAGTTTGGCTAAGGGCATGCAGGGTTACTGCTCAACAACTGTGCACCAATGACATCCAGCCGGCAGTTGCTCAACTACAGATATCAGCAGGGATGCTGGGAGTTTAAAAGTGAAGCTGGCCCTGACATTGATTTCCAATATCTTATAAGTATTTGATCAGATATAGATCAGGAAGGCTGGAAAGTCCTATTGCATGCCTATCACAGGACACTCCCAATTTTGACAACTCAACCGGCAGTCCCGGATTGTTACTGAAATGTCGCGACTTTCTCTTTGATCTCCTGCACTGAACAGCGAGAAAAAGATACAAAGTTTCTAATACTGAGAGCTCGGAACACGTGGCAGGTGCACTTAGATACTTTTGTAACAATTGAAGATACGCAAAGAAACAATTGTAACAATTTAAGACAAGCAGGTCTCTTGGGGAAACTGTGACTTGCAGCTTAAAGGGCAATTCACCTTTATTAGCAAAACTGTAATAACACATAAAAACCACAGAAATGCGTTCAAACTTTCATAACCTGCCAAGTTTTGTAAAACGAACGTGGTAATTAGAGGGTGTGGACACGATACACACGCCAAATCTTTTTGTCTCTATTTCCAATATGTTAGGCAGTATGCTGTTGGATAAGGGCTCCAGACTTTGCACCTCTCCTATATGATGCTATATTGTTAACCTGGGGGTCTACCATTCAGGGAAAGATTGCTCTATAGAAATTAAATAACATAGGTAGAAGGGTCAGACACAATTATATGGCCTCCTACAGGTTGGACACAGCAGGGGGTTGCGTTTCACATTCAGAACTGCACTGCACATTCAGCTGTGAAGGGCAAAGCACTTATGGATAGTGATGGGCGAATTTGCGCCGTTTCGAGAATTTCGCGCAAAATTCGCGAAACGGCGAAAAATTCGCGAAAAGGCGCCAGCGTCTAGTTTTTGACGCCGGCGCCCGTTTTTTGACGCTGGCGAATTTTCACGGGCGTTTCGCAAATTTATTCGCTGGTGGCGAATCGCGCAAATTCGCGCCTGGCGAATAGATTCGCCCATCACTACTTATGGAGGTGCATAGTTTCCCGTCCATGCCCCTGAAATGTAAGCCAGGGTTCTTGCATCCCAGCTAGGTCCTCTATCTCCAGCTGTTACAAAACTACAACTCCCACCAACAGCCCCAGGATAGCAATTAGCTGCCCACATCCTCAGCACACGCGCAGTGCCATGGAAAAATCACCGGGCATAGGAAGAGGCAGCGTATCTGTGCCAGGCAGTGTGCATCCATGTAAAACACATTATCTCTGTATTATATGCAGAGCATTTACCCATATGGTGAGGTTAAGGCAACCTCAAAGTATCAATTAGTTTCTGATTGCAAGTGACCAACCGACTGCCAGCTCCGGCACAGCTCCGCTAGGAGAGAGAGGGAGAGATGGAAGGGAAAGGCAGATAGAAGGAGGATGTAGACGGAGAACAAACAGAGCTCTGTAGGAAAGCCTCCTCCCCAGTGAGTCGTATAAAAGAGAGCTATAATCTGCAGGCCGCTGGAAGAGCGTGAGGGAAATGTAGAGCGTCTTTGCTTCCCCCTAACAATTCCATGCTCTGCACTCTTTACCCCCACTGCTATGCTATTCTCCCTCACCCCAGTGTTTTGCAATTCTTCCTCACTTCATCACTATTCAATTCTCCTGCACCCCACTATACTCTATAGGCCTCCTTCATCCCACTGCTCTGCAATTCTCCCAAACTACCCTCTCACTACAGTGCTCTGAAATTCTTCTTCACCCCACTACTCTGCATTCGTCCCTCAACCCATTGCCCTGCACTCATCCTTCACCCCACTGCTCTGCACTCATCCTTCACCCCATTGCTCTGCACTCATCCTTCACCCCACTGCTCTGCACTCATCCTTCACCCCACTGCTCTGCACTCATCCTTCACCCCATTGCTCTGCACTCATCCTTCACCCCACTGCTCTGCACTCATCCTTCACCCCACTGCTCTGCACTCATCCTTCACCCCACTGCTCTGCACTCATCCTTCACCCCATTGCCCTGCACTCATCCTTCACCCCACTGCTCTGCACTCATCCTTCACCCCATTGCTCTGCACTCATCCTTCACCCCACTGCTCTGCACTCATTCTTCACCCCACTGCTCTGCACTCATCCTTCACCCCATTGCTCTGCACTCATCCTTCACCCCACTGCTCTGCACTCATCCTTCACCCCACTGCTCTGCACTCATCCTTCACCCCATTGCTCTGCACTCATCCTTCACCCCATTGCTCTGCACTCATCCTTGATCCCACTTCTCTGCAATTTTTTCTCATCTCGCAGTTCTGCATTCCTCTCTCACTGCCCTTCTCCTCTCAAAACTCAAGGCTCTACACACCTGCCACGTTCATCACTTTCCTATCACACATCCACTTCTGCACACTTACCTATTAATATCATCTCATACACTCCTGCTCTGCACTCCTCTTGCACATTGCATAATGTAAGCGCATCATACTAGACGTATACACAGATCCAATGCATTTCTACTTCTGAAACTATAGACACAATCCCTACCCCCTATCCCATTCCACCAGCCAATCTCTTCATTTCATCATCCCCAAGATCTTCCTCATCCTCTCTTTGCCTTGTTCCCGGGTGCAGTGCTATAGGCAGCTGAGGGCTCCTTTGAAGCCAAGATGTTTGCTTTACAGACAGATGCTAACAGGCATGAAGCATAACCTTCAAATAACCTACCCCCAGGCATGACCAACCTTATTATTGGCAAAGTATCTTCTCATGACAGAACCAAGTATAAATATATTCCACATTTGTTACCAAACAGAGGACAAAGGACCTGAAGGTCTCTAGGTCCAGTTGTGCTCTAGCTCCCAGCAGCCTCAGCAACATATTGGCCGGGGTAGTATGCACAGATCTGCAGTTTAATGTCTGCCGAATGCCAGACAGTGGAGAATGACCCGTAGATCTCTAGGTTCAGTTGTGCTATTGCTCCCAGTAGCCTCAGTGGCATGTTGGCTTGGAGAGAAGATCGACAGTTCCATTACAGATGCCACGTGACTAACAATGGGCCACTTTTGGACTGGAGATTGTATATGTTTCAGAATAACAGCAGAAGACTGTGTACTGTAGGACATACCTCCAAACTGTCTTGGCCAAGGCTATCTTTTGTGGTGGTGGAACCTGAAAGATTCAGATTGTGTGGGAATCCTTCAGCTGTTCTTTTACTCCCAGCTCTCCTTCGAGGCCTTCACCTGTCAGGGGTGCACTTAAACAACTAAATAAATAAAGGTCCCTAGGACACTAATGTAGGTGGTTTTTGACATCATCCTTTCCTACTATTATCACCTTGCCCTAATATACCCACAATCGTTTGCAAAATATCCCCACTTATTGAAAGCGCCCATATTAATGACATTAAAGTGGCAAATAGAGAGCAAAATACAGAGCTTATTTTCCTACTCTGCCTAATAATATTTTCCTCCACTTTGAAGGGAAAAGCAGCAGTGAAACTGGCACACGTCCTTCCCAACGCAAGCTTCTCTCAGCTCCGACTTACCCCCTGCCATAAATAATATTACATTTAAATCCTTTTAATCTTATCACAGCCTAAGCTTGTCCAATCAATTAAATCCTATTATAAATCCTAATTACACCTCATATAAGTGTGGATAGGACAGTTGAATTAGCTCACGCAGTTATACTGTATATGAGTTATTGTCTGTGTTCATTGTAATGACGAGATGACACCCTGTGTAGTACAGACGGACGCTTCCAATTCCTCAATCCACCTGATTTCCAGCCAGCGCTAATCTGCTCTTTAACACCAGTGTTAACTCTACATATACACGGCCAAGCCTAAAAATAAATGGCTGACGGATGAGAAACTTTATAAAAACCCACTTTGTTACCTCTTGCGCTCTATACAGCTGCAATATTTGGGGCCCATAATCAACCATGGGAAATATAAACATTCTATTTCAGAGTTGAAGCTGTGATTGGCCTACTATAATCTGTATAGCCATTTTTTCGGGTAAAACCAATGGGTACCCTGTCTTACCAGTTATACATTGATCAGAGTCGGTCTACAATTCCCAGCCTTCTGCTGGTAGTGGAAATGCTGGGAGTTGCTGGCACTGTATGATCCTAATTTATATGCAGCAAATATAAAATAGTTAAATGATCCTTTGCACTTCGCTTTGCACATCTCCTGCAAACTACCTACTCCACAGAACCAAAGACGTGAAAAGCCAACGCAGCAGGTTTTCCCTCTAGAAGACCTGGGGATACTTAAGAAATAGCTAGAGGCAACATGTTTTTATGTTATGCAATGAATCACACAAATGAATGGATTTACATTTTATGAGCTCTATAAAGTCAACATCATAGCAACCAATTAACTGCATTGGTGGAGCTATTCTGTATAAATCCATCTTCCCTAGAATCCAGTAAATATGGAAATGTTTACCATTACTGGTCAATAATCGGAATAATAAAGAGCTAGGGGGAAAAAACGATGGTAGATGGAGTGATAAAGAGAGTAGAGCAGAGGTTTTCAAAGCTCTTGGTACCAAGCTCCGCTTTAGCTCCAGCGGGTGCACCCATCACAATAAAACTTTGATGCACCAATAAAACTGGTATAGTAATATTATATTCATTTGTAGCCACACACAAGTGTCTTGGTTCAGGACTAGTGATGGGCGAATCTGACCTGATTTGCTTCAACAAAAAATCACGAAACAAGAAAATTCTGGGCGACAACATTTTTTTTGACGTGTGACAAATTGCGCAACAAACCCCTTAGATTCTATGGCCATCATTCATTTTCACGTCTAAACTTTTTGAAAAATTGCACTCATCCCTATTCAGGAATTCTTCAGGAATTCACCCCCATAATCCCTTTCTTCGACCCTAGAAAGCACACTAAAGTTCCATGAGCCAAAAGCAGACCCAAAGATCCTTGTTTAACACCTAAAAGTGTTGCCTTTCTAGACCTGCAGAAACCAACTGACTTTTCCAAATCCTCTGCTTATAAATCAAGTTCCAGTAGGCAGACGTTTCATTTTCATTTTTACCCCTTGGCACAGGAGAACTTTGCATACACTCTCAGGTACTGGCAGCAGCACCCCAAAAGCAACAAAGAAAAATAATTGGGATTTTATTAGGATTTGTTCAGTTCCATTTTCTTTGAACTTGGAATTTTCAGTTTATCTTAAGCTTCCAGTTCTGGTAGTCGTGTTCGCTGTTCTTTCTGGCTTAAAATTTGGTTTAAGGTGGCCATAGACGTAACAATTACGATCTTTCTTGGTAAAGCTCTTTCCAAGAAAGATCGTTTGTTTCAATACACACGTGTAGAGCTGAATTGTCAGATATACAGAGAGAAACAATGGAATTCTACCTGTATCTGACCATTCAGCACTAACAATGGCCGATATTCAGATATTTGGGTGCCCGATCAAAATTTTCCGTCCAGCCCGATCGACAAGCTGACCGTTATCCAAGTCTTCTACCGATATCGGTCGGCTCGTTTCCCACCATACATGCACCGAATATCGTGCAAAAATTAGTTTTGTGCAATATTATCTGTGCGTCTATGGCCAACTTTAGGCGAGTAGAAAGACCATGTCCTACACATGCAAAGGCTGTTTAGCCATATTTAAGGATTCACATCATCTGCCATTAACTTTCCAAAAAATAAGAATGTCTGCATCCCACACAGATCCCAACCTCCCTTCCTACCTATGAGTGTGATGAGAAGGTCCTCTGACAATTTCAGATGAGAAGCTGGAAGAATTGGCACTAACCTCTAACCAGTAATTTTAAATAATGTAGCCTTTTATCGGCCAACTGCATAACAACCCCTACCACCACCACTTTCTCTTTCAACCACTATAATGGTCCACCTCAATCTTTTCCAGCATTTACTCATCATACAAGATGCAACTCTCCATATTGTCCCAAAACCCTATCATATCCAATCTCTGATTCTCTTTCATTCTATACCTAAGTCAGGCATCTTCCCGCACTCTTTCTTTTATTGAGCAGAGACGACTGTGTGAGCCTGACTGTGCAATCTCTCCTAGGGTATTCCGAGCTGTTAAATTTGTAGGATTGCATGCGAGACATATCAATCATATCTGCCTGCTTCTCTTTTTTAACTGAAAAAGATTTCTTTAATAAAAAGTTATTTAAAAATACATTTTCTCTATATTAAAACTGCACGGAAGCCTAAATCCTGCAAAAGTCGCCATCCTCGTACTTTTATTGAAACCAGTCATTTGTATAATGCACTTGGAATGACATAGAGTAAAAGATAAATTCCAATTAATCTTCACCATAACAAACTGTGATTGGGTTACATACTACTGGAGACAAGGACTGAATCAGAATTGGTTTATACCAGTAATTGAGTAATAAACTGATAAATGGGATGTTATGACACTCCCCCAAATAACAGGCCATGCCCACATCTACGCTAAACATAATCCCCCTTAATCAAGCCTTACCCCAATTGCTTTGTGCTTTGTGCAAGTGGGTTTAGGCTGTAGGATTCTGTAGGTTGACCAAAGCTCTAGGCTTGCTAGTTCAATATCCATGATCAACATACTGTACAGAAATATATATATATATATATATATATATATATATATATATATATATATATATATATATATATATATATATATATATATATATATATATATATATATATATAATTCTGGCCCTGATTATATGGATCATTCTATTAATGGATGATTCTAATTTTTGTAATCCTGAATTACTCCATCCCACTCCATGCTTTACCATGCTTCCTCCTTCATCTTTCTTACCACATAGGCTTTTTCAGGGTTGAGTCTTGGTGCAAAGGCAAGATGATACTACCATTTCCCTCATTCCGCTGGATTATATTTCATTCTGTTTCATTATCTTCAGTTAATATTACTATTTATATGTACATTGAGACCCAAGTCCCTTCCCCTAAGTATTACATAGTCATGTCAGTGCATATGATTTGTAGATCAAATGGAACAGAAAGCTCTGTATAAATATTAACATATATATATATATAAAGAGACGCAGTTACTGAAGGTGTAAATAGTAGTATTTGCACATCTATATGGAAATGGTTTCAGAAGCATTTTACATTGTATTAGCAGGTACTTTCCTTGGAACACACAGAAATCATTTATGTGGCTTTATTCTAGAAACCGTCATCCAAAGGCCAGAGCCATGGCACGGACAAGTTTAAAATGCGGAATATTAGCCACAAGTAAACCTCTAGTGTATGAGAATCAAAAGGAAGGGTAGGGTGCCGACATGCTTTGAGCTTTATTCTGCAAAGACCCTTCCAGCTGGTGCACCCACCACAATTGCACCTTGATGCACCAATACAACTCACATATTAACATTATATTGCTCTTCTGCACTAGTGCTGTATTTCTGGACTTTTTCAGTTTCAGCTACTATGTTATCATAGTAGGTATGGTGGCTCCAAACTTAAAAACAAAATGCTTCCCATCTCTACCACCCTACCTACCTGAACCCATTAGCAGGACTTTCCAAGCATGGTTTAAACAATAGATGAAACCTTGGATGAAAACTCTGAATGCCTAAGGTCATATGCACATCAGTAGAAGTCTGCCCAAGGTTTGTCCAATATTTGGCCGACCTCTGGAATGCTGATCGAGTACAAAGTCACTCTTTAACGCCTGGCGATCAACACTATAGTGCCTATAGATCTAACACTGGCAATGGGCGCTGTCTCTTCACGCAACGCAGCGAGCTCAGTCGCCCGTCTCAATCAGTCCTCGTTACATCTCCAATCAATAACAATAAGAAATGACCGAGCAAGCACAACTAATTGGTATTTAAATAGCCTGCATTTCCAGAGGCCTACAAGGCATATTCAACAAGGATTTTAATTTTCAGATGACAAGGGGCGTCACTTGAACTAACCCCCAAAACCATAGGACAGATAATCCCAATATACTGAGGCTGTGGATCCCCGAAGAAGCCTTTTATACTCCTGGGCCGTCCTAGCAGCTACTGAGCCTGCTGTCTCTCTTATTAGCCCCTGTGGAAAAAATAAAGTCTGAAACTCTGATTTATAGGTGTAATTTTTAAAGGAATGAATGTGATTCCTCATTTTGCCATTGACCTCAACAAAGCACCACTGTGCCACTGGTTTCTCATCAATGTATAAAGCTAAAGGACCAGTAAGACACTTGTTCTTTTGGTGGTTCAAAACATTAAAAAAGATTCCAAACTTTTGGGTTATTCAAACTAGGGATGCACCGAATCCACTTTTTTGGATTCGGCCGAACCCCCGAATCCTTCACGAAAGATTGGGCCGAATACCGAACCAAATCCGAACCCTAATTTGCATATGCAAATTAGGGGTGGGAAGGGGGAAACATTTTTTACTTCCTTGTTTTCTGACAAAAAGTCACGCAATTTCCCTCCCGCCCCTAATTTGCATATGCAAATTAGGATTCAGGTTCAGCCAGGCAGAAGGATTCGGCCGTATCCGAATCCTGCTGAAAAAGGCCGAATCCTGGCCGAATCCCGAACTGAATCCTGGATTCGGTGCATCCCTAATTCAAACCAGTCAAAATAATTTCTGTAAAAAAAATAGTCTCATCATGCAGCTGCATGCAACGGTACACAATGTTAATGCTGGGACTGAAGGTTCCATCTAGTTCAGCTAAAAACACATGAGCACAGTTCAAGGGGCCTCTGTAAAATGGGCAACTTTGTAGCATCATGGCCCTGCTAATAAAGACAATAAAGACAACTAGGGATAACAGTGGACAATAACATGGTCTCAACTAGGAAATAAAACAATGACTATGACCCCTACACCCATGGACGACCTAAAAACTTTTTTTGGTGTAAAGGGCCTGATTTCCCAATCATGCAGGTGTTCAACAGACCATGTGCACAGGGCTTCAGATGGAAAGGGAATGGTTCTAAAAAATGGCTATTTTTGTCTGCCCCTACTAAGGCACCACTTCTGTGTTATAATTAGTGTGGGACTGGCCCATTGGGTTGAAAAACTCCTGGTGGGTCCATGTGTCATTGGGCCCTCCTAAACATCTGGCATTTTCATAGTCATTCCTTATTTTTGTCTGGGAACAAAATAGATGGAAGGAAAAAAGCTCAGGCCTATGGTCTGGTTGACCCATGGCATCCTAGTCTGACACTGGTTATAGTCATGGGTTTCACAGCAGGTGCATGTGGGATAAACAGATGCGGGTAAAACTCAATGTGGTGGGTACCCTATTTGCATCATACTGAAAACTCCTTTTATTTTAGCTGCTCGCTGCCACTCTACTTACAGGAGACAATAAACCTAATCCAGGCACCTAAAAGAAATCCATGACTTTGAGCATTTGCATTCCCAGATCTAGAGAAAAGAAAAAACGTCTTTTTTTTTGTTGATGATAAAATGAGACGCAATGAGATACAATTGTCTGTATTGCTTCATAGCAGCCTGGGAGAGCAATTTCCCTGAATGACTTGCCAGCAATAGAATCTCTCAGAGCCTTTGTCAGTAAATGCCTCACATAATGGCAACTTGTAACTGTTTTGACAAGTGGTAAAACGCTGCTGAAAATCCATGTATCTTCCATTCTACATAGGGAATAAGGTCTGAGGCGTGGACCTTTGGGAGAGGCTCCATTTTTGTTTCCGTTCTTTTAAAGAACGTCTCAATATTAGATCCAAAACCCTCTGAAAGTTGCCACTCTACCCCTTTAAAACTGGACACCTAATAAATAATGTGATGCTATAATAATATATATATATATATATATATATATATATATATATATATATATATATATATATATAAATATATATATATATATATATATATATTATATATATATATATATATATATAATCGCGAAGAGGACCAGCCCTCCGTTTCCAAAAATCTATATTTTATTGTAGTGTCACAGTATCTACATATTACTTTGGCCAAGCACCCGGAAAACGATATATTCTGAAGGAGTGATGGTATCATCTACATTATCGTTTTATATATATATATATATATATATATATATATATATATATATATATATATATATATATATATATATATATAATTTAGGTGTATTTAGATGCATTTCTGCAGAGAAACCTATGCACAGCACAGATGGGTCTAAATAAACTGCTAAACAGGCACATGGATTTACTAGGTAAATGGGGGAGACGGCAGCAGTTCGGATATTGCCCTAGCTTGCTATTGGCATGTGCAGCCCTGGCATTATTATGGAACATACGAAACAGCTTGGAGATGGTTCGCTTGTCCTTAAAACAGCTGTTGGACATAGAAACCTTGGTGCTTTCCCTTTGACATTGTGACTGCCCTAAGGAAGCGACAAATCTCTTTAACTGGAGCAGAGCCTGTAATCCGGCAATTGAAATGATCCTCTCCCTTCAGTGTGGAAGACTCTGCAGGATCCCAAGAGGGAGAGACAAAATAATCCCACACTCTTCAAAGCAATTCCTACCCTGAAGCGAGAGATAGCTGTGCAGTCTCCCTCCGCTCCCTCGCACACAGCGGCAGATAGATCAAACGCAAAAGCCGGGATTTTGCTTCAAAGAGGTTTGGAATAGAGAGGAGGAGGAAGAGCGGCTCCTGGGAACCCATTTCTTCTACCCTTCCTATGGGACCAATCCCATAGAAAGGACCAGGAGCAAGTCTGAGTGTGATAGAGCCATACAAAGCCTAATTACTTTTTACGGCTGTCTGGCTTCACTTAGGCAACCTGTTGGGAAGGAACAGCATTTTAATACAGTACAAATCAGATTAAGTCTGGTAAGTCTTGCAAGCCCCGAATTAGGCCTGTAACCAACTGGGAAGCCAGTGATCTAGTGTAGTAAAAACCATGCTACCCTGCTACAGACAAAGGGTAACTGTCACGGGAGCCCCGTCGGTGACCAGCCAATCCTATGATCCCACACTCATGACTTTGGCCATCATATAGTTGATGCTTGCTTTCAAACTGGTAACCCGTGAATGCAACCTGCTTGTTGCCGCTAAACTTGCTGCCAACTGTGATTTGTAGCACATTCCCTAATAGACTTTCATGGAGAGGGGATAGTAGAGCCACAATATAATATATGAAGCTGAATCTGTTGATGCCTAGCATGTAACGCAAGCTTTCTTGGGCTAATCAAAGCCGCGGCCCATTGATTATCTGAAATCGTACCAAGTTCATGATCCTATCTTGACCTTAATTTCCTCAGTCTTAAATTTACCATCATATTTTCTAGCCACTTATAAATAACTCCTACTCACTCTCCTTCTCAGCAGTTATTCCAGTGGCGACTTCTGCTTCCAACATGTTTTTATTGCTGATCTGCTTATATTTTGTACTCAAGGCCCAAAACCAAGAAGGGAAATTACAACTAATATCCAGAATGTCCTGCCTGTATATATGCCTACCTGTTTATATCCCTATAAGAGTATAGCTCTATCTCTATATAATCCTTCCTGTATACAGCCCTACATGTGACATCATAATCCCAGAAGTGATGTCATCAGAGGGAGGTGAAAAAGAGCAATGAAATTTTACCTGCTGACCCAAACCCAACCAACATCTCCTACCCACACACCTGCCCAATACCCTCATGTTTTGCAGGTACACTATTATGATAGCGAGGAGGCTACTGCCCTACATCTGAGCCTCCACAGTCCATATGGCCAACAGATTCCTCCTGATTTAAGCAATTTAATTGTATTTTAATTTAGTTTTTAACATAACATACATTATAATAGAAAGAGCAGTATCCCAACCTAAAAGACAGGTAATATGACTGCAGAAGCCTAATGCTCTGCAGCTCTGGACTTACACGTCTTCTACTACTTTTGCATGCTTATCATGACATTTGCATGAAGGTAAACATGCCCCTTTCATGTTACAGGCAGAAAAAATCAGGTTTATTATGATTTAGCTGAAGGCTGACATTTGTAAAGCATTTCTTTGTACAGTCAACAAATAAGGGGTGGAATGAGGCTTTGCCTGTGCTTGTTTTATGCCAAGACTACTGACAGTATTTTAGCAAAAGCCTTTAGGGCAAAACCTCTTTCATGTTTGGCTGTAGCCCATGATGGCTACTTGAGATGGACTGTCAAGAAAGACATAGGGACAATGGGGTTCTACAGCAAGGCAGAAACTGCAGTATAGACACTAGGAAACACACTCCATAGGTGATGCAAGGTTCATATATGTATAATGCATGTGACTGAATCTGTCAAGAAGACTTTCCCTGACAAAGGACCGGATCTGCGAGCCTCTGTTTTATTAATGATGGCAATACATTGCAATATCAGAGGAAACTGGGGGTGTCAAAATAACCGCAGGGAAAAAAGAAACAGGGAAGTCTGGGGAAAAGTGTAAATGGTGCTTTATGTATGGCTGTTCCAATGTTTTATACTTTATTTCTTCAATGAGAAGTGGAGAGTCAGATTTAGTGATGAATGCCATCAACATGCATTTTCTCTCCCTATGTGATATTGTCTTCCACAAGCTTCTCCTATGGGAACCTATTGTAATTCTGTCCCACCCGAGTTGCAGGTATATGATATAACAAGAAATTGCATGTATAGATCTGCAACGTTATCTCCCCACACTGTTCCATGTCATTTAAATGCAATTTATTTATCCCAAGGAACCTGACAGCCCATTGGAGCTCGTTTCTTCATGTGTATTTACTAGTTTTCCCTTATTTCTCAGCAGAGATGTGTGGGAACCTTCAGTTACCCCTGGGGCATGTTCCAAGTGTCTTGGGATTCCACCTCCCATATATTTACTCATGTTTTGGAAATATTACACAAGCTTTGCTATCAGCTTTCTCCTTCTTGCAACAACAGTAGGAAACGATGATTCTGGATAGTATCAGACTGGGCCTCCAATATTGAGATGTTATATCTAGAGCCCACTCTGTGCACCATTAAAAATAAAATCTATTAAATGGTATCTGTGTTACGAGAAATAAGAAAACTGGTGTGTTTTATGATACACTTGGAGACTAGTGATGTGCGGGTCGGGCTTTTCCCAAACCTGCCCGACTCGCACATCACTATTGGAGACATTCCCTGGTCTCCCCGCAGGCCAGTCCATCCCTGACTTTGGACAACGGGACAAATCCAGAGCAGAGGTGGAATCCCAAGACACTTGGAACATGCCTATTCCATGAAGTTAGGAACTGAACCCAGGACCCCAACCCTATCCACCGCCCTGTCACCTTACTCTGCACATTTCCAGGACTGTGGAGTCAGTGCTTAAAGGAACATTAAGACCAAATAATAAAAGCATTTTAAAGTGATTAAAATATAATGTACCCTTGCCCTCCATTGGTTAAAGTTATGCGTTTGCTTCAAAAATACTTCTATAGTTTATATAAACAAGCTGCTGTGTAACCATTGGGGCAGCCATTTAGGCTGAAAAAGGAGAAAAGGCACAGGATACACAGCAGACAACAGATAAGCACTGCAATAGAACACAATGGTATACTACAATGTGCATCAGTTATATGCTATGTAACCTGATCCTTGAATGGCTGCCCTCCATGGATACATAACAACTTGTTTATATAAACAATAGTAATCTTTCTGAAGGAAACACACCAGTTTTACTAGTGCAGAACAACACTACATTATATTGCCATTACTTTAAAGCACTTTAATTTTTTGATGCTGCTGTTCCTTTAAATCCTTCTACACCAATTCCGACTCTGACTCCTCAGTTCATGGTACCTCTGACTCTGACTCTGACTCCAACTCCGTGGTTTTTAATATACTTACATATTTTCATGTTGATTGAAAGAAGTTACAAAACGTAACATACAAGACATTTCATCACTGCCAAAGCTCAGCAATTTTAAAGCTACAGTATATGAAGACGGTATCTGCTATTGGGAACTATTGGCTAGAAAGAGGACGCTCTACCCTATTGGCCACCCAAGCCTGTATTTGTACTCGTGCTTTATTTTTCATGACAACTTCTTAAATTTATTAGGAGTCAGTGCATTGTTGCAGACTCTGACTCCAGGTACCCAAAATTGCTTCTGACTCTGACGCCGTAGCTCTGCACATTTCCTCAAGTGGGAAGGCAGTTATAGAAGACAAATAATACTGTAACTAGTTAGATGTGTTTAAATGTGGGTCAGGTATCACATAAGTAATCCTTTGGGAGCTGCTTTTAGTCATCAATGGATTGGGTAACGCAGGAGACAACAGAGACTAAAGGGTATCAATGCAGAAGCAGAAATTGGGTGTGGTACTATTATATCTGCTTTTTATGAACCTGGTAACCTGATTAGGCATTTACTACTAACATAGAGACGTGATCGTCATTATTCTGTGACTTTCAGGCTGTTGCTGAACTAAACTCACAGCTGAGATGTTGTTGTTCCTCAAGAGCTGGAGATTACAGGTCAGTGCTTTGGAACAGAAACGTACAACCTTTTGTCCTCCTAATTTGTTTGGAGAAGAGCTGAATGGCCTATAGCCGAGGGCACAGTAGGCTCACCGTAGCACCACCCCTTTTACGCATGGACTGACAGTTTCAGCAGTCGCATTTCTCCAGTGAACGAGTTCAGCAGATACGTATCTGTATGTTCACTTCTCCACTACAAGGTCAGGCTGCAAGTCTATGCAAGTAAATATAAATATATACAATAGTGATGGGCAAATTTATTTGGCAGGCGCGAATTTGCGCGATTTGCCGCCAGCGAATAAATTCGCGAAACGCCCGCGAAAATTCGCCCGAAAAAATTCGCCGGCATCGAAAGAAAACGGATGCCGGCGCTGTTTCGCGATTTTTGGGCTTTTTTTGCGCAAATTTTTCGGCGAAGCGAAACAGCGCAAATTCGCCCATCACTAATATACAATAACAATTCACGGTAAACTGTAATTTCCCAGGTTTATTAAAAGCCCTATATATCATACAGATATGGGATCTCTTATCTGAATTTGGATTGTTGCTGCTTCTGGTGGTGATGAGGGGGGTTTACTATATGATGCAGAGTCCCTTTCATCAACTGTCATTTTCTCGCAGTTGTAGCATTTCCAACAATACATTGTAACATCTGCAATGTGTTACTCATGAGTGTGTATAGTGGAATTTTTATAGTAGATTGGGTTGATTTGTTTCACTCCACAAAGCAGCAGCAGCGACTACTCTGGGAAAAGCATTGCTGGATTATAAGGTTCCCTTAAAGACACCCAATGTGGAATTGTCTTTAATGAGGTTCCAACAGGGGTGACTGCCCTAAACCCTACCCATAGCACGACTGGCAGAACAGCGGCTGTAGATAGCGTGAGCTAAAGGAAAAGGAAATTAAACTAAAGAAGTAGCTATAAATGTTGCACATTATGTTTTGTGCTTCTGTACCAGCCCAATGCAACTACAGCCCTTTAGCAGTAAAGATCTGTGTCTCCAAAGATGCCCCAGTAGCTCCCCATCTTCTTTTCTGCTGATTCACTGCACATGCTCTGTGCTGCTGTCACTTACTGAGCTTAGGGAGCCACTCACAATATACAGTACACATAGAATAGAAATGTCACAATATAAGGCTGATTAGTAATTAATACACATAATTACTACATGGCAGCACAGAAACCAGTGCAATTAGCATCAGAATTTAATAATCAGCAAACCTGTAGCATCAGCTTATATTACAGCCAGGGAAGCTCATTTTCTGCTGGATAATTAGTGACGAGCCCTAAGCTTAGCTTCTCAACAGCCAATCAGAGCCCACTGAGCATGTGAGTGTCACAGACACTTTCCAAGATGGTGACCCCCTGTGACAAGTTTGAAGTCCTGGATCATTGCTGCTATTGACAAGCTCAAACTTTAGCCTCGTGCAATAAGCTCACTATATAAAATATGGCATTTTTATCCACATTCATTTTCAGGATTTAGTTCTCCTTTAATTGTTTCAGTGGTAGAATTTAGCTAAGTGCTAGCGACTAATACACTCTCACCAAAATCATGGAACAGCCGTACGACTTGCTAAGGATAAAATAAATTGCTGCTATTATGGCGGTGAATAAGAAGCGCCACATTTGCAGGGAGCACCGGTTAGAATTGTGTCGAGCCGTTTAAGAGGCTTTCAGGTTTGCAGCTGCCTCTGCTCAGGAGTAATTTCAGCTGCTTGTTTGGAGCAAGGTGCCCGGTTCCGCAGTAAATACAAACGCAGAGCTTGCAGTTTTTTCATTGCTGCCAATATGCGAGTTAACAGGTTTAACAGCAGAGGACAGGTTCCATCCTCACAAAGGATAAGGCTGATGTAGCTCAATCGGCTCCATGCGTGAAATGATGCTCAGAATGTGCACGTGGAGCAACCGCGACACCGACTCAGCGGCCTCCTAGGAACGCCGGAGTTTTAATTATGATAAATCAATTATTATTAGCCCAATGCAAACATGAATTAAAAGTTTAGCCTGTGATTTTATTAAGCATGTCAGCTTTCATCTCTCCTCCCCATAGCGGGGATTTTATACACCTCGCATCAGTCACCTGTGCCGTTTTGTAATTCTGATGCAAGTGAAGAATTGTTTTTTTTCCTCCACAATGCATTAAATCTATTTATGTCTCATATTATTTTCCTCCTCGGTTTCACACACACTGGGTTTTCAGAGTGGGGAGGAATGCAGTGAGGAGTGCTATGTGTACATGGCAGTAGAGTTTACATCCCTAGAGTTGTCCCTAGAGTCCTGCGCGGGTCCATTTTCTGGAACCCGTACCCGACCCGTACCCGCAACCTGCAATCCACAACCCGGACGTGCAACCCACTTTCGTACCCACTTGGACCCGCTACCCAACCCTCAAGTACCTTATCCGCCACCTGGACCCGCGACCCGCTGACCATCAAGAATCAGGAAGTGCTGTCATTGTAAACCGGAAGTGACATCATCGGAAGTAGGCGTGATTAGAAAAAATAAGTAAAAATCGTTATTGAGAAGACCCGCGGCCCGACCCGCGATCCGACCAGTGACCCGCAGAACTGCCGACCTGCGTCTATACCCGGACCCGGAACTTCTACCTGCAACCCGCAGGGTATCACAGATTTTTGCGGGTAACCCGCAGGTACCCGACCCGCTGCAGGACTATTAAGTCCCCTGTGTATTGCCACAAGATTCTAGTGATGGTTTCATGGCTTTTGTGGAGATGCTCAGTGGTTGCAGGGATTCAAAAACACCTGAAGGACCATAGGTGAGACAGTTTTACTTAATACAAAATGATGGGGTTCTGCAAAGGCTGTTTTGACCTGGGTTGTGCCAAATCCAAATACATCCCTGGTGCTTTGGGTTTTTTATATGACACCAACCTTGACTGCAACAACTATATATTATAATATAATGCCTGACTTTTCCCTTTATTTGCAAACTCAGTGTCAGACAGGGGTGTCCGAGGCCCATCTGGACGGCTGTCTGGGGGCCCCTACCCCAGTTATGAGCACCACCAACCCTTAGGGGCAGATTTATCAAGGGTCAAATTGAAAATTCGAATTCAAAATTCCAATAGTCATTGAACTCCTCTGTGACTTATAATATCCTTATATTTTCCAACAAGGGGCACTTTATTCACTATATAAACCCCACCTTTAATCTGCATAAATTCAACCTCCTGTCCCACAAGCCCCACCATCGTTCCTTCCCTCTGCCTCGGGGCCCCGAGTACTGGATTACTATTGGCCACTCTGATCCCAGGAGGGGTGTGTGGTTGCACCTCCAGTCCATACAACAAAACTGTTTAACATTGATAGGCTCATAGTGCCTTCAGGGACCTGGCATATGGATATGTGTGACTTCTATAATTCTTCTTCTTTATTTTAACATTAACAACATATTCCTCAGCACTTGACAGTGTTTATATATCATTCCAATCAGTCCCTGACCCAGGGGAGCTTACAATCTAAGGCAGATATTTGCATTCATATGGAATGCATGGATACTTGTTAGAAAGCCTTTGAATGAGTGTGTGTGAGCCTTGCAGCCTTGAAATCTATCCACCGCTTTCATAATACCAGCAACGACCCTACGATCTGCGCCCAAGGCCACACATACGGTACTTGTACATCAAAGAGAAACGCAGCTATCTCTCAGCAAGCGGCAGGAACCTGCAATGGTTTTCTATGAGGCAATATGTACTATAGAACATTTATTGTGATGCATAAGTACAACTCCCGGTCTGCCACCAACAGAGAGCAGATGCAGGGGGTACTGGGAGCTTAAGCCAAGCAACCACTCAACAAGGCATGGAACTGTTCCATATGGGCATCTCATCCCTTTAAACATGTGAAAACATTCTGATTGGTTTACAGGGCTGCAATAATCAACAGAATATTTCATATCTCACTTTATCTTTCCCTTTACAAGCTTTTCTTTTTTTGTCGAGATTCTCTCCATCAAATCAGTGGATCTTTTGCATGGTTGGACACTATGGGCCTATTATTGGTTTAACTGCCAGAGAAAAGACCTTCCCGGCGCGCGATTTTTCAGATGTTCCCTTGATACTGTTTGCATCTTGGCAGGACGCCACTTTAAAGGGAAAGAAAATAAATTGGCCTAATTAACTTCTAAAAGTAAAAGAAGAAAAGGTTGCTCCAGATGACAAGGCTGCGGTGGGGAAGGGCAGGTGAAATACATCATTTCGGCCTTTTTCAGCAGGATTCGGATCTCCCCGGCCGAACCGAATCCGAATTTGCATATGTAAATTAGGGGCGGGAGGAAAATCGCATGACCTTTTGTCATAAAACAAGGAAGTAAAAAAAGTTTTCCCCTTCCTACCCCTAATTTGCATATGCAAATTAGAGTTTCAGATTCGGTTCGGTATTCGTCTGAATCTTTTGCAAAGGATTCGGGGGTTTGGCCGAATCCAAAAAAGTGGATTTGGTGCATCCCTACTTTATATATATATATATATATATATATATATATATATATATATATATATATATATATATATATATATATATATATATATATAAGGA
Source organism: Xenopus laevis (assembly GCF_017654675.1). Taxonomy (NCBI): domain Eukaryota; kingdom Metazoa; phylum Chordata; class Amphibia; order Anura; family Pipidae; genus Xenopus; species Xenopus laevis. The sequence goes on along the minus strand of NC_054384.1, from coordinate 104,198,387 downwards.
AAAGTCCGCACACATGGGTCTTGTGTAAAAAGCAAAAAATTTAGTGTTTATTTTGAAATAAACACTAAGGGGATTATGTAATAACATGCACTAAGTTTGCCCAGGGGCAGAAACCCTTAGTAACCAATCAGCAGGTAGCACTTACTGGTCATCTGCTTAAAAACAAACATCTTATTGGTTGCTGTGGGTTACTGCTCCTGGGCAAACTTAGTGCCTTTTATTACATTTGGGGGTAAGTAATTTTTTGCTTTTTACACAAGACCCATGTGTGCGGACTTTTCCTTTACTTGATTGTACAATTTTTGTTCCAGCACCAGGGCAATTGTATATATATTATATATATATATATATATATATATATATTTATAAGTAGGACTAGCCGGGCTGCAGCCATGTAATTCTCACATGTGCTGGTGTGACAAACCAGATGGTGATAGTGAGGGGTTTAATAATCACTAATATCTGCAACGTAACTCACTTCAGACATTTATTAGTGCACAATCTCCACAGCAAATAATATAAAAAATGGGCATATCAATATAAAAACATTACATCACAACAGTGTCTTCCCTATGTCTGCATACCTCATGTCAGCCACTCCCTTCTGACGCGTTTCGCATTGGTTGCTTCATCAGAGGGGTATAAGAAGGGTTGTGGTGGATTCTTACTGGCCACTAAGAGAGGGGAGGTGGTGATGATGTCATGGGGGCAGGGCGATGATATAATGAAGTTGGACAATGCTGTCCAGGAAGGAGAATGGGCAGACTAGGGGCATATTTAGCTGGTGGAAGTCAAGGGAATCCAGCAATAACCAAACCTAGATATCATGGGCGGGGATTGGGTGGATACGGAATCCCAGCATGAGGGAGGGTTGCACCTTTTTGAAATAAATATTCTGGTCAAACAATAAGGTGGAGGACAAGGCCAATAACTTAAGAAGAGGAGGTATGGCTGAAAGGGAGGGGGGCAATGAATTGAGGGATGGAAGGGGCCGAGTTAATAGCACTGCGGGTGGCAGATATAGCAGGCTGGTGCTGGGATTGAGGCAGGCCGGGGCAGAACTGGAATTTACAAATCTACCGGCAAATACACTAAAATACTGCCCCAGGTAATTTTAAGGCTAGGCCATTGAAATACCAGCTAGATGGCAGCCCTATGGACAGTGTAATTCTCCTACCGCACACCTGTAGTTCACCAATCCTGCAAGCTGGTGGTGCGTTCCTTCCGTTGACCCTATGGACAGGCAATGCTAAGCTTGGATGGCCCAGGAAAAAACAACTACCTTGTTCAAAACCGCCCAGGTGGCAACTCTTTTCCTGCAGGTTTTGGGTTGACACACTAGAGCATACTGCAAGGCAGATATCAGTGCAGGCAGCAATAAGAGTCTATACAATGCTCTATATTCGATGGATATTCATTACAGGACCTCTGGAGGATGGAAGCACTAGATGCTAATTTCTCATTGCTGTAATTTGCAACACTGCAACACTTATACATAAAGGAAACGTGCCGGGGACTTGGCAAACAGGGAACACTTAAAAGAGCCGCTGCCATCTTTAATATCTCCTCTTAGCATTGAAGCTGAAGGCAGGCTGAGCTCTATTAGAATCCCATCACATGCACTCCTACTTTGCTTTTTTGGGGGAAAATGCTGTCAGTCATGTTTTTTTAAAGGCTAAGATTTTATAAGAATAATGATCATCAATGAATCAGTGGGCCAGGGGTCCCTTTAATTACCAAAAGTAGGATGTCTGTCTTTTGGGCCTTCTGACCCTGCTGTAATGACACTAAGGTGCAACAATGATATAAAGTGGGACTTTAAAGGCCCAAATCCTAGTTTCTCAGGCCAAAAACCACCTATCTTCTGGTCTGTAATTCAGAAGTGTCCCTAGTTAATGTGCAGACGAGGGGCATATGTGATAGACTGGGCTTGCTAGATCCCACCGAAGAACTTGACATCCAGAGATATTAAATGTTCTAAATGGTTATAAATGGTATTGGTGTTCAATGGCTCAGTGGTGGAAATAAGATACCTGGTTGGACTTGTCTTATAGTGGGTCCCACCAATACACCAGCAGGCCAGCCTGACACTGATGAATATCACCCATTGCCCTTGGAGACATGTCAACCTTCATACAGTCTCCTGAATTTGTCCTCCAACTTGAGTAGAATTAAGTGGGGGTTTTCAGGCATAACCATGTCTATGGAAAGTGGATTTTGGGTTGGAAGTGGCATTGGTCAAAACAACCTTCTGGATTGTTCGGAAGCTAATATCTCTTCCCTTAGACTAGGAGTTGTGGTTTTAACCCTACTGTAGACCCAAACAGTAGACGATATCAACGTAGGGGTCCAATATCAATATCACATTAGGAGCAAGAACCAATACAAACTCAAAGACAACAATTGGCATCAAATCTCTGTAATGTAAATAAACCCTGCATTTCTTCGGCGATTAACTTGAGCGATTTTATAACGTGCTGATTTTTCCCCTCCTCCAACTCATTCATTAACCATTATGTCATAATTGCAGCGAAAAGAAAGCGCTTGTCTGTCTGCTTTATCAATATCCACATCGATCTGCCGGAAATCAATTCCTCAAAAGCGATCTCTCATCTGCAAGGAAAACACGTCATCTCGCATTTGAGGTTCCAGCAGTCAGCAGACATTTTTCTCAGCTTTTTTTAGGCTGCTGGTGTTGACTTTTACCCTTTAACCTGTGGTTACATGCTGCAGAACCGCTGCACTAAAACAAGTTTGTTTTTTGAGCAACCTGAGAGGATAATGGGCAAAAGGGGCCCACCGTTGCTGTTTTCTACTAGAGAAATTGGCTAATATTCCTGGCATTATATTGGCACGCAAGTTCCCACTGCCTCTGTGTGCCAGCTTTGCAAACAGCCCTAGGGTGTCCTAATCACATTGTATTGTCAGGACCTGCTCTTCAACCATCAGCTGAATGGCTTTTGTGTGAATGAGTGGTTACCAATTGGTTGAAGAGGCACCCCCCGCTTTCCCTTCCATCTCTGTGATTGCTCAGGGTCAGAGTTTTCAGCCAAAAGCAGCTATAGGGAGGTTGGTTGAATATTATTGACATTAATGCTAAATATATCCATGGGGTTCGCTTATGCTCAGGTTGAATAACTAATCAAGTTAAGGTGGCCATACACAAGGTAACCAAATGAGCGGATCTTTCCCCAATATGCCCACCAACGGCAGGGCGATATCGGGTTAATCTGAGCGATTGGATTACAACGAAGAGGACCAATATCGTCAACTTTAGCCTTGAAACAGGTTACAATTTTGCTCTATACACCTTTGCCCACAAGATCTTTTTCCGCCGGTGGAAGATCCATTAATCGTGACAATAGCCTCAGGGTTATCCCACAAGAACAGAGACAAAGACAGATGTTGGTCTGAAATGTTGCTGGGGCCCTGGTCAGTACCATTAACTTAATAAAGTCTTTGAAAGAATGTACATGACCATGGTGTGACCTGCACCCATATATTACGGTAGGAAAAACAGGTGCTGACACATTGGGGGTCATTTATCAACACTGGGCAAATTTGCCCATGGGCAGTAACCCATGTTAACCAATCAGATTGCTGCATTCATTTTTCTACTTGCAGCTGGCTTTAGAAAGCTAATCACTGATTGGTTGCTATAGGTAACTGCCCATGGGCTAATTTGCCCCATTGTGTGAAAAATTTTTACAATGATAGAAAGGCAACAGAGATATTAAAGGAGAAGGAAAGCTACCAAAGCAGTTTATCGCCAATAGATTAGCCACAATAGTACAAGCTATAACTCTATATTTATTCTGCACAATGCTTTACCCTACCTGAGTAAACAGCTCTAGAAGCTCTCTCTGTTTAGGATAGCAGCTGCCATATTAACTTGGTCTGACATCACTTCCTGTCTGAGTCTCTCCCTGCTCACTCATAGCTCTGGGCTCAGATTACAGCAGGGCGGGGAGGAGGGAGGGGGGAAAGGGAGGGAAGAGGGAGAGAGGAGCAAACTGAGCATGCTCAAGCCGTAGCCCTGGAGGTTTAAGCTTAAAACAGGAAGTCAGATACAGAAGCCCATGAGTACACAATAGAAGGAAAGAAATGCTGTGTTTCGTTTGACAGAGGACTCAGAGCAGCATTACTTTGAGGGTTTATTGGTGTATTTATATGGACCTTTCTGATAAAGCTTACTTAGTTTTAGCCATCCTTCTCCTTTAAGGCCAAACGCTGAGAAATGATTAATGTCCTTCAGCTCATTGAGATATTTCTATGTAGTTCGTCCTTTTTAAAAACCAGGACTATTTCCAAGGATGCAGGGACAGTAGTCAAATCTTCCTGGACAGTGGGCAGCCATTCCAGGCCCTGGATTCAATATTTAACACCCTGCAGAGTTCAATGAAATATCAATGCCAGCCTTAGCCACCCAGTCGGTTCCAAGTAGCGCTGATTCCTTTGCCTTAGCTGTAGTTAACAACAACTTTAAATAAGCCCGGGAATTTCTTAACCACCGAACCGCACGTTGTCCTCCAGACACTCTCGAGGTGGGTTCTCTCGGCTATGTGCCGTCTCCGAGCGTGATAAGAGCCGAGGATTCCCGCAGAGCTCACTGCGAGGGGCCGGTAAAGAGAGATGTTTCACCACTAAAAAGCAGCATCAATAATGCAGCAGAGATCTGTAACCGCACATTATGGCTGGCAGCTTATACACTTAACTCCTCTCCATCAAACCATCATCACACCATTAGTACAGACCAGAGACACATTCCGGCCCCTCTAGCACCACAAAGCTAATAAATAGGGCCATTGACGTATGAGCGGATCTGAGCATGAATAAGACCCGCTGGTCACCTACACCTTATCGCAGGGACGGAACGGTTTCTTCTTAGATGTGAAAAAAGCAGATATAGGGGAACATTACATGCCCAAAGCTCTCTGAAAGCAATCTGGGTATAGTGAAATGCCAAGGAGACATTCTCTACAATCAAACAAGGAAGATGAGCTGGTTGTAATTTACTCACTGAAACCAGTGACCTGGAGACACTTCCTCACTAGGGACCCTCTGAGCTCTCGGGGGAACATTCAACCCACAGCTGCTTAATACATTGTACTAAAAGCTTTTGGAGGCAATTAAGAGCCTATGAATGATGGCACACCAAGGACATTTACTTACAAAAGCACGCAAAGCAGTCTGGGAGTAGTTAACCCTTTCACTGAGCTGTCATTATAGTTGTAAAAATGATATATCTTGGAGAAAACAGGTTGCAGCAGCGGCACACTCAATCCAAATGACACGTTGTCTCTGTCAGTACTTGACCCTGATCCGACAGCGGCCATCATTAATCCCAGCAATTCTGCTAAACACCCACATTTTTTTGCTTTATGTGTCATGTCATATGGGGGGATGTAGAAATTAATGGTGATGGGGAAGCTGATGGCTCCCTATATATAGATGTAACACAGGGAATGTTGAACACTACAGGAGAGTTGGGTTGATGTTACTGCAACTATAGGCACCATCTCTCCCTACTATACCTGCTATCCCACAGTCACACTCCCTTCCCAGAGACTATTATCCCACTGTTACTATAGGCACCATCTCTCCCTACTATACCTGCTATCCCACAGTCACACTCCCTTCCCAGAGACTATTATCCCACTGTTACTATAGACACCATCTCTCCCTACTATACCTGCTATCCCACAGTCACACTCCCTTCCCAGAGACTATTATCCACTGTTACTATAGGCACCATCTCTCCCTACTATACCTGCTATCCCACAGTCACACTCCCTTCCCAGAGACTATTATCCACTGTTACTATAGGCATCATCTCTCCCTACTATACCTGCTATCCCACAGTCACACTCCCTTCCCAGAGACTATTATCCACTGTTACTAAAGGCACCATCTCTCCCTACTATACCTGCTATCCCACAGTCACACTCCCTTCCCAGAGACTATTATCCACTGTTACTATAGGCACCATCTCTCCCTACTATACCTGCTATCCCACAGTCACACTCCCTTCCCAGAGACTATTATCCACTGTTACTATAGACAACATCTATCCCTACTATACCTGCTATCCAACAGTCACACTCCCTTCCCTTAGACTATTATCCCACTGTTACTATAGGCACCATCTCTCCCTACTATACCTGCTATCCCACAGTCACACTCCCTTCCCAGAGACTATTATCCACTGTTACTATAGACAACATCTCTCCCTACTATACCTGCTATCCCACAGTCACACTCCCTTCCCAGAGACTATTATCCCACTGTTACTATAGGCACCATCTCTCCCTACTATACCTGCTATCCCACAGTCACACTCCCTTCCCAGAGACTATTATCCCACTGTTACTATAAGGTAAATAAATAATGCATTATTGTGCTGTCCTAATCTTTCCCCATCAAGACGGCATTGGGACACAGCACGTCCTAAGAACAGAGCAGGTATTGGGATTTTGCTTGTTGTAGTTCAGCAGGAGCTGGATAGCCATAGGATGGAAATCTCTGCTCTACTGAATAATTTCTACAGATATATCCACTCATTGTATGCAGAGACTCTCGTCAGCCCCAGTCCATTATTTCCTGCTTTGGACCTCATAAACCACTAGAAATATATGCTCAGCCTCATTGATATTCCACAGCAGCTGCGCTCCTCCTTTCAACTCCCAACCCCCAGCCTAGTAATGCCATATTAACCGGATGCAAGGGTGCACAAGGACAGAGACCTAATGTTCCCTCACACGCACAGGTACACTCAAATTTATACACACGCACGGCAGAGGGACACAACACGCGTATAATACAGAGTATTAACCAAGGACACTTCCTGCTCAGCCTTTAATGTAGATCAGCCTGGTAAAGCCAAGAAGTCCTAGTATACAGGGCTGATTTTGGGGTACGGCTGCATCAGCACTGTGTAAATCATGACCATGCAGCTGTTGTTAAACTACAACTCCATGTAGGAGGTTTAAAGAGTTTAAAGGGATCCTGTCATGGGAAAACATGTTTTTTTTTCAAAATGCATCAATTAATAGTGCTACTCCAGCAGAATTATGCACTGAAATCCATTTCTCAAAAGAGCAAAGGTGCCCCCAGTCATGTAACTTGTGCCTGCACTTTAGGAGAGAAATGCTTTCTGGCAGGCTGCTCTTTTTCCTTCTCAATGTAATTGAAGGAGTCTCAGTGGGACATGGGTTTTTACTATTGAGTGTTGTTCTTAGATCTACCAGGCAGCTGCTATCTGGTTACCTTCCCATTGTTCTGTTGTTTGGCTGCAGGGGGGAAAAGGGAGGGGGTTATATCACTCCAACTTGCAGTACAGCAGTAAAGAGTGATTGAAGTTTATCAGAGCACAAGTCACATGACTTGGGGCAGCTGGGAAATTGACAATATGTCTAGCCCCATGTCAGATTTCAAAATTGGATAAAAAAAAATCTGTTTGCTCTTTTGAGAAATGGATTTCAGTGCAGAATTCTGCTGGAGCAGCACTATTAACTGATTCATTTTGAAAAAATTATTTTTCCCATGACAGTATCCCTTTAATATTAACAGGCAGCTGTTAATATGTAAATCTGAGCCTCCAGTCTACTTGAATTAGCTGGTGATCCCTTGTTTCTCTGGCATACTGCCAGGCATGAACTATAATTCCCAGCATCCTTTGTCAGCCTGATGTTAGATATTGTCACTCACAATCTCCAGCAATTTCCAAAACTAATGAAAGTTGCAATAAACTGGCTTTGATCACCATTTAATATACAAGGGGCTATTTTACTAACAACCCAATAGAGTTGTGTTCCCCTCACCATATACATAAAAGCATCTTCCCTCTGGATATTACAGCTAAAGCAGCGTATCCAGAGATAAAAATGCTGCGGAAATTCAGAACCACAAAAAAAAAAGGCAGAAAATAACAATTTTACCCAAAGGCGAAAAACGGGTGAATTTGTGGCAAAGGGCTATCGTAATACCAAATAGCCTAATTTTTCCTGTTTGAATGCTAGTGAATAGGCTCCTTAGAGCACCATTGAAGACAAACAAAAATATTTATGGGCTGCTGCAGAAAAGCAACACGAAGGAACGCACCAACCCAGGCGGCGGAGGACGGAACAGAGCGGATGAGCAAGAAGAAGCTGCCATTGATATACAATGTATCCTTCCAGTAGCAACAGCAATAAAACCCGCGAAGGATAGAAAGGCCCCAGGGGAAGCTGGGATGAGAACTCAAAGCATGAAGGGAAGAAGCCGCGTAAAGCTTTCCAGAGAGGCGCGTGCGTGTTGCTTTAAGGAAACCCTACTGCAGTAAAGCAATGTCAGCCTCATCGTACTGGTTCTACAGAACATAACCAGGTTAGCGTTTTAGTCTTTTTCGTTTCCATGAAAAGCACATGCAGAACCAGCCCTGGAATAATACCTTTCCTTACACAGAGCCATAGCATTTGACAACATGGTAGCTTCAGGTTGAAAAAAAAGAGACATATGAATAAAGTGTATCCCTTCACTTAAATGTAGGATATTGTAGGCATGTAATGGGTGCTGTAATGTGTAAGCATCAATTGGCCAGAATACCCTCTTTTGGACACTCTTGGTTGGCTGCTATATAATGTATACTTTATATTGGGTCTGTCCTGGGCTCTTTGGTCTTTCTGTAGTTGAAATACCAGGGCCTATTTTGAATTTCCATAAAGGCACGATTACCCCATGCAATTAAGTTTTCTACCCTTCCTAAGACTTACTTACAGGCCATTTGAATGGGACTGGGCAATGACTTAAAGGAACACTAACACCAAAAATGAAAGCGTTCTAAAGAAATTGGAAATATAATATAGTGTTGTGCTGCACTGGTACAACTGGTGTGTTTGCTTCAGAAACTCTACTATAGTTTATATAAATAAGCTGCTGCGTAGCAATAGCTGCCCCCATGGCTACACGGCAGCTTGTTTATATAAACTATAGTAGTACTTATCTATTATCTACTGTGTATCCTGTGCTTGAATGGCTGCCCCATGGCTACACAGCAGCTTGTTTATATTAACTATAGTAGTACTTATCTATTATCTACTGTGTATCCTGTGCTTGAATGGCTGCCCCCATGGCTACACAGCAGCTTGTTTATATAAACTATAGTAGTACTTATCTGTTATCTACTGTGTATCATGTGCTTGAATGGCTGCCCCCATGGCTACACAGCAGCTTGTTTATATAAACTATAGTAGTACATATCTGTTATCTACTGTGTATCCTGTGCTTGAATGGCTGCCCCATGGCTACACAGCAGCTTGTTTATATAAACTATAGTAGTACTTATCTATTATCTACTGTGTATCCTGTGCTTGAATGGCTGCCCCCATGGCTACACAGCAGCTTGTTTATATAAACTATAGTAGTACTTATCTGTTATCTACTGTGTATCCTGTGCTTGAATGGCTGCCCCATGGCTACACAGCAGCTTGTTTATATAAACTATAGTATTACTTATCTATTATCTACTGTGTATCCTGTGCTTGAATGGCTGCCCCCATGGCTACACAGCAGCTTGTTTATATAAACTATAGTAGTACTTATCTATTATCTACTGTGTATCCTGTGCTTAAATGGCTGCCCCCATGGCTACACAGCAGCTTGTTTATATAAATTATAATAGTACTTATCTGTTATCTATTGTGTATCCTATGCTTGAATGACTGCCCCCATAGCTACACAGCAGCTTGTTTATATAAACTATAGTAGTACTTATCTGTTTTCTACTGTGTATCCTGTGCTTGAATGGCTGCCCCCATGGCTACACAGCAGCTTGTTTATATAAACTATAGTAGTACTTATCTGTTATCTACTGTGTATCCTGTGCTTGAATGGCTGCCCCTTGGCTACACAGCAGCTTGTTTATATAAACTATAGTAGTACTTATCTGTTATCTACTGCGTATCCTGTGCTTGAATGGCTGCCCCATGTCTGCACAGCAGCTTGTTTATATAAATTATAGTTGTGTTTTTTTATAGCAAACACCCCAGTTTTACCAGGGGAGGGCAACAGTAAAATATATTAAACCACTTCAATTTGCTAATGTTAATGTTCCTTTAAGTATACAGAGAGGTGACACAGTGAAGGGGAACACTAGGGGGATCATGGACAGGGTTAGGTAGGTTGAGGGCTGGTCTGTGGGGTTGCTGTAGATGGGTAAGATCAGGAGCAGGTAGGGGTGGGTAAATCCAGAATTTTACCCACCAGTATCTGACCATGATGTACTAGCTCCATTGGTAATTACCATCCACATGGCAACCCTACCCACAATCCACAAACAAACCAGTCACATTTGGAAATTTAAACAACAAGGGGGGCATAATGTGCCAAATCCACTACCATTATATATAGCCACATGGGCAATACTATAGATACACAGTAGAAACACTGACTTTTTTAGTAATAAGATTAAATAATAAATAAATACTTCTGTGCAGCTCTAAAACCAGGGACATTTGCCAATCACTGCAAGTTCATATACATATACAGGTATGGGATCCATTATTGGAAACCTGTTCTTCAGAAAGTTCTGAATTATGGAAAGGCCGTCTCCTATAGACTAAATTTTATCCAAATAATCCAAATTTTAAAAAATGATTTCCATTTTCTCAGTAATAATAAAACAGTATCTTGTACTCAATCCCAACTAAGATATAATTAATCCATACTGGAAGCAAAACTAGCCTAATGGGTTTATTTATTGTTTTCAAGATTTTCTAATAGATTTAAGGTATGAAGATCTATATTACAGAAAGATCCGTTATCCGGAAAATCCCAGGTCCCGAGCATTCTGGATAACAGGTCCCATACTTGTACTGAAAAAACAAGGCCTAGAAATCAGGGTCAAGTTGGCAAATTTGATTGTGTTAATAGTGAGGTTGATAGAGGCAGGGGCGTAACTATAGAGGAAGCAGACCCTGCGGCTGCAGGGGGGCCCAGGAGGTATAGGGGCCCCACGAGGCCCTAATTCATATACAATTTTAATAAATATTGGAGAAACAAGTCAACCTCTAAACATTTTGGGGGCCTGAAAAATAATTTGCTGTGGGGCCCAGTATTATCTAGTTACACCACTGGATAGAGGGATGTTGGGAGTTTCTGTAGTCAAACAGCAGCTAGTGTACTGCAGGTTAGATAGACAAGCTGAATTCATATATTTGTACCCACAAAGCCTGTTTTGCTTCAACTAAGAACAGCCCTGCACCCCAAACCCCCCACCAATCAATCACTCAAAAAAATCTTTGTTCCCTTATTCTGGGAAAAGAATGTTGACATTCTCTGACTGCACTCACTGTGCATAGAATTTTAACATTTTGTCAGGCATAATGAGCCTTTTTCTGGTGCCGGAGTTACTGCGAGACTAGGGGACTTGTCACCGGGAACTGACATGGAAATCAAATCAGGTTTTTTTGTTACGAAGAGCAGGGCAGGACTGAAGTTTCTCTCCTGAGCGTGCGCCATTAGGGTGGCAAACTAAATAACCACTCCTTTGCTTAAAAAGGGAAAGCATTTAATAGCTAAGATTACCCGAGGATAGGAACCAAGAATAAAGTTTGCACAAAAGCCGAACGATTAAATAGAAAAGCGCATAGAACATGAGTCTGGAGGATTTGCTGTAGAAAAGGTTAGCGTGCCCTTATCCAGAGCAATTAGGCAACATGTATGGAAACAGAGTAGAACTCTACGACCCAATAGATATAAATAAATTCAGCGTGCAATGATTAAACTACATAAGCACAATGGTGCACTGATCCAACAGCAACCAATTGGCATTTACCAGCATAGAGAAGTTAAAATGTCAACAACCAATCAGCAGTTAAAATTACACAGTGACCCAAAAGCAACCAGTCAGCACTGGGCAAACTAAAGCAGATAAAAGAGAAATAAAGTGAATTTGCCTGGATAGGGCCCTTGCAGAGGGCCCCACCCTAAAGGTCTTGAAGATGGCCCTGTTGCTCAATACCCAATTGTAAAATGCATCGCTGCAGGCAAGGTTGGTGGCCTCCACCCCTGGGTGTTTTACTTCTGGCTCCTGGTTCCATAGCACGTAGATGGGACCTCAATCTGGTCCTGACTCCCAGTGCACCTGCTTCTGGTTGGTGATGGTACGAGTAAGGAGAGGGACCTTAACAGAGTAAATTAACTTTATTTGCTAATTCTGGTGTCCAGCTTTGGCTAGGCAATTTGATTGAACTGTCTGAACATCTTGGGATGTATGGCAAGGCCACAAAGTTTTCCACATGGATCACAATTGCTCCATTCAAACTGAAAATTTCTTCTGTCAAATCCCTTTCTCGGCAGGTAGATGGGGCATGAGCAGATAAAGAAGCTCCTCCTAACTTCTTGTCAAACTCTGCTTGTTTCGCCATCGGGTTGAACAAATAAAACAATGCTATTGTCTACCTCCTTAATTGTATATTATAGTTCTCTTTGGGCAGCATAATCATAGGCCTGTGCATAGCTGCCTTGGAAACCTTGACATGAGTGAGAATGTATAACAGCTATAGCCAGTGGAATTGAGCAGCTTTCTGGCTGCAAATAATGCATAAGGGGATATACCCCTATGGATTTATTGTGTCAAACAGCACAACGTTTCGGGGGCAGGCCCCTTCGTCACCCGACGAAGGGGCCTGCCCCCGAAACGTTGTGCTGTTTGACACAATAAATCCATAGGGGTATATCCCCTTTTGCATTCTATTCTGTGTGCCGTTTCCTCAATTCTTCGTTTCCTGTGAACCCAGGGGAGTGCCGTCTCCCTAGAGGACTGAGCACCAGATTATTGCATACGGAAAGGCCAGGGAGTGCATACAAATTCTACTTTGACCTGCAAAGAATGCATACCAGACCCGCTTTTATTTAGTTAATGAGGGTCAGTGTTTCCTCTACTCAGAAAAACAGGTTAGGGACACACAGGACTCAAATGGACCAATCACAAGGCATATACAGGGCAGACAATGAAGAAGTATATTTGAATATGATTAAACCAACCTCAAGGCTTCAAGTAAAAGGAGATGTAGGAAAGAGTCAGATAAGAAAAGAGAAGCCTACAATAGGACATACAAGGATCACCAGAATTTCCATAGAAACTCCTTCAAGCATTGTTATCAGCAAAGCACTGGAAAATGATTCACTCACATTAGAACATAACATCTGAATACTTGCCATTCACAAAAGACATTGTTAGCAGCAAGACTGAATGACCCCTTATATGATATCAACGCACAAACGTCACCCAACTCATGCACTCCAGACACTACATTCCAACTGTAACTAGAGAGACATCCCCTACCTATAAGCCACCACATCTATTCACCATGAGGGCAACAGCATATCAAGAGGACAGAGAGATTGACATTAGTCAAAAATAATGGACTGGTCAGTATAGCTCAGAGCTGTGCACTGGCTACACCAGGGGTCCCCAACCTTCTTTTACATGTGAGCCATATTAAAATGTAAAAAGAATTGGGGAACAGCACAGGCATGAAAAAGTTCCTGGGAAGTGCAAAATAGATTGATTGAAGAAGTTCATCCCGATGTAAGATCAGTTGGAGTGGCCTGTTAGAATACCAATGAATCTCCCAGTGGGGCCCCATTGTATGACAAATCCCATAAACTTTCTTACATTGTATAGTGCATTGATCCCCAACCAGTAGCTCGTGAGTAACATGTTGCTCTCCAATCCCTTGGATGTTGCTCCCAGTGGCCTCAAAGCAGGAGCTTATTTTTGAATTCCAGACTTGGAGGCAAGTTTTGGTTGTATAAAAACCAGGTGTACTGCCAAACAGAGCCTCAATGTAGGATGACAATCCACATAGGGGCTACTAAATGACCAATCACAGCCCTTATTTGGCACTCCAGGAACATTTTTCATGCTAGAGTTGATCCCCTGCTCCTTTTACTTCTGAATGTTGCTCACGGGTTCTAAAGTTTGGGGTTCCCTGAGTGGAACCTAGATGTCATGCTCTCTGGTGTTTGAAGAAAATACCAGCAGCACACTGCATACTGTACGTTGTCATAGTGCTCAAAAAATTATTTATTCAGCCCATATCATAGAAAAAGGCAACATTTCGGGCCTACCAGGTCCTTTATCAAGCCCTGTGTTACACCATTAAAAACCTTTTAAAGTGAGGGAAAGGGGTGTGAGTACACCCCTTTTAATGGTGTAAGACGAGGCTTGATAAAGGGCCTGGTAGGCCCAAAACTTTGCCTTTTTGTATGATGTGGGCTTTTTTGAGCACTATTACAACTTATGCAGTGTGCTGCTGGTAATTTCTTCAGTATATTGATAAGACCCTATGACAGGAGTGGGTCCTCTGGTATAGCACCTGACACAACAAAAGTGTTTTTTCTTGGAGGTGAGCACTCCACAACAGTGACTTTATATTCTCTGGTGGACAACAGGCCCAACTGAGCCAATAAATTCCAGAGGCCCAGTAGTAATGAAGGCCTAGTGGTGACTTACAATGACCTGTGTGCAGCCATCATTCGACACCAGAAATCTGAATTTATTCTACAAATAAACCTTGTGGGTAACACCTCTTTTCTGCAAGCACTGGCAACCTTTTTCTACTGTATATTTCATGAATATTTATCTTCAAGCCCAGCAGCAGCAGTACATGCACGAACAGGGATCAAAAATTATTAGCATTATCTACAGGAACTCACATTGATCAAAGAAGAATATCAATGACATCACTGGTTCATCTCCAGGTAATCCATAAAGCCCGTGCCAGCTGTATGGAAAATAGAAGAGCCATTGTAGAACAAGTTGTCAGTGTAATACCTCACCTGGCAAGTTCCAACACATGGGATACTTAGGATAATTACCTCGATATCCACATGATACCATAGATCCTGCAGCATTTGAGAAGACTGCACAATGAATAGTTTATTACTGCCCAGCATACAGGGAATAAGAAATGATGTTGACCTCCCACTGGAGAAGACACTATTTCATGGTATAATAAAGACACTGGAGCTTGCAGCGATGGACTTCAGGAATTCCTTGATATAACAATGATGCTAATGGATGTATACTATATCATCTTAATGTTTAAATGTGGGTATTTTATGATTTAGAAACAGATGCAATGTTAACCAATGCAGGGAATCTGGATACATCCAATGAGTCATTGAATGGTCAACAGGTCCCTCTGTAGAGATGCACTTTATGGACTGAGGTGCCACATAAAGTCTGATACTACTGATTGGTTCTGGGTGTGATATAATATTAGGGTGGCAATTACTTAAACTCCAGTTATTAAACTAGAGCTTAGGGGGTTATTTATGAAGCTCCAAATACCCGAAATCCAAAAAATCTATATTTTTCGGACCTTAAGGGATACTGTCATGGGAAAAAAATTTTTTTTCAAAATGAATCAGTTAATAGTGCTGCTCCAGCAGAATTCTGCACTGAAATCCATTTCTCAAAAGAGCAAACAGATTTTTTTATATTCAATTTTGAAATCTGACATGGGGCTAGACATATTGTCAATTTCCCAGCTGTCCCTGGTCATGTGACTTGTGCCTGCACTTTAGGAGAGAAATGCTTTCTGGCAGGCTGCTGTTTTTCCTTCTCAATGTAACTGAATGTGTCTCAGTGGGACATGGGTTTTTACTATTGAGTGTTGTTCTTAGATCTACCAGGGAGCTGTTATCTTGTGTTAGGGAGCTGCTATCTGGTTACCTTCCCATTGTTCTTTTGTTTGGCTGCTGGGGGGAAAAAGGGAGGGGGGTGATATCACTCCAACTTGCAGTACAGCAGTAAAGAGTGATTGAAGTTTATCAGAGCACAAGTCACATGACCGGGGGCAGCTGGGAAATTGACAAAATGTCTAGCCCCATGTCAGATTTCAAAATTGAATATAAAACAATCTGTTTGCTCTTTTGAGAAATGGATTCAGTGCAGAATTCTGCTGGAGCAGCACTATTAGGTGATTCATTTTGAAAAAAATTTTTTTTCCCATGACAGTATCCCTTTAAAAAAAAGTCCTATGGTATGAAAACTCAGAATCCGAAAACCAAGCATCTAAACGCTCTCGAGGCCTTGTATAAGTCAATGGGAAAGGTCCCAGTGTCTGTGCTGATGTACTTACCGATATCCGATGATTTTGAGGATTAGGAGCAAAAAACTACAAAAACTACAAAAAAATTTTAGTTTTTGTGGAAAACTCAGAACAATTCTGAGTTTTCAGGGAAAGCTCCGAAGTTTTTGGAGTTTTGCCTGACCTTTTTTTTGGGGGGCTTTTTTCTTCATTAATAAGGTCCATTCGGGAATTTGGAGATGCTCGAAATTTGATATTAGAAATACTGAGATAAATTTGGACCTTGATAAATAACCCCCTTAGTGTTTCTCAGGGGCATTTTTGCCAAGAATGAAGGTTTCCAGGTAGACCTTCTAGATGCCACCTGTCTGGCAAGTTAACTGAGCAAAAAGAGTGTTAATTTTGAGAGAGAGAGAGAGAGAACGAGAGGAACTTGGCATGGCCTGATGATGACACAATGGCATGGGTAAGATCTAACTACCCCTGCAACTATTTTTTTCAGTGACCTCTAGCCAGTTTGGGTAGGAAAGTTTGCAGTTGTCTGCATAAATTAAACAGGTGAACTTGAGAGATGTGTTTAACCTTCCTCTGAGTCTGGGTCAATATAAATAGGATTTATTTAAGCACAAATTGACAGATTTGAGTAATTTGCCTGACCTTAGCATTATTTTACTTGGTTAAACACCTATGTTAAGTGTGTTCCATATAAAGCAGCTGAATACCTGGCTTGGACTGGTGAAATATGTGATCTCTTGGCACTGGGTTTGATAGAAAGAGGTGTCCTTGGTGAGGATCAGATAAAGAGATGGATGGCACGTAGGAGTTGATGGAGAGGATAAAGATGAATGCTTTGTGAAGACAAGGATGGTCCGCAAGCCTTGATGAATAAATGGAGAATGCATCTAACTTAGAAAAATGAATGCTTGTTGAAGTCTGATAGATGTATCGGCGGTATGATCTGATGAGAGATCTGTATGCTCCAATGCAGGCAAATGCACCTAAACTCACAGCCTAAGATTGAGGAGTGGACACACAACAGAGAGAAATTACCATTGATTGTAACTGACTGCGGCTCCAACTAACATCCATGAGCTCCCAGTAAGATGATAAGATGGGAGCTGGCAGCGTGGCATTGGTAAATATGGATGAGTGATATGAAGAGGCAGCAAACTGATGGACCAAGAGCACTGGGGGAATGAAGGCTAAATAAGAGGATCATTATCTGCGTTCAGGAATATGCCTATGTACATTACGCACTACAGCCACTTAAAGCAAAATTATCACTTAAATGTATGTCTGTGGGAGTCGAGAAAGAATTGCACCGCTTGCCTGGAGGCTAAATTAATATCTATTTAATTAATAAACAAGGGGCCAATCCACTACAGATGTCATATGCACATCTGCAACGTGAGCTGGTACCTTCTGCCGCTCAGCAAGGTCAGACACAGTCAAACGCTGCACTGTGATCCGAGTGGGTGGCAGGGAATGGAGACCTGTTATTTATGAGCCAACCTGCAGCTCTCCAGCTGTTATTGGGCTATTACTGTTGTGATATCCCAGTAGCCTTCTGTTGTTTATAGACGCTGACAGTTGCAGCTACAGGAGACGGCTTTGATAAAAAGTGTTGGTGACCCCAGTTTGCCTTAACATACACACTGACCCGCATTGTAATCCACTAGAACCCTTTTACCTGGCTCATGGTTACCACCTCCCACCCTGATATCATCTTGTCTGGTCCCCATTCCTCTACTTTTCTCTTCCTCTTCCACTTCCACTTTGTCTTCTGCTCATCACCTTCTTCGCATTTCATTCCCTTTGCATAGTGTTCCTCTTCTTCCAAGTGTCAGTTATAAAAACTATTTATTAAACCAACAGACACCAAAACCACACTGCATGGACATTTGAGCCATGCTGTTAGTGTTGTCCAACTAATCTTATCAACCTGGAGAAAATCTGCCTAAAAGACTATGGGCCAAAATCACTCATATGCTACACTGGTACCAGGTGTGTAACTTGGGGTACCCTGCCCCTCTCTCTGTCATACACACATGGGTCCCACACCCCTGCCCCAGCTCTTGTACCAGCAATCCATATAAATGCATACCTCCCAACTGTCCCGTTTTTAGTGGGACAGTCCCAATTTTGACAGCTTAGCCTGCAGTCCCAGATTTCTTACGTTTCTAAAGTTTCTAAAACTTAATTGGCTTTTGGCATAGAGCCCAGAATAGGTTGGGAGGTATATAAAAAATGTAGGGGGGCAATCATGGGACATGTAGAATCTTGCTTTCCCTATAGTTACACTTTTGCCCTGTACATTCTTACCCTAAATGTCAGATTGAACTAAAAAAATACATTACCTTGCAGGGATCATTATGGAAACAGGATGTTACACTCGGTGCCTGAAATATGAATATCAGTGCAGGATTTGTTATGCAGTTATCTGAGATAATTGGTCAACATTCAGAATATTTTTGCGGGGTGCTGGCTGCATATAGACACAGTTTATCCTAACTCCTATTTATCTTTTCCAGGCGTATCTGACCTCTCCCCTCCTCCCCCTGCCGACATCTCCACTCCAAATGTCTTCATTTTGCTTCTTTTTCTAAGTCTAAACACCTGCCAAGAATTAAAGCATCCACACTGGAATAAACAGCCGCAATCAGCCTCCATTGTACCCTGGATTCAACCCCGTGCTCCGGCAATTTCACTTGCTCATCACTTTCCAGACGCAGCAGGGGCTCGCAGGCCTGGGAGCAGGGGGCAACTTTGGGAGTGAAAGGTAGCTGTGGGAGTAAAACTCTAGGGCAGTGGTTCCCCAACTGTCAGCCTGCCGCTCCTGGGGTACTGGAGCAATAGCAGAGGGCTCAGCCTGAATGCTCATTATAAGTGCTGCCTGCATAGTTAAAGGACACATTTTCCTATCTACCCGACCCTTCCTTTCACCCCTGCTTGGACTCTCCGCATCTTGATCTTAGCATACAGGGGATTATGGGAAATCTTCAGTGAGGCAACAGCTGGGAGGCCTCAGGGTGGCTAATAAAGTATGTCAGATAATGGATTCAATGAGCAAGTAAAAGTGTTGGTTTCGGTTACATAGACAGTAAGTCCTGAGCGCGATGCGGCAAAAGTTGATATAGTGAAAGATAATCTGATCTGGCCCGTGATAGTATTCCTTCCAATCACTAACTGGCACACACAGGGTACAGCAGGTGCAAAGCGGCCACAGTCTGCTCGATAAATTGCCCAAAGTGTATTGAATTAGAAATGCTATTTAGCTTTCCTAAATGAACTGCCTTGTTACCTGGAAAATACCACGGGGTATAGGGGGGTCTACTGAAATGAACAAGCAGTCATAGAGCAGCTCTACGGGGCATAGCTAGTTACTGGTAAACTATTTATAGATTATTCCGCAAACATATATTAGTAGGGGCCCCACTGGGTCCCCTACATTCCTGAAGGATCATAATCCAGACCCACAGGGTACATTTAGGATTTAGCCCCTGGCCTCACCGCCACAAAAGACAGCCTTGGTGGGGACAGGAGGACTGATAGCTTTGCCAAAATCGCTGAAAGATTTATTCACTAGGCGGTATTAGACCTGATTTAGAGGTTTTAGCATCAGAAAAAAAGGGCATAAAACGTTCTCTCTGGGTCTGCCTCGGGCACAGCAGCGGATTCATTTTATTTTAACTGAAGCCATAAAACTAGATGCAGAGAGAATGGAAAGAGGGAAAATAATATAATATGTAACAAACTATGGTTGGAATGGAATGGAAACAATAAAGGACTTAACAAGCAACTCGATGCACATATTGCCCATTCCTAGAATAACTGCCACCCACAAACTGCCAGAGCCTCAACAACCCCATACCGTCCAACACTCCCCTAATAAAAAACATAATTGTGGGTGACTCTGTTATCAATGGTCCCAGCTCACCGATTAATGATTAGTCTAGTTTAGTCTTGGGAATGGCTCATGGAGGGATACATTTCCAAGGGGAAGGTTTAAAACCTTCACCCTTTAAAACCCACATATACACAGCTAAAGGCACCCATAGAGCACCCATAGTTACACCTTTATCAACTTCCCATTCCGCTTCTCTTGACTATAACTGGTATGGCAAGTATAAATATCCATAGGGCTGCGGAATAAATCCTGAATGACAGTGCATATGGGTAACCTCTCGGTCTGGGGGCCCCTGATGCCATATGGGTTAAATATGTCTGGTATAAGAAGGACATGGTGGTGTAGAGTCACTTTTACCTCTAAGGTCTCCGGCACAATCACAGCAAGTACATTTGTTGTGTGCCTCAGGGTATCCAACCACTGAACTTATCAAAACCGCATCTAGAGAATGACAAATCCATCTTGGCACAGAGCTATAACTATATGTGCGCACTTGTCACCGCAGACCCAAATTAGCTCAGCGCTGACAAATTGCCTTTACAAGACGCTTAATAAGTTAAACAGAGCCCACCTGTGTCCAATCGCAGCCGGGCAAAATGATTTCGGCACTTGTCAATGAAGCGTCATGCTGCTTGTGTATGAAATTAATTTGAAGCAAAAGTTCAAAACATTCCCGAAAAAAAAGGAGCTGCCAAAAGAACTCCGGGATCAAGTCATTCAAAGCAGGGTAGGCTATAGCAATTTAATTGTGCTCAAATATTGCATGTGGCACAGTCAAGTTCTGCACTGTAAAGTGGAAGAAGTTTGGCACTTCCAAGGTTCTGCTTCAAGAAGCCTGTTGCTCTTACGGGGAATATTTTCTATAAAGGAATCCGAGGGCTGGTGTATAAGGCAACAGTTTCAAGTGGGGGGCCCATGGGTGCCTATATAGAAAAGTCCAGCCATGGAGTCAAAGGGGGTTACCCTTCCCTACCTAGTTGAGGTATGTGTCTAGCTTGTAATGCACAGGTGCAAATAAGGTAGGAGAGGGTGCAGGTAAGGATGGCATGGCTAGGGCAGCATCATAAATCAATCTAGTGTTGTCACTTTCCAGGCAGTCACTATGGTCTACTCAGCAAGGGCAAGAGTTGAAGACCACAGGACACTTTAAAGGTGCAAAAGAGGGCTCAGTCAGACCGTGGGATATCTCAACTGTCTGGCCATTTAAAGTCAAAACTGTCAATCCAGAAGAAAAGTGGCAAAAAGACTAGAAGACCCATCCAGACCCATTATGGTTTTATCTAATGTATCCAAAAACCCTTAGGTCCCGAGCATTCCAGATAACAGATCAATACCCAAGGCAACTACAGAGACTGTTATACTACAGAGAGACCCGGGTGCATTAATGTCGCTGCTAATACAAATCACAGCTTCCAGAATTACTTACTAGGATTATTTTAGCAAGATAATACGTTGTTACTCTGTTATCCTGCATTGCTTTCTTTAACTGAGACAATTCAAATTTGTTCTGATGTCCTGCATAAATGAGATAATATCCTTTCCTTTTCTGCTTAGATTAAGTCCGTTAAGTCTCTCGGAGGTACAGAAAGTTTGCCGGGTACAAGACTTAGATTTCCCATTTTCCAAGCATTTGATGTGATCATTAATAACGTACAGTTACAGCTGCGGCGAGCTAAAGGCTGTTTATTTGTGTCCTTAGAAGTAATAGATTGTGTGTCCCAGAGAGACAGAGGAAAACAAAAGTGAAAACAGAAACTAGTGTGAAGTTAAGAAAATGACCAAAAGCAAAAGTATAATATTCAGAGAAAAGACCAGTCTAGTTAAGCTGGGATAGCCTGTTCTTCAGGGCCACCTGGGAGAAAGGAGGTTCTCTACAGGGCCATCTGGTGACTGGGGTGCTCTCTGCAGGCCATTCTGATATATGAAGTTTATTGGCCCCACATTTCAATATCCGAAGAAACTGAGACCCAAAAAAGTAGTGTTTATGCAAACTAGCATGCAAATGAGCAAAATTAGCAATACATATTACATAGATTGGTAACAGCAATATGGTACTTTCAGACCCAAATTAGTCTTGACGCCGATACCTCTTATTTGAGGAAGTACAGACAGGCCCGGATTTGTGGCAGAATTTTGGCAGGATTTTAGGGGGCGGCATGCTGCTCAACCACACCCACATTGGTTCAGAAACACTGGGGATGCGCAGGAGATAAAATCGTTTTTTAAATTTCCAGAGCACCAATCCCCATTGCTCTGGTCCTGATGATGAAATTTGCCGAAATAAAATGGTGGTGATGGGGCGACGAACATCAGCAGACCTAGGGGTGCCCACTATGTAAATCCGGCCCTGAGTACAGATATCTTTAATCACCAAACAGTGTCGGACTGGGGAGTCTGGGCCCACTGGGGCAGCCACATCAAGGCCAGCCCCTCAGTCTGCGCTCCAGGCGGGGGTGGCATTTTCTAAACGCACGCTGTGAATTGGGTCTGGGCCGGTGTTTTTTCCCGGTGCCCAGTCCAACCCTGTAACTAGGGATGCACCGAATCCACTATTTTGGATTCGGCCAAACCCCCGAATCCTTCTCAAAAGATTCAGCCAAATACCGAACCGAATCCGAATTTGCATATGCAAAAAGTCACATGATTTCCCTCCCCTTCCCTTATTTGCACATGCAAATTAGGATTCGGATTCGGTTCGGCCGAATCCAATCCTGCTGAAAAAGGCCGAATCCTGGCCGAATTCCGAACCGAATCCTGTATTCGATGCATCCCTACCTGTGACCAAAATACCTTCTCCCCATCTGGAAAACCACATGAACAACACAATAGTCCTTTCCGCAAATTGATGTGTTCACCTTCACATACCTTATATCTCAAAGTAGAAAGATAGCAGCCCTCCCATTTCAAAAATAAAACCTCCTTTATTATCACATACGGCTACTTCAGCAACGTTTCGGACCTTCCAGGTCCTTTTTCAAGATGACAAGCACATGTGGTTTCCTGCATAATAATTTTGTGGAGATTAAGGGCAGAGACTAGGGTTACCACTTTTTGCAAAAAAAAATTCGGGCTGGTGGGGGCGGGTACAAAAAGGGGGCGTGGTGTGAAGTCAAAGGGGGTGGGGTTGTGTCGCAAAGGGGCGTGGCCACGGGCACGGCCAGGACAAGAACCGAAGGACAAGGTAAGTTTACAGGGGATTGGGGGCGGGCCGAGGGGGTCTTTTTAAGGGTATTACAAATTTACCGGCAGCTACATTGCCGGTAAATTTGTAATACCGGCCCCGGCCTTGGCAGGTGTTTTACCGGCTAGGCCGGTAAAATACCGGCCGGGTGGCAACCCTAGCAGAGACACGCTCAGATTCGGGGAGATTTAGTTGCCCGGCGATAAATCGACTCTTCTTCGGGGCATCTCTTGCCTCGTGAGGCAAATTCGGACAACTTCAGAAAACGAAGCGCACCAATTGCCATCCCACTGGCGATTTAAATTCTAGCCAGCAGGAGGCAGTTTGGGGAGATTAGTCGCCCCGAAGAAGAAGAGATTTGTCGCTGGGCAACTAATCTCCCCGAATCTGAGCGTGTGTCTTTGCCCTAAAGCACATTTTTATGAGAAAAGTGGGTAAAAGAATAACATTTGTGGCTAGATCATTGTGATTAGAGAGAAATGCCAATGTTGCACACAGCCCCCCCCCCCCCCAGTTCCCATATTGGCTCATCTAAAACAACAAAATCTATATTTCCACTGCTACAGATTCAATGCGAAAAACACAAAATCTCTGGCAGACAGTTCCATCAACTGAGTGGGTTCCCCAAGGTGAGGGACTGACCAGTAGTGAAACAGGTTCTCCTACAGTTGCCAATACTTTGCAGCAGTGGAGTCAACATTTTTCAATATAGTGATCACTTATTAACTATACTATGTATTGTGTATATCTTATATAGTGGATAATATTCCCCACTATTGTAAAATATAAGGCTATTAGAAGGCACCAAGGAGTTCCATAACCATATTAAATCATGAAGCTGACATTCATGAAACTCTACTATCCTTATACTTTACAACAGGTTGTACATTATTTTATTTTATTTTTGATAATAAACACGTTTCAAAGAGCCACAAAGAGGTCAATTGAGCTATTGATGGCCATAATAGTCTCTTGGAGGGCCACTATATAGGCTGCCAGGGTCCCAGCCACAAATCATGACTGTACTGCTGCATTTACACAGAAACAAATGAGACACAGCCCTATGAATATACACACACCCAGGTCAGCACTGAGTAAATCTGTCTTACTGACACTTGAATATTTGTCAATTGTTTTCAGGCACAACAGGCGAGTTTTGGTGCATCTCCACCAGCCGAAAGATACATTGGAGCATCCACCCTTGTGTGCCATAAGCCATTAGAGTGCCATTAACCATTATTGTCAAGCTGCTTTGCCTTTCGAAAGGTTATTCAAGGAAAACACGTATGTTTATTTGCATGTGATAAGAGGCAAACTGTGGTGGTAGCTTTGTGCCATCAAGCAGTTTTTCACGCCAGTGATTCTCCCTCTCTCTGCAGACAGAATTCTTTGTTTCGGAACAATAGGATTCCAGCGCTGCCTCTGCTGCATAGATACTGGGGCTTCTCTGATACACTGTTTGTTGAGTGAGCAGTAAAAGGCCACAGTCATCCATAAGATTCTAGTGAAAGTGACCATTGTTTCAAACTGTCTTAAAGGAGAACTAAACCCTAAAAATGAATATGGCTAAAAATGGCATATTTTATAGAGTGAACTTATTGCACCAGCCTAAAGTTTCAGCTTGTCCAATAGCAGCAATGATCCAGGACTTCAAACTTGTCACAGGGGGTCACCATCTTGGAAAGTGTCTGTGACACTCACATGCTCAGTGGGCTCTGATTGGCTGTTGAGAAGCTAAGCTTAGGGCTCGTCACTAATTATCCAGCAGAAAATGAGCTTCCCTGGCTGTAATATAAGCTGATGCTACAGGGCTGATTATTAAATTCTGATGCTAATTGCACTGGTTTCTGTGCTGCCATGTAGTAATTATGTGTATTAATTACTAATCAGCCTTATATTGTGACATTTCTATTCTATGTGTACTGTATATTGTGAGTGGCTCCCTAAGCTCAGTAAGTGACAGCAGCACAGAGCATGTGCAGTGAATCAGCAGAAAAGAAGATGGGGAGCTACTGGGGCATCTTTGGAGACACAGATCTTTACTGCTAAAGGGCTGTGGTTACCTTAGGCTGGTACAGAAGCACAAAACATCATGTACAACATTTCTTCCTACTTCTTTAGTTAGGCTTTAGTTCTCTTTTAAAGCAATTGGACCCTTGGCAAAACACAGAGGGGCCTGCTATAAATATATGTGTATAGTATAAGACCTGATCTATGGGCCTTCAGCTGCCAAGTCCCCTGCATGAGACCCTTATAGAAAGCAGCCCTGATCTTGGAAGGTGGCTTCTGCCCCTCACATCTATACTACAGACAGAGAAAGAGGAGCCATCTGCTTGGCACATATGAGTTTACTTTTCTAACAGGCCATTGCCAACTGGGAGTGCAAGGAACTTATTAATTGCCCAGATGACAATCTGTGCGACTTATTTGTGCCATTTTACCACCCTGCACAGAAACGCAAGGAATCCCCCCAAGAAAAAACCTTCCACTCCATCGGCCCGGCAGTCCCGATACACTGGGAGAAGCAGCTATAGGTCTCCTCCACAATGTAAAGGTCACCTGTAATGAGCGGCATTCTATCTCGGCATATGACAAAGTGCATTGAGCAGAGCAGGCCTTAAAAGGGATGGAGATCTAAAAATACAATTTTCCTTAAAGGGAAAGTCAACCCACGTCTGCGAGTGGCAGACGTACCGCATGCATGCATGAACTACAGGCTTACATCGCGCATGCGTGAACGAAAGGCCAACCACGCGTCTGCGCTAATGGTAAGCACACTGTGCCACTCTCTTTTTTGTTTGGGGGCCAATCTAGGACCCAGTCTGGGCCGGGGGCCCATTGGGTTTTTTCCCGGTTTCCCGCCGGCCCAGTCCGACACTGGACGCATGTATGTGCCAAATGCAGGTGAAATGCAACATGCTGCGTCCACCTGCGTTTGCCGCTTACATGCGTCTGTGTGAGTACAGCCCCCTTCACAATACTTAAGTGCGTCTACTCTTGTGCTCCCCTGCGGCTGATTGGAAGAAAACACAGCGCAGGGGAGCGCAGGAAAAAACAACCGTGTGTAAGAGCCCTAAGAATGTTGATACAATGTAAGACAAGGAGCTGATTAACGGAATTGTCTTTGCTGGGGAACTAAGACTTTTGCAACATTGTTTAAAAATTAACAACCAGGAGTTAAGCAAATGCTGCTCTCAATAACAATCATTTTAAGAAATACCTTTTTAAAGCACTGAAAACTTTGAATGAATGTATTTTGGAAAGCTACTTGGAATTATGTTTTCTTTTATTAGGCAAATTTGTATTTTGGGGTTGACTTGCCCTTTAATTAAAGAAAATATAATTCTAAATACTTTGCAATATAGCAGTTATCCTTCTAATGTAGCAGAAGCCAGCCGGGCACAATTCCTCATAGGCCTTTTCAATCCGCTGGTTGCTGTTACATTGTTTGGTGGAGAACAGAGAGGGGCAGAATATCACCTATATATACAAAAAACGTGAAAACCACTGGACATTTGTAATGGATATATATCGGGAAGTCGATGGGAATGACAGTTTCTTTCATGAGACAAAACAGTGTTTTTTTGGGTTTATATCCCCTTTAACACTAGAATGCCCCAGCACTATGCAATGCTTTCAGAAAGCAGCAGTCTCAGTGTCTCTCAGTGGAATGCCAGGGCTGTGGGTACCCCTTCATCTGCCCCTGCATTGTGCTGTGAGCGCTGCTGGAGACTGAGGGGGCTTTTGTCATGTTGATGCTGCTGAGGCTGCTGAGTGAGCCGCATGGAGAGGAATTCTTAACCAGACCCACACACTCAGCAATGCAGACAATCCATAGATTCTCCAGAGAGACTGGACTGGCTTCACCCTACACCACCCTGTCCTTAAATCTCCGCATTCTGAATCTTGTGAGCCCCCATTGTGCTTTAATTCATGCGCATTTTACTTTATCATCAGCCGCCCTTATGATACAAATGAATTCCTCCCGGCCCTGATTTCGCCTCGCATTCTAAGCCTTTAACCCCGTCAGCACGCTAAAGATCATTTATGACCCCGGAAAGCTGGATTTGTAAAGAAAATATCTGCCAACTGTTTATCTTGGAGCGGCGGTGTGCGAGCTGCATGTAACCAGCTTATAAAACAGCCCAGGCCACAATGTGGTTTTTAAGCATTAAACGCAGATCATACTAATTAGGGTCACTGGCTGCGACCTGTAATGCACCTACCTATTAGGGCTCTTATACACGGGCGTTTTTTATGTGTTCGACGCAGGTTTGAGCGTGAAAAAAACGCATTCATTAACTGATTCCATTATATCCTGCCAGGCTATCAAAGTTGTGTTTTAGGGCTCTTACAGACGAGCGTTTTTACCTGCGCTCCCCTGCGTTCCGTTTTTCTGCTTTCAGCCGCAGGGGAGCGCAGGAATAGACGCATTACATTTTTTCCAATGGGGCTGTACTCACACATGCACGTGTAGGCACCGAACGCAGGAAAAATGCAGCATGTTGCGTCTCAACCTGTGTTCGGCGCCTACACGCGCCTGTGTGAGTACAGCCCCATTGGAAAAAATGTAATGCGTCTATTCCTGCGGCTGAACGTAGAAAAACGGAACGCAGGGGAGCGCAGGTAAAAACGCTCGTCTGTAAGAGCCCTTACTCCGGTTGCATCTCCGGTTGTTTAGACGCAGCATGCTGCATTTTCTTGCGCTTGACGCATGTTCAGCTATCAATAGAATAGAGCAGGGGTCCCCAACCTTTGTTACCCGTTAGATACATCGAAATGTAAAAAAAAGGTTTGAAAGCAAAATAAGCATTTGGGGTGCCAAATATGGGCTGTAATTGGCTATTGCTAGCTCCTTGTAGCTCTGTTTGGCAGAACATATGCTTTTTATGCAGCTAAAGTTTTCCTTCAAACCAGGAACTGAAAAATTATGCCATGATTTGAGGCCACTGGAAGCAACATCCAAGGGGTTGGGTTGCATTTGGAATGGGAAAAAAACCGGCAATAAAAAGGTGTTTAAATGCAATATATCTGGGGGTTTTTGTGCACTCAGCATTTGTTTCAGAAATGCAGAAGCGAAGCCTGTGTGTAAGAGCAGCAGACAGCAGGTGCCATCCAGAGATTTGGGATTAGAGAGTCAAATAGCGGCACCGGCCAGATGGTTTGAGAGCAGGGCAGAAAGGGTTTCAAGTTACATCAGTGAATAGGATATGAAACCTGTAGCACCTTCAGCTAATGTTAAACTGCAACTCCCAGAATACTAAGGAGCAGAAAACTATGAATGTTAGGAGTTGCATTTTACCAACAGCTGGAGGATTCTATTCTAAAGTGGGGACCCCCGTTCGGGTAGAACTACATGGTGCGCTTCCGTGCGTTCCGACGCGATGAGAGGAAACGCAGGCATCTTGTTGCATGCGCCGAGTCTAATGTAAGTAATTTAATATGTTGCACGTGGAAGCTGATTGCATCCAACACAATGCGACTGACGGATGAAGACATGCAGCGTTCGCATCCGACACGACTGTCAGCTTCTACGCGTGACATTTGTATTACTTACATTAGACTCAGCGCTTGCAACATGACGCGTTTCCTCTCATCGCGTCGGAACGCACCATTGTGGCACACCGTGTAGTTCTACCCTAAATCCTGAAACCAAATTTCCCCAGATTAGAGTCAGCATTTTACCTGGGGACAGATACTCTTTGCAAGTAATTAAGTCCATACTCTTTGCAGGTAATTAAGATGCCTGCTGCAGACTGCACTGACTTTTTTCAGCAATGCAGACCTCATGTAAACGTAACATCTCCAGCATTTTCCAAAACATAAATGATTTAAGCATGCTGGGAGCTGTACCACCAACAGTACCACTACTACATTTTCTACACTGGCTAGAGCCAGTAGCCCACTAAATACAAGAAGGTCCTGGCTGCTCCGGGTACACCTACCTCTGTCCTTTGTTCCTGAGATCAGAGCATTAAACCCAATTTACTTTACTCTAGCACCGAGCGCCTAAGCAGCACTATGTCTACCCTTCTGATGTCTGATTGTAGTGTAATATCGGCACGGGAAATTGGGCTATTATTTCCCTATGCTGGATAAAAGCAGGACAGCTAATGGAGCACTGGCAGGGAGGGTTCTCATTAGAGCATCCTATTGTATCTGTAAATAAATTTAGGTTGGGCTTTATCAGTATTAAGAACCCCCAAGTGGCATAGGAGACAGAGTCACAGCAGGAGAAGTATATAATTTTGACTTATTGTCAATATACTTTAAATCCCAAACATGTGAATAGTAAAAACTGAAAGACTTCAGCTCAGGGGCCCATAATAAAGACTCTCACACACGGGCGGGTTTTCCTGCGCTCCCCTGCGTTGTGATTTCTTCCGTTCAGCCGCAGGGGAGCGCAGGAGTAGACGCACCCAATTATTGTGAAGGGGGCTGTACTCACACAGACGCATGTAAGCACCAGACGCAGGTGGGATGCAGCATGTTGCATTTCACCTGCGTTCGGCGCATACATGCGTCTGTGTGAGTACAGCCCCCTTCACAATAATTGAGTGCGTCTACTCCGGCGCTCCCCTGCGGCTGAACGGAAGAAATCGCAATGCAAGGTAGCGCAGGAAAAACCGCCCATGTGTAAGAGCCCTAAGGCTCAGGGTTCCCACTGCCCAACCAAAAACTCCACATAAATCTTGATGTTGATTCCCTCGCTGAAGCTGCTGGGCACAGAGATCCAGTATTGCTTGCCGGCGTTGTCTCTTATCTCTCTGTTTCCTTTAAATTTGCCAACAAACTCTATTTGCAGCATCTGAGATACAGAAGACTGATAGCGGGTTCCCAGCTAATAGAATCCACACACCCAGCTGGCAGGCTATATACATGGAGTATCGTGCCACCCAGATAAGAAACAGAGCTGAATTCAAAAGTACTGGAATTACCATCCACATCGACTGACTTTAGTCCATTTCAGCTCCGATGAGACCGCTACATCATTACAGCGTTCATACTAAACACATATAAAAGCCTCTTGCTGCGTGGCCAATTAGTGCTTCATTTAGATAAATAGTGGAAATGAACAGCAACCGGTCACCATGATATGAGCCCAAAAATGTACACAGAGATGTGCCCCTGTTGGGTGGTTTCCAATATATATTCATAGGCCAGGAGTAATGCCAGCAAATACTAGACTATGGTGAGATATCAACCAATGAGATGGATGATATCATTGCAACATTGCTCTCATCCAATCACAGAAACTAATTAATGCATATATGGTTATTTTCCATACTGATCACTAGGGATGCACTGAATCCAGGATTCGGTTCAGGATTCGGCCTTTTTTAGCAGGATTCAGATTCGGCTGAATCCTTCTGCCCGGCTGAACTGAATCGGAATTTGCATATGCAAATTAGGGCTGGGGAGGGAAATCGCATGACTCTTTGTCACAAAACAAGGAAGTAAAAAATGTTTTCCCCTTTCCACCCATAATTTGCATATGCAAATTAGGATTCTGGTTCGGTTCAGTATTCACCCGAATCTTTCGCGAAGGATTCGGGGGTTCGGCTGAATTCAAAATAGTGAATTTGTTGCATCACTACTGATTACGGTATGAGATACATACTATACCTCCCAACATTTTGGAAATAGAAAGACGGACAAAAAAAATTGTTTTTGTGGCCACACCCCCTAATTACCATATTCATTTGGCAGGTTATGAAAGTTTGAACACATTTCTGTGGTTTTTATGTGTTATGACAGTTTTGCTAATGAAGGTGAATTGCCCTTTAAGCTGCAAGTCACAGTTTCTCCAAGAGACCTGCTTATTTTAAATTATTACAATTGCTTCTTTGCTTATCTTAAATTGTTACAAATGTATCTAAGTGCCCCTGCCACGTATTCTGGGCTCCCTGCCAAAAGCCAAATAGTTTTTGAAACTTTGTATCTTTTTCTGGTTGCTCAGTGCAGGAGATCAAAGAGAAATTCGGGACATTTCAGTAAAAATCCGGGATAGAGGATTGAGCTGTCAAAATCGGGACTGTCCCGGGAAAAATAGCACAGTTGGGAGATGGAAATAAGCTTTAATAACCAACTCATCTTTCCACTTGAGTTTATTTATATTTTGCCTCTGGGGCAGCGATAAAATAATTTGAGGCTAATTTGCTTGTTCTGGGGTCTGATGACAGATTCTACTTAATACTGGTGAAAGACACAATCCCACATCCACCCACAGCAAAATACCACTATAATCCACTATTATTCATCCACCGCCCTGTGTGTACTAAGCAAAAACATGCACACCCAGGTAATAATAATTATTAATATGATATAAATAATTAATATAACATGTATTTATCACAAATAATAACAACAGACATAACAGGGTAGAAGTGCCGGGCAGGTAGAGTTAAGGTTTAGGGTGGGGAGTGTGATCCTGAGTTCTGGGATTAAATCAGGCAAAGAAGGGAAAGTAGAAAGGTTGTATTAAAAGCCTTTAATTATTTTGAAACAATGTAATATGTCCTTTGTGCTTTAGCTACTGTCTCCCCCTCCCATGGGCCCCTGTGATCCCGGGGGGCCATGGAAAAATGTCCCTACCATTTAAATCCTGGAAAAGCCAATACTACATTTGTTCTTACGCCTTGTTAACCTCAAAATTAGATGCATCCTTCAATAAAGTAATATTACATATGAACGTCATTCATTAACCTCATTCAATAAGTCCCCTGTTATGGTTTCTCAAGCACAAACAGTTTTTACTGAGCTCTTGTATGAACTGGCATGTACAAGTCATAAACAAGTACAGGTTTGGGATCCGTTATCCGGAAACCTGTTATCCAGAAAGTTCCAAATTACGGAAAGGCAGTCTCCCATAGACGCTCCATTATAAATAAATTATCCAAATTTTTAAAAATGATTTCCTTTTTCTCTGTAATAATAAAACCGTAGCTTGTACTTGAGATATAATTAATCCTTATTGGAAGCAAAACCAGCCTATTGGGTTTATTTAGGACAGAGACACGCTCAGACTTTAGTCGCCCGGCGATAAATCGCCTCTTCTTCGGGGCAACTAATCTCCCCGAACTGCCTCCCGCCGGCTAGAATCTAAATCGCCGGAGGGATGGCAATCGGGAGCGCTTCGATTTGCGTAGTCGCTCGAAGTTTCCACATGAGGCAACTTTGGGCGACTTCGGAAAATGAAGCTCACCGAATTTAGATTCCAGCCGGCGGGAGGCAGCTCGGGGAGATTAGTCGCCCGAAGAAGAGGTGATTTGTCGCTGGGCAACTTATCTCCCTGAATCTGAGCATGTGTCTCCTAAATGTTTGAATGATTTTCTAGCAGACTTAAGGTATGAAGATCTAAATTATGGAAAGATCCATTATCTGGAAACCCCAAGTTCCAAGCATTCTGGATAACAGGTCCCATAACTGTATTTTTAAAGTCCTCAATCTGTTCAGGTTGTTGTGTGACCGGTTTCTGCCTGACCCTTAGACTTGGGAAAAAAACAGAGGTGAAGCTTCTGGGCCAAAGGACATGACATTGAATGTCACCCACAGGAGGTGATATAGTAAGCCAGGTCTCTAGATTAGGGTGTAAGGGGACAAAAAGGCTTCTCGGGGAACTGGTACAGCAGAACTGTGCAAAAAGACCCATACGCAGAAATTCATTTTGGAATTTACTTGCAGTAAATGCCCAAGGTCAGAAGAATGTGAGGCACTAATCAAATTGTGGTTTCCCTCAGTCAAAGACTAGTGACTTAGCCAATGAGCCAGTCTAAGATGTCAACCCCAATGAAAGGAAGAGATAAGCGCCCTGCCTCTGTAGCTTCCAGCACCAGCCAATAAAGGCAGTTCTTCTGTATTATACATTTATAATCAATTACAC
Organism: Xenopus laevis; assembly: GCF_017654675.1. NCBI lineage: Eukaryota > Metazoa > Chordata > Amphibia > Anura > Pipidae > Xenopus > Xenopus laevis. The sequence goes on along the minus strand of NC_054384.1, from coordinate 104,165,337 downwards.
CAAGCAAGGACATTATGGGTCTCCTTCCCACAGTGCACCAGTGCCCCTTCCAGCAAAAAAACAACTCCTACTTTATGATCTTTGAAAGGAAAATATTTAAAGATTTGTCAACTTAAAGGGCTTATATACATGTATGAATGTCAGCTTAGTAGAGGTGCAGCTGTCTATGACTCGTATGCAATAACCAATATGGAAGTCACTAACACCCAAATCTAAATAAAATTATTGTCAACCAATATGGAAGTCACTACAGAACACCCAAATATAAATAAAAATATTTCCTCCATCTTGCCCTACTGCCTCCATCATGTCCTACTGTCTCCATGGTGCTATATTGTCTTCACCTTGCCCTACTATCTCCATCTTGTCCTACTGTCTCCACCTTGACCTAATGTCTCCATCTTGTCCTACTGTCTCCATCTTGTCCTACTGTCTCCACCTTGACCTAATGTCTCCATCTTGTCCTACTGTCTCCATCTTGTCCTACTGTCTCCATCTTGACCTACTGTGTCTATCTTGCCCTACTGCCTCCATCTTGACCTACTGTCTCCATCGTGCTCTATTTTCTCCATCTTGTCCTACTTTCTCCATCTTGTCCTACTGTCTCTATCTTGACCTACTGTCTCCATCTTGTCCTACTGTCGCCATCTTGCCCTACTGTCTCCATCTTGCCCTACTGTCTCCATCTTGTCCTACTGTCTCCATCTTGTCCTACTGCCTCCATCTTGTCCTGTTTCCAGCTTGACCTACTGTCTCCATCTTGTCCTACTGTCTCCATCTTGACCTAATGTCTCCATTTTGTCCTACAGTCTCCATCTTGACCTACTGTCTCCATCTTGAATGGAAGTCACTACAGAACCTAATCTAAATAAACATATTGTCCCTCATCTACAATGTCACTGCCACCAAACTTAATGACCTTCAGTAACAAGGTCACTGCCATCAAACTTACTGTCCATAAGCCACAGGGTCACTGTTACCAACCTTAATGACCTCCAGCCATAGTGTCACCAAATTCCCTGCCCATCACCCACATATTCACTGCCACCAAATCTGCTTTTCATCAGTCACAGGGTCATTGCCACCAAACTGCCATACAATTTAATGCTCATAAACCAAAATCTGGGTGTAAATGGATTACCAGAGTGCCAGATGATCTCCTAGTGGATCCACAGAGCTACAGTATATCTAATTGCAGATAATTCTCTGGCGGGCCCTGGCTGCCACCAAACTTACTGTTCATTAACCACATGGACAGATTGCCTAATAACTTGCCTTCCATACTGAAGAGGCTTATCTAGTTGGCTGTAGATCTTTCTATGTTCTCCACACTGACAACCACTGTATTTATGGCTTTATGTCTGTGTGTGGCTATAAAATTAACATATACATACACATACCCATGCATCTAACTGCAGCACCATTACATCGTCGCTCCCCCACTTTGTGCTAATTGCTTATTCCCTTAGCATGGGATTTACTGCGGATAAAACTACATTTCAGAGCCATTTGGGGGAACCGTGTGTGTGCTTGCCTATGAAATGTCTCGGCTACGCTGCCATGTAAAAATGTCAAATTAGCATTTTAGTCCCTCCCTCCTTCATGTCAGGCCAATGGCTGCTTAATGCGAAGAGGAAAGCCCACGGGCACAGAGAGCATTTTACGCTCTTATGGGCCAGTAGATACGATAATATTAGCAAAAGCTTCTGCTAGAGAGAGGAATATCACATCTTTCTGCAAGAACGCACTAGTACGAAACCTACATGTACCCCCCTTCCCCAGCAGGGCTCAAGTAAAGGATAAAGGGGTCCCCATCAATAAAAGGAACGTTGGGGCCCCAACATGCAACTGTTTCTGAATAACCATGTTGCCATTCATCCCCCATTATGGGATGATGATGAACCTGCAACTACTCCACTCATGGTGGGCATAAAACATCTCCCTTTGCTTCTGAAACATAAGGAGCTCCTCTTCCGGCAGATTTAGAGAAGTGCAGCTCAAAGGAACCCAATGAAAATGGCAACAGCTCTTCCCCGAGAGACACAAATAATATCACTCTTTGCCTAATGAGGCAAGTAATAAGCTATATGCCCAAATGAAGCAGGCCTGAGGTTATTATATCAGTAAAATGATAATATAGCCCATGCAATGTTTGTGTTCACAACTACGCAGCCCTTTCCTTCGACCGTCTCCGTTTTATGGCTTTCCCATTTTTGCACATGTTTTATTCAACCACCCTGCGCCATCAACTCTCCCTTCTACAATCTCATTATCCATTTTAAACACAAATAAAATTATGCCCCTCAATAGTCATAAAAACTCCAGCTTGTTTAAAGGAGAAAAAAAACACACACACACACAATTCGCTTGTTTGTTCTCCAGGAAAATCTCATTAGGATAATAAATGCTGCCTGGGATTGCAGAAGCTGTAGTATCTCCCAGACGGGGGGGGGGGGTCTATGAGGGGCCCAACCTGAGGGCCAATGAGGCTAATATATTATAAGTACTGTATATAGTAGAGGGCTGTACAACCCCAAAAAGAAGAGGCCCTGGTGCAGTCACCCCTGTCGGAACTCCCTACAAACAGCTCTGCCCTGCAGCACAGATAAACCCACTTGCTTCCAGTTCCATGGCTCTGCTACCCAAATGTTCATATTAGTCCAACGAGACAGAATTACCCCATCTAATTAATTTTATGAAGACAAAGCTCTGTCTAGGGAACATGCCTTGAGCTGCTACATTCTGAGAAGCAAGGCAAGGATCTCCTGCTGGGCAGGGGGGATATTGAGCTCCTGGAGGGGGGCTGGGCAATGTAAAGAGGAATCAGTTTGCTTTGGCACAATTCCAGCAATAAATCTGGGGATGAGCTCTATGTCTGGGGGGTTGGCATAAGGGAAAGGCCTTGGGTCATTGGCTTAGGTTGTGCAGCTACTGGGGGACCAGGAGGTAAGGGGGCAGTGGAGCTATGGATGAAGCAGTTCAATACATAAATGTCTAATTCCCAAAGTATAAAGAGCCCTAAAATGGTTTTGCTGTGAGACTCTGTAAGTTTAGTTATGCCACTGTCATGCCTCCCAACCCCATTGTAACAGAAATATCCTGACTTTCTCGTTGATCTCCTGCACTGAACAGCCAGAAAAAGATATAAAGTTTCTAAAACCCAATTGCAGAGAGCCCGGAATACATGACAGGTGCAGTTAGATACATTTGCAACTATTTAAGATGAGCAAATAAGTCATTGTAACAATTTAAGATAAGCAGGTCTCTTGGGGAAACTGTAACTTGCAGCTTAAAGGGCCATTCATCTTCATTAGCAAAACTGTACTAATAAATAAAAACCACAGAAATGTGTTAAAATTTCATAACCTGCCACATTTTGTAAACTGAACTTAGGAGGTGTGGCCACACAAAAAATGGGTGTGGTCAAAATATTTTTGTCCCTCTTTCTATGTACAAAATGCTGGGAGGTATGCACTGTGGCTGAGAATGCTACTTTGTATAGAATGAGTGTATATTTTACACCTTGCATCCAAACGTGAAAAGAAGCTAATGATAGCAGGATGAGTGCCGGACTAGGGTGCCAGGGGGTCACCAGAAAACCTTAGACCACCGGCCCACTCTCTATTACCTAGTCTTTTCTCTTTACATATTATCAGCAACTCTTCTTTTATTTATATTCTTTGTTCTTATACGGAAATGAGGAACGGCCATGGGTTAGCCATACAATGCCTAAGGGTTGGGTCACCGGAAGGGCCCACTGACACCTGGGCTAGGGTTGCCATCTTTTTTCTAAATTAGCTCCAGGTGACGTCAGGGGCAGAACTGATTACATCAGGGGCGGGGCTGATGATATGGTGATCACTGATTGGCTGATCGTCCATGCCATTGACTGCAATTTCCTGTACAGATTTCCTAATTTGTAAATTCGGACAGGCAGTTTTTACCCGGACTGCCCATCCAAAAATCAGGTTAAAAACTGGACAAGTGGAAAGCCTAACCTGGGCCCACCAGGAGTTTTCCTGGTATCAGAGGTCCAGTCCAACAATGGAAACCCACACAACACTCAATCTTTGTGTTTAAAGTTGATCAGCCCACAGTAACTGTGATTCAGGGGTCAGCAGGACATGAAAATCCCTTATTATCTAGAGGACTTATGCCCAGGGACACATAGGTACAATAAATGTAAAAAATAAAGTTTCTAGGGGGGAAAAAAAACTAGTTGTGCTGGTTAGAAAGCAATTATTTAATGAAAGCGGCTGTTTCACATGATGAAGCAATCTAAATATTTTATGATCAGTTATGACTTGGTTTCACAGCCAGGGCCACAGGGGAAATGCGTGGAGCCCTGCTATTAAGTATATGATAGGGCAGAAAGGAACAGAAGCTCAGCGCCGCTTTACATATTAGCTCATTATGTCTCCCCACTAGATTTCTCCTTCGTTTGCAATATTTATTGTTAACAGTTAAGTGGTTGTTGAGAAGGAGCCATGGGCACGACAGAGTGGGGCCCTGGGAACTTTTATATACTTGTCTATTGGTTTTTACAAATTTAGAGATGCAAGCCCGGAATTTTATATTTTGGGTGTGTTCTGGCAATGCATGCTCATCTAGAATGCCCATGCTCCATATAACCTAGGACTCCATACAAATAATGTCCCAGAATTCCCCAAATCCAAGGCTCCCCTGTCTGAACCAGAGTGGCTGATAGGAGAAGCCTCCCATGCTGAAATGTACTGATTGGAAAATAAAAGCTCATTAAATCATTTGTAGCTGTTTTATTAAACAAAACAATATCCCTCCACTATCAGCGGACGCGCTGTGTGGCTCTGGCATGGATTTATCTGGAGTTCTCAATATTGAGATAACCCATGTCTCTTTCTCATATCTAGTCCAATAGTTTGATTAGCTCTGGCTCAAGACAAGACTTGGGAAATATAACATGGTCCTTTCCAGCCAAAGCATCGGCCTGCTGGCTCTGAGACAAATGGGTCATCAATCATAGGCAATCTCATAAACATGCAAGTGAAATGCCTTACACTAAGGACAGGTGAATTAAATAGATATAGGGATGTCACAATCAAAGCCTTGCAGCTCATGGGCACTCCCAGAATCCTCTAGAACAAGAATCATAATGGTTGTTATAAGAGTTCATCAATATGATTGGATAATTGGCCCACACTATTTTATGTGTGTCTGGGATAGTTATAAAAGAGGAGACAAGGCAAAGAAGAAAGGTTAGGACCCCCAAACAAAATGTAAATCAGGGGTGCACAACCTGCAACAATCCCTCGACACCCTGAGATGGAATACTGGAAAAAATAGGCAAAGACTGTTGTGGTATTTCTAGTTTCTTGAGTTCTTATCGTACAGCAGCTGGAGGTTCACATCTTTATAAAATATTTTCCCTTAAACTGTGGTTTCATTAGCTTTGGCCAACAAATTATATTTAAAATGTAGGTCTATTTCCCCTTTAATGTCTGACTGCACAGAAAGACTCACACTTACCAAGAATAAATTAAGATCATTCTTTTCCCCCTGTTTCACTCAGAATACAGCTGATGCTATTTATTCAGAGGGCTTTGTGGGGCGATGTGGAATGTAAGCTCTGGCAGTGGGGTGAGCTGGCGCCTGCCTTGCATACCAATAAATGGACAATTCAGCTCTCGGCACAGGGTCTGTCCAGGAACCTACATTGGCTTCTCAGCCCACACAGTGACAGCGTACAGAAAGCACAGAACCCTTTCCCTTCCACACAATTACATGAATCCTTCTAAACAAAATGGGTTGTATAGGCAGGATAATATAGTGATTGGTTTAGTCAAAAGAGAGCATGTATGGGAAATAATTCATACACCTTCTGCTTATTGGCCTGTGTATGGTTCCAGCTGACAGACCTGCCTGAATATCTGCCAGATATTAATCAGGCAGGTTTGATTTGCCATTTGATAAAGAACATCATCTGCGTGTTGATGTGGTCCTTGTTTCTCAAGGTGGCCATATTGGTGAGAGATAAAGAGCCTTGGTGCTCGAAACATGTCGTGTTAATAAAGGCACTTTTGCAGCAGAACCTCTGCGCTGATTTGTATCGACACCTATTACTTTTGAACCACTATTACTGGCTTTGGATGGAAGCAAGGTGCGGCGATACTTAAATCAAATCACGGAGGAATAAGTACCAGTTCTTTACAATTTACTGCCATATTGGTGAGAGATCCTCAACAAAAGAGGCCGTCTTTATACGTATGGTCAGATATAAGTGGAATTTGGACAGATCTGTCTCTAAGTGGTATTGTAATAAGACCTCTAAAGAGTATGACTGTGGGATAGCAGGTATAGTAAGGAGAGATGGTGTCTATAGTAACAATGGATAATAGTCTCTGGGAAGGGAGTGTGACTGTGGGATAGCAGGTATAGTAGGGAGAGATGGTGTCTATAGTAACAGTGGAATAATAGTCTCTGGGAAGGGAGTGTGACTGTGGGATAGCAGGTATAGTAGGGAGAGATGGTGCCTATAGTAACAGTGGATAATAGTCTCTGGGAAGGGAGTGTGACTGTGGGATAGCAGGTATAGTAGGGAGAGATGGTGCCTATAGTAACAGTGGATAATAGTCTCTGGGAAGGGAGTGTGACTGTGGGATAGCAGGTATAGTAGGGAGAGATGGTGCCTATAGTAACAGTGGATAATAGTCTCTGGGAAGGGAATGTGACTGTGGGATAGCAGGTATAGTAGGGAGAGATGGTGTCTATAGTAACAGTGGGATAATAGTCTCTGGGAAGGGAGTGTGACTGTGGGATAGCAGGTATAGTAGGGAGAGATGGTGCCTATAGTAACAGTGGATAATAGTCTCTGGGAAGGGAGTGTGACTGTGGGATAGCAGGTATAGTAGGGAGAGATGGTGCCTATAGTAACAGTGGGATAATAGTCTCTGGGAAGGGAGTGTGACTGTGGGATAGCAAATTCCATTAGATGGACAGTCCTCTACTATAGGTATCCCTGAGATTGATTAGAAAATGTTGATCTCTGTACTTTTTATTGAGAAACAGCCAACTGAGACCAAAAGATTGTAGCACCCTACATCCCAGTCTCCCCAACTGCTCATGTGCCGGGTGTATCAGCTGGATATACAGTAACTGCCTGACGTTCCTTAGACAGAAGTGAGAATAAGGGGAAAAGGCTCACATGGAGTTTTCTCACAGGAACAAAATATAGTCAATGGGAATCCTGGTGCTTCAGAGCAGATGAACAACTACGGTCTGAAAAATCAGCCCCATGACTCCAATTAAGTTGAATGGGAGGACAATTCCTGCTGTTTCAATTTCAAGCCCTTTTCCCAAGGAAAAACACACAGCTAGAAAATATAATGTTCTCACCAAAAGTGGGACTTAAAAGCGAGAGAATCGAAATAGGAATATAATATGATTTTACCTTCACGTTGTGTTATACTACAACTGCCAACATACAATGTGTTGGGTGCCATGAATATCCCAGATTCTTTGCATAAACAGAACAATGTTATTTTTAAAGGAATCAATTGGCCTTAAAGTAAATTAGAATCTCCAGCCATCAAGCTGACCTTTCTATCACTTTCGTTCTGGGACACAAATTGCCAAATAATTACCCGCACATAATTTTAAGTACTTTTACAGTAGGAAGCGGATCGAATGGGGGAAGGGGGGTTCAAATAATGGTGTTCTTAGCTTACACATGGCCCCAGTTTTCTTCAGGGGGAAAAGGGTTAATGTGCATGGAAACGAGACATTAGAGCCAGAGGAGGAAGAGAAATAAGACAAACAGGCCTCCTCCTCTCTCTTTGCCACTGGAGTGTTTTGGGATCACAAGCAAAGTGAATGAAACTGGATCCTTAACCATTTCTGAAAAATGAACTAAATAATAGCTGTGAGGCTATCTTTAATAAAGAGTTAATGGAGGAAAACATGTGGAAGGTCTGTAGCTTGGGGAACATGACACAGTCCAGACTCCAAATTGTATAGAATAATGGCACATATACACAAGCCACAGGATTCTTTAATTTGTGCATCACTCAGCATCTGCACAGCCGCCGGTTGTCTATCCCTGGTTTCAAGAAAGACAGACAGACTGCTGGTGCAGAAGAGGTGGAAAAGGAAAGCAACTAAGAATAAAAATAATGATGAAGAGCAATATGGTGGTGCTGGTGGTGGGGAATAAGAAAGAAACCAACAAGAGCGAGGGTTGCTGTAAAAGACTGGGGGTAAAAGAAACAGCAAATGAGAGAGAGAGAAGGAGGGCATCAAGATGGGAAGGAGAGTATAAGAAGATATGCAAATGGAGTGACATGCAGAGAAAGGGAGAGAAAAAAACAAGGCAGAAGGGACAGCATTGGGGGAAGAGATAGAATGCAAAAGGGGATGAAAAATAAGTCCGTGAGCAAAAGCTTAAAGAAAAAGAGTGAAAATGGTAGATATAAAACCATGCAGGAGTTGTAGGAAAGGGATAAGTAATTCAAAGAGGGAGATGAAGACAGAGAAGATACTACAGAGAGAAAAAGTGTGGAGAGAAAGAATGAACAGAACTAGAGCAGAAAAAGAATGAGCAGAACCAGAGAGGAGACAGAATGAGCAGAACCAGGGAAGATAATGAATGAGCAGAACTGGGGAAGAGAAAGAATGAGCAGAAACGGGGAAGAGAAAGAATTAGAAGAACCGGGGGAATAGAAAGAATGAGCAGAACTGGGGAAGAGAAAGAATGAGCAGAATCAGGGAAGAGAAAGAAAGAATGAGCAGAACCGGGGAAGAGAAAGAATGAGCAGAATCAGGGAAGAGAAAGAAAGAATGAGCAGAACCGGGGAAGAGAAAGAATGAGCAGAATCAGGGAAGAGAAAGAAAGAATGAGCAGAACCGGGGAAGAGAAAGAATGAGCAGAATCAGGGAAGAGAAAGAATGAGCAGAATCAGGGAAGAGAAAGAAAGAATGAGCAGAACCGGGGAAGAGAAAGAATGAGCAGAACCGGGGAAGAGAAAGAATGAGCAGAATCAGGAAATAAAAAGAATGAGCAGAATCAGGGAAGAGAAAGAATGAGCAGAATCAGGGAAGAGAGAAGGAGAGTCAGAGAACGGGGGAGACAGGTGAGAAGTAAGTAGCGTCCAGGGCGGGAGCAGATTAAAGGATGGGCACCATGGATATTACAGAGACAGACAGACAGACGGATCTATCATTGCATCAGTATTTGTTACAAGAGTTATTTTCCGATAATGTAATTGTTCTGAGTCACAAGATGAAAGGTGTGAAATCAGCCAATTTACTATGTGTTGCCTCCCCCCCTCCAGCAGCGCCTCCAGTCAGGATTAGGAGGTCATCGGTTGCGGCTCACGTTTGGCCTCATAACACTGATGGCAAATCCGTTCTTCTCCCATTGACTGGCAGAGCTATCTCTACCCATAAGAGACCAGAACTAAAAAATGACTTTATGATATAATGTAGAACCGACTAACCAGCCGCCCTTTAGCTCAACTACAACTGCCTTTAGCTACATGAGGACGGGCAGCAAGTTCCATTGAGAATTATCGGATCCTCTATAGGGATCAGCCAGACAAGGACCTCACTAATGCGTCAGTTTAGATAAAGCTTATTTACTATATAAAAATAATTGTTGTACAGCTTTATCGTTTGTGAAAACCAATAGACACACATGACACAAAAGCCGCAAACAACCCAAATGTCCTTTTCCCCTACGTAAAGAAGCTTCGAACACTGACGTCTTCACTAAACCTTTTAATTTCCTTAATTTCCAGACAGATACAGATTCCTCCCAAAATCATTTGACTGAATATGAAACCTAATTAAAATCTCCAAAAATAAACAATCCACCAAATGGGAAGATTAATGTGTCCAAGGTTTGATCTCCCTGGGGACAGAAGTGGCTGCGTTTGTTACAAATGAATGGATTGATACCTACCCCGGCAGCTTCAAACACTACTACAAGTTCTTGCGGATAACCTAGCTTGGCTGGGTTAGTTACACGTGAGGGGGTGAGTAGATTACCAAGCTGCTATATTTCCGGCCCAAATTCTTGTTGACATCCTAGTTTTAGAACTGTATATATTGAGGTCCAAACACAGGGTCCTGAATTCTACAGAACAGAAGTAGCATCAATAATGCAACCTAAATGGTGCCTATAGTAGAAATAGTGATAATAGTCTCCGGGAAGGGAGTGTGACTGTGGGATAGCAGGTAGTAGGAAGATGTAGGATGGAGATAGTGAATGTGCCTAATTAGTAGAAATAGATGTGATATATATAGTCTCCGGAAGGGAGTGTGACTGTGGGATAGCAGGTATAGTAGGGAGAGATGGTGCCTATAGTAACAGTGGATAATAGTCTCTGGGAAGGGAGTGTGACTGTGGGATAGCAGGTATAGTAGGGAGAGATGGTGCCTATAGTAACAGTGGGATAATAGTCTCCGTGAAGGGAGTGTGACTGTGGGATAGCAGGTATAGTAGGGAGAGATGGTGTCTATAGTAACAGTGGGATAATAGTCTCCGTGAAGGGAGTGTGACTGTGGGATAGCAGGTATAGTAGGGAGAGATGGTGCCTATAGTAACAGTGGATAATAGTCTCTGGGAAGGCAGTGTGACTGTGGGATAGCAGGTATAGAAGGGAGAGATGGTGCCTATAGTAACAGTGGGATAATAGTCTCTGGGAAGGGAGTGTGACCGTGGGATAGAATGTATAGTAGGGAGAGATGGTGCCTATAGTAACAGTGGGATAATATTCTCTGGGAAGGGAGTGTGGCTGTGGGATAGCAGGTATAGTAGGGAGAGATGGTGCCTATAGTAGCAGTGGGATAATAGTCTCTGGAAAGGGAGTGTGACTGTGGGATAGAAGGTATAGTAGGGAGAGATGGTGCCTAAAGTAACAGTGGGATAATAGTCTCTGGGAAGGGACTGTGGCTGTGGGATAGCAGGTATAGTAGGGAGAGATGGTGCCTATAATAACAGTGGATAATAGTCTCTGGGAAGGGAGTGTGACTGTGGGATAGCAGGTATAGTAGGGAGAGATGGTGCCTATAGTAACAGTGGGATAATAGTCTCTGGGAAGGGAGTTTGTGACTTGTGGGATAGCAGGTATAGTAGGGAGAGATGGTGCCTATAGTAACAGTGGATAATAGTCTCTGGGAAGGGAGTGTGGCTGTGGGATAGCAGGTATAGTAGGGAGAGATGGTGCTTATAGTAGCAATGAGGAGAACAGTCTATACATTGTTGATGAAGACTGACAGCTCAGGATTGTTTGGGTGCAGGCAGATGTGCAACAACAGCTGAAGGCAAATAGGTAAGACCCTTCTGTCTCGGGTACATAACAAGGGCCTAGGACACACTGATTGTTTCTTGCTGTAGGCCACATTACCAATACATGAAATGCTTCTAGTTTTGCTCAGCTGTCAGACCAGCACACACTTAATACACAAACCTCATTTCCTGAGCACACTGGGCCGGATTTCAAGTTGAGTCTCAAACAGAATTCCAAGGATACGATGGCCTTTTATCATGCAACTCCTTTCTTGCCACAGATCACTAGAATTTGTCCTGAGGGAAGTCTCTAACAAACTGGGTTAGACTGAGACTGTCCCTACTAATCAGGACATGGGACAGGCAAAGGACCCCTCCGGGCCTTAGGTTTCATTGCCAGAAGACACTTCAATTGGAAAGATTTAAGGATGACTCTTTCCTTAGGGGGCAGTATTGTAACTGTTCCTCAAAGGATGTTTGTTGTACTATTCCTTGTGGTGCCTCTGTATGCTGTGGGCATCAGAATGGTTCTGAGGTTGACATTCTAGGTTCATATCCAACCAGGGCACTTTCTGTTTCTGATGTTCCTCCTCCTTCCAGTCAAGGTGAGAAGGTCAGGTTGATGTGTATCTTCTCACAGTTCTATGGCCCTTTAAAGGGACTCGTACACAATTTAGATATTTCTGCAGAGCCATCTCCAGGACTCTACAAATATAAGTGTCCCCAATGTTTTCCTTTTGGTCTTAGTACAGAATACTAATGGACTATACCAATTAGATCCAAAAAACAATCAATGATACCACAATAGACTTGACAGGCGGTCATGGAACCTACTGTGTATTAAAATTGCCAAGGACAAGGGTCAAACTAAAGGTGGCCATAGACACAGAGATAATATCATACGAAACTAATTTTCATAGGATATTCGGTGCGTGTATGGTGGGAAAAGAGCCGACCGATATCAGCAGAAGACTTGGATATTGGTCGGCTTGTCGATCGGGATGGATGGAAAATTTTGATCGGGTCTCTTTGAACGGACCAGAACATCGGCCATTGCTGAATTGTCAGATACAGGTAGAATTCTATTGTTTCTCTTTGTATATCTGAAGATTCAGCTCTACATGTGTGTATTGAAATAAAAAAACTTTCTTGGAATTGTAATTGTTACGCCTATGGCCACATTTAGTCTCCAGGGATATCTGACCTGTGAACCAATGACTGGTAATGCCACCTAAGCAAGCGCTATGCTAATCTGTCTTTTATCAGGCACCTAGTGGGGCACCCTCAGGTAAACGTGGGAACCCAGAGATGATACCATGAGACGAGCCGCCAAACTTAAAGCAGGTGAAGACAGGGTGGAGTAAGGGTGGTTTGGGGCAAAATAAGGTTGGATTTGGGGTGTGGGCTGTAATGTACGAAACACATTTTAGGACATTCTGCAGCGAAATACCTGTCCTGCATGCAATGTCCTATGCCTTTGGAATGGCGGATCGGTTGCGGGAGGGAGGCTGATGGCGGAGTTCATATGAGTGACGGCTGAGAAGGGAGGGTAGAGGACGGAGGTGTGATTGCAGATTTGGACGATGGGTGACGGCAAAAGCAACCGATGTGCCATTCCGAAGGCATAGGACATCGCATACAGGACAGGTATTTTGCTGCAGGATGTCCTAAAATGCATTCCGTAGTAATGTCCCAGTTTTGACGTTCCATATGATCATTCCATGTCCAGCCAGGCGCGGATTTGTGGAAAGGCCACCTAGGCCCTGGCCTAGGGCGGCAGGATTTTAGGGGGCGGCATGCTGCCCAACCACACCCACTTTGGTTCAAAAACACTGGGGATGCGCTGGAAATATAATCATTCCTTAAATTTCCCATGCGCCAATCCCCATTGCTCCTGTCTCCCTGGAGGGGAGAGGGGCGACAAACGGCAGTGGGCCTAGGGGCGCCCACTATGTAAATCCGGCCCTGTGTCCAGCCTACAAATCCAAAGTGGCCTACTAAGTGTAGCAATACAATCATCTACACAGCTCCACCTGGTGTCGGAAAAGGATATGGGCTCTCCTCTCTGCAGCTCTGGTTTGGAGGGGATTCACAACACTAGCAATTACCCTCCCTTAACCCACCAACTTATGCAGTAATTGCTTTACAGATACATTTTACTGAGCAAGTGCGATACACTCAGTTACATTATTTATTGGCTGTAAACAAGTCAGATTTTTACTGCACATAAATTAAAAGGTATTATACACTGTATTGTGTTTCTCCTTTTCTGATCTCACAAATGAAATGCTTGATGGCTGCACCACGGAGTCTATCACACCATACAATGACATAACAAGATTACAATTATGCATTTTTGTTTAGGTTTACGAAGGGTTTTTTTTTTTATTTGTTTTGCTTTACAGATTATATTTTAAAGATTTGTGGATTAGCCAATCAGGATAAATGAAGAGACATAAGGCTGGTGGCAGCCCAGAACAGAGAACAGCTTTGTATTGATTATTGTGCCGGTCGGAGAGCCAGTGTGTATCACAGAATACAAATAAATGGGGTGAAATGGCACAGAAATATCGGAGCCTTCTTGGCACCAAGACAGCATCACAAGCGCTGCAATTAATGGGGGTTTTTATAGATGGGATCAGTGACCCCCATTTGAAAGCTGGAAAAATTAAAAAAAAAACATAACAAAAATGTTTTTAAATGAAGAAAAATTGAATATTTGCTTAGAATTAGCCAGTTTATAACATACTAAAATTTAACCTTAACCTTAAAGAGAAAGTTGGGGGTGTACAGAGATAGCACTTATATTATTGTTGCAAACTCTGCATTTCGTCAGTTGTAAAACTCCCAGAATAGTTCAACAGCAGTTACGGTTCAGAAAACTTTGGGCGACTTCGGAAAACGAATCAATCTGAGTGCCTTCCCGCTGTTGATTTTCATTATAGCCGGGGGAAGGCAGAGGAAGGCAGTTCGGGGAGATTAGTTGCCTCATGAGTAAAATACGGGGGCGACTTCGGAAACGAATCATTCGGAGTGCCTTCCCGCCGGCGATTTTGATTATAGCCGGCGGGAAGGCAGTTCGGGGAGATAAGTTGCCCTGAAGAAGAGGAGATTTGTCGCCAGGCAACTAATCTCCCTGAATCTGCCTGTGTGCCCTGACCCTAAAGAGCCATATTTTGGACAGTACTGGGGCCCTTTTGCTTAAGGCTAAAAGACAGCCCTGCCCTTGCCCAGGCAATGATTCTTATACAGGTATGAGACCTGCTATCCAGAATTCTCGGGACCTGGGGTTTTCTAGATAATGGATCTTTCTGTAATTTTTAAGTCTTCTTGAAAATCATGTAAACATTAAATAAACCCAATAGGCTGGTTTTGCTTCCAATAAGGATTAATTATACCTTAGTTGGGATCAAGTACAAGTTACTGTTTTATTGTTACAGAGAAAAAAGGAAATAGGATTATCTGGATAAAATTGAATATATGGTAGACCGCCTTTCCATAATTCAGAGGTATCTGGATAATGGGTTTCCTGATAACGGATACCATACCTGTACCGCCTAATATGGGCCTTCCTAATTCTAATCATCTAGCAGCAGACGAGGATGCCAATGTAGGGTCTCTGTTTTCTTGTAGGTCACCTGTATGTGACACAGAGATTGTAACATCTCCATTCACTTGGGAAGGCAGCGACTATCACTTTATCCGTGGTGACTGCAATATATGTGCTGCTGGGAGGCTGAAATATTAAGCTTTTCACCTGCAAACGATTAACAGAAAAGAAATGAAAGCGCTCGGCATTAACCCCCTTTAACTGCGGTGTGCGGGTGCTGGGAGTGCCGTGCATGCAGAAGTCAAGCAGATAAGGATAAATACATCGGACGTCCCAGGCCCTGTTCTATATTCCTTGATCAGTCTTCTGTGTCACTGCTAATTCCGCTCAAGCTCTAGACAATCAGTTTTACAAAATATAAGCAAGGACGCAAATTGGGAAACTGACAAAAGCAAGTTCCTTCTCATTCTACCAATTCTACATGATTCACATTCCAAGTGTCAATCACCTGCAGTCTGCTCTGGACTTATACATTTCATGGCTGGCCTGAATGAAGGGCGTAACTGCAAGCAGTACTGCTGGACCTCTGCTGGGATTCAGCACCATCATTTCTGGTCAGTATACATCAGGGGTGTCCAAACTTTTGAATTGCCGGGCCACATTGGAAAAAGAAAAATTGTCTGGGGCCACACAAGAAGTACACAAACACGTTTGATTTGTAAAAGTAAAGGAAATACACAGAAAAGAACTACAATGGCAGTTGGATAACCAGATGGAGCTATACACTGGAATATGGGACACCTGGATAATAAATAGACGTATTATTATATTATTATTAAATGGGCAGAGTCCCCCCTCCACCCATCTCCTCGGGAACCAAGCATTTCAAGCTGGGCCGCTTCTCGATAAAGACAGAAGAAGTGAACAAGGCAAGCCCATCAGATATCTTCTGTGCCATAAGCCTGAGACTACAGTAATTGCCCCTATAACAAGGCGTATGGGAGTGTCAGGAGATGGTGCAGTTGTTGAGGTTTCGGGTAAATAGTTGGCTTGGCAAGCAGGGTGCTAGAAGGAGACAGAGTGAGTGTGAGGAGGAGGAGGAGGAGATTATGCAGTATAACATTGATTCTATTGATCCGACAACAGGAAAGCTCAGCGTTATCGGCAGCAAAATGTAAGTAAAAATGACTCTGTTCTTTAGTGGAAGGTGGAATTGGTATGATAGAGCAAGTTAGGTATTAGGAGACCTGGAAACACTGACTGCCTAAAATTAGTTGCACTATACCTTTAAGCCATTCCCAAAGTTGTAGGGGGGGGCAGTTTCATAATCCTTGGCCTCGCCCTCTTATTAAAAAACAGGCAACGAAATCTCCCCTGTTTGCCATTGCCCTTAGTTTTTTAAAACTTGGACATTTAGCTAAAATTGTATTTCGGATATCGGCAGAATGCGGCGCTATCATACCCTATGGGAAAATCTGCCCCCTCTGCAAAACAGGCTACAACTAGTACTGGAAGTGACAAAGTTACCGATTGTGTAACTGCAACAACTTATAAATGAACTGTCTCCTGCTGAAAGGCAATACTTTAATATTTGATAAAGATAACGGCTGGTGGTGCTGATGAAGCTACAAAGTGGTGTAAATAGATATTAATGGGCCCCAAAAATATCTAGAGGTTGACCTTTTTACCAATATTTATTTAACGTCTATATGAGTTATACCCCCTGGGCCCCCTGCAGCCGCAGGGTCTGCTTCCTCTGTAGTTACACCCCTGAAGCTACAGACATACGTACAGAAATACAGGCAGCCAATCAATTCTCTTCTTTCTCCCTGATTACAAGTCCTGACCCCTTCTCTCACGGGCCCTTCTGGCAGCAGGGCCACACAAAGATGTCAAGCTCTGCTCACCAGCCCCGATCAATAAAACTCAACTGAGACACAAAATACTAACAGACTGTTGGATATTTATTCACAGCAGTTGCCGCCATCTGTATCCAGAATGCTAAAAACCCCATCCAAACATTGTACAGATACACGGCTAACTACGCACAACCCCACACAAAATAGTTAATGGGTAGATAAATAAGATTATTTTAGGCTGCCTCGGGCTTTACTACTGCTGTTATTATTTTATTGCTCTCTAGAAATCCCCAATAATCTCTGTGCCCCTATATTCAATGGGATCCATTATCCAGAAACCAGTTAGTCAGAAAGCTCTGAATTACGGAAAGCTTGTCTCCCTAGACTCTATTTCATGCAAATAATTCAAATTTGTAAAATAATTTGTAAAATAACTTTTTCTCTGTAGTAATAAAACAATAGCTTGTGCTTGATCCCAACTTAAATATAATTAATCCTTATCGGAATCAAAACCACCCTATTGGGTTTATTTAATGTTTACATGATTTTCTAGTAGACGTAAGGTATGAAGATCCGAAGTATGGAAAGATCCCTTATCCTGAAAAACCCAAGGAAAACTATATCTCCCACAATGTAGGTCTCTATAAAAAGATATTGCAGAAAACAGCTCATATGTAAAACCCTACTTCATGTAAATAAACCATTTTCATAATAATATACTTTATTAGTAGTATGTGCCATTGGGTAAACCTAAAATAGAAAATTGAGACCCCCTGGGATCGCATGATTCATGGTGCACACAAACATACCAAACCAACCATACTTGTTAGGTTACAGTTAGAGCTGCCGTATATCTGGTCAGGTGATCTCTTCCTGTTACAGTTAGAGCTGCAGTATTTCTGGTCAGGTGATCTCTGAGGCAACACACAGATCATCACAAAATGGTGGTTCAAGGCAAGAGATGTAAAAGGGCAATATTTACTTAAATATATATTCCAGTTTGATAACATTCTTTAATATTCCACTTGATTTGATATCTGTTGCTCAAGTATTCATATTGGGGGTATAGTTTTCCTTCAAGGGAAGCCCATCCTCAAGCTGTACATATATTCAATATATAGAGCCCACTGTGAGTGAGAGTCATAGCAAGTAGATCTAAGGACTCAGTGGAAGAAATGGCAGAGATTTCTCTGCACAATGTACAACGCAGTTACACTGTACATATTGGTTACAGAAATACTGAAAGAACTAATGTACAATAACTCCAAATGTAAAAAAGTATAAGGGGTTCAAAGATGGGTAACATGTGGGATACAGAGATTAAGTGCAGAGGGCTCAGGGCGGCATACGGAGGTGCACTGAGCTCTGCAAGGCTGGGTGTGACTATGCGCTGCAGGGGTGAGGTGACCTGGCCTCCGACAGCAGTTCAGCTATTGATTTGTAGAAAAGCAATTTCACAGGAGGCATCTGTTGGCCATGATAAGGCAGCCCTGAGCTCCGGAGGTGGGATGTAAAGAGGAATATGGAAGTAAAAGTCACAGCTAGGCACAAATACTGAATGGACACGGCACTGGCTTTCCTGCCCTCGGAATGACTTAACCTTCCAGTAGAGCTCAGAGTCGCTAATTCCATCCAAGCGCCACTAAGAGAGAGAAGATGGAGAAAAAGATGGGGCAGAGATGGCAATGGAGTGAGTGAGAAAGAGAGAGGTGGTCACATTGGGGAAAGGCACAAAGCAGATCAAGGGAAGATAAATGGGATGAATATCGGAATACGTCCATCCTTTGGCTCTCTAGCTCTCGTTGAATGACAACTGCCAGCATCTCCTGAAGGGAAAGTAATGTAGTGAATATACGTTATATAGTGAAGCAGGAAAGAGAGAAATGTGATGGTGGGAGGGAAAATTGCTTCACCCCAGGCAACCGAAACAACCCCCCCCCCATCCGATCTTAAAATGCAACACATACAGACATATCTAACTACTGTAATGAGCTCTCCTCCTATGTGTTCAACAGAAAATCCCTTAATTAACAAACCTGTTATTAAATAAAGGAGGAGTAACCCCTTTTTATAGGCAGAAAGGCCCTGCAAAGGTCTAACTTTCCACCAACCAGACAACCCTGCTGGGGGGACCTGCCTTTACTGTTCAGGTACATGGCAGCAGCAGGGGGTTGGTCCAGTTGGGGAGGTTGGGGCAACAAGTTGTAGTTAGAGAAGAAGACACTTCTAGACATGCAGGGATTTAGACATTTATAGACCCACACAAACCGGTAGTCAATCTGAGATATAGACATTTATAGAGCTGGGCCAACCTGTAACTAATCAGAGATGTAGACTTTCCTGGAGCCAGGCCAACTTGTAGCCAATAAGAGATTTAAACACTTTTGTAGAGCTGGGTGACGGTCAACCTGTATCCAATCAGAGATGAAGACACTTATAGAGCTGGGACTACCTGTAGACACTGAGAGATTTAGACATTTATAGAGCCAGACCAACCTGTAGCCAATCAGATATTTAGACATTTATAGAGCTGGGCCAACTTGTAGCCAATCAGAAATCAAGACACTTATAGAGCTGGACCTTCCTGTAGACATTCAGATATTTAGACATTAATAGAGCTAGGTCAACCTGTAACCAATCAGAGATTAAGACACTTATAGAGCTGAGGCTACCCGTAGACACTGAGAGATTTAGATATTGATAGAGCCAGACCCATCTGTAGCCAATCAGATATTTAGACTTTTATAGAGCTGGGCCAACTTGTAGCCAATCAAAAATCAAGACACTTAAAGAGCTGGGCCTTCCTGTAGACATTCAGATATGTAGACATTAATAGAGCTAGGTCAACCTGTAGTCAATCAGCGATTAAGACACTTATAGAGCTGGGACACCTATAGAGCTGGGTCAACCTGTAGCCAATCAGAAATGTAGACACTTAAAGAGCAAGACCAACCTGATTCAGACACTTAAAGAGCCAGACCAACCTGTAGCTAATCAGAGATTTAGACACTTAAAGAGCCAGACGAATCTGTAGCCAATCATAGATTTAGACGCTTACAGCTAGGCAGCCTGTAGCCAAAGATTTAGACATTTACCCCTATATATAAGGCACAACATACAAGAACAGCGCCAAGTAGCAGTAACCCATGGCAACCAATAAGATGTTTGCTTTTATGCAAGTGACCAGTAAATTCTACCTGCTGGTTGTTAGTATGCTCCTGGGCAAATTTAGTGCCTTTTATTTCATAACCCCTTTATAGCTTTAGGCCAACTAATAAGACTGGGTATGACATTCATTATAGAATACGGAGAAGAAGATGATGATATAATGTATGGATTTTTGGTGTCACGCTCAGAAAGCTGTCTCTCTCCCATGTTACATTCTCTCTCATGCTGCTCGTAGCCTTGTCACTTCTCTCTCTTTATCCTCTCCATTTAATTTGGTGACTCAGAAAAAGGGACTGATGAGAAGCCGGGAATTACTAAGCACAGGGAGACAGAATGACAGCTTGATTGGACGCAAAGCAGGAAGCCATCATTTAGGAAATGCAGGGGATGCGCTTTCCCATTTTAAGGATAACAATAGACTAAAAGGAAACTATATGTAGATGTGAATTCTTTTTCATAGGCAGATACTCACACGTGTCATATAGGCACAAATATACACATGCAGATCCATTATGCCTCTATAAGTCATAGGACAGCACTCTGTGCCCAATGCTGCAATAAAGGCATTTAATTCATTGCTGTCCTATAGACCTATACTGAGATAACCTGTGTTTGGGCAGGGACGCTGTTGGAAAAGTACTGGAGAAATATAGGCGACTGCTCCAAGCAGGATAAATAAAGTGGTGGTTCACCTTTAAGTTAACTTTTATGGGCTTATTTACTAAACTCCATATGCAAAAATCCCGAAAAATTCATGATTTTTTTTTTATAAAAGCTGACTTTTAAAAAATCACAAATTTTTCGGAATTTATTAAACTCAGAGGATGGAAAAGTCCAAATCTGTAAATCCGGCATCTCGGACCTGTAGAGGTTGCATATAAGTCAATGGGAGAAGTCCCAATGATTTTTTGATGTGCGCTGGGTTTCATGCATTACCCCGAAGTTTCGGGTGAAAACTTCGAAAAAATTGTGAAAACCGGATTTTTTCCAGCAAATTAAATTTTCTGGAAAATTTAATAAATAAGCGTAAAAAACCCAAGCGGATTTGATCGGAGTTTGTAGCAGAAACAATTATTGATAAATAACCCCCTTAGTATGTTATAGAGTGGTCAATTCTAAGCAACTTTTCAATTGGTCTTTATTGTTTATTTATTATAGTTTCTTCTGACTCTTTCCAGCCTTCAAATGGGGGTCACTGACCCCTTCAAAAAACGAATGCTCTGTAAGGCTACACATTTATTGTTATTGATACTTTTTATTACTCATCTTTCTATTCCGGGCTCTCCTGTTCATATTCCAGTCTCTTATTTAAATCAATGCATGGTTGCTTGGGTAATTGGGACCCTAGAAACGCGATTGCTGAAACTACAAACTGGAGAACTGCTAAATAAAAAGTTAAATAACTCAAAAACCACAAATAATAAAAAATGAAAACCAATTGCAAATTATCTCAGAATATCATAATGAAAAAGAAACCGATCTCCAATATACTTTAATTAAAAAACGTGTGCCGTTTTTATAAGAAACCTGACTGTATGCAGTGAAATTCTCCCTTCATTTACTGCTGTGAATAGGAATTGTCAGATGGTCCCTAACTGCTCTGCAGGGAAACAATCATACTTATGAACAGCAGGGGGAGCCCCCGCCTTACTTCCCAGCCATGTAGAACTCAAGCAGCTTTGTTTGTTTCTCTGTAGAGCAGTCGGTGACCGTGTAGAGATTTGTATTGGATTTTATCTTTGCCTTTACATCCCCTTTACAGTTTCCAACTCCAGCTACAGGGACAAAGATCATGGAGCCAGATTTAAACAGATAAACTGGGATTCTATTTGGAGGATTATCTTGCTGCAGCCACTGGTTCTGCTGAGTTGGAGAAAGTTTGTATTGAACAATACAAAAACTATAAAATCCACATTAGATTACATGACAACACAGGACCCAGTGCAGTCTGTATATTCTGATTATTAATCAGTCTTGTTGTATCGGCTTCTGGCAGATATTATTTGACTTGTGCTGTTTTGATCATTTATGACGATCCTTAAGCAGCCCAGACCACACTGAGCATGTGCACAGTCTTGATCTTGCAAAGATGTTTAACAAAGTTACAAGATGGTGACCCCCTGTGGTCAACTTTGAAAGTATAAATCATTTGTTTGATTAGGCTTGTGGTGCAGTAAGTTCATGTTTTTGTTTAATATACAGCATTTCTAGCCTTGTTCTATTTTAGACTTTACTTCCCCTTTAAAATATCTTTTCCTGCACCTTTAAATAGCAACCACATGGTGGTTGTATCATTTTCCATGTACAGCAGCCCTATGAAGCTATAGTTCTGCTCCCTACCCCTTAATGCATCTTCCCTGTCTTTCATTCAATATCCCGTTCGGAAATAATGGAAAATCTAATGTAAAATGAATTGTGATTTGAAGTCTCTAAATGGCATGTAAATGGGATTCGTCAGGTGTTTCAAATGAATTTCCAGACTAATTAACAATATGTTTTTTGCTAGTGAAGCATCGGCCCATGAATGAGAGCGTTGCTAAAGGGAAGCGACACGGGGGGATGAGAGGATCGGCGATGGTGAGTTGGAGCTCAGACAGTGATAGATGGACAAGGAATGGGATAGCTGCTCAAAACCACAAAGCACAGAGGTGACCGATTTAATGAATCTGCAACTTTGCGGCTTGGCCTGGATAAACAACAAGACCTGTGAGCCAATCAGAGCTGCTACTGCACTTCCCAACACTCCTGATAAAAGAGTTGGCACAGTGCCGAGCACACCCCCAATTCAACCAAGTGATGGATTTACTTAGCTAGACACACTCCTGGTCTGCACTGAACACCCCCTTTTGCACAAGACACAAGTCTACAATACACTATTGTGAAATTTGACTCTTTTTGCCACCTTTGGTGTTAAGTGCCACATGAGTAGGGATGCACCGAATCCAGAGATTTCGGTTTAGGATTTGGCCAGGATTTGGCCTTTTTCAGCAGGATTCCTTCTGCCTGGCTGAATCTGAATCCTAGTTTGCATATGCAAATAAGGGGTGGGTAGGGAAATCGTGTGACTTTTTGTCACAAAACAAAGAAGTAAAAAAATGTTTTCCCCTTCCCACCCCTAATTTGCATATGCAAATTATGATTCCGTTCGGTATTCGGCCAAATCTTTTGCAAAGGATACAGGGGTTTGGCCAAATCCAAAATAGTGGATTCGGTGCATCCCTACACATGAGGCAAGGTTTTCAGGTTCTGCAGGTGGCACTTTGCACTAGGGGGTGACAAATAGAGTCAAATTTCCATTTTTATAGCTGGAACAGTGACTTTTTAAGAAAAGTGTGTACAACTGTCAGACCGTGAATATCTATGGATTCTGGCAAATACCAAAGTGGTTTCTGTAAGATACCTTACAATCTAGACAGTCATTGTTCATAGGGCCTATGGGGTGGGGGCAGTTTGGGCCTCTCTGTACTTGGAATGCCAGGGCTTGTTTTGAATCCCAGTCCAGACTTGGCAACTGCACCTTGTTCCAGTCTTAGCACAGGAAAAAAGGGAAAGCCCAAGAATGTGAGGTGGGTTTGCAGTCTTAGAGCCATAAACACCCAAGAACTGATATATTTTGTAGCTTAGGTTTCAGATTTTTGGGGTTCAAGTCTCATGTGAGGCTATGGCATAAGCTATGGTATCTGAAGGACACTTTTTGGTATTTCCCTTGTCCCCTCTGAGGCTATGGCACAAGCTATGGTACCTGAAGAACTGTTTTTGGCATTTGGCCTGAAAAAGTCAATATTCTAGGCTCTGAAAGCCAAGACCAGATCATCTCCTGCTTCTGTTTCTACTCAGCACAATGAGGAGACCACAATTGCTACGCTGTCCTGCATTCTGCCAGAAAAATTGGAAGGGGTCAGTGTCCAGGGCTATAGTTAGGTCCAGTGTTATACTACGAAAAAAAAAAACTGCGGTTGTTTCCAGTAAACAGTAAATGCTCAAAACTACTAGTGAAAAATATGAAGCTCATCCAATATAGGACTTGACCTGGGTGTGTGACCCCAGGTCCGTCGTTTAAGGGTTCAGCATTCACCGATGAGGATTGGTGGCCCGGGTGCATCGCCCCGAACCCGTAGCTTGGGGTGAGATGCAGAAAAATCGTGGAATGAGCACACACTTCTGTGACGCACAAGGTTGGATAAAATCTCAATCTTTATTCCATAGGTTAAAAACAAATGTCCTAACGCGTTTCGTATCTATAGATACGTAATCATAGGCAACCATAGACATTTATTTTTAACCAATGAAATAAAGATCGAGATTTTATACAACCCGGATACAGGAGTGCTTGCTCATTCCATGATTTTCCAGTGTTATACTAAGCATAGAGTAGAACATCTGGGGCCCAGCATTGCACTGGTCATCAGGGGGGTTCTAATGGTGGTCCTGTGTAACATGTCTATTTAAACAAGGGGTGATCCCCCTGCTATTAGCTCTAAATTCCAAGCCACAAAGCTCTGTCGGAAGAGAATGGTTCTCCTTCAGGCTCTGGTATTGCTTTACACTTTCAATTTCATGGGGAATTTCATTGTTCCTTTTATTAAGGGGAGAGAGGTCGTCAATATTTCTGCATTTAGAATATACACAGGTATGGGGCCTGTTATCCAGAATACTCGGGACCTGGGGTTTTCTGGATAACGGATCTAGAAAAGCAGAGGCTGGTTTTGCTTCCAATAAGGATTAATTATATCTTAGTTGGGATCAAGTACAAGCTACTGTTTTATTATTACACAGAAAAAGAAAATCATTTTTAAACATTTTGGATTATTTAATTATAATGGAGTCTATGGGAGACAGTCTTTCCATAATTCTGGAAAACGGGTTTCCGGATAACGGATGCCATACCTATAATATGAGACAGGGACCAGAGTGTGGAGGGGGTGTTGAGTTGCACAGAGAGACACGCAATGAGATACATGAGACAGCCAGTATATAAGTGATTTCATAAACGTGAGAGCATGTTCCAGCACACACAGATGATCTCTAATAGATTTCCATACACGGAAATAAAGGAGCAATTTAACTGCACTGACAGGGGTGGATCTCTCTGAATGGTTTGTGTATAAAACAAACAGCCCAGCGTATAAAAGTAGCACTCTATAAATAAGCATCTACTTGCACCCATTAAAAACCAACAGGCTAAAGGTAACTCACTGGTTCTGCCAAATCCCTGGCTTGCACCAATAAGCCTCACTGCTACCCCACTGTTTGGTTTAGGCCTGTTTAAATATCTCACTTCTGCCTAATTTCCTCCTGGTTTTAGCCACCCACAATGTTGCGCCAGTCTCCAGATTGCAGGGGAAAGTAGAACAAGAACAGCTGGAGTAAGTTGTCTCTATCCAACATTTGCCCGTCATGCCCAATTACTGATAGCCTACAGCTCCCAGCATCCTCTCTGGATGATACCCAACGGACAATCTGACAGCCCTGGCTCAGCAGGGAAAAGAAATAAAAGCCATGCTTTATGGCAGTCCTGGGAATACCAGTTTGCAGGATACATATTGAATTTCCTGCTTTAGATTTCTCATTCAAATATTTATATTTCAATCCAGCATTCTCCGTTACATTATATTGTCATTTTCAGCTTATACTGCCAGCAGCATCCAGCCAATAGAAAATCATACTTTTTTATATGTACATAAAACATTAAATCTGAGGTGCGTTGGCTCCTCTCCTCCTACTGGATACAGGCATCTTAAAGGGGAAGTTCGCCTTGAAATAAATGTTCGGCGTGTTCTAGAGGGATCAATTCTAAGCAACCTTTGGTCTTCATTTCTTTATTTTGTTTGGTTTGCAAGAATTTGCCTTTCTATTCTGCATATCTGTCTTGCAAAAAAGCATGCTATCTGGCAATTATGTTATCATTATTCTGCAATATTGATAATATATATATATATATATAGAGAGAGAGAGAGAGTTAGATGATAGATAGAAGAGAGAGAGAGATGGATAAAGAGATAGAGTGATAGATAGATAGATAGATAGATAGATAGATAGATAGATAGATAGATAGATAGATAGATAGATAGATAGATAGATAGGATAAAAAGAAAGAAAGAAAGAAAGAAAGAAAGAAAGAAAGAAAGAAAGAAAGAAAGAAAGAAAGAAAGAAAGAAAGAAAGAAAGAAAGAAAGAAAGAAAGAAGGAAGCTCACCAGGACCATGGCCTACTCGGAATTTCTCTCGTACCCCAGCAGACAAGTCTAACGCTGGATAGATAGATAGATAGATAGATGATAGATAGATAGATAGATAAATAAATAAATAAATAGACAGAACAAGTAATTCAGCAAGAGCAGTATGGCAGTTGCTGCTGGTTCCTCCCTGATTGTCAGTAGTGTTATATAGAACATTGCTCTGGTATATGGCACCCCCAAACGTCTCCCTCTTATTTGCTAACGTGTTTGGAATGAGAGCAGGGAGAGATATTACGGGAGCCTTTGATGTCTGGTGCAGACCAATTTGTCAGTGCAGGGAGTTGCATAAAGGCCGGGCGCTGGTGTAATGTACTTTGCTTGGCATCACTATACACACATTTTGTTGTGCGCAAGAATTGCCTGACACTGGCCTTTTTCCTCCGACTCAATTGCTGCCCCCAATCCCACTCTGCCTTTATGTGCTGCTATATTATATTTATATCTGCCAAAAAAAAAATGAAGGTCTGAGAGACAAAAAACATCCCAGGGATCCTTTCAGGCGGCGCAGAAGCCAAGGCTGCACATTATTAGAACCTTGCATAGCGGGAGCGACAAGGTCGCTTTTTTACATTATGTCGGCGGATAAACATTTTCATCACTGCAAATTGAGTATTAACAGGGTTCAGGCAGTCTCGTGGAGGCATGTAATAAGAGTCCCGAAGTTTGCAGCGGGTCTTGTAACCCATAGCGACCGTAGCTGTTTGAAAATAAACTTCTAACTGGGTTACCTGCAGCATTAGCACCAGGGATGTTCAACCTGCTACTGAACTACAACTCTCCCCTTCCTTCACACACAAGTCTATCTGTTTTCAGGAATACATTTCCCATCATCCTCCACCAGCCGAAGGAAAACTGACAGAAGACACCGCTATACCATACTGAAATTTACTCTCTTAATATCTAAAAACATATTTTTTAGAATATAGCAGCCATAAAAACTATGTGTCCCTTTGTTATAGCACTTGCCACACAATGATGCAATTACCAAGACGAGAACATGACAGCCCCTACTCTTACCATTTAGTGCTGGGAATTATAGTTGAACTACACCTGTAAGTAGTGCTAGGTAATTAAAGGGGTTGTTCACCTTTAAATTAACTATTAAGTATGACGTAGAGAGTGATATTCAGAGACAATTTGCAATTGTATTTTTTTATTTGTGGTTTATGAGTTATTTCGTTTTTTTTCAGCAGCTCTGAAGTTTGCAAATTCTGGTTGCTAGGAAGCAAATTACCCAAGCGACCATGCACTTATTTGAATAAGAGACTGGAATATGAATAGGAGAGGCCTGAATAGAAAGATGAGTAATAAACAGTAGCAATAACAATACATTTGTGGCCTGAGAAAGCATTTGTTTTTAGACGGGGTCAGTGACCCCCTCCATTTGAAAGCTGGATAGAGTCACAAGAAGAAGGCAAATAATTCAAAAAATGAAGAAAAAATTAAGACAAATTGAAAAGTTGCTTAAAATAGGCCAATCGAGTAAACCACCCTTTTAGGGCTCTTACACACGGCCGTTCCAACCTGCGCTCCCCTGCGTTCCGTTTTTTGGCGTTCAGCCGCAGGGGAGCGCAGGAATAGACGCAAGTAATGATTTGAAATGGGGCTGTACTCACGAAGGCGCGTGTAGGCGCCGAACGCAGGAAAAATGCAGCATGTTGCGTCTGAACCTGCGTTCGGCGCCTACACGCGCCTTCGTGAGTACAGCCCATTTCAAATCATTACTTGCGTCTATTCCTGCGCTCCCCTGCGGCTGAACGCCAAAAAAACGGAACGCAGGGGAGCGCAGGTTGGAACTGTGGTGGACTGGTCATGCGAGAGGTCCCGGGGTATGGTCCAGTGTAAGCGAAGTGTACTCTTATCTCGAGCAAACTATCTCCAATGTCACTGGGATTCACAGGAAAATGGACATTGAGGCGATACAGTAAAAGGTCTGAAAAACCGGGGAGGATTGGTCCTAAACCTAGGATACTAGCAGGGTAACCCACTGGCTGTAATTTTTGCTAGTCTCTCCACCCAAGGGGGTGATTGCAAACAATTAATCCACACACACAATTAGGACATACATTTAGACACAAATTAGCTTTGGTGACGTACACAACGGGCAACAACGACCTCGATACTGGTGGGTATTCTGACTGCCTCAAACTAGGGATAACAGGGACACCCAGGGACAACCCGCCACGGACCGGACACGTTAGTCTCCTCTAAAACCGTTTTCCCACAATCACACGTTTTCTAAAGATATGTAATATACACTTCTCGGGGTCGACACGTTTGTCCTGGACACTTCTGTCCTTCCCCCCCGTAGGAGACGTTACTGACTTTGCTGGGCCAGTGTCTCCAGAACACTTTGCTTGGTCCTACGCTCGGGACTCCGGGGGCGACACGTTTGTACTTCCCCCACAAAATGCCAGAATCTATGTATATCCTGTAAAGCCAAACGCCTGCTGGCCAGTGCTAACACATTCTTTGAAAACGTGAATCATGGGAAGTGAAAAATCTAAAATGGAGGAAGGGGACCAAAAGGGGATCTCGGCGTTTGAAATAGTCAAACGTCGTGAGGGGAAACAACCGGTCAGTGATTACATTAAATTGGCTAAATTATGTAGCTTTAACTTTAAGGGACCCCGGCTACAGCCGGACTCCTGGCATAACGTAGTAAAGGAACAAAAGGGTGTTCTCCAGGATAAGGGTCTGTTATCCAGTGCCCAATCATGGCTTAGGGTCGCAAAGGGATTGCAGAAGGAGGGGTGGTCAGAACAAAGAGTGATCCAATCTGATGGTAATATCAAATATTTATACCATAGGGAACCCCCCTTCCATTGTATGGTCAATACCGTTAGTCCACTCCCAGCATGTAACGACAGCACCCAACAGCCGCCCCAAGGTCAAACTGAGGCCCCTACTGACAAACAGACAATTATCCATGCAAATTCAAATGTTGTTCACAACGAAGACCCCCCCACCAACACACTTACAAAAGGTGGGGTAACCCCATTATATCCTGTTTTGACCCCTGAAGGCACTTACTATGTACCAGTGCCGAATTTGACTCACATTATGTTGTCTGGTGACGAAGTAGAGGGGGCTACAGGGGGGGTGTCAGATGATGGAGGGTCTAGAGTTACTTCCACCACTCCAGGCTTTCCTGGAACAATCCCAAAGGTCCCTGGGGCTCCCCAGAAAACTAGAAGGGTTGCCCAGTTACAAAGGGATGCGGGGGCGGACGATTTGAGGATTTTGCATGAGGTTGGGGAGACATTAACCCGCATGAGTACCCCCTACCAGTCAGGTCATAAAAAGGCTTCACTGCTCAATATTCCACGTTCGCCTTATGTCATGCCTGCTTTCGATCCCGGTGCTGATGACTCTCTCACCTCCCAGAACCTACGGGGTTCCGGTATGCAAAACATGAGTGGACCTGCATTATATGTAACTTTTAGCCCTTCCCAAGCGTCCACCCTCCTGGCCCAATTACCTGACCCCGATCACCATCCGATGCAATTTTATCGGAGACTGTCCCAAATCCAAAAAAACTATTCTGCTACCTGGAAAGATTTAGAGAGTCTATGTGAAATCAAAGCAGGAGATGCCTATTGGCCTGTTATGTTAACTGCTTTTGACCCCCGTCGAGTCAGGGACACTGTTAGTTACGAGTCAGGGATGGAATTCTGTGACCAAGTTAAATCCTGGGCGCAGAATAGGCTGGCTGATCAGGCCATTAGCATTCACGATATGGTCCAGGACAAATCCGAATCTGTCGAGAAGTACCAAGTCAGACTGTTACAAGTATTCATAGACTTAGGATTCAGCCGCCACAACAAGACTCATACCCAAATGTTGTCCTCTGCCTTCGTTACTGGCTTGAGAGAAAACTTACGCAAGGGTCTGATCACAGCCAGACCAGAATACCGTACCCTGCCCATTGAGACACTCGCCCTTGTAGCCAAGGGTCTGGAAGCCTCTCAGCAGTTGACCCACAAGGCTACCCCCTTGATGTTAACTGATAGTAGTTCTACTGAAAACAACAAGGGCGACACAGTGACATGCAATTATTGTAAGAAGATAGGACACGTTATCAAAGACTGCAGGATTAGAAAAAAATGTTTTAACTGTGACAAACCCGGCCACATCAGTCGGGACTGCAGGGCCCCCAAACGACAACATCAAACAAACTCCAATGCCGACCATTGGCCACCTCCACCCCCTCCTGATCATCCGGTCCCGTCAGCTCCCCCGGCCCATCCATAGGATGTTGGCACCCCTGTGTCTCCCAGCCCTGTACTGTCCAATATAGACACTATCGAGGATGCCGGACCTTTAGCTAAATTAACCTTGTCCGTACAAGGTACCCCTACCACCTTCCTGATAGACACAGGGGCAGCCAGAAGCGTTATCAGGAGTCAGGATCTTCCCAAACAAACGATGTTGTCTAATAACACTGTTTCTTGTGTAGGAGTGGATGGTCGGCCTCGGGACAATCCTTTGACCTGTCCTTTACAGGTCGGACCCTATTCTGGATTATTGGCCCGTTTTGTTGTCTCACCCACTTGTCCTTTAAATCTATTAGGAACGGATCTACTGTACCGATTGCAAGCGAAACTGGTGTTTCTACCGGATGGCACCATCACTGTTTCCTCCCCGTTGGATCTAGCTGAGGCTACCTCTCTTTGTTCTGTACCCCTTCTTCTCTCCACAGAGTCACCAACAACTTCTACCGCTGGCATACCGGCTCATGTACTGTCCCGCATTCCTTCGTTCCTATGGTCACAGGGGCCGGAAGACATTGGTCGCTTACCTGTTCCTCCAGTCGGAGTCCGTCTTAAGGAAGGCACCGCATTGCCCAGGAAACCACAATATCCTCTCAAACCGGCCCAGTCCGAAGCCATCACCAAACAGCTCCAACAACTTCTTGACAATGGGGCTATCAAACGGCAATCGTCCCCTTGCAATACTCCTCTCTTCCCTGTCAAGAAGAAAGGCAAGGCAGGAGAACCAGATAAGTATCGCTTAGTGCAAGATCTACGTGCTGTCAATGAAGCCACGGTCATGGAGACCCCTTTGGTGTCAAACCCACACACCATATTATCCGGCATTCCTCCGGCGGCCACTCATTTCACAGCGATAGACTTAACGAATGCATTTTATAGTATACCACTGCGTGAGGACTGCCAATACCTCTTTGCCTTTACCCATGAACGTCAACAGTATGTTTGGACTGTCCTTCCCCAGGGAGCACAGAACTCTCCTACTCATTTCTCACTTGCACTTACTTCCATTCTAGACTCCTGGATATCTGCACATCCCGAGGTCACACTCCTGCAGTATGTGGACGACCTACTACTCTGTGCCCCTGACCTATCAACCTGCGAAGAATCGTCTGCCGACCTACTCTGCTTTCTGGCCGACCAAGGGTGTAAGGCATCTAAAGAGAAACTGCAATGGTGTCAAACCACTGTGGTCTTTTTGGGACAATGTATCTCCCAAGGCACAAGACACATCACGGTCGGCCGCATTAAAACGCTTCAGGACATCCCTCTACCACAGGGACACAAGCCATTACATGCCTTTCTCGGTCTCATCTCCTACTGTCGGTCATGGATTCCTGAAGCTTCTCTCCTGATGCAGCCTCTGTATGATGCATTAAACTCAGACCCTTTCACGTTGACTCCTGCAGCGGAAGAAAGTTTCCATACGCTCAAGTCTGTTCTATCTACGGCTCCTGCTCTGGGCCTCCCAGACTATGAGAAACCTTTTAAACTGTTTGTCTCCGAACGTCAAGGGCATGCCCTCGGAGTACTGGCCCAATCATACGGTCAACGTGTCCGGCCTATTGGATATTTCTCCGGACAACTCGACAATGTGGCAAAGGGCAGCCCTTCATGCATGCGTGCAGTATACGCAGCTCAACTTTTACTGGACAAGACTGCTGATCTAATTTTGGGACATGACTGTACCCTTCTAGCACCTCACGACATCTCTGCTATATTGCAGCAAACTCAACCAAAACACATGTCTGCTGCCAGGCATCTGCGGCTACAATGTGCTATACTTCTACCTGACAATGTTACTCTACAGCGGTGCACCATTCTGAATCCATCAACACTGTTACCAATCCCTGAACAGGGGGGGGTTGAGGACCATATCACGGACACCCACGACTGTTTCGAACTTATGCAACAAGAAACAGCTCACCTCCCTACCGTCAGTGACACCGCCTTGGAAGACCCGGACATCACGTTATTTGTGGACGGATCACGGTTCTCAGATGCCTCTGGGAAATTTCATACTGGATATGCCGTCACAACCACTGACTCTGTCCTTGAGGCACGACCTCTTCCACCCTCGTGTTCAGCCCAGGAAGCGGAACTCAAAGCCCTAACTGCTGCATGCAAACTGGCCGCAGGGAAGAGAGCAAATATTTTCTCTGATTCCAGATATGCTCTGGGAGTGGCTTTAGACTTTGGGACTATTTGGAAGACTAGAGGGTATTTGACTGCCATCGGATCACCTATTAAAAATGGCGCATCCGTTGCCGATCTTATGGAAGCACTAACTCTGCCTTTAAAAGTTGCCGTGTTAAAAGTAAAAGCTCATGGCAGACTCACTTCACCCGAGGCTATTGGTAACCATCTAGCTGATACCACTGCTAAGGACATTGCTGTCACTCCTTTGCCCGATCCACCAGATACTGTTTCGCCCACACCCTTGCTCCAAGTTACTTTCTTGGACAGCGTTGACAAACTAAAAGGCTGTCAAGCCTCTGCCAGCCCTGATGAAATTAATGGCTGGCTCAGCAAAGGCGCCACGTGCAAAGACGCCCTATATTCCTGCAATAAAAAACCATGTATTCCCAGGAACCTTTATCCATCTCTAGTTCAATGGGCTCATGGACCAACACACATTTCAAAGAACCTGATGAACAATCTGATCTCAAAACTTTATTTCGCTCCAGGAATCACCACCCTCACCCGGAATTACACCGCAGCTTGCATCATCTGCGCCAAGTGTAACCCTGGACGCATGGAGAAACCACCGGTCTTACATTTGGCTAAGCCTCTATATCCTTTTCAACGCATACAAATAGACCATATACAGATGCCCAGAAGCGGGAGATTCGATTATGTCTTAGTCATCGTCGATATGTTCTCAGGGTGGCCGGAAGCTTTCCCCGTGGCTAATATGACTGCAAAAACCACTGCAAAAAAATTACTCTCTGAGATTGTTTGCCGATATGGCGTTCCTGAAGTGATCGAAAGCGATCAGGGTCCAGCGTTCACGGCATCTGTCACTAAAGACATATGGACAGCTCTAGGAGTCACCCTTCATTTCCACACACCTTATCACCCCCAAAGTAGTGGCAAGGTCGAGCGTATGAATGGTACTCTCAAAACAAAAATGTTAAAAATGTCTCAGGACTCGGGTATGTTGTGGCCTGACAGCCTGCCTATTGCCCTTTTCAGTGTTAGGTACACACCTAGGGGGGATACCAATCTTTCTCCTTTTGAAATCCTGTTTGGATCTGCCCCTAGGCTAGGATGTTATTTTCCTCAGTCTTTACAGTTACAGTTTGATGTTCTTAATGAATATGTATGTCAATTGTCACATGAATTATCTAAAGTGCATGGTCAGGTGTTCTCCTCTATTCCAGATCCTACTTCTGTGCAAGGTTCCCATTCATTAGTCCCAGGTGATTGGGTTCTTGTCAAGAAATTTCTGCGTAAATCCTCACTCGAGCCCCGATTTGATGGTCCGTTCCAAGTCCTACTGACCAGTCCACCACAGAACGGCCGTGTGTAAGAGCCCTTAAGCTGTGCTTTTATACTGATAGGAATACAGAGCTTTGCTTATAATTAGAGCACATTGCTTATAATTAGAACACATTGCTTATAATTAGAGCACATTGCTTATAATTAGAGCAAATTGCTTATGAAGTGACTTCCCAAGGCAAGTGATAGAGACCTGAGTGCGGGAGGTCACCCCAATCTGAAATAAGGGAAAAGACATAAAAAAAAGCGAAGTCTCTGCGGTATTGGAAAGCGTTAAAAGAGATCCGCACTCCCCACGAGCTCTCTCCCCAGATCATTTAAAAATGTACAAGATTCTTTTGCACCAAAGTGATTTATGACAGCGCCGTGATCAAAGGATCAAATCCCAGTACTGACGGCACAGAAAAAGTTGCGGCGTGAAGACTTTGCAATTTAATTTTCTTTTTTCTTTCTCTACTTCTTCTTCTTCAGCACAAACTGTAATCTCATGACAAGCGCTGAGATGCGTTGGGGTCTGTAGGTAATTACCATGTTGCAACTGCCACTTCTCCCCTGACTGTAAAGCGATACTGAATAGGTCGTCGTTATGGGGTGACAACAATGATATCATTTTGGTCTGAATCGTCTCACTGAATGATAGAATGATACAATCTCAGCTGTAGCCTTTTGATTGCCCAGGCTCAATGCAAGCACACATCCCTGTAACTGCATCAAAATTAAGTAAACCGTTTTCCCCAAAATTACTTCAATTTACTAAACAAGACACATTCTGTAGGCACAGAATTTTTCAAGGCTCACATTCCTGTTCTGGAGTAAAAGCATTTTAGATAAATCTCTGACCACAATAACACAAATTTCTGTTATACAGATAGAATCTCATACAATCTTATACAGCTAGAATCTCAGCCATAAAGCAGGACAGGACTGCTGCTTACAATGGGGATCAGATGGGATCTGTGCAGCCACTGGGACAGAATGCTCTGTTATACAGATAGCTAGAATCTCAGCTGCCATAAAGCAGGACAGGACTGCTGCTTACAATGGGGATCAGATAGGATCTGTGCAGCCACTGGGACAGAATGTTCTGTTATACAGATAGCTAGAATCTCAGCTGCCATAAAGCAGGACAGGACTGCTGAGAGAGGTTCTGTGCAGCCACTGGGACAGAATGTTCTGTTATACAGATAGCTAGAATCTCAGCTGCCATAAAGCAGGACAGGACTGCTGCTTACAATGGGGATCAGATGGGATCTGTGCAGCCACTGGGACAGAATGCTCTGTATACAAATAGCTAGAATCTCAGCTGCCATAAAGCAGGACAGGACTGCTGCTTACAATGGGGATCAGATGGGATCTGTGCAGTCACTGGGACAGAATGTTCTGTTATACAGATAGCTAGAATCTCAGCTGCCATAAAGCAGGACAGGACTGCTGCTTACAATGGGGAGGAGATAGGACTTGTGCTACCACTGGGACAGAATACTCTGTTATACAGATAGCTAGAATCTCAGCTGCCATAAAGCAGGGCAGGACTGCTGTTTAGTATGGGCAGAGTGCACTGGCATGCTGCTTGCCTCAGGAAACAGACTAATTTCAACAGAACAGTACCACCGAGTAGTCAGAAATATAGCATACCATTCTTCTTAAATGGTGTAATCAGTATGGCAGCTTCTTTTTCACTGTATGCAAACATATTAAACAGGAATGTGCACACACACACAGAGCTCAGAAATAAAAATATTTCCACAGACTAATTTTACCTTCCTAATCTGAAAAAAACGATGCAAACTATTCTAGTAGTGAAAACTGTGTAGATTGTTCCTGCATGTGAGTAACGCACTTCTGTACCACCCGCTCCCTCTCTTGCACATTCCGCTGAATCATCTCCCACAAGTTCAGTGTTTTGGCTTTAGGACATGTGTCAGAGCAGACAAATTTAGTGGAGTCTTTAAAACTTTCCAATCAGAAAGTCAGAATAGGAAATGAGAGATGAGCTGGAAGCCCCTTTCTCTGGAACAGACCCGTACGCTGAAGTTGACCCCATTACTACAACATTGTCAGCACCGGCCCTTGAAGTAAACAGGCGCTTGTGATTTATATCACAATGATTCTCAAGAAAAGGTGTGACAGGAACTGATCTACAATCACACACACAAATATCAAGTACACACACGCAACCAGGCTGCACAGATCAATTTCAGGGAGACACCGGAACATCCACTTTATTTAGGACAGAAATTTAACGATCAGACAGTGTGGCGCTTATGTTTCTCAGATAGGGGTGGGGGTTGTTTTTGGCTATACAACAGACTGGGCCAAATTGTTGCCCAACCCATAAGTGTTTGAGAGATGAACCATAACACCAAACATGTTGCCTCTTTCTCTTCATCACTATATAACATAATAAATGTTTACACTTCTGGACACGAAATGTGTCAGTCCTATGTGATACAATAATATGTTTACACGTTTGGACACAAAACACTTATGTCCGATGTTTCTTAATCTGTATGTGATGCAATAAAATGTTTACACTTCTGGAACCGAAATGCGTCACTCCATATGTGATACAATAAAATGTTTACACGTTTGGACACGAAACACTTATGTCCGATGTTTCTTAATCAGTATGTGATGCAATAAAATGTTTACACTTCTGGAACCGAAATGCGTCAGTCCTATGTGATACAATAATATGTTTACATGTTTGGACACAAAACACTTATGTCTTATGTTTCTTAATCTGTATGTGATGCAATAAAATGTTTACACTTCTGGAACCGATATGCGTCACTCCTATGTGATACAATAAAATGTTTACACTTTTGGACATCAAACGTGTCAGGCCTATGTTTCTTAATCAGTATGTAATGCAATAAACTGTTTACACTTCTGTAACCGAAATGTGTCAGTCCTATGTGATACAATAAAATGTTTACACGTTTGGATACAAAACACTTATATCCTATGTGTCTTAATCAGTATGTGATGCAATAAAATGTTTACACTTCTGGAACCGAAATGTGTCAGTCCTATGTGATACAATAAAATGTTTACACGTTTTGACACACAACACTTATGTCCGATGTTACTTATTCAGCATGTGATACAATAAAATGTCTATACTTTTGGACATGAAACGCATCAGGCCTATGTTTCTTAAAGGAAAACTATACCCCTCAAACAATGTAGGTCTCTAAAAAGATATTGCATAAAACAGCTCATGTGCAAAACCTGCTTCATTTAAATCAACCATTTCCATAATAATATACTTTTTTAGTAGTATGTGCCATTGGGTAATCCTAAACATCCTAAATCATACGAGCGCCCTGGGGATCGTATGATTCACGGTGAACACAAACATACCAAACAAACCATACATGTTAGGTCACATGAGCCAATAAACAGACTTCTGTCTTTTGCTTCCACACTTCTTACCGAAACTCCGCTTCCGCTCCTCTTCAGAAAAGGCGACACGGCGATGATCTATCGTGCAGCGCTCGATTTCTCCTCCCTGGCTATCTCCTATAAGGAAGACAGGGAGGAGAAATCGAGCGTTGTCCGATCGCTTTCTGAAGAGGCACGAAAGCGAGGTTCGGTAAGTTATTTCTTAATAAAGGCTTTGCGATTTTAAAGTTTAATTTGTCTTGGTGGTTTTTTTTTTTTTGCACTTTTGGCCACAAAACGCCTCAGGCATATTTTTCTAACTCACTCTGTAATATTATAATTTATAACGCTTTTGGGTTCAAAATGTGTCAATCCTATTTTTGTCAATCATGTTGGAAAGCACTGAAAAAGTTAAGGTGGCCATACATGGCCAAATGTAATCTGCCAATTCGGGTCCTTTTGACCAATTCTGCAACTTATCTGCTCGTGTATGGGGCCCTCTGACAGACCTCCTCTATTAATATCTGGCCAATCTTGATTGGGCAGGTCTGATTTTTCTGTCGGCTTGATGACCACATTGGCTCATTGATATGGTCCTCGCTCTAACTTTTTGTATCCCCCTCATAATAAATCAATAGTTTGGCCTTAGGGCCTTATTGTCCCCCAAGGTGGGCCTGTCTGGGTAAAGATTTGCTCATTAGGTGAAGTGTATGACCACTTTATACTTTTGCAAGAAGCCAATCAGAGTGCCTGCTTTTGTGGTTCTTATGATTTAACTTGTTCATGCTGAATGTACTGTACATGTAGCAGAAAAATGACTTCTTTCCTTTGCTGGTACAGATATGGGACCTGTTATGCAGAATGCTTGAAACCTGGGGTTTTCTGGATAATGAATCTTTCCGTAATTTGAACCTTCATACCTTAAGTCTACTAGAAAATCATTTAAACATTAAATAAACCCAATAGACTGATTTTGCCTCCAATAAGGATTAATTATATCTTAGTTGGGATCAAGTACAAGTACAAAATTTGGATTATTTGGATAAAACGGAGTCTATGGGAGACAGCCATTCTGTAATTCAGAGCTTTCTGGATAATGGGTTCCAGGATAATGCATATCATACCTGTACAATTTTGGGAGATTTTAATTGTACACTGGCTGCCTGTCCCTAGCCTAGAAAAAGTACATAACCCTAACCTATCAGACAGGACAGAGTGTTCTGACTGGAGGAAACTAGTGGAGTAAAGTAGGGGCTGAGTGTTGCAAGTACCCTGTCATTTTCTTTTAACTTTCCTGCAAACCTCACTCAGAGCCGTCATCACTGCTGCTTCTCACTTGTTACTCATTTGTTACTCGCTTGTTACTCGCTTACAGAACAGGCGGTTAGAGAAAAAAACATCCCCACTCAACCTTCTGTGGCGGTGGCAAAACACAGGCTAAATATTATACAGTGCAGAACATACAGTGATTTGCTGTGCCCATCATCATCATCATTACCATGACTTATTTATGCAATACCAGCGCGTTACACAGTGCTTAGCTCCTTCTATTGCAACTAATATCCCCTGTACAGTAATCACAGCCAGAAAAAGCATTTCCCAGTATTCTCAGTTCACCAATGAAAGCTGTAGGCAAAAACTGTAAGAAGAACAATAAACACTGTCCTACCAGACATTTCCAATGGATTTTGATTGGGCAAGTGATTGGGCACAGCACCCTTTGGATCCCTTGTTTGGATAAATCAGCAAAAGGGCCCAATTACTCACCAGGGACCAAATGACAGAGCAATGTTTTTGGTACCTTTGTTTTGCATAGAAAAACAACCCCTAGCATACCTCCCAACCAGGGCAGCCATCAGAGGGGGACGGGGGGGAGAGTTGTACTGGGCCCTGAGGGTAAGGGGGCCGGCCACACCACACTTACTTGATTAGCCGGGCCCCCCATATTTCTGAGAGCTGCTGACTTTGGGAAGGCATGGACGTTTAATGGGCCCTGGCCACCAATTTTCTCATAATCTGGGCAGGGCCCTGTCCACCAATTTTTTTTTCTAATGTGGGGTCCTAGCCACCAATATTTTTTAATGGGGGGGCCCTGGCCACAAATGTTTTTTATGGGGGGCCCTGACCACCAATATTTTTTTGGTTTTTTTACTGTGTGGTGGACCTGTGGGGTGGGGAAGGTGGACCTGTAGGTGGGGCTTGCGGTGGGTGCAGCCCAGGGGGCCCAGGAAATTTTGGCGTATGGGGCCCTGCAATTTCTGATGGCGGTCCTGCTCCTAACTGTCCTGTTTTCACGAGACAGTCCTGATTTTGACAACTAACCTGCAGTCCCTAATTGTTACTGAAATGTCCCGACTTTCTCTTTGATCTCCTGCAATGAACAGGCAGAAAAAGATACAAAGTTTCTAAACCTTAATTGGCTTTTGGCAGAGAGTCCAGAATACGTGGCTGGGGCACTTATATACTTTTGTAACTGTTTTTGTAATTGTAACAATTTAAGATAAGCAGGTCTCTTGGGGAAACTGTGACTTGAAGGGCAATTTCATTAGCAAAACTGTAATAACACATAAAAACCACAGAAATGTGTTCAAACTTTCATAACCTGCCAAATTTTGTAAAATGGACATAGTAATTAGGGGTGTGGTAACAAAATGGGCGAAAAATATTTCACAGCGCTTATTATCCCTCTTTCCAAAATGTTGGGAGGTTTACCTTAGTGGCTAGTGATGTCCCGTTTCGATTTGCAGAAAAATTCGAGAATTTCTGCCTAAATTCGCGAAACAGCGAAAAATTAACTAAAATGCTAATTTTGACGCCAGAGTCAATTCTGACACTCGCGGCAATTTTGACGCCGCTGTTAAAGTCAATGGCTGTTTAAATAATGTTGACACGCAACAGTTTTGACGCGAGCTACTATTCCGACGCGAGTCCAAAATTTCTGACGCTGGTGAATTTTCGCTGCAGTTTCGGAAATGTATTCGCCGGCGAATTCATGC
This sequence comes from Xenopus laevis, assembly GCF_017654675.1. Taxonomy (NCBI): domain Eukaryota; kingdom Metazoa; phylum Chordata; class Amphibia; order Anura; family Pipidae; genus Xenopus; species Xenopus laevis. The sequence goes on along the minus strand of NC_054384.1, from coordinate 104,125,104 downwards.
ATGCCCAAATGAATCACCATCACTACTAGTGGCCACAAATAATGCATTGGTGCACTGCACAGAACTGGTATAGACTGTAAGCGTACAGCAGCTCCATGCAATATAACTACATTTCATACATTACACTTCGTTAAAAAGTCACACATTAATGGGAGTCACAAAACATGGCAGTTAGCAGGAAATCCACAACACTGATGTCTCCATTGTCCTAGTATTTATACTCCATAGAGTTAGGCTAGGGTCAGAGGCATAAACCAGCATTACTGGCCTTATACACATTTAATCATTTATATTTTTGGGCAACAACAACACGTGAATGCATGCACCCCTAGTGGGCAAATAATTGATAGAATATGGTAAAATGACTGCTTGGCTATACTTAGCAATAACATTTCAGCGAAGCATCTCCAACAGCATGAACAACAACACAGAAAAATCATTAACTGCTCAATAACCCCACTTTAAAAGAAAACACTCACTGGGGAATATATATATATATTATATATATATATATGGCATTGTATTCACATTGCTTTTAGGAGACATCCCAGATTTCCCCAGTCACAAATAGGGACATTAAAAGATTTCTTCCTCCCATTGTGACATCACATGCAGCACAGAAACAATTGGTGTAGCAGGGGTGGGTGTGGTCACATGTAAAGGGGTGGGAATAACGACAGCGATGATGTTATCAGATAAAAACAAGGTTCTTTATAAACCCGGTCCGTACTGGTACCACGTGGAGGTGGAAGGGGTACAGAGCCAAAACAGACCATTTATGAGTCTTTGGTTTTGATTTTTTTATAATGGGGTGCAGATACGGCCTGGGGTATAAAGGCAAGGGATTATACAGTATAGACATATACACGTGTCACGACAAAAGCCACTAATACAGTTACCCACTCATTGTGCAAATACCACCCATGGGGAATGACCATTAATGTAATGTGATTCCCTTTGGAAATAAAGGAATTCAAACACAATTTTGGGGGTGGGGCTATATTACCATAATCAGGGGTTGGCTCCCCATTGCACAGGGGACCTCTAAAGGATGAAATGCTAATAAAGGAACAAAACATGTAATATTATAAAATATATTTCCACAGCCCTCCAGTTCTTGTAATATTGCAACTCCCAGCTGCTGGGAGTTGCAGCCTGTAATAAGAACATGCTGGTTTATCCCACATGGAAAAAGGGGCCCCGTGGAGTCAGAAGTGTATTTGGAATCGGCACTGATTTCCCAGCATTATTTTGGGGCAACATCTAGAAATGAGTGCGGGCAGGTGAGGAGCTGTAGACAGATAGAAGTTGTAGAGGGAAGGGAAAGATTGTTGTAAAAGGGAGCGGAGGGATCACAGGACAATATCACACTAGCCCTGCACATAAATCCCTTGTCACCATTCATAAAGTCACGGAGCTCACAGACAGTGACACAACACAGTGACAGCAGCATCACACAACTCAATGGAGATTTGCCTGTAATCTCACTGTGCCTGGTGACTGCAAGCCTGTGGGTACTACTCTTACTCAACAACAGAGGGAAAATCCCTGCTGCCAGCACTGGGTTAAGTCTAGAGGTGACAAGGACACGGCAAGGCGATCATTTGATCCAAGCATTAACCCTTTCAGCCCCGCTGCATCGATTGGTACTGAGCACAAGAGCAAAGGGAGGACGCTGCCCCTTAAACACACGTCTCTTTGTGTAACATATCTGCGGCAGAGAGACATTCTGTACAGTCCCTTCTGGGTTACCCAGTCCAGCTAGAAAAAAAATAATAATCACTTGCTGCCCTTGTGCCTGGTGCTCAACTACAACTCCCAGCATCCTCCAATGGGCACACAAAAGAAAAGAGTTGTAGTTCAGCAACTGATGGAGGGCTGCAGCCCAGACACACACGTTGTTTATGTTTCAGGGTGACCTGCAGGCAGCCCAGGCACCCACAAGGCAGCAGCAAGTCGTTGTGGCAAGGAAAGGGTCAAGTGACAGAGACAGACAGACAGAGAGAGAGAGAGACAGACAGACAGAGAGACAGAGAGACAGACAGACAGAGCTGCAGAAGGCCAGTGACACACACGATGCATTAACCCATGCTCTGCAATGCAACTGTCAGCTAAGGAGCTTGCGGTCCCCTCTGCGTGTCCTGAGATACAGATTCCCCACCCCATGTGCTGCCCCCAGTCTGTAACAGGACAGGCCCTTACCTGTCCCCGCAGTGACCAGCAGCCACATCCCCAGGACGAAGCAGCGATTGAGTGCGGTGAGTGCGGGAGCCATGGTGAGCCAGTGCCTTCCCCGCTGCTGCTCCTCTCTGCTCCTCTGCACCTGCCCTGCCGCTAATGTATGCTAATGAGATGCAGGGGAGGCGGGGCCTCGGCCAGAGCTCTCACTAGAAGAGAGGGAGGCTGTGACTGTTTACTTGTCCCATGCGGGTGCGGGGCCCGGTCCTTTCAACCCCTTCTGTGCCGGAGACGAATGACAATGACGATTTTAAGCGGAATTCTAAACATTTGCATTTTGTCTGCGGAACATGATTTGATTGCTTTTTCCCCTCCGCCTTCCCCTGTGCAGCGCTACTCTCTCTGCTGGAGACATGACAGCTACAAGCTCTGCCTCCACCTACTGCCCCATTCCTATCTGTCACATCTGCAGCTCTAGTTGCACTACAACTCCCACCTTCAGACACTGGCAAAGGGACAGCTGGGGCTTCTCTAGTGGAGAGAGACAGAGAGAGAGGAGACAAAGTGAGAGACAGAGAGGAGAGAAAAGAGAGAGGAGATAGAAGAGAGAGGAGACAGAAGAGAGAGAAGAGAGAAAAAAGAGGGAGAGAATAGAGAGCAGATAGAAGAGAGAGGGAGAGAAGAGGCAGAAGAGAGAGGGAGAGAATAGAGAGCAGATAGAAGAGAGAGGGAGAGAAGAGGCAGAAGAGAGAGGGAGAGAATAGAGAGCAGATAGAAGAGAGAGGGAGAGAAGAGGCAGAAGAGAGAGGGAGAGAATAGAGAGGAGATAGAAGAGAGAAAAGAGAGGGAAAGAAGAGAGAGGAGGTAGAAGAGAGAGGGAGAGAGAGAGAGAGGAGACAGGAGAGAGAAAAGAGAGAGAGGAGACAGAGGGAGAGAGAGGAGACAAAAGAGACAGAAGAGAGACAGAGAGGAGACAGAAGAGAAAAAAAGAGAGAGAGGAGAGAGAGGGGGAGAAGACAGAGAGAAGAGAAAGGAGACAGAAGAGAGAGAGGGAGAGAGAGAAGACAGAAGAGAGAGATATGTTACTTAATGTACATTGACACTTAATAACAGGCCCGAGGTCTAGTAACCCATAGCAACAGAGTCGGACTGTGGTGTCCGTGGCCCACCTGGGGTCCCCACACCAGTCCCAAGTGCCACCAACCCCGCCTCCCACCACAAAGTGACATCACCGCACCCCTCCCCTTGAACTTCACACATAGGGTTGTCACCTTTTCCAGAAAAAAATACCAGCCTTCCTATATATTTATCTCTTTTTCCCTATTGATAACATTGTGATCAACCATCATTTTTACCGGCCAGGCCAGTAAAATACCGGCCAAGTGGCAAACCTTTTCACATACTGGCTGCGATCGTTGCAGGAGAAGAAGGGGAACTGGTTTGGTGGGGCCCCGTGAGGGCTTTCATACGCATACGCAGGGGAAGGGGGTGCCGCAATCAGTAAAAAAGAAGTGGACCTTGGTTGGGGCCCACCTGGCCTTTTCCCAGTGTCCTGCTGGCCCAGTCCGACCCTGCGTAGCAACCAATAGGGTTGTTGCAATTATTACCTACTGATTCAGTAGAGTAACTATAATAGGCTTTTATAATGAGTTTATTTATAGGGGGCCTGATGGTCTAGACTGGGAGTCAAAATACTCCACTGCATCGTAAGTACACAGAGGACCAAACAGCCCAATAAATAGTGAGTGTCTCTGGCATTTTACAGTTGCCCCTTTGCCTCTCAGATTGCCAGCCAGGGCCTGTAAATCTCAGACATCACCTATAAACAAGTTTGTGCATCCCACGTGACCAGCGAGAGTTGTTTCGGGGTCCCTGACATTGTCCACTCCGCTGATTGGTTGCCATGCTCTACTAGACCTGTATCAAATGATGGATTTTTCATGACATTAACCCCATAACGTGCTGTTTGTACTTATAGCTGATATTTGTTACTGATAATAGTGCCTTACTATACAAACATTGACACTGTCCTGCAGCATTAGCCCCTTCCCTGACAAAATCTTGGATCACTATAGACAATCCCACATTTATTGTTCCTTTCCCTGATGCCACCCTTCCCTCCTGTATACCATAGCAGGGTCTGGACTGGGGCGTCTGGGGCCCACTGGGGCTGCTGTCTCGGGGCTCCCCTCCGACCCCACCACCTATAGTGCAAAGCCCACTCTGGGGCTCTTGCCGAGTCCACTCCCCCTGCAGACACACACGATTGTACCTTTTTGCAACCAGGAGGTTCAGGGCAGCGGTGACAGGGAGTGGGCCTGGGCTGACGGGGCCCATGAGAGCCAGGGCCCACCACATTTTTTCCCGGTATCCCGTTGGCCCAGTCCGACCCTGTACGCAAAGCTACAGTTACAGCCCCTAGAAGCTGAACAGGTTCACCTTTATACAGATAATGTTACAAGTTTTAAGGGGTTAAAGTTCTGGGCCTGTAGTCAGTGACAGTCAGTGGCCAACACAGCCATTAGTCATCCTTCCCACAGACTCAAATGATCAATGAGGGCCAGGCTGATATATTCGCCTAACTCAGTGCATTGCGTGCGGCCCAAAGACAATTATCTCCACGTGGTACAAAACATTAGAAACACAATTAACTTTCGCCTGGTTTTAGACACAAGCAACAGACAAGCAATACTACCTTTATTTCCCCTTTAATTGGAAGATAATTCCCAAACGTGACTCACTAGGGCTCAATTCTCCGAGCATAATAAGCTCACTCCCAGGCTTATTCCCTAGTAGTACATCTGGCATTCAGAGTGCAGAGCTGAATGCTTTAGGGGGTCCATGCCCAGGGGCGGAACTACAGAAGAAGCAGACCCTGCGGCTGCAGGGGGGCCCAGGGTTAAAGGCGGCCCAATGAGGCCCTAATTATTGAGCAATTTCAATATATATTGGTAAAACAGGACAACCTTTGGATTTGTTGGGGGGGGGGGTAAAAGGAATTTGCTGTGGGGCCCAGTAACATCTAGTTACGCTGCTGTCCATTCCCCCCATACACTCCTCATATACTGCTGGGGATAAGCCAAATAAGTGTCAGCAGCAGCAAGCTCAATAACCCACTACAGAGTTAGCTCCTGAGAGTGCAGGCAGCACAGCAGGGCCTATGGCAATAATAGGAACAGACAGTGAATGGACAGTCTCTGGCACTGGGGTTGTTGGTAGGTGCTGGGGTGGTGCTTGGACAACATCTAAGGCTAGAGGTTGGGCATCCCTGTACTATATGAACAACAATAGGGGCCCCTATGGTCTGTTTTTCTCAGAGTCCCACCCCTACTAAACATAAACCTGTCTGGCCAATAGCAGTGAGGGCACGGGCAATTTAGGAGTTATACAAGCAGACTGCACATGGCGGTTGCCACTTCTACTGCACTCAGATGGTGATTGTTTTATTGGGGGGATACCAGGCAAAGCTTCTGAATCTGCACTGCTCTACTCCCTTTTACTGCTGTGCACTATTTACTGAGCGCAAGGACAAGAGGAAAGGTGAGATTGTGCCTTAGGGGCCCCTCAAGCTCGGCAGGCAGAGGTTACATTGTATAGAAGGCACTGGTAGGACAGGTGAATGGGGTAGGACTGTCCTCTGACCTTGTGCAGGTCCAGGAGGTAACAGGGCACCCTCCCCACAAAGTGGCTATTTGACCCTAAGGACTCGGCTAAATTAGAGACCTGTCCCTGTGAGCTCTGCAATTTTCAAATCACCTGGTTTGCAGCGGCCCTTAGTACACAGAGCCCTAAATACATTCCACTTGCATTCCAAACCATAAGGAAATGTCTCTTCTGTATATTGCCATCAACACGTGGCCTTGAAGCTTTTGTGCAAACAAGCACGATGGAAACAGAATGCTGGGAGTTGTTTGCTGACACTACTTTGCATTTCAGATCAAATACACCTGACAGACAACTGTAAAGCAGCGTTATCGTAAAGCATTGTTACAATACAGCTATTGCTATATCGTAAAGCAAGAAGCTTCCAAATAATTCCTAATTGGCGTTAGCCATTGGAATAGTTGTATGCACGAATCCCAAACTCCATTAATATGTTACTATGAAAAGCAGTGTCTATCTGGCTGTTCATATTCTTTGCACAGCTGGTTCTGACTCCTTAAACAATCTAGCACAAACCATCTGATTAGCAGACATGGAGGAAAACAATGGCTTCTGCTACATTGATTCATTGTGATTCAGAAGCAGGCAGCAGAAAGGGACAAGCAAATACTGCTTTCAGATACCATTATATTTACACCTAACTTGATTCCTTATTTATATTGGAAAGTTCCTTAGAATTAGAGGGGTGGAGTCCCTCTTTAAAGTAACATTTAGTGATGACATCTGCTTCTTCTCACCATGCCAAGAACCAGGACTGCGTTACACCTTTACATTAGAGTGACACCTAGTGGCAACCTGCCTGAACTAACAAAGACCTACAGTTTCATCCCAGCCCATGCTGAAATGTGATGTGTATGGTGTTGAATGGTAGAATGTGTACATGGATCAGTGAGAAGTTTTATGTGTGTTTAAATTTGCTTGTGTGTTTTTAAATATGTGCAAAATGGGATGTTAACTGTAATTGGGTAAACTGGCCACTAGGTAGGAGCTCTAGGGAAATGATTGCAGTATGAACTCCCACCACTAGAGGGAGATGGAGAAAGTAGAGTATAAAAGGGAGGGGTCATTCTTCTGAGCAGGTGCAGAAAGAGATCTCCTCAAATACGGGCACTAGGTGCTTACTGGCCATAGATGCAAAGATTTGATCGGTCGAATCTTCGAACGATCGGACTTCCCCATCTTCCGACCTGCCACTAACCATTCAGATCAAATAAAGTAGCAGAAGAACAGATTAGCCGACAAAAGTTACGTCCGACAAAGCTGGCGACACTTTCCCACTGAAAATCATCCGATCGGCAATACATGCAGAGAAATTATCGTCAGGCGACAGAAATCTTTGAAACTGTCCAATTGACCAAATGACGATCTTCGTGGGACGAAAAATGCCGGGACTCTCCACACACGGTTCGAAAATAGTATGAATCCTTGATATGTATGATTCGATCTTTGTGTCTATGGCCAGCTTTAGGAGCCATGGCTTTGCCACAATTAGGGCAAAAGTGTGAGAATAAGACAGTGTGGACAACCTTAGCCAGGAGCAGGAAGATTACCTGAAAGGTCAGAAGGGCACTGACGTGGTGGTGGACTGGCTGAAGGAGGCAAAAGAAAACTTCCTTTTTGGGGCAAAGTGTAGGTGCGTAGAGCGTACGCCGGACTGCTTGACCACCAGGAGGTGCATAAGTCTGTAAGGCCCTGCTCCAGTTCTTAAAGGCATAGTACACACAAAGGGTTGTAGAACAAAAACATTTTATTTGAACGATTTCTTCATTCTCACTTCCCACACAGCTTTGGTCCAACTTCTTTTCTTACCGGCTTCGGGTGAGCCAAGTACATCCCAACAATCATTTTTGACTTGCAATCCCTTCCAGGGCTTCTGCACCACCTGCTGGTCAAGTGGTCCAGCGTACGCTCTACATACCTCCACTTCGCACCAAACAGGACTTTTCCATGTGCTACCTCTCTCCTTCAGCCAGTCAAACATCACGTCAGTGCCCTTCTGACCTTTCCGGGCAGGAATCTTCCTCTTCCTGGCTAAGGTTGTCTACACTGTTCTATTCTCACACCTTTCCCTAACTGTGGCAAAGCCATGGCTCCTAAGCCACTTACTCCTCGTTGGGGTTCTTGCTACCCATTCTCACTAGCCCTACCTGGCTAATGCACCTAGTGCCCGTACTTAAAGGAGAAGGAAACCCCCAGGGCGCTAAACCCCTCCCCCCTCCCCTGTGCTGCCCCCCCTCCTCCCCCCTGGTCTACCTGTCCCCCTGGGCAAATGCCCCTAATTTTTTACTCACCCCTCTGCGCAGGTCCTGTCCACGGAGTTCGCAGTCGCCATCTTCTCCCACGCGCGTCTTCTTCCTGCTCTGACCGGCGTCTTCTGGCGCATGCGCAGTAGGAACAGGTACCGGTACGGCTCTACTGCGCATGCGCCGAATGTCACGAAGTTTTCCGATTTCACTTCGTGACATTCGGCGCATGCGCAGTAGAGCCGTACCGGTACCTGTTCCTACTGCGCATGCGCCAGAAGACGCCGGTCAGAGCAGGAAGAAGACGCGCGTGGGAGAAGATGGCGACTGCGAACTCCGTGGACAGGACCTGCGCAGAGGGGTGAGTAAAAAGTTAGGGGCATTTGCCCAGGGGACAGGTAGGCCAGGGGGGAGGAGGGAGGGGGGCAGCACAGGGGAGGGGGGGAGGGGTTTAGCGCCCTGGGGGTTTCCTTCTCCTTTAAGGAGACCTCTATCTATCTGCACCTGCTCAGAAGAATGACCCCTCCCTGGGTGTGGCTCCTCCCTTTTATACTCTACTTTCTCCATCTCCCTCTAGTGGTGGGGGTTTGTACTGCAATAATTTCCCTTGAACTCCTCCACCACCTAGTGGCTGATGTACCCAATTACAGTTAACATCCCATTTTGCGCATATTTTAAAATACACAAGCAAATTAAAACACACATAAAACTTACATACAACTTCTCACTGATCTATGTAAACATTCTACCATTCAAAACCATACACATCACATTTCACCCCCTTACACTGGCACCCACTTAAATAAGGCAGTTCTTGTGCATTACAAGCATCACAACAGACATACACAAGCATAAAACACAAGAACAATAAGTGTGATGCTTGAAAACTTTGTATAACAATAATCACCGAGTCTCAGGACATAAGACAATTAGTAAAGAAGATTAATCTATTCAACACAATATTCAAGACCAGTGTCATTACATCATGATGGTAAACTAGCCATATGAATGGTGAATGACCTTGGCATGGTACCCAGGTTGCCCGCAGAATATCAGCAGTTGCGTGAAAAACCGGATTCAGTCAACATCAACAATAATCAACTAACAGTTCAACAGAGTCTCCCACTGATGATGCAACAAAGACTTTAGTTCAGTCCAAAATATTAGATCATCTCGTGAAACCAGTGTTTCGTGTGCTCAAACGACACATAATAGGCTGGATGGGGTTTCTCAATAAATCCTTCGCTGCCGGCCGGTACATCCAGGCTGAGATGGAATTCTGGGGCCCTCTTTCATGCCCTACATACATGGGTGCATAAAATGATGTGCCCCAACTACAAAGTTGGAGTGCATTCCTGCACCTGTTGTTGTGCATGACGATGGGCATCTTGGTCCTGCTGCGTGAGTTACTATCTAGCTTGAGATGAGCCAGGATACATCGACGGACCCAATCATCCAGCTGGACCTTCACCTCCAGATAGATCTTCTCAAGGGAGTATGGCAGGTAGTAGCCCCAGCGCTTGCTCACCTCAAGGTTGATCTTCCTTGAACTCATGAAATGGCACAGTACTCCAGTAGGGGTGCCTCTCTGGGTAACACCCAAAATGTGGACACGTCATGAATCATAGCCAAACGCAGAGTGTGAACCACACTCCTAGCTGGAATCACACTAGCAGCTGTGGCATAAAAAGGTGTAGTTGGACAGCCACTACACCCACCGGATGCTTCATCTGTTCCAACAGGTGTTTTTCGGGTGGAAGACTCTGGATCTACCTGGTTAGTTTCCTATTCCTCCTCCCAGGGGGATACAGCAGACACTGCATCTTGTGATTGGGTGTGACATGTCACACGTGAAGGGCCAACAAGACTCTCCAGACTCGTAGTAATACCACCACGTCTTTCATAGTCACATAGTTGCATGTGTCATGAATCTGTATCCCAGGGGGCAACAGTAGTGGATCCTCCATGTTTGTATAGCACCGGTAGCATGTGGCTAACATCAGAGCTGGCGCTACTTGTTTGTGTGGCCTCAGTAACTGTATTTAGATACCAGGCCGGATTTGTAAAAAGGCCACCAAGGCTCGGACCTAGGGTGGCAGGATTTTATGGGGTGGTGTGCTGCCCAACCACACCTACATTTGTTCATAAACACTGGGGATGCACAAGAGAATCAACGACACATGCGCCTGCACAAATATACATAATGGGGACAATGAGCAGTTGCTTCAATGTCTCTCCACTGAACATCAATACCGCAGCCGCCACATTGCAGAACTTGTAAGTCTTCATGAGCATGCAATGTCCCCAGATGGAGCTTTTTCAGCTCTAACCTTCTGCAATTAGCCAATATGCAATTCTGCTTCCTGCGAACTGTCACAGCACAGCCAGTCCTGTTCTCAGCGCCAAGTCCAAACACAAGAATCCAATAAAGGCCATAACTCCGCTCCTCTCATAGACTTGACAGAGGTTCCCAAAAGCACATTCTCTTCCAAAATCCTGCTGACCACGCCAAAATTGTGTAAGGCCCTGCTCCAATTCTTAAAGGAACAGTACACACCCAAAGGTTTGCAGAACTTTTTATTTGAACAATTTCTTCATTCTCACTTCCCACACAGCTTTGATCTTAACTTTTTTTCTTACAGGCTTCAGGTGAACCAAGTACATCCCAACAATAATTTTGAACTTTCAGGACTTGTAAGATATAGTCCCAAGAACTTTCACTTAAATGCAGGAATCCAACACCAATTAGTATAAGAAAATGTGATTTAATAGCATGGCAAATATTTTGTACACATATTCAGACAGGCTTTCACATTGTTGTCACACATGGATTTTATATGCATTAATTTTTCAGGCAGACTCATCAACAACCATGTAGAGCATGCCACTAGTGAAAATACAACCCCAGTTGCCATTAATACATCTCTTCCTAGGACCCTGCACCCCCAAGTGTACGCTCTAGGCCCCCCTGCCCTACTTCGTATATACATTTTCAAGTGTGCCACCTTCTGGTCCTAGCAGTCCAGCATACACTTTATGCCCCTCTACCCTACTCTGGAAAGGAATTTCCTTGTCCCTGCTTCAGGACGGTTTCTCTGGCCCTACACTGTCACTTCCACCCTATATTTGGCTTAACCACAGCCTCTAGGCCTGGGCTACCCATGCTAACTGTTACCCTAACTAACTGAAGTACCCAATACTTCTTAGTAAGAGACCCTCACTCTACCTGATCCTATCCAGCCAATGTCCAGGAGAAAAAGAACTCCGCCCTGGGTGTGTCCTCTCCTTATTTACCCTTTGCACTCTATCCCCCTAGTGGCTGGGGTGAACATTACAATTAAACTTACATTGCTTTAACATTTTTTTAAATCAAGCGCAGCATCTGATGACACAAGGGATCTCTGGCAGGGTCAGACTGGGCTTGTAGGAAACTGGGAAAAAACCCACTGACCCGGTCCATTTCTTCTCCTGGCTGGGAACTGCAGATGCTGATCATGGTGCCTGTGCACAGGGGGGTTGGTGGTGCTCAAGGCTAATGTGGGGACCCTTAGGCTTCAGCCATGGTGGGCCCAAGACACCCCAATCTGACACTAAACTTGGTACCTGCCCAGTCCCTCCCCCCATTGTTGCCTCCTCTGCCTACCCCTAGTCGTGGCTTAGAAAATATTCAGCCCAATTGTCCTTGATACGCATTGAAATGCAGGCACAATAGTGCTAATCTTGGCTGCAGTTGGGTCAAGCATAAACACAGCACTGTGGGGAAAAACCATGATCATTGCACTTGAAATTGCACTTTGCCCACTGCACATGTTAAAGGAGAAGGAAAGCTACCAAAGCAGTTTACTGCCAATAGATTAACCACAGTAATGCAAGCTATAACACTATTTTTATTCTGCAGAATGCTTTAACATACCTGAGTAAATAACTCCAGAAGCTCTCTGTTTGTTTAGGATAGCAGCTGCCATATTAGCTTGGTGTGACATCACTTCCTGGCTGAGTATCATCGTACTCACTCATAGCTCTGGGCTCAGAGGGAAGGAGAGAAAAGGGAGGGGGAGAGGGAGTGAGGAGCAATCTGTGCATGCTCAAGTCCAAGCCCTGGGGGTTTAAAGGATCAGTAACATCAAAAAATGTAATTGTTTTAAAGTAATAAAAATATAATGCAGTGTTGCCCTGCACTAGTAAAGTTGCTGTGTTGCTTCGGAAACACTAATTTTGTTTATATAAATAAGCTTCTGTGTAGCCATGAGGCAGCCATTCAAAGGAGAAAAGGCTCAGATTACACAGCAGATAGCAGCTAAACTCGGTAGAACATAATGGCTTTATCTGTTATATCCACTATTTAACCTGTGCCATATAGATGTTTATTTGAACTATAGTAGTGTTTCTGAAGCAAACACATCAGTTTTACCAGTACAGGGCAACACTACATGATATTTTCTTTACTCTAAAACACTTTCATTTTTTGGTGTTACTGTTCCTTTAAGCTTAAAGAAGGAAGTCTGGTAGAGAAGTCCATGAGTACACAATAGAAGGAAAGAAATGTGGTGTTAATTTTGACAGAGGACTCAGCATTATTTTGAGGGTTTACTGGTGTATTTATATAGACCTTTCTGATAAGGCTTACTTCATTTTAGCCTTTCCTTCTCCTTTAAAGGAAAACACTACTAAATATATGGTTCCCCTTTCCGGTAAATTTCCTTCGTATAAGGTTGGGTGCAGCTAATTATAAAGTTCATATGCCACAGCTAATTACAATCCACTGAAGTCAAGGGGAACAAAGCTGCTGAATATTTTGGTGCTCTGCAAATGTACAATTATAATAATATTGACTTGATTAAGTTACACAGCGGGGCAGTCAAGCAGACACATAATGGACGTTACTCCGCAAATTCACAAAATTGCTCATGCAACTTTACATTTCCCGCCATATGCAAATTAAGTGCAAGATCTTTAGCGACTTTTTGGTAGGCTTGAAATGAACGCTAGCGTATCTTCGTTTTGAAATGCTTGCATTGCCGAAGTACCGCTGGCGACTTTTCACCCAGGACGAAACTCTGCATTTTAGTGAATTAGCGTTGTCTGAGCAAATTTTCGCCTGGCGAAGTGCAGCAATGGGTGCGAAGCAGTCGCTGGCAACTTTTCGCTGGTTAGTAAATCTACAGTCATAATGGTGGCACCAAGGGGTATATTCATCAAAGAGTAAAGTTAGAGTCCTCAAGAGTGAAATTCCGCCACTCTCCATTCATTTCTGTGGGATTTTGAAAGGTGTATTTATCAAAGGATGAACTTTCTCTTTCACCCATTGATAAATACTCTTTTTCAAAAATCCCATAGAAAAGAAAGGAGAGTGGCGGAATTTCACTCTAGAGGACTGTGGCGATCTCTAACTTCACTCTTTGATAAATATACTCCAAAGCCAGGACCCAAGCAACAGAGAATCATGGAGTCCATTATGCAAAAAGCATTCAGGCATGAGGTTCATGTACCATGGAGCATCTCAACTAAACAAAGGAACAATAATGGAGCAATGTCACTGGCAAATCAAAGTGCTACTGCTACTGAAGCCAGGTATACACTGTAAAATATGTTTGTGTGGTGACCAAACAAGTGGAATTAATTGGGGTCATGTAATGGTTTGGGTCCCATTAGAGGTTGCAACTCTTGATATCTGCAGTGTTGGACTTGGGGCCCATAAGAGAACTATTGCTGGAGGGCACAAAACGCGTAAGGCTATGTATTGATCCATTTTGCTCTAAAATAAAGTTTCCAGTTTTTTACAAGCCTGTTTGTTGGATCTATGAGTGCCTGCCGTTCTTCTTCTTTGGTCCCATAAGAGAACTTAACCTAAAGGCCCCGGTCATACACTCACATGATGTGAAGGAAACATCCAGACTTTAGCCAGTGACATCAAGGGCAGCTACTATGCAACATGGACACTGAGCTGCCTCTGTAATCCATGCCTGTACTTCAACTGGTTCAGAACATTCAGCAATGGAGACCATGGGGATTTTCCACTGTACACCAAAAGGACATTTCTACTCTGAAGACAGGGGCCACCCACTACCCTCTGGGACCTATGTGCATGTGTGTGGGGAGTTTGAGAATCTCAAGTCATTTGATGAATGGGGGGGGCAAGGGTTTCATCCAAGACCCCTCTAAATGCAGGATACTGTAGTTAAGTCACTGGCCCACAGATTACTATGGGGGGTCTAAGGAAGCCTGTCAATGAGCTTATGGGGTTCTTGTCCAATGGGATTTTCTAATCTGCCCAACAGATATCTGGCCAATTTTCCGGAAGGACATTAGAATTAGTGTTGGGCGAATAATTCACCTGGCACGAATTTGCGGTACATTTTCAAGTTTCGCTGCGAATCTACCAAAAAATTCGCCCGGCATCAATTTCCAATTTTTTCGTGAAAACATTTGAATTGCTCAATTTTTCCGTGAAACCGTTCGAATTGCTTGATTTTTTAGTGAAAACGTTCAAATTGATCGATTATTTAGTGAAAACGTTCGAATTGCTCGTTTTTAGTGAAACATTCGAATTGCTCAATTTTTCTGTGAAAACCTTCGAATTGCTCGATTTTTAGTGAAAACGTTGAATTTCTCGATTTCTTCGTGAAAATGTTTGAATTGCTTGTTTTTTTCGTGAAAACTTTTGAATTTCAGGATTTTTTCGTGAATTATCCGATTTCACGATTTTTCGTGAATTTTTTGAAAATTTTGCGGGAAATTCGCAAATTTTTCACCGAGTCGAAACGGGTGAAATCGGTAATTAGGATGTGTTCCAGCTTTTATTGGCCACATTAATACGAATGACACTAGTAAGAAAGAAGCAATTTCAGGGCAAGGCCACACGATTAGAAGAGAGTCTTTGTCATGGAAAGAGGAAGAGAATTACTGATAGGGCCATGTAATAAGCTCCTATTCACATGGAACTGAAGTCAGGGATCTGTCCCTCCCTAGAACTATAACCATACAAACTGTCAGCTGAGCATGTCTTAGCAAGATTAGGGACAGCAGGCAAGGGACCATCTAACCCACTTAAAAAGGTGTCTCCCCTGGTCCTGTGTGGTCTACTGGTTGGTTCTAATATCTGCTTTTCTTCTGCAAATACATCCCCACAGATACTAATAAAGTCAGTACTGAATAATGCAGGAGAAATATGTATGACGTGAGAAATGGTGGTGGAGGGCGGTATAATAAATGAATAATCACAATAGGCTGCTATAGGGCAGAGGTGCTAGAGAGATGGGGAAGGTAATTAATAGCAGACTAACCTTAGAACATTGGGGTTGAAATATAATGGAGTTTACTTTCCCTTTGTTTGTAGAAATGAGCAGTTAAATATACAGGTATTGATTATTATGATTTATTCATCTGCATATTTTGATGGTTTTGGAATAGAAAAAAAAACTTCCATAAAAGCCAATGAAATAATGACCCTAGTAGCTAGATCACAGAATGGCAGAATTCTTGCTCAGTTTCACCAAGCTGAATTGTTTTATCCCAGACCTAGAAGTACAATGTAGAAACTTCATTGCTTTCCCGATCCATAATCAGCCGGTGTGATTTCCCTTTAGTGAAATAGGGGGAGAGGGAACCATTAATTGGAAGCTGTCAAAGGGCATGATTAATGAATTTATTTATGAAATGGGAAATCAGATGGTGGGGGCGAATAACATCTACATTGAAATGTATTTATGAAATAAGAGAGGAGGGAGCAAGTGTCGGAACGTGCCCTGGAAAATGATTAATGACACAGTGGGGAGACCTAATGGGAGGGGGGACTGGTAAATGGGGCCTATTAAATCACTTTTGTAGTTGCCATGTGTTGGGTAGTATAATAGTGATGGGCAACCCCTGGCCCTCGAGCTATTGTTGTACTGTTGTAGCGCAACAACAGCTAAAGAACTATTACATATTTATATTATAGCTTTATAGCTCCTGCTGCCCATTATTATTTAAAGGCCAAGTGTCAATAAGATATACAATTCGATAAACTGATGAATACATCTGCTTCGTAAATTATCTTCTATTTTTTTTTCTTAAAGGAGAACTATAACATAAGTGCACCTCCATAATTGAATGCAGTTCATCAAAACAGAAATATTTGTAGCACACATCAATTAAAATATCTGCATTTGTTTCCATTAAAAAAAGACATTGTTTATTGGTTTAAAGCTTCCATTGTGTCCTAGCCAGGATGCAGCGGACATGGTCCGACTTGGGACTCAAGGGTTCTATCATGAAGGTCCACCACAATAAACCCAGGAACAAGAAGGCTAATGAAAGGTCAAAGACACTTTTTATGAAAAAAAAAATTGATGTAATGCAAGTAGAGATGTTTTGAATCTGAATATGGAGAATATTATATTACTAGTGTTTATGTCACACCTTTTATTTTGGCTTTGGATTTGTGGCATAGGGGAGTTTTGTTGGTACAGCTGTGGGTTCTGCACTTTAGTAGAAATACACTAAGTGCAAATGATACAATAAATGGCAGTATGTTGGTGGTTTCCTTAATTGAAGGGTCTGGGGAATTTTTGTGGATAAGTCGTGTGACTGTAGGCAATATCACTGGCTACTAGAGCAAATAAAATCCTGTCTTGCCAAAAAAAGGCATTAACTCAAGGGATTGTAAGGGGCCTGAAGGCTCAGCCAGGAGTTGCGGACCACGGAAGAAGCTCTAGTCCAACACATTTCGAGGTATCCACGGGGGTTAAGAGAAAACAAAGTCAAGTCCAGGCAAAGGGGCCAGTTCAGGCAGCAAAGGTTCAATACACAAAATAACAGGCCAAGGTCAGGATCAGAATCAATAGAATAGAATTAAAGTGCACCCAGGAACTCACAAGGAAGAACCTATAATAGGGCAAAGTCTGTAATGATCTGGCGCCTTCAATAGTCCTCATTTGGCACCAAACGAGCATCATTATATCGGCATCATGATGCTGCGACTATTCTGGTGCTGGCGTCCATTCTGAAGCTGGCGTCCATTCTGACCGCAATGGTTTTCCAGGGCAACGCCATCTTGGACAGTCAGGAAGAGACGGACGACGCCAGACTAGAGCGGCGGTGGTGATTATCTCTTACAGGGATGAAACATCATTTTGCCTCATTATAGGTCCCTGGTGAGGCCTCACCTGGAGTATGGGGGCAGTTTTGGACTCCAGTCCTTAAGAGGGATATAAATGAGCTGGAGAGAGTGCAGAGACTAAGTGCAACTAAACTGGTTAGAGGGAGGGAAGAGTTAAATTATGAGGGGAGACTGTCAAGGTTGGGGTTCTTTTTCTGGAGAAGTGACATGATTACTCTGTACAAGAACATGGACAAGGACTATGGACTGAATGAATAATAGTTTCAAAAGAAACAAAAGTACAAAAAGTTCTACTGCTTCTTCTATTAAGAAGATTGTCCAAAAAAAGCAAAATGCTCATGGCTTTTGCTTAGTTGTATATTTTCACACTTGATTCCAAATCATTAAGCCCTGCATAAAGCTGATGGGTTCTCGTGTAATCATTGGTGCCCTGTAGGTTCTCTCCAGTTGCTGGATGCTAGGGGGGCGTGCGGGGAAGGAAGCAGAGTCTTTTTTCCACTGTGTCCCTGTAACTGTCCAGCTGTGAATAGAGCTATTTAGCATGTCTTTAAGTGTTTGTAACAATATGTGTGTGGGAAGTGCTGACTCACTTGGTAAATGACATGGTCCACTGAGCCTATGTTTATTTGATTTCTCCTTCTGGGAAATGAAGTGCGTATCACATCAGTATACCATTCCCTCCTGGAATCCGAGCCTTCAGGGGCTCCAAAGAAATGAAGCTGCCTTTCTTCGGACCTGGGAAGTCTCTGGGAAGGGAGTGTGACTGTGGGATAGCAGGTATAGTAGGGAGAGATGGTGTCTATAGTAACAGTGGATAATAGTCTCTGGGAAGGGAGTGTGACTATGGGATAGCAGGTATAGTAGGGAGAGATGGTGCCTATAGTAACAGTGGATAATAGTCTCTGGGAAGGGAGTGTGACTATGGGATAGCAGGTATAGTAGGGAGAGATGGTGCCTATAGTAACAGTGGATAATAGTCTCTGGGAAGGGAGTGTGACTATGGGATAGCAGGTATAGTAGGGAGAGATGGTGCCTATAGTAACAGTGGGATAATAGTCTCTGGGAAGGGAGTGTGGCTGTGGGATAGCAGGTATAGTAGGGAGAGATGGTGTCTATAGTAACAGTGGATAATAGTCTCTGGGAAGGGAGTGTGACTGTGGGATAGCAGGTATAGTAGGGAGAGATGGTGTCTATAGTAACAGTGGATAATAGTCTCTGGGAAGGGAGTGTGACTGTGGGATAGCAGGTATAGTAGGGAGAGATTGTGCCTATAGTAACAGTGGATAATAGTCTCTGGGAAGGGAGTGTGACTGTGGGATAGCAGGTATAGTAGGGAGAGATTGTGCCTATAGTAACAGTGGGATAATAGTCTCTGGGAAGGGAGTGTGGCTGTGGGATAGCAGGTATAGTAGGGAGAGATGGTGCCTATAGTAACAGTGGATAATAGTCTTTGAGAAGGGAGTGTGACTGTGGGATAGCAGGTATAGTAGGGAGAGATGGTGTCTATAGTAATTATGAAACAGATTGTTGTCTATAACATGAGATTTTACCATTATCAAATAAAAAACACAACTCACAAGCTCTCAAAATGACTAAAAATATGTCAAACCTTTTCTGTGGCTGTTGCGTTTGATGTGCTTCAAGCTTCACACTTATGTTGGCACAGTAAGTGAAGGGAAGGAATGGGAAGAGTTTCTGCTGAAAGACGTTGTTTACTGCCGCGGGTTGTTCAGTAATCATTAGACAAACACTTAAGAGTAGAATAAAACAACTATTTATTTGATTATGCAGCACAGATCATGCAACAGAATCACAAAGGGTTCAGAGTGATTTATTATTATTATTCGCCTGCAATAACAGGACTAATATATCCCCCCCCCCACACTCCTCTCTACGTGTGAAAAGATAGAGCTAAAAATACAAAGCTGCTCTTGTAACAAATGTTACCATGTAAATGTATATACAGTATGCAGAATTCGTACATTACATTAAATTGCGTGCAATGACAGGTATTAATCACATGGCAATATACTGTATTTCTTTTTTACATTTTTGGTCTTCATGGGCCACCCTAATCAAGATGTGCTTGAAGGGCAAGGATACAATTTAAATGGAAGGAAGCCATATTTCCTCCTGTATAGATATATAGGAAATTAATAATACATGCGTTAAATATGTTGTTCAACCAAACATTTTATAATAAGGGAGTGTGCAGTGTACAAGGCTGATGGGATAGTGAAGCTTGCGGGCATTAACAACAGGCAGTTTGGGCTAAGGACAAACCAAACTGGAAAGCCAACGCAGTGCTAGAAGAACGATTCTGGTCAAAAAATGTTTCAATTGGTCTGATAATGAGCAAGATGGCATTTTTGACGAGTGATTATTCAGCTCCTAGAATGTTCCCCCCAAATCACTATTTCTTCTAGGGCCCCATACAAGAGTAACATTGATGTGGGCAACTAGATGGCTGAAATTGCAAACTGGAGAGCCGCTGAATAAAAAGCCAAATAGCTCAAAAATCACAATTAATAAAAAATAATAGCCAATTGCACATTGCCTTAGAACTGGGGATGCACCAAATCCAGGGTTCGGTTCTGGATTCGGCCTTTTTCAGCAGGATTTGGATGCGGCCGAATCCTTATGCCTGGCCGAACCAAATCCTAATTTGCATATTTAAATTAGGGGCAGGTAGGGAAATCACTCAACTTTTCGTCACAAAAGAAGATTTTTTTCCTATTTTTCCTTTCCTGTCCCTAATTTGCATATGCAAATTAGGATTCCGATTTGGTTTGGTATTCGGCTGAATCTTTCACCAAGAATTCTGGGATTCGGCCAAATCCCAAATAGTGGATTCGGTGCATCCCTACTTAGAACAGGGGTCCCCAACCTTTTTTACCTGGGAGCAACATTCACATTTAAAAGGAATTGGGGAGCAACGCAAGCATGAAAAATATTCCTGGGCTGCTGAATAAGGGCTGTGATTGGCCATTTGGTAGCCCCTATATAGACACATCTGTTATCTATACAACCAAAACTTGCCTCCAAGCCAATAATTAAAAAATAAGCATCTGCTTTTAGGCCACGGGGAGCAACATTCAAGGGTTCGGAGAGCAACATGTTACTCACGAGCCATTGGTTGGGGACCACTGTCTTAGAATATCCCTCTCTACACCAAGTTATTTTAAAGGGGAACAAACCCTTTAAATGATTCTTCTTCACTTCATTAGCCCCAGTACCTCCCAGATGAATGCCCGGCAACCAGTGTATAATTTATACACATATATATATATATATATATATATATATATATATATATATATATATATATATATATATATATATATATATATATTTCCATAAGATGACAGCAGAGTGCACTCTGGGTATATTTAAAGATAGAGGAAAGGAATTGTAATGTGCAAGTTGCTGTAGGAAATGGTTAACTGGGGTAAGTAAGAAAAGGTTGAAGTGAAAGGTTCAATGAGATATTGGAATGTGACCTCCATGGAACCCAGAGCAAATAATCAGATATTGGTTCTCATTGTCAGCTTGGTGGTTAATTGATTAAAGTTAATTGGTTAGTGAACCAGTGCTGTTAACTGTAGGAAATATTACTGCTGCAACCTGTGCCGTTGAACAGAACTAAATATTGCTTTTCAAGGAAAGGCATCCATTCACCCCCTCTCCATCGATCAGCTTTGCTCTCCTATACTGATAGACCTCTGCCAATTTTGCCTACAACCCCCAATCTGCTCATATATGGAACCCCAAATGTCTGACTCCACTGAGATCCTCCTGCCCAGATCCAGTTATTTCTATGAGCTCTACGACTCTGCAGAGCTGTGCATCTTGTGCTAACACAGAACCGCTGCTTTTAGTGCTTGCATCTAGGTCATTAATAAACATATTAAATAAAAAGCTGCCTCAAGACAGGACAGAAAACTGCTTATACTTTTAGCCCAATTAGAGAATGAGCAATTTATATTCCTTTCTCTGCACACACTGCTTCCCCTAATGGCTCTGTACAATTCTATTGACCAGCAGATTTCAGTTCTTGTGCAACACCGTGTTGGGCCACCTCTGAGTATTCCTTGTAGGACACGTTACACGGGGCCCTATTCCTCAGATGGGCCCTTGTTGTTAGTACAGAGTTGGGGCCTGTATTTCTTAAAACTAACCGACTTGGATTCACTCAGTTTATCTGGGTGCAGAGTTGCACCCACTGAAGTGCCATACAAGTAGGGGGTTATTTATTAAACTCCGAATGCCAAAAACCCGACAAATTTGTGTTTTTTTACTATAAAATCTGAATCTTTAGTGGAAAAAAACCCACATTTTTAGGGATTTATTAAACCCTGAAAATGGAAAAAGTCAGAATCTGAAAATCCGGCATCTCAGATCTGCCGAGGTTGCATATAAGTCAATGGGAGAAGTCCCAAAGATATCCTGATCTGCGCTGGGTTTCGTGCAGTAATCCGAAGATTTTGTGGTTTTCGTGCAAAAAGTTGAAAAAATCTGAGTTTTCGGGTGGAAAATCCGAAAAATTGTATGATTTGTTTTTTTCACCATTTTTTCAGGGTTTTTCCCGCAAAGGAAATTTTTGGGAGAGTGTATTTATAAATAAGGACAAAAAACCCGTACAATACTGTCAGTCCGCTTCAAATCCAAGATGAAAGTGCCATGGCCATGTAGTGACATCATTGCTCCATGTTGAGTTCAAATTCAAAATAAAAAGAAGCCAGAGACCTGGGGTAAATGGCCAAATATATGTCTTTTTTGCTAAATTTCCTGGAAGCTCCTAAATTGGAATTTTGTCTTGATCCTTTGGTTCCTGACCTTCTGCTTTGACTCTGATTTTGCTACTCGCTGCCTGCCCTGACTTTTTTCCTGGAAAACGCCTATGACTATAACCCTTCAGATACCGCGAATTGGACTTTTCTGAATACAGCTTCCTCATTGGTCCCAACTCCAACCTACAAGTCAACTAGGCCCTGACAATTACCAATGTTCAAGTCCAAGGTGGTCCAAGAGATTCTCCTCTCCATTGAGCCTACACATTTGAGTCTGGGGTACTAAACCCTCTGCTTTCCTCAGTGTAGGCTGTCTACTACATAACCCTCATATATATCTCACTAGGGCAGATTTACTAAAGGGCGAAGTGACTAACGCTGGTGACGATTTGCCAGCGTTAACGTTTTTTGCACTTCGCCGATTTACTACCAGGCGCAGGCATAACTTCGCTAGCGAAAGAGACAGACGCTAGTGCTCATTCGCACTCTATCGCCAGGATAGGATTTTTGGCCTGGCGAATAGATGTTACTCAGTAAATTCAATAAGAATTGGATTTTACTGAACGTTACCTCTTTCACCAGACTTGCCTTCGCCAGCAAAGACCAGGCTAAGTGCAATGGAGTGTATAGATCTTAGTGAAAAAAGTCCAAGAAACGCTGGCGTCTTTTCCTTTTTTTCAAAGTGATAGCCTGCAAAAGTCCTTGAAACTTTTTGGCATAACCGGGTTCCCCCATACATTTTCTAACATATGGAACATTAACTATACAGTGGGCTTTATTTTCTTTATTAAGGTTCTCTGGACTTGTGTAATGTAATACATTTGCTGCAACATATACGTCCATTCCACTTTATAATTTCCTGCCGTATGCAAATTAGCCTGAGTGAAGACCTCTAACGTAGTTGCGCTAGGATTTGCTCGCATTGCCAAAGTAACGCTAAAGAAAATTCGCCATAGTTCAGCGCCCCTGGACGCAACTTGGCATTTTAGTAAATTAGTGCTGTCTGATCGAACTTTCACCTGGCGAAGTCTTACGAAGGCTGTGAAGCCATTGCTGCCGAATTGTTGCCGCTTAGTAAGTTTATGGTCTAGGTTTCGACTTGGTTTCTCTTTTAACCTATTTTTCCTTAATCAGCCCTCCACCGCCTGAGGCTCCCTGCATAATCCACTACCAAGTTCTACTCCCCTATAGTAGTTGATAGGTTGGACCATATCAAGTCTTGTAAACCTTAAATTTCTACATTTGTGTCATACAGCCATGCTTATGATTATAGTATTGTCCAAAACAAATAAATGGATATGTTTCCTCCAAATTTGTTTCAAACCTACACATCTCCATTAGCCCGGACTTGATGGGCCCTTTAAGACCATTCTAATATATCAGACCTACCTGTCTACCTCCAGCCTTTTGTTTGGTCCTGTGGATACTCAAGCTTTTACTATCTGGGGCACCTGCATTATCTGAAACCAAAGGTAGTTGGTATAGGCATAAGTGTGTGCACCCAGATTGTGGCTAAATTGTGTAGCAATACATTATTGGGAGAACGGGGACAGAAGGGGTCAGAATAGCTGCCGGACCCTAGTGACAAATAGGCACGGCCATGTACTGACTACCAAGTCTGCAAACACTTCCCAGGTGTGTCTGACTGTAGACAGGAAAACACTACACAATTTTTTAAAAAAAAATAATTAAATGTAAACTTTGCAATTTTTATTCATTTTCTATTTGTAATGGCGTCTGAGATAACAGCACTTTTAGACTGCTAATAATAGGCTTTACTTAAACTGTGAATCAGCAACCCTAGGATGAATGAATCAAGGATGCTCATAGACTAGTCTAAGCAACTTTTCAATTGGTCTTAATTATTTTTTTTTATAGTTTTTTGCATTCTTCTTCTGTCTGTCTCTTTCCAGCTTTCCAAAAGGGTCACTGGCCCCATCTAAAAAACATAAGGCTCCATATTTATTGCTATTGTTTTAATTACTCATCTTTCTATTCAGGCCTTCATATCCCAGTTTCTTGTTCAAATCAATGCATGGTTGTTAGGGTAACCTGGACCCTAGCAACCAGATGGCTGAAACTGCAAACTGGAGAGCTGCTGAATAAAAAGCTAAATAACTCAGAAACCACAAATAATAAAAAATGAAAATCAATTGCAAATTGTCTCAGAATACCACTCTCTACATTTACTAAAAGTTAACGCAAAGGCCAAGAACCCCTTTAAGGAAGGGGCACAAATAGCTGGAAACCTATTCGCTAGATTAGTAGAACTATCTGGTGGATATGGCAGACAATATTAAACCAGACTGAAAATACAAAGTTGACTAGTTGTAGTAGCTCTACTGATCCTGAGCCAAGTCATATTACTACAATAGATTTTTATTTATCTTTTGGCCTTTATTTTTTGCTGTATGCAGGGCCGCCATTAGAAATCACGGGGCCCCGTACAACAAAATTTTTGGGGCCCCCTGGGCCCCGCCCACACTGACGACCAAGCTCCGCCCCATATCCCGCCCACATCGCAGTTAAAAGACCACACAGACATCAGCGCTAAAAAAGTAACCCCCCCCCACACAAGTTGTAAAAAGCTATTGATGGTCAGGGCCCCCTTATAAAAAAAATTGGGGCCCCAAAAAAAAAAAAATTAAAATTTTTTTTTTTTAAAAACATTGGTGGCAGGGGCCCCCTGTTAAAAAAACTTGGGGCCCCAACAAAAAAAAATGTAAAAAAAACTAAAAAATAAACAAACATTGGTGGCAGGGGCCCCCTTCTAAGTTAAAAACAAATTGGGGCCCCAAAAAAAAATTTGAAAAAAAATTAATTTTTTTTGAAAAAAAAAAAAAACATTGGCGGCAGGGGCCCCCTTATAATTTAAAAACAATTGGGGCCCCAAAAAAAAATTTGAAAAAAAAATTAATTTTTTTTTGAAAAAAAAAAAAAACATTGGCGGCAGGGGCCCCCTTATAAGTTAAAAACAAATTGGGGCCCCAAAAAAAAATTTGGAGAAAAAAAAATTTTTTTGAAAAAAAAAAATGGTGGCAGGGGCCCCCTTACAAGTTAAAAACAAATTGGGGCCCCAAAAAAATTTAAAAAAAAAAATAATTTTTTTTTGAAAAAAAAAAAAAACTGGTGGCAGGGGCCCCCTTACAAGTTAAAAAAATTTGGGGCCACCAAAAAGAAAATTAATTTTTTTTTATAAAAAAAAACCCAAAAAAAAACAATGGTGGCAAGGGGCCCCTTACGAGTTAAAAAAAAAATTGGGGCCCCAAAAACAAAAGTTTTAAAAAAAAGATTGGTGGCAGGGGCCTATAGAATATTAAAATAATACATTGGTGGCCAGGGGATTAAAAAAAAAAAACACAAACTGGTGTTCAGTAGAATTGAACTCATGGCTTCAGTACTTCAACTTCGCCTCCTTTCGTGACTTCGGGTCTTTTCAACCGCTTCAGGACTTCGGCTTCGGCTTTTTCCGTGACTTCGGGTCTTTTCGTCGCATCGGCTTCGGCTTTTCGGCAACTTCCGCATTCGGCACTGAAGAGGCAAGACGTACGGCTCGGGCGCTCGTAAGGGGGGCCCGGATCTTCAAAAAATGCAGCGCTGCCGGGCCCCCCTTCATGCCCGGGCCCGGTACTCTTGTCCCCCCTGTCCCCCCCTGATGGCGGCCCTGGCTGTATGTGTATCACACACGGCAAAAAATAATAAATTCCAGGCGTGAATTTGCGGCTTATTTCCACATTTCACCGCCGGCTAAAACTCACAGGTGAAAAATCCGCCGGCAAAAACATTTGGGCACGCATCAGAATAGCCGCGCGCATAAAAATTGACTTTAATGCATTTGGACAAAATAGACGCTCGTATAAAAATTGACAAAATTGTCATCAAAATTGATGTGTGTCAAAATAATCTTGACGGCCATTGACTTCAATATGTTTCCCAAATTTTCCCTGTTTCGTAAATTTTTCGGCAAAGCGAAACCGGACAAATTCACCCATCACAATGGGGCAGATTTATCAAGGGTCGAATTTCGAAGTGAAAAAAAAATCGAATAGGGTAGTCCAACATTGGAAGTCGAAATCGAAGGTTTTTTAAGATCGTACGATTTTACAAAACAATCCTTCAACTTCTACGAGGTCCACATAGGCTAACATAGCAATTCGGCATGTTTAAGGAGGCGAAGTGTCGAAGTCAAAGTTTTTTAAAGAGACAGTACTTCGATTTTCGTATGGTCAAATTTGTGTATTATTTTCAAAGTCAAATTTGGCCTATTCGATGGTCGAAGTACCCAAAAATTACTTCGAAATTTTTTAATTCGAAAATTCACTTCGACCCTTAGTAAATGGGCCCCTATGTATCTGTAATGTGCAAGTGACAGGGGGGATACACAGGTGGCCTGTGACTGCTCTTTAGCAACTGTCATGTTGGGAAGCCTATATTTTAAATAAACAGGTAAATAAAACTACATCTTACTTCATTCCAAGGGGCCTCATCTATAAGTTTTATTAGTTGGATCCAAGAACAACAGAGATATCAGTATCATTACCCAAGGCAAGAGCAGCCGCCACATTCCGCTATTAAATCTTGTCTTCCCCAGAGAGAAGATGTTTCCTCGTGTCCTACAGGCAGGTTACTGATAAATACAAGGTACACTTACAGGAAAAAACCAAAATAAGCTTCTTTAAAAAGATCCATTTGCACAAAAGGGCATTAGAAACACCTGTGAATATTCTTTATTTGGTCATATAAAATGCAAACTCTCTAGAAAGGCCATTTAAATGTAAGTTTTATTTTTATGGCTATTGCAATTCATTCCCCCACTGTTAATTTTCAGCAAACCAAGTGCAGTGTTTCCTCAAATGCTTATCTCCAAGGCAAACAATTTTGCTCTCCATCTTTTAGAGCACTATAGTCATTGATTGTTGATAGTGTCTTGCTCCATAGACTGACCAGCAGAGGAATGCGAGTTTCCAACCTCACCCCTTGTACTTTTTGTCCCAAAAGAGACCCACTTAGTATGAGGGTGAGGGTGTATGTCCTTTCAGCCTTAACCCAAAACTAGCAATTTTATAATCAGTTCACTGACTCACTTTAAGTAAGGGTGGGCACCTATGTGGGATAGCAGGTATAGTAGGGAGAGATGGTGTCTATAGTAACAGTGGATAATAGTCTCTGGGAAGGGAGTGTGACTGTGGGATAGCAGGTATAGTAGGGAGAGATGGTGTCTATAGTAACAGTGGATAATAGTCTCTGGGAAGGGAGTGTGACTGTGGGATAGCAGGTATAGTAGGGAGAGATAGTGCCTATAGTAACAGTGGATAATAGTCTCTGGGAAGGGAGTGTGACTGTGGGATAGCAGGTATAGTAGGGAGAGATAGTGCCTATAGTAACAGTGGATAATAGTCTCTGGGAAGGGAGTGTGACTGTGGGATAGCAGGTATAGTAGGGAGAGATAGTGCCTATAGTAACAGTGGATAATAGTCTCTGGGAAGGGAGTGTGACTGTGGGATAGCAGGTATAGTAGGGAGAGATGGTGCCTATAGTAACAGTGGATAATAGTCTCTGGGAAGGGAGTGTGACTGTGGGATAGCAGGTATAGTAGGGAGAGATGGTGCCTATAGTAACAGTGGATAATAGTCTCTGGGAAGGGAGTGTGACTGTGGGATAGCAGGTATAGTAGGGAGAGATGGTGCCTATAGTAACAGTGGATAATAGTCTCTGGGAAGGGAGTGTGACTGTGGGATAGCAGGTATAGTAGGGAGAGATGGTGCCTATAGTAACAGTGGATAATAGTCTCTGGGAAGGGAGTGTGACTGTGGGATAGCAGGTATAGTAGGGAGAGATGGTGTCTATAGTAACAGTGGATAATAGTCTCTGGGAAGGGAGTGTGACTGTGGGATAGCAGGTATAGTAGGGAGAGATGGTGCCTATAGTAACAGTGGATAATAGTCTCTGGGAAGGGAGTGTGACTGTGGGATAGCAGGTATAGTAGGGAGAGATGGTGTCTATAGTAACAGTGGATAATAGTCTCTGGGAAGGGAGTGTGACTGTGGGATAGCAGGTATAGTAGGCAGAGATGGTGCCTATAGTAACAGTGGATGTCAGGGCACATTGGGATTTGTTCCAGTATGCCAGTGGGCCAGTCTGAGGCTTATAGAAGTTACGACAACATGAATGTTCTTCACTGCTGAAACTGTAGCCCTTGATACTCTAATGTAATGTACAACTCCCAGGAACCTCTGATAGCCGGATGCAGCTTTGTTGTGACGGTTTTAGTCCTATAATTCTGCAAGAAGCTGAGATCATCTGAAGCAATTACACTGCAGGCAGCTTTGGGAATGAATAATGCAATAAGTATTATGGCATATTTAATCTAAAAATACACTGATAAGGTCAGTTTGAAAAAAAAAAAAATCCAGAAAAAACAAATTGCGCTGAAGCCTGTAAAACAATAACAGCTTCAGCTCGGTGTAATGGATTGGCCTAACTATTCGTTTCTTTATAAGTAAGGAAATACAAGATAAAAGTCCAGTACACAGAATATAAGTTTTTTATTCTGATTCAACATCAGCGGTGCCGTCGGTTAATTAATCTGGATAATTGTGAGGCAGGGGGGGAGGAATAAAAAGGAGAGTGTTGGTCCCCTCCGGCCGTGTAGCTGCAGCCAAATTTAACATCTACATGTCAAAGAGATGATCCATTGTCCACTTATCCGTCCGCACTGCCAAAAAATTGTAGTGATCCATTTTTCCTCCTTTCTTTGTATGGCGAGAGGCAGAGGCCTATGTTGGGTCATTGGCACACGGACTATGTAAGGATGGGGCATTTTCCAGGGGTGCTTAGTATATAAATAAATAAACAATGGTGTGTGACTCTGCACTTGGAAAAAAGTATCACCAAGTCAAATAGTCCATTTGAAAACGTTATATGGTGGTCTCATCCCAGGGAACCAGCAGTCGAAGGGTTATCAATTGTTTGGGAAATATACAAAGAGTTAAAGGGATCCTGTCATTGGAAAACATGTTTTTTTCAAAACGCATCAGTTAATAGTGCTACTCCAGCAGAATTCTGCACTGAAATCCATTTCTCAAAAGAGCAAACTGATTTTTTTATATTCAATTTTGAAATCTGACATGGGGCTAGACATATTGTCAATTTCCCAGCTGCCCCTGGTCATGTGACTTGCGCCTGCACTTTAGGAGAGAATTGCTTTCTGGCAGACTGCTGTTTTTCCTTCTGAATGTAACTGAATGTGTCTCAGTGGGACCTGGATTTTACTATTGAGTGTTGTTCTAAAGGTGGCCATACATGGGCCGATAAAAGCTGCCGACAGACCAAGTCGGCAGCTTATTGGCCCGTGTATCGGGGCCCCCGACGGGCTTCCCCGATCGAGATCTGGCCGAAAGTCAGCCAGATCTCGATCGGATGGGATTAAAAATCCCGTCGGATCGCCGGCGCATCTGTTCGTTGATGCGGTCCCGCGATCCGACCGCCCGTTTGCGAATGCTAGGATCCGATCGTTGGGCCCTAGGGCCCAGGATCCGATCTGCCCGATATTGCCCACCTCAATGTGGGCATATCGGAGCGGATCTATCCATATCTGGCCACCTTTAGATCTACCAGGCAGCTGTTATCTTGTGTTAGGGAGCTGTTATCTGGTTACATTCCCATTGTTCTTTTGTTTGGCTGCTGGCGGGGGAAAGGGAGGGGGAGGGATATCACTCCAACTTGCAGTACAGCAGTAAAGAGTGATTGAAGTTTATCAGAGCACAAGTCACATGACTTGGGGGCAGCTGGGAAATTGACAATATGTCTAGCCCCATGTCAGATTTCAAAATTGAATATAAAAAAATCTGTTTGCTCTTTTGAGAAATGGATTTCAGTGCAGAATTCTGCTGGAGCAGCACTATTAACTGATTCATTTTGAAAAAAATTTTTTTTTCCCATGACAGTATCCCTTTAAATAGGAAGAGAGACCCACTATTAGTAAAGCAGTAGCCAAAATATTTCTAAAATTTAAAACATTTTATTAGGACATGCATTAGCCTAACGTGTTTCATGCCTAAATGGGCACTTATTCATAGGCTTAGTATATACTCTCCTGCCTGCTCTGCACTACATTCCCACTATCTACTTGTTTATAGTGATGGGCGAATTTATTCGCCAGGCGGGAATTTGTGACGAATTCCCACGATTCGCCATCGGGAATAAATTTGCAAAACTGGTGTAAAAAAACGGACACCAGCGTCAAAAATGGTTTTGAGAAATTTCTCGCCGTTTCGCTCATTCCGTGGGAAATTCGCAAATTATTCGGTGAAATGGCACAGATTTGCCAATCACTACTTGTATATAATATAAACTTATATGGCAGTTTCTACACAGATTCCTTCATAGTACAGGTATGCGATCCGTTATCCAGAAACCCATTATCCAGAAAGCTCAGAATTACGGAAAGGCCATCAATGTTATTTATAGGAAAGAAGGACAGCAGAGACGGGACAGCCTCTACTGGTTAATTATATCTTAGTTGGGATCAAATACAAGCTACTGTTTTATTATTACAGAGAAAAAGGAAATCATTTTAAAAACATTTGAATTTTTTCATTAAAATGGTCTCTGCGGGAGATGGCCTTCCCATAATTCTGAGTTTTCTGGATAACGAGTTTCTGAATAACCGATCCCATACCTGTAATTTATGGGTTTTTTGCATGGCGACTTCTCTGATAAGGGACCTCAGTGAGGTCTGTCTGGGCTATACAGCAAGTCTTCTCTGCCCTTGGGTGTAGGTTCTTCTTACAGTACTTTGCTTTGCACTTATCTCACATTTCTAGTAATATATTGTTCTAAATAAACTGATCAATTTAATAGAGGGCTTTGCATTTTTTAAATTTTTTTATAGAGTTTTTACTCTGTTCTTTGCTCTATATATGCAGGTGGAGATCTTTATGGCCTTGGTAGTAACCTCTAACTAAACACAGCAGATAGGCTGCATATCTGCATGGTTTCCTTATGTTACAATGTTGTATATACAGAGGGGTGGTTCACCTTTAAAGGAGAAGGAAAGCTACGGAGGCATTTAGGAGGCCAATAGATTTGATTAGCCACAGTAGTGCAAGCTTAAATGCTATATTTATTCTGCAGAATGCTTTACCATACCTGAGTAAACAACACTAGAAGCTCTTTTTTTGTTTAGGATAGCAGCTGCCATATTAGCTTGGTGTGACATCACTTCCTGCCTGAGTCTCTGCCTGCTCACTCATAACTCTGGGCTCAGATTACAGCAGAGAAGGGGGAGGAGAAGAGGAGCAAACTGAGCATGCTCACGCCCGGGGCAAGGAGATTTAAGCTGAAAACAGGAAGTCTGATACAGAAGCCCATGAGTAAACAATAGAAAGAAAGAAATGTGCTGTTTCTTTTGACTCAGAGGACTCAGAGCAGCATTACTTTGAGGGGTTACTGGTTTATTTAAGTGGACCTTTCTGATAAAGCTTACTACATTTTAACCTTTCCTTCTCCGTATGTTAACGAATGGCTAATTCTAAGCAACTTTTCGATTGGTCTTCATTTTTTCCTTTTTTAGTTTTTGAATTATTTGCTTTCATCTTCTGACTCTTTCCAGTTTTCAAATAGGGGTCACTGACCCAATCTAAAAACAAATTCTCTGTGAGGCTACAACTGTATAGTTATTGCAATTTTTTATCACTCGTCTTTCTATTCAGGCCTCTCCTATTCATATTCCAGTATCTTATTCAGATCGGTGCAGGGTTGCTGGGATAAATTGGACCCTGGCAATCAGATTGCTGAAATTGCAAACTGGAGAGCTGCTGAATAAAAAGCTAAATAAGTCAAAAACCACAAATAATAAAAAATTAAAACCAATGGCAAATTGTCTCAGAATATCACTCTCTATATCATTCTACAAGTGAATCCAAACATGAACAAACCCTTTAAGAAGCCTACTGAGATAATCTGCTCCAAGTTAGTGCCCAGATGGTTGGTCTGGAAGTTGTGTAGAGTCTTTGCTGCAATACCAGTCTCCAAGGACAGGTGTAAAATGTTGCACTAATGGAGGCACAAAGATTTGTTTTTTATATGCAAATTGCATCAAATTGTATCAACTCATGCCTGAGAGGGAAGGGGCAGCACGTGGGAAGGACATGGGTAATGGTGAGTGCCTGAAAGTGCAACATACAAAGGGTTGCAGAGGTCAAAGTAAACACTAGGGGGCACATTTACTTAGCTCGAGTGAAGGATTAGAAAAAAAAATACTTTCAATTTCGAAGTATTTTTTTGGCTACTTCGACCATCGAATTGGCTACTTCGACCTTCGACTACGACTTCGAAATTGAACGATTCGAACTAAAATTGTTCGACTATTCGACAGTCGAAGTACTGTCTCTTTAAAAAGCCCATGGGCTTTCTAGGCAATTTGGGATCGAAGGAAAATCGTTACATTACGTAAACGATTTGATCATTCGATCGAACGATTTTTCTTTCGATCGAACGATTTTTCTTTCGATCGAACGATTTTTCTTTCGATCGAACGATTTTTCTTTCGATCGAACGATTTTTCTTTCGATCGAGCGATTTTTCTTTCGATCGAGCGATTTTTCTTTCGATCGAACGATTTTTCTTTCGATCGAACGCTTTTTCTTTCGATCGAACGATCGAAGGATTTAACTTTGAGGGTCAAATATCGAGGGTTAATTAACCCTCGATATTCACCAATAGTAAATGTGCCCCCACATGTAGAGGTCCCTTACACTAGAGGGCGCTGTCTCTTGCACCTCATGCAGCAAAGAAGGAAAAATGGTGCACTGCAACAGTAAAGATGAGCAGCAGTAGGCGCAAGTGCAATGAATATGGTGTTTTAATGGGTGCAATCCTCTTATGCTTGGCATTGTGCATAGCAGTTGTAAATGGGACCTTTGTTTATTAAAAAGAACTGGAAATTTCAGGAGTTCAAAGGAGATGCTGCTTTGAGCTCTACTGCAGAACCGATTGTCGTTCCCAATGGGGCATGGATTAGAGAATATCCTGACACATACAGAAGAGGTCCGTCTCAATCATCCCTCCATCTTTAATTAAAGCTGACCCAATGCCTGGCATGTTAAAGCCAAAATAGGTAGTGAAGTAGAGCACACTCCTCAGTGTAAACGATGACGCCCGGTGCTCAGGGTAGAGGGCTCGGCAACCCCTCGGTAAAGGCTTCCAAAAGGTACACTGGCACACAGGGCAATTGAAAAAGCAGGGTTACCCCTTGCTACTTTTATTTAAGCGGACGTGCGACGTTTCGGGGTTCCTACCCCTTTCTCAAGCATACAAACAGTGACCATCGTGCAGTGTATAAAACAGGTGTGCAATTAACATAATTAGCATATTAATGACATGCTGTGTATATTCTCAAGGAACCTAATCCTTTAGCCAATGTGATTGGATTGTGAACCCATTTGATTTAAAAACCTAATAAAAGGATCCAAACAAGTGCATAACGCATGTATAAATAAATATGCATTAAAATGTCCATACTGTGGTAAATCCAGCTGGTGCTAGTGCTGTAAAAGATACTGAAAAAAGAAACAATGTAAAAATACAAAATTATCAAACGGATTACTTACACAATTTGCACAGTAAAACCGATACAAAAGATTAAAAGATTTAAAAGATACAATGTATCTAATTACAAACCACAAACTTGCCCTACTGGAATAAATTGATCGTTACCTGTCCCTGGAGTCTACAAAGAGTGTTCTCATCTGCAAAAAAATGCGAAAAATTATTAAATTTTAATTCTTCCAATTAAAAGAAAGATCAACTGCTAGCATAACTCTGCTTCATAAAAAACATGATAAATTATATTCCTCGTTAAGTTCCCCTCGGATGTCTAGATTGTAGACACCAAATCCAAAAGCATTCCCTCTGTAATAGCTTACGGTTAATATCCTGTCCAGAAAACGCCGTTACTTTCTCCAAAATTTGCCATCTTAATTGTGCCACTCTATGGCCCTGCTCGTAAAAATGTTTTCGCCAATAAAGTTTCTTTTTTTGGTTTACTTGTTTCTTCCTCATTACTTTTCTTTTTGGAAATGGAGTCGGCAAGGGTTGTAATTTCTGAGTACGCTTTTGTGTTCATTTAATCTAACCTTCATTGGTCGGGAGGTTTGACCAACGTAGGCTAGTCCACATGGACACTTTAAACAGTAAATAACTTCTTTACTGTCACAAGAAAAACAGCCATGTATAGCATGTTTGGAACCTTTGTGGGGGTGTGTTACATAATTCCCTAGTATAATACTATTACAATGGCCACACTTTCTACACGGAAATGTGCCATTCAAATCAGGTTTAACAGGAAAAATCCCACTTTTTCTTTCTTTTTTGTTGGTTTTTACAAAGTCCCCAATGTTTTTCCCACGTTTGTAAGAGAACAGTGGTGGCTGCTGGAACAAGTGTCCATGTTTCGAATCAGAACTTAAAATACCCCAATATTTCATGATGATTCTACGACAAATTTTAGAATTATTATCATATACAGAGACATATGGTATTCTCTGCATTTTTTTTGAGGTAAAGGGTTTTTTAGCTAATAGCTCTGCCCTAGGTAAGTTTTTCACTTCCTCTCTAGCCGACTCTAGCAATGTTTTATCATATCCTTTATCCAAAAATTTTTTTAAAACCTTATTGGACTCTTTCTCATATAAGTTCACATCGGAGGTGATTCGTTTGACCCTTAAAAATTGGCTTTTTGGTAAGCCTTGAATCAAGCCAGGCGGGTGATGGGATGTAGATTTTAACAAGTTGTTACAGTCAGTTGGCTTAGTATATACTGTGGTTTCAAACAACCCATCAATATATGTGACATTTACGTCCAAAAAGTGTATTTCCGAACGATTCACCTCCATAGTGAACTTAATAGTGGGATGTACAGAGTTAAGGAAAGTTAGAAAATCATCCAAAGCCTCCCTTGTCCCAGTCCACAAGAAAAACGTGTCATCGACATAGCGCATGTATGCCTGAATATATTGAGAAAAATCGATGTTAGAGAAAATGTGTTTCTGTTCAAAATGGTCCATAAACACATTTGCGTAGGCTGGTGCCATGTTGGCACCCATGGCACAGCCTTGCATCTGTATATAATACTCGCCCTCAAATTGAAAATAATTTTTCAAAAGAACACTTTCCAATAAGTTACAGATCAGCCCAATCATGTGGTTGGGGAGGGAACCTTTACTGAGGTACAGTCGAATACTTTCCACTCCTTCACTGTGAGGAATTGAGGTGTATAAGTCCTTGACATCCAGAGAACATAACAAAAAATCCCCCTCTGGCACCTTGATACTACTTAATCTGGTCAAAAAATCAGAAGTGTCAAGTAGACACGGTTTAAGTGTAGTTATAATCTCTTGTAAAAAAGTGTCAACATAAATAGCTATAGGTTGCCAGATAGACCCAACATTCGACACTATTGGCCGCCCAGGTGGGCGGGTAGGGTGTTTGTGTATTTTTGGAAGAAAATAAATCTTTGGTGTCTTTGGACTGGCAGTCATTAGCAATTCATGCATCTCATCGCTTATTAACCCTTCCATTACCATTTCATGTAAGAAGATGTTCAGTTCATTTTTGAACTTAAAGGTGGGGTCAAAACTCACTTGTTTATAGTGTGTTTTATTCTCAAGCTGGCGTTTAGCCTCCAACATGTAATCACAAGAATTTAGAATCACAGTGCCTCCACCTTTATCAGCTTTCATGATGGTAATGTCAGGGTTTCGCTGTAGTGTCCCTAATGCTAACCTTTCATTTTTAGAAAGATTCTCAATGTGTTTATTCGAGGATTTACCTAACACCTGGTTAATTTCAGATGAAACTACGGCTTCAAAAGCGTCAACACAGGGGAAATTACCAGGAGGTATAAAATTGCTCTTAATTCCTAACTTGCCCTTTAGTGCTAGCATTTTAGAATCAATTTTTTGATCATTACATTTGTCAGAAAAAAAATATCTTAAGTTTAAGTGAACGCAAAAATTTAAACAGATCAACAAACACAGAAAATGTCGGGGAGGTAAAAGTTGGCACAAACCCCAAGCCTTTTTCCAAAACTGCCAGTTCATTCGTATTTAGTTCGTATTTAGATAATTGAACACAGATATTACCTGTGAAACTGTCCCTTGTGTTTGCCCCGACGGGTGCTGCTTTGATTTCCTCTGCCCCCTCCGGGTTTTCCTCCGTGTCTGGCCGAGCCTTCCCCTAAAAAAGGAACCGGGGGCTGTTGTTGTGAAGTAACCGGTGATACAAGTCCATCGTCCGAACTGCCCCCAGATGAAGTGTCGGCGAAAGGAGCTGTCTGGCGCCTATAATATCGCGTCTTCCTCCGTGTATCTTGCCAGGTGTAGACTTCCCCTCTCTCGTAGTCCCTGGTGTCCCTGGTGAATTTCCGGAGCTTTACTTGAAGTATTTCCTGCTGCAGCTTCTCTATCTTTGCCTCGAGTTCTTTTAATGGCGTGTTGTCTGTATCCAGAATTACCTTGCATTCCTCTTCCGATGTGTGTATCTGCTGCTTTAACTCCCGAGTGCCCGTCTGCAACTGCTGAATGGTAAGCGTGATTAGATCGAGACTGCATCGATTTAGAATGCCACGCCATTTTTGTAAAAACTCGGAATTGTCCCTGAATAATGCTGGCTGTAAAGTGATTCTTAAACCACGGGGAATGCGATGAGCCTTGGCGTACTCCGCCAAGGATGCCAGATGCAATGCCCATGCCGTCTCTCTTCGTTTTAGCTGTTCAAGCTTCCGTACAACCTCTGTTGCACTGTGTGTTGCTGTAGCCGGCAACGGCTGTGTGGCATTAATTATTTTCTTCCGCTCAGTTTCAGTGAAACTGAAAGTCTCTGCTCGACGGTCTGTTGTAGCGGCAATGTCCGCAAAGGACATACTTAAATCAGTATGAGGTGCTTCTTACTTCAAGCCGAAAGGAGAACAGCCAAAATAGGTAGTGAAGTAGAGCACACTCCTCAGTGTAAACGATGACGCCCGGTGCTCAGGGTAGAGGGCTCGGCAACCCCCTCGGTAAAGGCTTCCAAAAAGGTACACTGGCACACAGGGCAATTGAAAAAGCAGGGTTACCCCTTGCTACTTTTATTTAAGCGGACGTGCGACGTTTCGGGGTTCCTACCCCTTTCTCAAGCATACAAACAGTGACCATCGTGCAGTGTATAAAACAGGTGTGCAATTAACATAATTAGCATATTAATGACATGCTGTGTATATTCTCAAGGAACCTAATCCTTTAGCCAATGTGATTGGATTGTGAACCCATTTGATTTAAAAACCTAATAAAAGGATCCAAACAAGTGCATAACGCATGTATAAATAAATATGCATTAAAATGTCCATACTGTGGTAAATCCAGCTGGTGCTAGTGCTGTAAAAGATACTGAAAAAAAGAAACAATGTAAAAATACAAAAATTATCAAACGGATTACTTACACAATTTGCAGGGGACTTGGTATGCTAGTCTTATGCCACTGCCCAAAACATTATGTGCAACATTTCTAGCCTATTGTGTTAAGTGTTGGTTCTACTTTATTAAATCAGACTATAAGATGTTTAAAGTAGATCTGTCATTAGTTACGAAAAAACAATGAAACTGGTATTTTGTTTTGGTCAACCTAACTTTATTTGGTGATAAAAACCCACTCATGCTGTGAGTCACTGACAGCTTTCCCTTGCACTAAAGCTGCCCATATGTAGGCAGATATAAGCTTAGAAAATCAGGCAGATATCTATCTGGCAGGTTTG
This sequence comes from Xenopus laevis, assembly GCF_017654675.1. Taxonomy (NCBI): domain Eukaryota; kingdom Metazoa; phylum Chordata; class Amphibia; order Anura; family Pipidae; genus Xenopus; species Xenopus laevis. The sequence goes on along the minus strand of NC_054384.1, from coordinate 104,087,340 downwards.
ATATCAAAAGTACAACATCAGGTAACTAAAAGTGTCTCTTTTTGCCAAATACAGATAAATTTCCTCTAATCCAATTGTTCCTTAAAGTTGTATATTGAGAGTGCTGGGATAATTTGTTTAGTTCAGTATATGATATAAGCCAGACACCCATGTACCAGACTGATTTTAATAACAACACATGGATGAGCTGCATTTTTTGTTTTTGTTTATTTATGGTATCTTACATTTTCTGAAAATACATTGTATAGACATGCCTTGTGCTGCCCCCATAGGGCCTTAAAGGACCAGTAACATACAATTTTTTTAAAAAAACAAAAAATCGTTAGTATACATAGAAAAAAAAAACCCCAGGACAAATTAAACTTTAAAATCACAAAGCCTTTATTAAGAAACAACTTACCGAAACTCTGCTTCTGCTCCTCTTCAGAAAAGGCTATCTCCTATAAGGTAGGCAGGGAGGAGAAATCGAGTGTTGCACGATGGATCGCTCCGCTTTCTAAAGATGAGCACAAACTGAGTTATCTCTTAATAAAGACTTTGCGATTTTAAAGTTTAATTTGTCTTGGTGGATTTTTTTTCGATGTATACTAACGAATTTATTTTAAAAAAATGTAATGTTACTGGTCCTAATAAAAGCCCTTAATGCTCCCCAATGGAATTACAGGCAAAGGACTGTCCACTGTGCACCCAGAAGTGTTGGATATAGTCGAATATTTCATATACTATATGCATATTTACAGGCCTCTTGTGTTAACACTATGGTGCGGGAAGAGCCATAAGAATGAGATAAAGACTTTTTTTTATACAAGTAATGCAAAAAAAGAATCCTTCTGAAATCAGAAGTTATTCCCATGCAGTGGCGGAACTACTGTGGGAACAGGGGGTGCGAGCGGGCCAGGGCCCCCACCCCCTCAGGGCCCCCCGGCAGTCCATGCGCCACTGACAAAAGCGGCCAAATTTGGCCGTACGGAGGGGGGCGGGGCCCGGCTGCGCATCACGCACCAGGGCCGGCCCCCCCTCTAGGATCGCTACTGTTCCCATGCCTCATGCTATTGACTTAAACCGAAAATGTAAAGCTAATCCCATTGCTAGAGGCTTAACTACAGAGGAAGCAGACCCTGCAGTTTCAGGGGCCCAGAAAGGCCAAAATTAATGAGCAACTTTCATATATCTTAGTACAATAGGTCAACTTTGGGGTTCCAAATTTGCTGTGGGACCAAGTAACACCTAGTTACCATGCCACTGCCCATTGCTATGAAGCTACTTGATTTAGGAAAACGGACTTCTTTTTTTTATCTTTATTATATTTACTTCCCAAATGATCTCTCGTTTACCATAATTGACGTGTTTTATATAAACGCTTTCCTTGCGAGTTCACTCTCCGAAAGTGCTTTCTCCCAATCAAATTGAACATGTTTTTACATTCAGGGCCCTGTCTGTCACGAATCGGTAACAACGCTTACATTCTCCCCTTAATTAAATAAGAGCAATTGAAAGAAGAGCTGCTAAAGTGGAGCCTGTTCTAAATAACAAAACATATTAGGGAAGGCTTGACGAAGACTGGAAATGTGCGGCGCGGAGAGAGAGAATGGGAGGTTACGGCACGAGGTTTTCATGGATTTCAAGGGATATGAAAAGGTTCAGGAGGGACGTCTGCAGAAGAGCTGCAGAACAAGTGCAGACAGTCTGAATCTGAAGTAGAAAATAGAACGGTGCATTGGGAACTGATTCCATGTTCCCTGGGAATTTCTTTGCTAGATGGTGATGAGTAGGAACCCACAGTTCAATACAGTTTCTCTCTATAGAGACCTCTGTGGGTTGTTCTTAGCAATCGGCTCCTCGTGTAGTATTTTGGTTTTCTCACTTCAAGTGCTTATGACTGCAGGTGCCCCAGGCTAAGTGCAATTTTACGACGTGTGATAATCTGAGACAATTTTCAGTTGGTTTTCATTTTTTATTATTTGTGGTTTTTGAGTTTTTTAACTTTATATTCAGCAGCTCTCCAGTTTTCAACTTCAGCAATCTGGCTGCTAGGGTCCAAATTACCCTAGCAACCATGCATTGGATTGAACAAGACACTGGGATATGAATAGGAGAAAGAAGTGTAATTAAAAGTAGCATAACAATAAATATAAAGCCTTTTTGATGGGGGTAGTGACCCCATTTGAGAGCTGAAAAGAGTCAGAATAAGATGGCGAATAATTATAAACTATAAAAAATGAAAGCCAGTTGAAAAGTTGCTTCGAATTAGCAATTCTATAACAAACTAAATGTTAATTTAAAGGTGAACCACCCCTTTAAGCACAATCACCATGTTTCTTACCCACAATGCAGCATTTTTTGCAGCCTAACTGAAATCACAAGGGGAAGATGTGCCTTGGCAGCTGATGCATGATAACAGACACAATGGGGGTCATTTATCAACACTGGGCAAATTTGCCCATGGGCAGTAACCCATGGCAACCAATCAGGTCGCTGCATTCATTATTCTACTTGCAGCTAGCTTTAAAAAGATAATCAGTGATTGGTTGCTGTAGGTAACTGCCCATGCGAAAATTTGCCCAGTGTTGATCGATGAGCCCCAATAGCACTTGCACTTCATTGCAATTTGCTTGCTTTTTGGACATGGTGTCAAGATTTCTAGCATTCGGCAGTGGTGTAACTAGAGTGTGCCGGGTTCCCCTGCAAAAAAATCTTCAGAAGGGCTCAGCGCACTCTGATCCACATCCTCCCGCCCACTTCCTGCCTCCGCACTGCCCATGTCCCGCCCATTCCCACCTGAGCCGACCACTCCCGTCTGACTTACGTCCTAGGTAAGTGAGCGGCTGGGGAGGAGGGTTTTTTATTAGCTGTAGAGGAAGTAAACCCCACAGTCTGCTTCCTCTATAGTTACACAACTGGTATGTGGCATTATAGTGACATGTGTGTGCAACTGCACCTCAGTGATTGGCGCAGGCCACTGTGCAAACCCTGTAGCTACCTGCCCGAAAGTTCCTTTGCCTCACATACTGTATGCTGGGAATCACTGTGTTTAAAGGGATCCTGTCATCGGAAAACATGTTTTTTTCAAAACGCATCAGTAAATAGCGGGGCTAGACATTTTGCCAATTTCCCAGCTGCCCCAGGTCATGTGACTTGTGCCTGCACTTTAGGAGAGAAATGCTTTCTGGCAGGCTGCTGTTTTTCCTTCTCAATGTAACTGAATGTGTCTCAGTGGGACATGGGTTTTTACTATTGAGTGTTGATCTACCAGGCAGCTGTTATCTTGTGTTAGGGAGCTGCTATCTGGTTACCTTCCCATTGTTCTTTTGTTTGGCTGCTGGGGGGGAAAAGGGAGGGGGTGGTATCTCTCCAACTTGCAGTACAGCAGTAAAGAGTGATTGAAGTTTATCAGAGCAAAAGTCACATGAATTGGGGCAGCTGGGAAATTGACAATATGTCTAGCCCCATGTCAGATTTCAAAATTGAATATAAAAAAATCTGTTTGCTCTTTTGACAATTGCAGAATTCTGCTGGAGCAACACTATTAACTAATTCAGTTTGAAAAAATTTTTTTTTCCCATGACAGTATCCCTTTAAGTTGAATTCAGCTCTGTTAGACAAGGTGATTGCCATCATTGCCAATGCAAATACTTGTTTGGGTCCCCGAGTGGGAGGTGACTTCGTGCAGGCAAGAGAAGGCATTAACCTTGATTAGTGGCTCCTGGGAAACACAACAGGGTGTAATAAGTCATTATTTTTGGGGTACTGTCTGAAAACAACGTGTTTGGAGGGTGAACTGCCCTTGAATGCTGTTTTATTCATTTTTATTTCCTCTTCATCTTTCTATTTATTTCAAAATAAAATTTCATTTTAATATTGCTTCCCAAGGAATACATAAAAAAAAAAGCCTTAGTTAATATCATGTAAGTGGCCAAAAAGGTCGGGGCCCAGTGGATGGGTTGCAGCAATGCTCTTAGCACAGTAACATGAGCTTTCCTGTCGCTCCTTAGTCGATCCAGTTTTCATATCTGATATTTAATGAGATTATATCACCTTCGCACCTCCAGGAGGGTTCCTTTAGGTTTCATAGCTCCAGTCAATATCTGGATATAAAAACTCCCCTACTTGAAACCAGTTTGGCTCAGTAATGCAGCATCTTCTGTTATTATTCTATTATTTGAATCTATTTATGTTCCTTAATATGAGTCAGTCTGTAAATATTACGGATGCACCGAATCCAGGATTTGGTTCGGGATTCGGTCAGGATTCGCAAATTCGACCCTTGATAAATATGCCCCTTATTGTTGTGAAACCAACAATACAGACCGTGTTTATCAAGCCCATGAATGGTGCAGGGTACAAACTAGACAAAATTCATAAAAAAATAACTCCATGCTTTATGCACTTGGTGCAAACTTCCTTGCGCTTCACATGGTAAATCTGTCCTCACATGCATTATGATTGCTAATGATAAATTGTAATAGATGAAGTCAAGCTCTGAATACAATGCAGCAGCAAGAATTAAGATGTACAAAGAGCCACCTTATAGTCACAATGTAAATGTCCCTTTTCTTGACCCCTGACCCCTAAATTGTTTTGTGCCAGCTCAAATGTGAAAATGGGAGCCATTTCTAAGAACCACCACCCACACTGTCACCCATTCACTTTGTGCCTGATTTACTCCAGGGTGTGAATGTGGCTCCTGCCATGATTAATTGCTCTAAAGAATGGGAGACACAACATTTTGCCTACTAAATTGTACTGATTTTTGCACTTTGCATTTTGCCTAGTCTTAGCAAATAAGCCCCTATGTAATATATCATAATTTAGTGCAATACTTCTCTCATTTTTCCCCAGTACTCACACATGCAAAGGGAGGTCCCTCTGCTTATTGGCAGCCAAAGTTCCTTTAGAAGGACATCCAAGCAGGTGATTCCTGCATTCCTGGAAACCCCACTAACTCAAATCTCTGCTTGACCCTTGTCTCAGTTTGGATTTAATTGATTTATGCCTTTCCAAAAGTATTGGTGAACATCTGTCTTTACTTCCAGGGGCCCCAAAAAAGTATTGGTGAACATCTGTTCTCACTTCTGGGGGCCCCAAAAGAGTATTGGTGAACATCTGGCCTTACTTCTGTGGGTCCCAAAAGAGTATTGGTGAATATCTGTACTTACTTTCAGGGGCCCCAAAAGAGTATTGGTGAATATCTGGCCTTACTTCTGTGGGCCCCAAAAGAGTATTGGTGAACATCTGGCCTTACTTCTGGGGACCCCAAAAGAGTATTGGTGAACATCTGTCCTTACTTCTGGGGACCCCAAAAGAGTATTGGTGAACATCTGGCCTTACTTCTGGGGACCCCAAAAGAGTATTGGTGAACATCTGTCCTTACTTCTGGGGGCCCCAAAAGAGTATTGGTGAAAATCTGTCCTTATAACCGGAGGCCCCAAAAGAGTATTGGTGAACATCTGTCCTCACTTCTGGGGGCCCCATAAGAGTATTGGTGAAAATCTGTCCTTACAACCGGAGGCCCCAAAAGAGTACATCTGTCCTCACTTCCCCCATGGTGCCTGATCCTTCCAGCTGCACTGCAGTGTAAATCTATATAAATCTATATAAAGCTACTGACAAAACAATGGAGGAAATATTGTCTTCACATCTGTCAAATAATCCTGGATTTGGGCCCTTTGAGTGCGACTCATGCATCAGTTTTACCGGCCTGTCTACAAAATACAGCAGAAAATGCGCTGCGCCAAATTGAAAGGCAGGCGGAAAACTCAAGTTCAAGGTAATTGTACAGGTTGGCAGCACCCGGCAGACAAATGGGTTCAGATATCCGAGTGGTTCATGTACTGTTCCAAGTAATAAATTGCAGCAGAGAGAACATCCTAATAAAGTGAAGACAATACGACTCTTCTGTTTCATAACACAGCTCAATAAAAAAAGGTCTTTGAGTTCCATAAAAGGCTTTTAAAAGGAGCTGGAGAATAACCTTGGCACTGCCATGCCTCAACATAAATGTGCACTGCTTTGTGTGTTTTGTTGCACCCCAATACTGTGTCTAACATCCCTGCACTTCAAGATGAATAGGCAGAGCCTGAATAATAAGCGCAGATGTCAATATTTATCAGAATGGCTGATACAGACTGGCGTGTCCCTTCCCCAACATGTTTCTCCATAGATACAGCTAAAAGCACACAAAACACTGATAATTAAGGCACACAAGAGCTAACGGCCCTGCTACACATCTGGTGCAGAGCATGAGCGGAGCCGGGTGTGATGCATGCGCTGCTGTTTATACGGACATTGTGGGGCCCCAATGTTCATTTAAACAAGTCTAATCTATGGCAGCTTTTAGTACGGTGTATACAGCAATATTCTTTGCCACTAAAGGACTTCATTTTGAACCCTTACAGATTTGACCTGTTTTTTGGGTTTTTTTTGGTTACTGGGGTCAGTGACCCGCCCAGAACCTGAAAGCATTTTTTGTATATTCTGATATTGCAATCACCCCTCAACCCTGTGACCAATTCCTTGTCTTGTACCACTCATTTATCCCAAGGGATGCAGGGAGCTCTGTTCTGTACTATTATATATCCAAAGGCTGTCATATCAGTGTCATTTATTTCACAGTCCTACCCCTTCCCCAAAAACCATGCTGCCTCACTATATATATGGCTAACCCTTCTCTTTATACAACCTTTCCTTACTATCACAGTTATAATCTCTTTATCTTGCTTTACAACACAGTGGCCATACAGGGGCTGATAAAAGCTGCCAACAGACCAAGTCGGCAACTTATTGGCCCGTGTGTGGGGCCCTCCGACGGGCCTATGAGTAAGTGCCTCAACAGGCTCGAAACGCATTATGTCCTAATAAACTTTTTGTATTTTTTACTTGCTGCTTGATCAATTCTTGGAGGAACCTACATTCTTGGCTTTGTTGTTATGTATACGCACCCTTGGGGGGGGTGAACTGTGATTATTTCCTCCCAATTTCCATTCTATTTTTGAAATTGCATTTACTTCAGTAGTGCTCATATAGGTTGGATGCACCATTTCCTTGTGTACCTCTGACTAGAGTCCTGCAGCAGGTCGTGTACCCGCGGGTTACCCGCAATAACCTACGGTACCCTGCAGGTTGCGGATAGAAGTCCCGGGTGCGGGTATAGACGTGGGTCGGCGGTTCTGCGGGTTTTCATGTTGTGGGTCTTCTTAATTACGATATTTACTCCATTTTTTCTGGTCACGTCTACTTCCGATGACGTCACTTCCAGTTATACAATGACAGCACTTCCTGTTTCACTCCTTTTTTTCTGATCACGGCTACTTCTGTTGATGTCACTTCCGGTTTACAATACTAGCACTTCCTGATTCTTGATGTTCAGCAGGTCACGGGTCCGGGTTGCGGATAAGGTTCTTGGGTGGCGGGTCGGGTATCGGGTTGCGGATTGCAGGGTTCTTTGATGTGGTCCCGCGATCCAACCGTCCATATTGCTTTCATTATGATCCGATTGTTGAGCCCTATGGCCCATGATCGGATCAGCCTGATATATCCCAACTTGAAGGTGGGCATATCGGGGAGAGATCCGCTTGTTTGGCAAATCGGATTACTATGTGTATGGCCACCACCCAGGGTGGTCACATGTGTTTCCACCCACCTAAGTGAATGAAGAGAAGGCAGACTAGGGATGACTCTGAGTTAATCCTAGAGCCGATTATGTTGAAGAGGAGAATATTCTGCAGCAGGTATGAAGAGGCTGATTTCATGAGAAGAAATGTCAGTACTGTGTGTGTAATTTGACTTTGCAATGTCATCCCTCAGCAACTGGGACAAACTTAATGGGCCGTCAATGTCTCCTTTCCTTGACACCCGGCTGTGTTCTCTGTATGAGCCATTGGGCCCCCGTGTCTGGGTGCTCTCAGGCAGAGAGGGAGGAGAAGCAGCAGCAGGGAGAGACATTCATTCTACTACTGTCAATGTGACAGTCAGGAAAGAAGAGACTTGACAAACAGGTAGGAGTGGAGGCAGCCAGGAGGTGTCTCGAGGGGGACATAGGGGAGAGAGAATGTCAGAATTATCCGAACAAATCCTGGCAGTCACAGTCACCCATAGGGACAATGATTAGATTGGTGGCAGTTATGTTCTGCTTGATGAGCTGGATAAAGGGCAAGTAGTTCTGGGCTACTGTTGCTACCCTTTTTCTTTTATATCTCTTTACTTTCTTATAGAAATGGTTAAATGGAAGTTCAGCAATGACCTGCCCTGATCTGAACTGTGCTGACTTTATGTTATTCCATGTCAGGCACATACAACTATATCATTGATGTTTATCAACGTAATGTCTAATAATGCACCCGATATCCACCCTCCCTCCACCCGCGTCTGCCTGAGCCCAACTTCCGGGTTTCTTTTATAGACCTGCGCCGCCTATGACATCGCAAAAGAGTTGGACGAGTAGGTGTGTGTCTATAAAAGTTGAACCCGGAAGCCGGCATTGTAAGGTCCCATGACCTGGAAAGGGGGTTGCGAGGTCTGCCCCATCACTAGCCCGACCCGTGGGTTCCGCCAGTATTGGACCAGCCTGCAGATCACTAGCAGATAAGTACATAATACATACTGTACCTCCCAACTGTGACGTTTTTAACGGGACAGTCCCGATTTTGACAGTTCAACCCACAGTCCCGGATTGTTACTGAAATGTCCCGACTTTCTCTTTGGTCTCCTGCACCGAACAGCCAGAAAAAGATACAACGTTTGTAAAACATAATTGGCTTTTGTCAGAGAGCCCAGAATATGTGGCAGGTGCACAAAATTAAAGTGTTTTAAAGCAATGAAAATATAATATAGTGTTGTACTGCATTTGTGAAGCTGGTAAGTTTGCTTCAGAAAGACTACTATAGTTTATATAAACAAGCTGCTGCGTAGCCATGGGGGCAGCCATTCAAGCACAGGATACACAGTAGATAACAGATAAGTACTACTATAGTTTATATAAACAAGCTGCTGTGTAGCCATGGGGGCAGCCATTCAAGCACAGGATACACAGTAGATAACAGATAAGTACTACTATAGTTTATATAAACAAGCTGCTGTGTAGCCATGGGGGCAGCCATTCAAGCACAGGATACACAGTAGATAACAGATAAGTACTACTATAGTTTATATAAACAAGCTGCTGTGTAGCCATGGGGGCAGCCATTCAAGCACAGGATACACAGTAGATAACAGATAAGTACTACTATAGTTTATATAAATAAGCTGCTGTGTAGCCATGGGGGCAGCCATTCAAGCACAGGATACACAGTATATAACAGATAAGTACTACTATAGTTTATATAAACAAATTGCTGTGTAGCCATGGGGGCAGCCATTCAAGCACAGGATACACAGTAGATAACAGATAAGTACTACTATAGTTTATATAAACAAACTGCTGTGTAGCCATAGGGGCAGCCATTCAAGCACAGGATACACAGTAGATAACAGATAAGTACTACTATAGTTTATATAAACAAGCTGCTGTGTAGCCATGGGGGCAGCCATTCAAGCACAGGATACACAGTAGATAACAGATAAGTACTACTATAGTTTATATAAACAAGCTGCTGTGTAGCCATGGGGGCAGCCATTCAAGCACAGGATACACAGTAGATAACAGATAAGTACTACTATAGTTTATATAAACAAGCTGCTGTGTAGCCATGGGGGCAGCCATTCAAGCACAGGATACACAGTAGATAACAGATAAGTACTACTATAGTTTATATAAATAAGCTGCTGTGTAGCCATGGGGGCAGCCATTCAAGCACAGGATACACAGTATATAACAGATAAGTACTACTATAGTTTATATAAACAAACTGCTGTGTAGCCATAGGGGCAGCCATTCAAGCACAGGATACACAGTAGATAACAGATAAGTACTACTATAGTTTATATAAACAAGCTGCTGTGTAGCCATGGGGGCAGCAATTCAAGCACAGGATACACAGTAGATAACAGATAAGTACTACTATAGTTTATATAAACAAGCTGCTGTGTAGCCATTACTTTGAGGGTTTACTGGTGTATTTATATAGACCTTTCTGATAAAGCTTACTTTATTTTAGCCTTTCCTTCTCCTTTAAAGCCAACCTAGAATACATGAGGTTCATTCTCTATTGGTTTACTCACATACTGACAAAATAAAGTACTTTTTATAAAAATCTGTTCGTGTTGGTTTAGTTGTACTTGCACTCTATTTATACAAAGACGTCAGTCTCAAAACATATCCCATAAATAACAGATCACTCACAAGTGACAGAGCCTCTAGCGACTGCTGATACCGCAAATCCCAAAGAGCGAATTGCACTCAATAATAACACACATTACACCCGCTGATAGAGCCTCGTGCCTTCTGACATTCAAGTACAACTCAAGTACATTATGCACAGACATAACACACATTTATTTATATGACAGCACCCACATTTGCAACGTGATGTATTTTAAGGGGGAAGTTCACTCAGTAGAGGAGCCCTCAGAACCACTGCTTGTGTCACTCTACTACTCCCTGAGTAAGGAATGTGAAACATGCAGAAAGCATTGTGTCAAATATTTCCAAAAAGACTGTTATAAAATGGCAAGTTGCACCAGCAAGATAAATCATGTTACAAATCTCATATCAGTGTGACATAGATATCAGTTTGTCTACGTGTTCTGTGCCGGGGGCCCCAGAGGAGTAGAGACCCTATACTGCCTCTTTACTATTAACTGTTATATGCCATAACATGCCACAGGCTGAGTTATACAGGGAACTCCGAGTATCAGTGAATGTAGCATAAGGGACAATGTAACCACTATTATAAATGATAAGGATATTAGAAGTCACTGAGGGGTTGTTCTGTGACCATATAAAGGCACAAGGCTGCAGGCTGAGTTATACAGGGAACTCTGAGTATCACTCATGTATTATAAGGGATAATGTACCCCCTACTGTAAATGATAAGGATATTAGAAGTCACTGAGGGGTTGTTCTGTGACCATATAAAGGCACAAGGCTGCAGGCTGAGTTATACAGAGAACTCTGAGTATCACTCATGTATTATAAGGGATAATGTACCCCCTACTGTAAATGATAAGGATATTAGAAGTCACTGAGGGGTTGTTCTGTGACCATATAAAGGCACAAGGCTGCAGGCTGAGTTATACAGGAAACTCTGAGTATCACTCATGTATTATAAGTGATAATGTACCCCCTACTGTAAATGATAAGGATATTAGAAGTCACTGAGGGGTTCTATGACAATATAAAGGCACAAGGCTGCAGGCTGAGTTATACAGAGAACTCTGAGTATCATTCATGTATTATAAGGGATAATGTACCCCCTACTGTAAATGATAAGGATATTAGAAGACACTGAGGGGTTGTTCTGTGACCATATAAAGACACAAGGCTGCAGGCTGAGTTATACAGGGAACTCTGAGTATCACTCATGTATTATAAGGTATAATGTACCCCCTACTGTAAATGATAAGGATATTAGAAGTCACTGAGGGATTGTTCTGTGACCATATAAAGACACAAGGCTGCAGGCTGAGTTATACAGGGAACTCTGAGTATCACTTGTGGATAATGTACCCCCTACTGTACATGATAAGGATATTAGAATGAAATTATGAATTTTACACTGAGTCTTTTATTATGTTGCCAGGATCATATCAATAGAATGGCCCTTCTCATTCTTATGTCCCTGTACCTCTAGCAATATTTAGGTGTGAAAAGCTGACCTTTGCTTCATTGTTTTTACATTTAGGACAAGCCGTGCAGAGAATGGAAACAGCCAGACATATACAGTTGTTAATAAAAATAATTATTAAATCATTTAACATTTTTAGATAATGTACTGTATGTTGGAAACTTGCTTAGAATTATATTTTCTTTAATTCTACAAAATGTCATTTCTTTCACCTTTATTTGAGTTCCCCTTTAATATCCTTATATTTCACGGCAGGGGTAAATGATTTCTGACATTATTCTCAGGTTAAAGTGAATGTGCTCCGTTTCATTTAAAGTTGTACAAGCAGAGCCCTGAAAGAGTAACAACAAAGCAGTATTTCATTCCGATACACTGTTTATACCCCGCCAGTTTCTGGGGTTTTTGCTTTACCTGTCTGAACCACATTAACAGGTGTCACATCTGCTATGAGAGCGTTAGAAAAAGTAAGAAATTTACATAAGGCGAGAGACATCAGCTGGCAGGTTCTGTTTCATTTCTTCACTGAATCACTGAGTCTCCTGTCTCCCTGAGCATTGGAGAGATGCAGAGACTTCTGATAGAAATTGACGCTGACTTCATTTGCTTTTAATAGCGAGCTCATGTGATGTGATTATGGTGGAACAGCACCCATTTATACTGAAATGCTCATCAGAGCATAATCTGTTTCACAAACCATAGAGCTGGCCTTCTTAGGGGTACCAGAGCAGTGGTTGGGGTCAAACTAAAGGCCAGTCTTTGAGTAAATGGCAGTACCTTCTAAACACTCTTAGTTACCAGGCTTGATGCGGCTGCAAGTTTTTTTTTAAAGATTTTTAATCCTGCCGGATCGACATCTGGCCGACTTTCAGCCAGATATCGATAGGGAAAGCCTTGGCCTGTCGGCAGATTTATTGGCCCATGTATGGCCAGCTTTAGATCTTGCATGTACTGTATAAGGAAATTGCAGGAATTGGACCCATATCTGTTCTGCGGACCTATACTTACATTGTTCTCCTGAGCCTCTTGTAGAGTCAGTGGGGGTTTATTATGATGGACTTCTCTCTGCTGCTCTATTGCCCCACCTTCCTCGTTTGCTTCAAGTGTTCACAATTAGCAATCTAGCCCCTTTATAAGGGCTCTTACTCACGCGCATTTTTACCTGCGCTCCCCTGCGTTCCGTTTTTCGGCGTTCAGCCGCAGGGGAGCGCAGGAATAGACGCATTTCATTATTTCAAATGGGGCTGTACTCACACAGGCACGTGTAGGCGCCGAGCGCAGGTTGAGACGCAACATGCTGCATTTTTCCTGCACCAGGGGAGCGCAGGTAAAAACGCGCGTAAGAGCCCTAAGACTGTTACAACTTCTGGTTGTTTGATCATTCAGCTCCCCAGCCAGAAATAGCCTGCGACTCCTTGTTCTTTGCCTTGTTCTTTGCCTTGTTCTAAGTCCCTAGTTTCTGAATCCTCTCCCTGTTCCTGTACCCTTGTCCTGATCCCCTGCCTAATTCCTGTGATCTCCCAGAACTGACCTCAACCTGCTCTTTGGACATTCTAATTGACTCCCTGACAATCTTTTGGCCGGTACTGACCACAGCCTACTCTCTGGGCTTTCCCTCTGGACTTCTTTTTTGATTTCTTGCCATGCCCCTACCCTATTTTCAGGTTTTGGTCACTTATTTGAATTTTGGTGTATGTCTTTTGACTTTTGGCCACGTTAGATTTTTTGCTTTGTAGAGATTTTTTGTATTGAGAGTTTCCCCCCTCAGACCTTTTCTTGGTTCAATAAATACAAATTTAACATCTGATATTCAATATTCGACCCTGAATCTCATATGGTTTTGATCATGTATTTTGATACGTCCCTATCACATATTGCATTTATTATACTTCTCGGTCAAATGTTATATTCACATTTGAATTGTATAATTAATATTATTAGTTATCATTAATCATTTTTATTTTGGATTAACTTTTTTATGCAATTGAGTTGTTTGATAAACCAATATGTTGTTATTATTTGCAATATATTTATGTATTTATATATTTATAATTATTTATTATGGGCTGTATCAAGTTTCATCTGCTGCTTAAATATCTATGATATATAACACTTATTACCATTTTAATTTAAATGCATGATGTTTATTAATTATATCAATTATACGAATTATTGGAGATTTCTTCACTTACGTATGGTGACCATTTGATTTTAAACTAATATGCATATTTAATTGGTGTGGTCTTAAAAGTCTTGCACCTATAGGGGGCGCCCATGCTTCTGATGAAGTGACTTTGGTCATGAAATGCGTTAAAGGGATACTGTTATGGGAAAAAAATTTTTTTTCAAAATGCATCAGTTAATAGTGCTGCTCCAGCAGAATTCTGCACTGAAATCCATTTCTCAAAAGAGCAAACAGATTTTTTTATATTCAATTTTGAAAGCTGACATGGGGCTAGACATTTTGTCAATTTCCCAGCTGCCCCTGGTCATGTGACTTGTGCCTGCACTTTAGGAGAGAAATGCTCAATGTAACTGAATGTGTCTCAGTGGGACAGGGATTTTACTATTGAGTGCTGTTCTTAGATCTACCAGGCAGCTGTTATCTTGTGTTAGGGAGCTGTTATCTGGTTACCTTCCCATTGTTCTTTTGTTTGGCTGCTGGGGGGGGGGAAAAGGGAGGGGGTGATATCACTCCAACTTGCAGTACAGCAGTAAAGAGTGATTGAAGTTTATCAGAGCACAAGTCACATGACTTGGGGCAGCTGGGAAATTGACAATATGTCTAGCACCATGTCAGATTTCAAAATTGAATATAAAAAAATCTGTTTGCTCTTTTAAGAAATGGATTTCAGTGCAGAATTCTGCTGGAGCAGCACCATTAGCTGATTCATTTTGAAAAAAATGTTTTTTCCCACGACAGTATCCATGACAGTATCCCTTTAAGCTGGTTCTTCTGACCGCACCTCCAATTTGTCTTTTAACCAGGACTAATAAAGATTCTATGTTTTACTACAAGTTTGGTTTCCCCGGCATCCTGCTTCATTGGCGCCTCCGACACAGTCAAGTTTTCTTCACATGTGAATCACCGCAGCCAGAGCGGATCTGTGGGAGGCGTCTTCCCAGCAGGCTACACTGTCTCCCTGTCGATTGCGGCAACGGCGTTTGCCCTTATCCGATTGTGATCACCTCTGGACTTCTGCCTGTCTCAACCTCTTGTTCGCTACTAGCTGCCTGCCCTGAAGTTTGGCCTGTTTTGCCTGACAGTATCTTTATGTATTCTGTTTATTCATTGGTTACTGCTTTGCACCTTTTCCATTAAACCTTCACCTTTTCATGGCTTCTGGACTCCATTCTCCTATTTATGTTTATACACCAGGTTATCCAGTATACAGGCTCCCTTCTTCCTATCTGCCCTCAGTGATGGAAAGTGACATACGCATTTTCTGCCTTAAAGGATAAGTAAACCTTTAAAATAAGTGATTTTAAAATTGACGAGAGTGCTACTCTAAGCACTTTTGTAATTTACATTCATTATTTATTCTTTTTTCATTCCAAGATATTAAGGGATACATATACTGTTAATATGAATGAATTTTGTTACAAAAACGCCACCTGCTGGTCAGTTTCCCACCAGTCTGACCACCAAGTAGTCAAGGAAGTTGTCAGGAGAAAGTAAGAGGCTGCTCTGATGTTCTGCTTAGGAATAAAATTAGAAACCTTTCTCACATCTTTCCTAAGCAGAAGAACATCAGAGCAGCCTCTTTCTTTCTCCTGACAACTTCCTTGACTACTTGGTGGTCAGACTGGTGGGAAACTGACCAGCAGGTGGCGCTGTTGTAACAAAATTCATTTATATTAACAGTACATGTATACCTTAATATCTTGGAATGAAAAAAGAATAAATAATGAATGTAAATCACAAAAGTGCTTAGACTTGCACTCTCAATTTCACATTCATTTTTTTTAAAGGTTTACTTATCCTTTAAATATTCTTGGAACTATGGTTGAATGAGTGACCCAGCAATGTTTAACATATCTGTAACCCTTTGGGGTCATGATCAAATGTTGGACCTTCTGAGGTGGGAGCGGGGGATCTTGAACTGGAATTGTCCAACAATGTCTGCTCTAGAGGTGCTCACTCCGGTGGTGCAAAGCAATCCTCTTCCCCGGCATGTGTTGGCCCCTAGGCTAGATCCCAGATTTATGGATGAGTGACCCCTGTCTCTTATATAAGTGTGAGCCAATATATTGAAGGCCGGCACAACTGCAACCCGTGTTGTTCCATGATGTTGTGGCATGTAGATTTACTCTGAATGTATTTTGGGCAGGCTGTGCTTACGAGCGGAGCTGACGCTGCAGTATTTATGGCACAAGGTTATGGAAATTCCCTTTGTTAGAGAGCAGTGATATAGAGGAGCTGCCACTGGCTGATTTGCATGCTTCAGCTCTCTCTCTCTTTGCTTTTCCATTCTCTGCTGCGTTGTTGCTTCTTGCACTCCTATTAACCCCTGCCCAACAAACCTCTATGGTTGAATTGTTATTATCCAGCAATATTTTTCTTAGGAGATGCGCTGTGGTAATCAGAATTCTAATTGGACAGTTCTTTTGCATTTATAATGATGTTTTTGATCAGTAGAATATTTATTGCATCTATAATTATTTTTTGGGGGGTAATTTCTATAGAAAACTTGGGGGACTCTGTGGGATGGTGTTATCAGAGGCGGGCCAAACAGGCCGGGCGCCCTAGGCAGCCCAGCCCGCCTGCTTGCCCCTTCCTTTCTGCCGTTCCCGGCGCGCAAGCAGGTTCCTGGCGCGCATGCGCAGTAAAGGCGCCCGGCACGCATGCGCAGTAAATGCATTCACATTTGCTTCAGAGTGCGGCGCTTACTGCGAACAAATTTCCAGGTGGGTTCGGTCTAAGGGTAGGCAGAAGAGGTAGCTGCCCAGCGCCCCCCAATCATTGCGCCCTAGGCAGCTGCCTCTTCTGCCTATCCCTAGTTCCGGCCCTGGGTGTTATAATGGGGTTTACAACCCTTTATGCTATTAGAAGACCAACTTGCTACTAGCTAGCTCTAACCAAGTTCCACCTGGGCTGTACTTACTAACAGTCTTCCCAAATCTTCGTTCATTGATGATGGTCAGGCCAAAGAGGCTCTTCTTCACCATCCACCCACCCCAGCCCTAGTTACAGGGCCTAGGACCTCCACCATACCAGAAGCTTCTCAGATGATTCCTAACCATGTCCAACCTTAGAGGTTGCTGCCATCTACTGACAAAAACTTATCAATACTTAGAATTATATACAAGTCCCAAGTCACTGTCTTTTCTATGCAGGTATTAGTGCTCTTGGCTTTATGTTCTGGCACTTTCTAGCATTATTATAACTTTCTTTCACATTTCATCAGTATTACTTGCCTTCTGTGGTGCTCAGGTGCTGGCGCAAGACAAACCCGAGACTCTCTAAGGAGCAAAGTTCCTCCTTCATGTTGAATCCAATTTTACACCAGTGGGTAACGTCACTAGGAATAATAACGACACAAACAGGGTATTTAATAAACTAATTAAGACTTTATATAGGACACGGGATCTTTCCTTTGAATTTGAAAGTTGACTTCAGTCATCTCTGAAGCAGTTGCATGGGAACAACTTGAAAGTGGTGTTAGATAAACATCAATACAATGCTGGGCACTAAACTAAGGTCAGAGGACTAAACCCTCAGGCACTACATTAATTGATGTCATCCAACCTTCATCATAGGTTTTAGGTGGCAAAGTATTTTTTATTCTATTCCTTCACTCGAGCTAAGTAAATGGGCCCCCTAATGTCTGACTGACAGAAGCCTCCCCAATTACATTCAGATGAGCCTCTGCCCGACCCCAGCACAAAGCAAACAAAATCCTTAGCATTCAGCATCTCCCCAGACATTCATTACATTCCCGGGCATCACATCAATACATTTTCCTGACTATTCAGGGCCATAGAGCCGGAGATACATAGAGGCAAACGCTGTCAGATCGGATGATGTAAATCTGACAGTGAGTGGATTGCCGAGTCCCCTGGTTAAAAAAAATCTAATAGTCACAGTTCAACAAAAGGTAATGTATATTTCTCTCTTATGGAACAAGTGAACCCCTTTGGGCACTGCAATACGATTTAAAGGGAATCTATAGACTTTAATAGCGCAGGTATGGGATCCGTTGATCCGGAAACACGTTATTCAGAAATCTCCGAATTATGGAAAGGCCACATCCCATAGGCATTTTATCCAAATAAAACACATTTTTAAAAATGATGTTCCTTTTTTTCTGTAATAATAAAACAGCACCTTGAGCCCAACTAAGATATAATTAATCCTTATTAGAGGCAAAACCAGCCTATTGGGTTTATTTAATATCTACTTGATTTTCTAGTAGACTTAAGGGATGACGATCCAAATTACGGAAAGCTCCCTTATCTGGAAAGCCTCAGGTCCCGAGCATTCTGGACAACAGATCCCATACCTTTAGCTGGTCTTCTGTGTACTTCTGTTTATATCTCCGTCTGCTGGATTGACAAAATTAATACTGGTCTTATTTAAGGTGAGGTCACACGGGGCGTTTTTCCGTGTTTTAAAACGCAGTCGATAATGTGCGTTTTTCAGCCTGTAGTGTGCATTTCTGTTTTTTCTCGTTGCCCACAATTTCCCTTGGAAGTGTTTTATTGAACTTTTGTGATAAAAAGTCAAGCGGAAAAGCAATTTACATTGTAAATGATCATCAATAAGCAATTGTCAAACGTAATAACGTCACCAGCAGACAGCACAGAAAATTCATATACGCACAATCCATCTCACAAGGGTTTAGCCGCCATATTGAAAATAGACTGCAAATTTAAGTGAAGTGTATTTTCAAAACTGTGGATCCCATAATATGGCGTTTTCTTGGCGTATTGACGTTTCTGCTAAAAACAAACAAAACAAATACTGGCGTCTCGTGGCGGATGTGAGCTTGCAAACACCCAGTGGTAATTGCTATAGTGTGTATTCTATTATTTTCAGTAGGGCTTAATTTTGTGCGTATTTACGCTCAACCGCACTATTTTAAAAACGCATCATAAAAACACCCCATTTGACCTCACCCTTAAAGGGAAAGGTGTACTTGTGCTGTAGTTGCCTTTTAAGTCTCTGTTTTTGCCTTTAACCTAAACAGGGATTGTGTGTCCATATATTGCACTATATTAAAGGCCAACTACTTTGCATATTTTAATAACTTGAGTTAAACCACAATATGAAAAGACTCAACATGAAAAATACTGGTTTAGAAGATGAGCAAAATATTTTACTGCAAAAAAATGCCCAGACTCAAAGCATAGTAAAAAAAATTGTAAAAAGTTGCAGTTAGAAAAATGTTACGTGGAATTCACACCCATTCGCTTCAATGCGCTTGCCAAATTTTTTAACCATAGCGTTACAGGCTACACTGCACATCACAATTTATAAGCATATAAAGCACATATGTAATTGTATGTAGTCCATATCTACTTTACCATTACTTCAAATCCACTTAAAGGAGAAGGAAAGGCTAAAACTAAGTAAGCTAAATGAAGACCAATCGAAAAGTTGCTTAGAATTAGCCATTCTATAAAATACTAAATTAACTAACTTAAAGGAAAGGTTAAAATGTAGTAAGCTTTATCAGAAAGATATATATAAATACACCAGTAAACCCTCAAAGTAATGCTGCTCTGAGTCCTCTGTCAAAAGAAACAGCACATTTCTTTCCTTCTATTGTGTACTCATGGGCTTCTGTATCAGACTTCCTGCCTTCAGCTTAAACCTCCAGGGCTAGGGCTTGAGCATGCTCAGTTTGTCTCCCCTCCCTGCTGTAATCTGAGCCCAGAGCTATGAGTGAGCAGGGAGAGACTCAGGCAGGAAGTGATGTCACACCAAGCTAATATGGCAGCTGCTATCCTAAACAAAAAGACAGTGTCTAGAGCTGTTTACTCAGGTATGGTAAAGCATTTTGCAGAATAAATATAGCGTTCTAGCTTGCACTATAGTGGCTAATCTGTTGGCAATAAACTGTCTTGGAGCTTTCCTGCTCCCTTAAACAGGTGGGAGAATCTAAGGCAGTGATCCCCAACCAGTGACTCGTGGGCTCCATGTTGCTCACCAACCGCTTGGATGTTGCTCTCAAGTGACCCCTAAGCAGATGCTTATTTTTGAATTCCAGGCTTGGAGGCAAGTTTTGTTTGAATAAGAACCAGTTTATGCTTTCCCCCCCCCCCCATTAGATGAATATAATGAAAGCTCAGTTAACTACAGGTCAAGATATCACCAACGTTGTGAAATGTGATGTACGGTGGTAGACTGAAAACGGTCCAGGAAATTCATAACAAATGAATCATAAATGTAAAATTAAAATATATGCATATGTTACTAAAGACGATGTAATAACCTTGTGACCTTAATAAAGCTGAGAATTTCAGTGAAAAAAGGTTTATGAGAAACCTCCTGCCAGTCCACATAGAGCAGCTGAATAGCCAATCACAGCCCTTATTTTGCACCATAAAGGAACATTTTTCATGCTCTTGTTGCTTCTCAAACATTTTTACATCTAAATGTGGCTCACAGGTAAAAAAAAAAGGTTGGGAACCCACGACCTGAGGCAACAGGAATGTACAAACACCACTTCATATCGACAAATATGCCCCTTACTGCCATGAATTGAATCTTCTCCATAAGATCCAAGACTACGTGGTTGGTACTTGGATATTATTTAGGCCACAGCAGAGCTTATAATGTGACGAATAAAGGTGGAGAAATGCGTTTACAAAACATCCCCCTGGGCAGTATAAATGTCGGTTTCCCGTGACAGGACCATATTAACCAGTCACAGACTTTAGTTCGTTAAACTCTGCAGCACATTTATATTTATTAATCACAATGAGCACAAAGTAAAGTTTTATGAACAGGATGGTTTATTGAATTTATCAGAATTCTCAGTGTTGTTTCTTGCTTGCTGCTGCAACCTGGAGGGGGAAAGAACACACGCAGGGTTAATTATGCACAAAAACATGAAGTTATAAAAGCAAATGCAATTCCACTGCTGGAAGTTTGTGGTTGTGATTCCCAATTGTCAGATGAAATTATAACAAATACTGTAGAACGTCGTCACTTAAAAGGACATCACAATATTTTTCGTTTTGCCGAATAAACAGAATTCTAACAACTTTGCAACAGACCTTCATTACAAATTGCTTATGGTTTATTTGTATTGGTTTTGCTATTAAGTGGCATTTGTCCCTTTCTATTCTCTGCACTGGTGGTTTTGGCTTTTGAATTAAAGGGATACGGTCATGGGAAAACATGTTTTTTTCAAAACGCATCAGTTAATAGTGCTGCTCCAGCAGAATTCTGCACTGAAATCCATTTCTCAAAAGAGCAAACAGATTTTGTTATATTCAATTTTGAAATCTGACATGGGGCTAGACATAGTCCGTTTCCCAGCTGCCCCAGTCATGTGACTTGCGCCTGCACTTTAGGATAGAAATGCTTTCTGGCAGGCTGTTATTTCTCCTACTTATTGTAACTAATCAGTCTCAGTGGGAATTGGCTTTTACTATTGAGTGCTGTTCTTAGATCTACCAGGGAGCCATTAGTTTGTGTAAGGGAGCCGCTATCTGGTTACCTTCCCATTGTTCTGTTAGGCTGCTGGAGGGGGGAAGGAACTTGCAGTACAGCAGTAAAGAGTGACTGAAGTTTAACAGAGCACAAGTTTAGCCCCATGTAAGATTTTAAAATGGACTATATAAAAAAAAATCTGTTGAAAAATGTATCAGTGCAGAATTCTGATGGGAGTTGCACTATTAACTGATGTGTTTTGAAAATAAAAAAAAAAAAAAAAACGTTTTCACATGACAGTATCCCTTTAACGTAACAAACCAACAAAATAACAGACCTGTTCCGCTGGAGGAAACGGACTTTTGCAACATTGTTTAAATAGGAACAACTGGGAGTACAAATGTTGCTTTCAGTAGCAATTTACAAATAAAGCACTACGTTTTTAATGGATTCATATTGGAATCTTGCTTATAACTGTTTAGAAGGCAAAAAAAATTTTTGGGTGGACATTTCTGCAAAGAAGCCATTGTTTTTTAGATTTAATCAAATAGTGAAACAAACCCAGACTTTAGTTTGAATATTGAAACTCGCATGCCATGCACTAACATTTGACAAAATGCTCAAGCTATCTGGAATTGTGATCAAATTATAAAGATCATGTAAAAGTCACTTGAAAGGCTAAGCAGGAGATTAACCAAAAGATTTAAACTACGCGTTAAATTCTCTTAAAAACAGCATAAGGCAGGAGTACTGTATTGTTTGCAGGACTGTGTTAGAGAAAGTTAAACAAGTGAAGATGCGGGTC
Organism: Xenopus laevis; assembly: GCF_017654675.1. Lineage (NCBI taxonomy): Eukaryota > Metazoa > Chordata > Amphibia > Anura > Pipidae > Xenopus > Xenopus laevis. Next base: position 104,065,214 of record NC_054384.1, on the reverse strand, counting down.
ATAAGTGGAGATCCAAATCGCACAAGACAGGGGTGTCTATCACGTCTATAAAAGATGTAATAATTATGTCTATGAAATTATTTGGCCTCTGAGCTGTCCTAGTCAATACAGACTTGGCTCTCTAGTGTACTCTATGAACTTTAAATGGAATGTGACCGTATTTAACGCTGCTGTTGTGTAACACTATAACCTATTTGAGTCAAATTGGAGGTAGAGACCAGTGAACATTAATTGTAAGCATGCCGGAGACCTCTAGTGACCAAACAGAGGTATAACCAAATACTCAATAAATTCTCCAAGGCATGCTAAGTAAAAAAAATACACTTTATTTACATCAGTTAAAATACATAAGAACCCCTCTAGCGCCTAACGCGTTTCATGCTTACCCAGCACTTAGTCATAAGAAGAATCCAGATGATGAAACGCGTTAGGCGCTAGAGGGGTTCTCATGTATTTTAACAACTGATGTAAATAAAGTATATATTTTTTCTTATTAGCATGCCTTGGAGAATTTATTGAGTATTTGTAACACTATAAAACTAAATTCAGCCAAATGTGCATTATTCAAACATTATGGACTTCATTGGGGTATTTGTCTCCCTGCAGCATTCCAACGTGTAGCATTTTCATTGGTTCCTTATGAAACTAACCAGAGTCCAAGACAGAGAAATTATATCATAAGCTCCACTGGCTCATGATTTCATGAACCCGGTAACTGAAGCGATTGATTAAGTCTGCATATAAAGATCCAATTAGTCTGATGGATACACAACACAAGGCAGTTCATACCTGTCCAGCAATTCTGTCCAAGTCTCTCTGTCCTTGGGGAGTGAGTTTGCGACCACTGCAATAGGAATAAGAAGCTCTTTACATTCATTCATACACATTCATTATTATACAGATTCTAACATCTCTCAGAACATTTTAGTCGTGGACCTTTAAATGGATTCTCTCATGATTTTTATATAAAGTTTTTATTTCTAAATGACACTTTACACTGCAAATAATTCAGTCTACAATATAAAATTTCATTCCTGAACCAACAAGTGTATTTAGTTGTAATATTGGTGTGTAGGTGCATCTCAGGTCATTTTGCCTGGTCATGTGCTTTCAGAAAGAGCCAGCATTTTAGGATGGAACTGCTTTCTGGCAGGCTGTTTCTCCTAATCAATGTAACTGAATGTGTCACAGTGGGACATGGATTTTACTATTGAGTGCTGTTCTTAGATCAGGCAGCTGTTATCTTGTGTTAGGGAGCGGTTATCTGGTTACCTTCCCATTGTTCTGTTAGGCTGCTGGGGGGGGGAAGGGAGGGGTGATATAACTCCCACTTGCAGTACAGCAGTAAAGAGTGACTGAAGTTCAGAGCTCGAATCACATGACTGGGGGAGAGCTGGGAAACTGACAATGTCTAGTCCCTGGTCAAATTTCAAAGTGAAATCTGCGTTAGAGAGCAAAAAAGCAGGAATTGGTGTTCTGGATATTATGTTATCCAGTCACTCCAGCCTTTATACATTACATTTTTGACTATTAAAAATATCTATTTTTATTTTGCACAGCCTATTTACCCAGTTATTTTTACACTGAACTGTTCCTTTAAAGGACACTTAATAGTTGTTGCACAGAGTGCGGAGAGAGAAGTCCATAAAGGTTATATTCCTTGTGTCTACGCTAAAAGAAAAAGTTGACAGCAGCCAACAGACATTTGTATATCATTTAACTCCATACTCACCCACTGGGGTCTTTGTCCACCATTTTAAGACTCTCCAAAGCCTGTAGCACCTTCCTGGCCACGCTCTTTGAGCCTCGGCTGAAGTGACTGGGCATAACTCCATTACTCTGTCTTCCTCCATAGATCTTTGTCATGGACCCAACACCAGCTCCACCACGGAGGTACAGATGACGAACAGTAGAAGCTACAAACACAAAAATGGTTACCCACACGATGCTCTTATTTTATACATTTATACTCCTATTAAAAATGTATAAAAATATCTACACAACACACGTACATGCTAATTTCTACTTTGGTCCTGCTTTCAATAAGAATAAAGGCCACTGTTACAAAATCTTAAAGAAATTGTTAACTTTTAATATAATGTAGAGAGTGATATTGAGACAGTTTGCAATATGTTTTAATTTGGTATTTCTGTTTTGAGTTATTTTGGGTTTTTTTTTCTTTAAAGGTAAGATTTATTGTTTTTACAACATAAAAAACAACCAAAACAGAATTAACAGTTTTCAGTAATGATTGGTTACAATGAGTGCAGTTTAACAAGTTAGTGATTCTAAAGTTATTTAGCTTTTTATTCAGCAATTCTCCAGTTTGCAATTACAGCAATCTGGTTGCTAGGGTCCAAATAACCATAGCAACCATGCATTGGGTTGAATAAAAAATTGGAATATGAATGAGAGGACTGAATAGTGGTGGTTTGTTTTGTTTTTTCTAAAGTCTGTCTCCAGGTTACCTGTGTCACTGCAATTTAGAAACCATTTTAAACTCAGGCCGACAGTCATTGAAGGAGAACTAATCCCTAAAAATGAATGTGGCTAAAATTGCCATATTTTATATAGTGAACTTATTGCACGAGGCTAAAGTTTGAGCTTGTCAATAGCAGCAATGATCCAGGACTTCAAACTTGTCACAGGGGGTCACCATCTTGGAAAGTGTCTGTGACACTCACATGCTCAGTGGGCTCTGATTGGCTGTTGAGAAGCTAAGCTTAGGGCTCGTCACTAATTATCCAGCAGAAAATGAGCTTCCCTGGCTGTAATATAAGCTGATGCTACAGGTTTGCTGATTATTAAATTCTGATGCTAATTGCACTGGTTTCTGTGCTGCCATGTAGTAATTATGTGTATTAATTACTAATCAGCCTTATATTGTGACATTTCTATTCTATGTGTACTGTATATTGTGAGTGGGTCCCTAAGCTCAGTAAGTGACAGCAGCACAGAGCATGTGCAGTGAATCAGCAGAAAAGAAGATGGGGAGCTACTGGGGCATCTTTGGAGACACAGATCTTTACTGCTAAAGGGCTGTGGTTGCCTTGGGCTGGTACAGAAGCCCAAAACATCATGTACAACATTTCTAGCTACTTTTTTAGTTAAGCTTTAGTTCTGCTTTAAAGTGCACATCATTTAAAAACAATTGTAAAGACAACCTTAAACCATTAAGACCGTTTATTAAACAAAACCCTTCATTGTGATCGTCACTTACCAGCGCGGGTGTAGAACCAGTTTTCATCATATGGTGCAAGTTCTTTGTGTTTTGCCAACTTGACTGTATCGACCCATTCTGGTACCTTCAGCTTTCCAGACCTGTGAACCAATGTGCATAGCTTTAAAATATTTACAAATACTTAAAAAACATTTACAAACAGTGATTAGTCATTTTATAGTTCATTTAAAATTGCTGCACATTTCCTGCAGCCCACAACAAGCTGGTGACACTTGTACCAAACTGTCATTTTAAGGTAACCGTCGATTAATCAGCTTGATGACTGACCAACTAAAATCAGCCTGTTTGATATAAGCAATATGAGTTCTGCAGTAGCTGAAGCGCAATAAAAGTAAAAAAAGAAGGTTTAGAGCTGTGCCAGCCTAATAGTACAGCGCTTTGGTGAACTTACTTTTTTAGGAAGGCAGCCAGGGCCCTGACAAACTCCTGCTGGTTAACGTCTTTTACTGTGACACCAGGCATCTGCAAAGAAATCAAATTCAATATGAAGATCTCAAACTGGATGATAAAACATTAAAAAAAACATTGAGTATAAAACTGGATACAAGACCCTACACCAGTGATCCCCAACCAGTAGCTCGTGAGTAACATGTTGCTCTCCAACCCCTTGAATGTTGCTCTCAGTGGCCTCAAAGCAGGTGATTATTTTTGAATTCCAGACATGGAGGCAAGTTTTGGTTTCATAAAAAACAGGTGCACTGCCAAACAGTCTCCTGTAGGCTGTCAGTCCACATAGGGGCTACCAAATGGCCAATCACACCACTTATTTGGCACCCCAAGAACATTTTTCATGCTTGTGTTGCTCCCCAACTCCTTTTACTTCTGAATGTTGCTCACGGGTTCAAAAGGTTGGTGATCCCTGCCTTACACCATCATTTAGAATTAAATACAGGTATAGAATCTGTTATCCAGAAGCTCAGAATTACAGAAAGGCTGGCTCCCATAGACAATCAAATAATCCCATTATAATCAAAAAAAATCCAAATTTTTAAAAGGATTTCCTTTTTCTCTAATAATAAAACAGTATATTGCAGAAAGATCAGATATCTGGAAAAACTCAGGTGCAGAGCATTCTGGATAACAGGTCTCATACCTGTACTGATAATCTGGAGAACCTATGAGAATCAGCTTTGGTGTTCAATGATTCCCTCCAATTGGCCAACTGATTAGTCTTTAACAGCCAGCCATCACTGTGCTCTTTGCTTTCCCCCTTTGCTCTCACATTCATTTCATTGTTCCACAAATTTCTTTCCCAAGCGCCTTTTGTGCTCCCCCAGCAGTGTTCCAATATAGATTTGCAGAAAAGATTCACATAGACTTCACACCACATTCATATAAAGGAGATGCACATTTCATTAAGCAAGAAATTCAAGATATAAAGCTAACCTGCTACTGGCATTGCTCTCCTATTAAACAGTTAATAATAGAGCTATAGCAATGCTCTTTTTGAATCATACAGGGAAAGGGAACTTCCAACCCTACTGCCTAAAGTCCCAGCAGCGAAGTTATGGGTTATTAAAGGGGAACTCTGGATTCCAAACCAAAATTTGATAAAGAGGCTCAGATAACACATAACCCCTAATATACCCATCAGAGTTACCGGTTTCTTCAAAAAGTATGAATAAATGGCATTTTCTATGCTGAAATCCAGCTGTTTAACAGTTCTTCTGTATCATTTGAAATCCTGGCAGGGAAGGAGGGACTAAACACTGATGTTACAAATTGTAACAACTTCTCCACAGCTTACAGACAGCATGCAGGAACTATATAACCCACAATGCATTGCACTGTGATGTTCCTTTCCTTATTGGAATCATGTGTGCAGGGAATTGTGGGGGTTGGAGGATGCAGGCTGAGGACAGATGGCTGTTGATACAAAGTAACAGTAGTCAGACAGCTCAGCAAAGTAGTCAGACAGATCAGCAGGGGTTTAGGGAACTGTCAGAAACCATTAAATCATGAAAAGTCTGCATATTTTTTAAATGATCTATATTGCAAAGTTGCTTGAAATTCTGTTTACTTTTCAAAAAGCGTAAGTTATGTTTTTGTGGAGTTCCCCTTTAACGGTGTAGCCCATGTTAACGATCGGTCGTTCTTACTCTAGTCCATGGCACCCATCGACTAGGCAAAAGCTGTCCTATACATCTCTGCACTGATTAAGCCATGGAGGGGGTAGGGGCTAATGAGTGGGACACATGGATTTAGGATTGTGAACCTCTGCATTTATAATTAAAAAAAAACCCTGTCATTGGCTTTGAATCCAGGAAGGAGCAGCCTGATTTAGTGCAACATGCACTGAACCACCAACTGCTTCCCACAGATCACTGATCTCATAGCAAGGGGGCAGCAGGGTTGGCTGTTTTCCAACCAAATTGGGCTACTAATTTAGAGCCCTGGTGGGTTTGAAAGTACAAACTAGCCAAGGTACAGATTTGGGCTCCTTTTCAGGCCTTTGGCTGGTTTGTACTTTAGGAAGCCCTAATGTGCCAATCCTGTGTCTCCCAATGCATGTTGGGTAATGTAGTTTTTATTTAACAATTTGCCAAGTTTAATGTAAGACTACAATACCCAGCATGCAACGGTGTAAAAGTCGGGAGTCACCAGATCATGGGAATTTTTTTTTAAAAAGGAGTATTTTAAATTAGGTTTTAGATTTTTTTACTGTACAAATTTTGTGCTATTTTTAGGCTGGTTGTGAATATTAGACCTGGAAACACTGGGGGGATGGGAACCCCAATTTAAAGGGGGGATGGGAAACCTACCTCAAAAAGAGTTGAAATAAATGACAAGGGGGACAGTTAGTAGAAATCCCAGGAAGCTGCACACGGGGGAAGCGCTGGCAGTTAGAGGAATAAGGCGGCTCAGGGCAGGACGCGCCTCACAATTAAGCGGCAATACAAGTGAATCGTATTAAAGTTCTATTAGAGCTACAGACAGTCACGTGCCGCTCACTAAAGAGACTGAGGGCCCCGGTCCTACACTAGAGTCTTCCCTACAGGAGCCACGCGCCGCCTCAGACTGACAACGAGGAGCTCGCCCTACGGCTTTACATCCGGGCAGCACGTGTCCTAGCGCCCCACCGCTCGTATAAACGGTCGTAGCGTGTTCTCCTCCTCTCGCAGGGCCTAAAAGAATAGTTACCGACCCCGCTCCGCCCGCGCCAACCCCAAAAACCCGCAGTCCTTTCCGTAGAGAAGACGGCCATACCTTTGCGCTAGCTCGCAGTCAAGAGGAAAGGGGGCAACGGGGTTTCCCGCACGGTGAAAAAGGGGTAGCGCGCTTACGTCACACTGCACGTACGCCGAAGATTCTAATTGGTGAAGTGGAAGCTTCCGCTTTGGATTACGCCCTCCTTGCGTTCTTAGCCTCGTTTTGATACGGAAACGTATGAATGTGATTTCGAGCGATAACGGATTTAGGGCGAATTTTTTCCGTTTTTTTGTGATTTTTGGCCGAGTAATGTCTAAAGAAGCTTAATTAAGAATAAAACGCTATCATTCCTCGTTACCTGAACTCTTTTATGTCCTCTAACAACTCCCTGCTAAATTCTCATTCCCACAACTCCCTGCCAACTTCTAATTCCATCCCACAACTCCCTGCTATCTTCTCATTCCTACAACTCCCTGCCCACTGCTTCTTTGCTGCTGGCTCATAACGCCCTACTGTTGTTGTCCCACTTGTTGGACTTGTTGTCCTCACCTTCCACAGCTCCCTGACTTATTGCTTTGATGCATTAATAACAAGGGAAGTCTAAAGGAACAGTAACACCAAAAAAATGAGTCTTTCAAAGGCAATATAATGTGGTGTTGCCCCACACTGGTAAAACTGGTGCGTTTGCTTCAGAAATACTAATATAGTTTATATAAACAAGCTGCTGTGTAGCAATGGGGGCAGCCATTCAAAGCTGAAAAAAGAGAAAAGGCCCAGGATACACAGCAGATAACAGATACGCTCTGTAGTATACAATGGGATTCTTCAGAATGTATCTGTTATCTACTGTGTATCCTGTGCTTGAATGGCTGCCCCCATGGCTACACAGCAGCTTGTTTATATAAACTATAGTAGTACTTATCTGTTATCTACTGTGTATCCTGTGCTTGAATGGCTGCCCCCATGGCTACACAGCAGCTTGTTTATATAAACTATAGTAGTACTTATCTGTTATCTACTGTGTATCCTGTGCTTGAATGGCTGCCCCTATGGCTACACAGCAGCTTGTTTATATAAACTATAGTAGTACTTATCTGTTATCTACTGTGTATCCTGTGCTTGAATGGCTGCCCCTATGGCTACACAGCAGCTTGTTTATATAAACTATAGTAGTACTTATCTGTTATCTACTGTGTACCCTGTGCTTGAATGACTGCCCCCATGGCTACACAGCAGCATGTTTATATAAACTATAGTAGTACTTATCTGTTATCTACTGTGTATCCTGTGCTTGAATGGCTGCCCCCATGGCTACACAGCAGTTTAAATAGTGCAGGGGAACAGGACATTATATTTTCATTACTTTAAAACACTTTCATTATTTGGTGTTACTGTTCCTGTAGATGGATATACAGGGAGATATAGATTCATTCTTGAGACTGCCCATGTTGAATAATAGGCCCTTTAGCGTTACTAAGCATCATATTTATTGGACACACAAGACACAATGCTTTATCTGATTTATCCCTTCCACAATTGCTTTAACCAATGATATTTTCAAGCCAAGGGGCTGGAAGATCCAAGTCAAATACTGTCTCGGTTCTGCACTGACACTACTACATCTATAACTGAATCACACTTTATTACCAGTAAAAAATATTGTCTTGTTTTATTATTTATTTTATTTATTTGCTTTGTGCTGGAGGTCAACGATTAAACACTATCTGTGCTTGTAAACGCAGCGGTTCCCATATTCTCCCATCTGCCCTTTGCATTGTGTGTATCCCTTGTTTCCCTTTAAAGACGCCGTTAATATTGAGCTTTTTCTGCTGCAGACAATGCTGGAATCAATAGTATTTTCCATTAACGCATATTCAGTTTGGTGAGAGATTATAAAGCAGAGAGGAAACGAAGCAAGAGACACAGAAATCCACTAACAGCTTCCTGACTTGTATATGGAACATTAGGCTTTCTCTCTTCTTTATTGGCACCTCTCTTCTGTTTTCCCTGCCTTTCCAATTTTTTATGTTTGATCTGTATTGAACTGTTGGGCCTGCTATGCCTTTCTCTTTGATTTTAACATAATTATATATATATAATTTATTTTCCCATGTTTCCTTTTTCCTCCCCTCCTTCTTTCTTGTATGATTTCTGTTTTTTGGTAAAGGGGTTGTTAACCTTTAAATTAACTTTCAGTTAATTTGATGTAGAGAGTGATATTCCACCTCCCAACATTTTGGGGATAGAAAGAGGGACAAAAAGATTTGGCGTGCGTAGCGTGGCCACACCCCCTAATTACCATGTTCATTTTAAAAAATTCATTTGAACTCATTTATGTGGTTCTTATATGTTGTTATAATGAAGGCGAATGGCCCTTTAAGCTGCAAGTCACAGTTTCCCTAAGAGACCTGCTTATCTTAAATTGTTACAATTGTTTCTTTGCTTATCTCAAATTGTTACAAAAGTATCCAAGTGCATCTGCTACTTATTTTGGGCTTTCTGCCAAAAGCCAATTAAGTTTTAGAAACTTTGTATCTTTTTCTGGTTGCTCAGAGAAAGTTGGGACATTTCAGAAATAATCCGATACTGCGGGTTGAGCTGTCAAAATTGGGACTGTCCCGTGAAAAATGGGACAGTTTGGAGGTATGATATTCTGAGACAATTTGCAACTGGTTTCCATTTTTCATTATTTGTGGTTTTTGATTTATTTAACTTTTTATTTTGCAGCTCTCCATTTTTAGGAGTCTGGTTGCTATGTTCCAAATTATCCTAGCAACCATACATTGATTTTTATAAGAGACTGGAATATGAATAGGAGAGGGACTGGATGGAAAGATAAAAGTAGATAAGGTAGGTAGACTAAAGGTAGAATAAATGTGTAGCCTTATAGAGCATTTGTTTTATATGGGGTCAGTGACTGGCAAGAATCAGCAGAAGAAGAAAAATTGTATTTTATTTATATATTCTTGGCTGAAATATGTTTTAATTTTTGAACACACTAGGGCTCATTTATAAAACAGTGAATATATTTGCCCTGCACATGGTTATATATATTAAGCTGAATCATAGTGTGCCAACAGAATTTTTTTTCATGTGCACACTCTGCGTTTGAATTAAGCCACAACTTTGATGGCGGAGAAGATATTCGCAAATTGCGAATTTAAGTTACTATCAACGCTATTTTCGCGCACAACAACCTTGCACAGTGGGCGCACTCACGCAAACACAAATATTACAATGAGTATGGTGTTACTGTTCCTTTAATTTTGACATTTTTACCCCTATTTTTATTCTTTAGTAAAACATTCTGGCAATTAGGGATGCACCGAATCCACTATTTTGGATTCAGGCCGAATCTTTTGTGAAAGATTCGGCAGAATACCGAAACAAATCCAAATCCTAGCTTGCAAATGCAAATGAGGGGAAGGGGAAAACTGTTTTTACTTCCTTGTAGGAATGCACCAAATCCAGTATTTTGGATTCGGCCAAACCCCCGAATCCTTTGCGAAAGTTTTGGCTGAATACTGATCCGAATCCTAATTTGCATATGCAAATTATGGGTGGGAAGGGGAAAACATTTTTACTTCCTTGTTTTGTGACAAAAAGTCAATCGATTTTCCTCCCCGTGATTTCCCTCGGATTGGGTTCAACTGGGCAAAAGGATTCAGCTGAATCCGAATCCTGCTGAAAAAGGCCAAATCCTGGATTTGGTGAATCCCTACTGGCAATGAAAAGAATATTTATAACACTTGTTCACACTTCACAGACTTCAAATGCTTTAGGCGTTACTAATAGTTTGCCGGACCCTCAGCTAAAGTGTGCTGTCACATCTTGAATAGTTATGAACAAATTTGTCCTGTTTTAATTGGCCGAAAAAATCCCGAATTTACAGTTAAATCTGTGAAACGGCGAAAAATTATTAAACTCGACTTTTGACGCCAGTGTCAATTCGCAGGCGTCAAAATTGATGCCGGTGACAATTCCGACGCTGGCGACAATTTTATGAGCCTGTTTGTCCAATTGCATTAAAGTCATTAAATTGCATTAAATTGTCGCAAATTCACACGTGGCGAATAAATTCTCCCATGACTAATCTTTAACTAATTCAGTCACACACCTTTGCTTATCAGATAATCAAATAGATATCCTTATATTTTAACTATGTGGCGTCAGCTCAGATGCAGGCCATGCCCCCCACCCTCCCCGGAGTGGTCTTCTTGGCGAATACGTGGGCCCCAAGGGGGTGCGGGCCCTGGTGCAATTGCACCTTCTGCTCCCAAGAAGATACCATTAACAAGGTAGTTTACCTTTAAGTTAACTTTTAGGATGTTATAGAATGGCCAAGTCTAAGCAACGTTTCAATTGACCTTCATTTTTCCTTTTTTATAGTTTTTAAATAATTTGCCTTCTTCTTCTGATCCTTTTCAGCTTCAAATGGGGGTCACTGACCCCATCTAAAAACAAATTCTCTGTAAGGCTACAAATGTATTGTTATTGTTACTTTTTATTACTCATCTTTCTATTCAGGCCTCTCCTATTCATATTCCAGTCTCTTATTCAAATCAATGCGTGGTTGCTAGATTTGCTAACATTTGCTGATTTAGACCATAGCAACCAGATTGCTGAAAGTGGAAACTGTAGAGCTGCTGAATAAAAAAAGCCAAATCACAACAAATAATAAAAAATGAAAGCTAATTGCAAATTGTCTGAGAATATCACTCTTTACATCATACTAAAAACTCATAAAAAAAAACCTTTAACCGTTGACAGTCCAGCCTGATGTATATGTGAGTTACTCTAGTTTTACGGGGTTATTTACCAAACTCTGAATGCAAAAATTCATGATTTTTTTATAACATTGTACTTATAGAAAAATCACTGAATCAGAAAATCGAGGTTGTCGAGGTTGTATATAAGTCAGTGGGAGAAGCAAAAAGCATAAGAAATCTGAGTTTTCTGGTGAAAAATCCCGAAAAATCGTGAAAATCAGATTTTTCCCGCAAAGCTAATTTTTGGGAAAATGTAATATTAAATAAGTGTAAAAAACCCTAGTGGATTTGATCGTAGTTTGTAGCCGAAAATATTGAGATAAATTCGGACTTTGATAAATAACCCCCTAAATCAGGAAAGTAATTAGTTTGTTCACCAAACTGATTACCATGTGGCTAATTGGATACAGGTATGGGACCTGTTTTCCAGAATATTCGGGACCTGGGGTTTGCTGGATAATGGATCTTTCTGTACTTTGGATCTTCATACCTTAAAGGGATCCTGTCATCGGAAAACATGTTTTTTTCAAAACGCATCAGTCAATAGTGCTACTCCAGCAGAATTCTGCACTGAAATTCATTTCTCAAAAGAGCAAACAGATTTTTTTATATTCAATTTTGAAATCTGACATGGGGCTAGACATTTTGTCAATTTCCTAGCTGCCCCATGTCATGTGACTTGTGCCTGCACTTTAGGAGAGAAATGCTTTCTGGCAGGCTGCTGTTTTTCCTTCTCAATGTAATTGAATGTGTCTCAGTGGGACATGGGTTTTTACTATTGAGTGTTGTTCTTAGATATACCAGGCAGTTGTTATACTGTGTTAGGGAGCTGCTATCTGGTTACCTTCCCATTGTTCTTTTGTTTGGCCGCTGGAGGGGGGAAAAGGGAGGGGTGATATCACTCCAACTTGCAGTACAGCAGTAAAGAGTGATTGAAGTTTATCAGAGCACAAGTCACATGACTTGGGGCAGCTGGGAAATTGACAATATGTCTAGCCCCATGTCAGATTTCAAAAATTAATATAAAAAAACCTGTTTGCTCTTTTGAGAAATGGATTTCAGTGCAGAATTCCGCTGGAGCAGCACTATTAACTGATGCATTTAAAAAAAATCTTTTTTCCCATGACAGTATCCCTTTAAGTCTACTAGAAAATCATGTAACCATTAAATAAAGCCAATAGGCTGGTTTTGCTTCCAATAAGGATTAATTATATCTTAGTTGGGATCAAGTACAAGATACTGTTTTATTATTATTACACAGAAAAAGGAAATCATTTTTAAAAATGTGGATTATTTGGATAAAATAGAGTCTATGGGAGACAGCCTTTCTGTAATTCAAAGCTTTCTGGATAACAGGTTTCCAGATAACAGGTCCCATACCTGTCTAGAATAGTTACATCTGTCCATGAATGAGCACATTTTAGGCACACTTAGAAACCTTAAATCCATGTGCCGAATATGCTTACTTAATGCTTAACGCCTACATAGAATATATTATTCAATAATACAGGGACCTGAGGATTCTCACCCACTTTGAGGGTGGATCTTTGTTGTGCGACAGCATGCCTTAGCAGGTGCCCAGCAGGTGAGCAAATTCAGGCAAACAGATCTCAGGGCCACCCCAAATTTTTTCTTTCTCGTAGCGTAAACAAGCGGGTTTGCAAATGAATTCATGTGGGAGAAAACAACAGCCAAGCGTATTAGATTTGCAGGGATGGTGCAAGAACAACACAGGAGTCTCACACTATTGAGGATGTTCAGTGGTATCCAAAATAGGCAAAAAATGCCCACCAGGAGGAGAAGGGTACAGGCCATGTGTGTTTCCGAGCGCTTGGCTGATCTCAGGTGGCCTCGGACAACTTTAAAAATGTTAATATAGATAGCAAGCATTATAAAAAGGGGCAGCAAAGTGCATCCGAAAAATACAAAATAAACCAGATACTCTGGGCTGAACACTGCTGTGAGAGAGCAACAGCCTAGGTGCTCTCCTTGGATTCCGCTGTTGTTATCCGTCTCTTCGGGGCTGAAGTAGGCATTCGAAAAGTCTCTCACAGGGCTGGGTCTAGGGTTTCCCATCATCATCCTCTCCGATGCAAGGATCTGCAAGGATCGGTTGCTGCTGACGTACTGCTGGAATTGGTTCCATCCCATCATTGGAGATAAACCGATAAGACATGAGAGGAGCAGGCAAAGCACAACTGCTAGAAACACACGGCAACTCGTTACATACAGGCTGTAGCTGTAAAAGAGAAGCCGGAGAATGAGGTTTTAAACCCAGTTTCAAGGAACATCAACCAGAGAAAGTGGGTTATCTGGATCGGAGAAAAATATATGTATGTATTGGTGCCTAGAGACAGCATAGATGCTTAGACATCATTGAAGCACCTATTTAATCTAACTGCATCAAGGTGATGATCTGGCAAACTTCCGTTATGTATACTTGCTAGCATTCACCTATTCTATTTTAATTTTCATTACATAACGAATGAAGTGAAGGACACTCTATGAACTGACAGTTGCATACCTGTTTGGGAGTCGGATCTTAAGGTGGGCATTGATGGCAATTAGCAGGAGAAGGAGGATGGAGAACTGGGTTGTAACCAGAGGAAAGCAAGTGATGAAGATGCAGGTGTAGAAGCAGAGTGTGTATTCCATGCTCAACACAATGGAGAATGGAATAGCGAGAGCGCCAACCCCAATGTCTGCCGCTGCCAAGCTCACTATGAGGAAATTGGTGACAGTCCTCAGCTCCTTGTGAAGATAAACCGTGGCGCAAACCAGGAGATTCAAAGAGACAATGCTCAAGGCAAGAATTAGCTCCAGCAAAATGAAGGGGATGTTGTCTTCCATGTCCTAAAAGAGTAAATATGAAAAACTGCATGTAGTTGGTTATCTCTACATAAATAAGTGATAAGGCGATGAGAGAGTGACAATATAGAAGCGGAGAAATAAGAGGTGTGAAAGGGACAGTAGAAGATACATCATATTGATAATGAATGTTTGGTAGGTAAATGGCATTCTGTCTGGATGATCTCACCAATAACTGTCTTTGATGGGTAAGGGCAGTGGCAGACGGGCTGAGGGCCACAAATGTCCCGAAAATGTCTCTCTATTTGAAATTGTTGGTGCTATGACCAACATATCGTTGGGTTGCCAGAAGTTTCCTCCAGAGGCAATTTGGGGCGACTCAGCTATATGTTAGTTATAGCACCAGCAATTTTAATTATTTCAAATGGAGAGGCATTTTTGGGAGATTTGTCACCCACAATTGCTCATAAATAGTCATGGGAGACAAAGCTCCCCATCTGCCACTGCCCTAAAGGTTGTCTTGTTAATCTGGAAGGTGTTAAAGTTGCATCTGCCAATAATATTATGTATCATGTCAGCCTGGGTATTTTGCATTGGCAATTTAGGAAATGAAGGGACGTTGCAGCTCCGCCTCCTGTAACAATCACGTAGAACAGGGATCCCCAACCTTTTGAACCCATGAGCAACATTCAGAAGTAAAAAGAGTTGGGGAGCAACAACAGCATGAAAAATGTTCTTGGGTGCCAAATAAGTGCTGTGATTGGCCATTTGGTTGGCCCTATGTGGATTGTCAACCTATTGAGGCTCATTGGCAGGCAACCTGGTTTTGTATACAACCAAATTGCCTCCAAGCCTGAATTCAAAAATAAGCTCCTGCTTTGAGGCCACTGGGAGCAACATCCAAGGGGTTGAAGAGCAACATGTTGCTCAAGAGCTACTGGTTGGGGATCACTGACGTAGAACAATAGAAAGATGGTAGTTTCAATGGTATCCGGGGGCCCTTGCATGGCCACCTTTTTCATATTAGTGGGTGTCCACACATTGTGCACTTGCCAATATTTGACATACTGAACTTTCACTGTAATGTTGGCGGAGAGTGTTGGGCTGTATCCTAAGAAGTGCACAGCTGATGGCCATGGGAAGAGGCAACGGGTCCTTATGTTCTAAGTTCTAACACTAACAAAAAAGCAGATATTTGGTAGGACACGCTCTTTGGGGACTCTACAATAGACTGCACCCTTCACTGAACATCAATTAGGATGCTAGACAGGATTCCTTGGTAACATAAAAATGGAAACATCTTTGAGGATAAACCATCTAGAACATAAACTCTTTGTACTATCAAAGCATCAATTTGGTAAAGATTCTGCACAGTGACACAGAGTCATGGCAACCATATTACCCAAAATGTGTTTGAATTAAAGCAAACTTATGGAAAGCCAAAATTTCACTAAAATAATCACCAAACATTCCCTTTTAAAATGATCCTCATTGTAACCACAGTCAACCCTCGTGTTATTATGAGAACTACACAATCCCTGAGCAAAGCTCTGCTTTATATTCTCTTACCTTTTCTCTTTCTGTCTCGCTGTGTAATTGTTACAGCTGAACGTTGGGCTTTACCTAAGTACTGTCTTATCTTTATAACGTTACAGGATTACTCCGTCCAAACACACTACCACCTTCTGCCCATCAATACTGCAATAACCATATGCTAACAATATCAATACGTTAGTTTGAGACTCATTCCGTTCTGAGTCTTCTCTGACTTGTGTCCTGTCAAGTAAAACTCTGAAACTAAGACGCTTAAAGGGGAAGGAAACCTAGTCGGCGCAAACCCCCACCCCTTCCTGTTTGTTGCCCCCCTCCCTCCTCCCCCCTGGCCTACCCGTCCCGCTGGGCAAATGCCCCTAACTTGTTACTTACCCTTCTGCGCAGGTCTAGTCCAGGGAGTTCACCGACGACATCTTCTTCCACGCGATCTTCTTCCTGCTGTGAACGGCGTTTTGGCGCATGCGCAGAAGAAGCATTTCGCCGGTACGGATCTACTGCGCATGCGCCAAAAGTCACGCGCATGCGCAGTAGATCGTACCGGCATGCGCCGTTCACAGCAGGAAGAAGATCGCGTGGAAGAAGATCGCGTGGAAGAAGATGTCGTCTGTGAACTCCCTGGACTGGACCTGCGCAGAAGGGTAAGTAACAAGTTAGGGCATTTGCCCAGCAGGACGGGTAGGCCAGGGGGGAGGAGGGAGGGGGGACAACAAACGGGAAGGGGGGTGGGGGGTTTGCGCCGACTAGGTTTCCTTCCCCTTTAAAGGAGAAGGAAAGGCAATACGCCAAGGGGCACATTTACTAAGTTCGAATCAAGGATTCAAAGTAAAAAAACTTCGAATTTTGAAGGTTTTTTTGGGTACTTTGACCATCGAATAGGCTACTTCGACCTTCGACTACGACTTTGAATTGAACGATTCGAACTAAAAATCGTTCGACTATTCGATAGTCGAAGTACTGTCTCTTTAAAAAAAACTTTGACTACCTACTTCGGCACTTTAAACCTACCGAGCTACAATGTTAGCCTATGGGGACCTTCCCCATAAGCTTTCTAAGCTTTTTTTGATTGAAGGAAAATCATTCGATCGATGGATTAAAATCCTTCCAATCGTTCGATTCGAAGGATTTAATCGTTCGATCAAACGATTTTTCCTTCGATCTATGTATTTGCAGTAAATCCTTTGACTTCGATATTCGAAGTCTAAGGATTTTACTTCGATGATCGAATATTGAGGGTTAATTAACCCTCGATATTCAACCCTTAGTAAATGTGCCCCCAAATGTTAGGCACCCCAAGTGATTGTATTTACTTACCTGACACTCAGGGCCGGTTCTCCTATCAGCAGAAAACTGCACCAGCCCGGGGTTCTTCCAGCGAACACCACGGAGAGAATTATTTTGAAATATTTGGATTTATTAGATAAAATGGAGTCTATATGGGAGACAAGCTTTCCATAATTCGGAGCTTTCTGGATAACGGGCTTCCGGATAACAGATTCCACACCTGTATCTCTCTCAAACTCTGTCATTCACTGACTTTTAATACATAAAGAAAAATATCACTATTTCTATTGCTGAGCAATCTGTGAAAGTATTTTATAAAGGGGCAAAAGGGAGTTGCAGAAATCTGGAGCAGCTACTGAGTGAATAGGTTGAGGCCGTCCTTTCATCCTGAGAAGCAGAAGACTGGTGGAGCAAATTTAAAAGAACACAGTGGAGCAGTGATGGTGTAGTAGTGACAAGTGGAGTGCAACAAGATGATTACTTGATAAAGGTATTTATTAATGCGGGATATATTTGTGGCATCCGTTTTGATGCTGAAAACCTGAAAAAGTTGCTTTAAAAAAAAGACGTGTTTTTTTCACCATTTAGTATGTCCGAAGCTGTTCCAAGCCGAATCCGAGAATACGCCATCTTAAACCTGTCAAATTCATGAAAAAGTCAAGGACAGATCTCCCCTTAGGAAATGTTCTGAGCTTTTTGGGGTATTACGCTGGTTTTTCATTGATAACTCAATTTTTTTGGTGGTTTTTGGGCGTCAAACGTGAATGATTCTGTTTTTTCGCACAACAATCTAAAAAAAATTTTTTTTTCCCGATCTGATATTTTCAAGTTTTTTTTTAGTGTGTTTGTTAGTGAACTCATGTAACATATTCAAGCAGTGTACATGTGCGATATTAACCTTACAGTTTGCCATATCAGGGCATAACCTTCTTGGCCTTTCCACAAATGCCCACTAGGTGGCACCATGCGCTGCTAATCTTTACAATGGGAAACTGATGATGGAAATTTATCTTGCGGAATGATTTTCAAAGAATTTAATATTTTGAAACACCCATGGAGTGGTTTCTTATGGCTGGGCATTCCTCAATACATTACCTAAATTAAAATGGTTAGTATTTTTCTGTCACTGTTTTGCAGTTTAATATGTTTATATAAATGCAAAAGAGAAAAACAATTTGTACAGTTATTTGCTAGTGAACTTTTTGGGGGGCATTTTCCTAATATTGTACCTCCATATATGTGTGTGTGAGTGTGTAAAAGCCTTTATCATCATCATCTGTTTATATAGCGCTACCAAGTTATGCAGCACTTTATTTACATTATTTTATAAGAAACAGGAGTCTTATAACAATTAAACAAATCGGCAAGAAAAGTACACAGAGATCACTTGTCTCTGAATTGATGTTGGAATTATACCCATGCAATAAGTCCAATGATTTGGGTTTCAGTTGAACATACTTTTTTTGTCTATGGTTTTAATAACAAAATAATGTTTTTTGTTATATTTAATGATAAACAGGGCAATAATGTAAATTGCTGCAATGGATCCAAATTGTAGTTCTCGCGAGGTAAATAATTTGATTAACAGTGCACAGAAATCCCCTGCCCAATAGATTATTGCTCTCTATGCCAAAACAGTCACACTAAACGGGGGGGGGGGTGTTTATACAGAGCTCAGTATCTGTAGTTAAATGAACTCAGCTTTATAGGAAAGATAGTAAGTGTGAAACAAAATAAATGCCTCATTGGGGAAGGTTGCACCAACATTTTGCACTTTGTATTACTTTAGTAAATATGCCTTGGCAGGAGGCGGAATGGGAGGTGCCTGTGAGCTCCCCCCCCCCAGCTTGCCCCTTATGAATACTTTGCATCCCTTGGCCCTGTGTTTTGTCTGTTAAAAAGCACCAGCGCATATGGTATCTCACAACGCAGAAAAGGATGAGGTAACAGGTCTTGTGAAAAATCTGATATCTGTCTAGAAACGCATGGAACATTCATTTTTTTTCTTAAAGGTTATGTTTTATTTGCTTTAATAAACATTACAAAAAAGAAAACATTATAGTAATATATCAATAAACATGTGTAGAGTTGAAACATGTGTCACTGGTCCTGAATTATTTGCTTTCAATTGGTGCAGCGTAGATTGAGGGTAATTTAGCATCAGAAGACATTACAGGTATAGTGTAAGCATATGTATTATCCAGTTATATGATAATTTCTTGGTTGCACGCCCGGGCCCATTTCCCACCAAGGACTCCATATCTTATGAAATTTATCTGCGGTGCCTCTTGCTTCATGGGTAAGCTTTATTTTGGGTGTAGTTGACTCAACAAGGTTAATCCGGGAGTCCTTTGTGGGAGGGGTAGGTCCCATCCAGTGCATAATCACACATTTTTTATCATAGAATAATAATGCTCTAAACCTTAATCTTGCACAGACAGTGGGTACAAGGTGTTCCACTACACCTAGGAGACACACAATGGGGGAGAGTATATGTGGGAATTCGAGTGTGTTCGCTAACGAGGCCATTACTTGCGACCAGTAAGTATTTATTACTGGGCAAGACCAGATCATGTGTAGAAAATTTGCTTCTGGAGTTCCACATCTGGGGCAGGAGTCATTGTCCTTCTTACCCATCGCCTTTAGTTTAAGCGGGGTGATATAGAGTTGATGGAACACCTTGTATTGTATCAGCCTATCCATTATTGCTATTAAGCTTTTATACATAGTTTCTTTTGCCTCGTCCCAGTCATCCTGGGACAGCTCTGGAATGTTCGTTTTCCACCGTACCTGAGCTGTATGGAATGGAGGGGGGACACTGGCTAGAAGATTTCTGTATAACCTGGACACCAACTTAACCGGTTGTTCAGCTATGAGGGTCTCTTCAATTGTCATTGTGGCAAGGACAGGAGAAAGTGTACCAAACTGGGCCTTAAAAGTGTGCCGAATTTGGAAATATCGAAAAAGTCGGAGGTTCTGAGAGGTGCATTTGGCTTGAAGTTCAGTATGTGAAGGGAAGGTACGGTTTTGCAAAAGATCGCCCAGGTATTTAATGCCATGCCTTGGCCAGTAGAGGAAGTCCACCAGGTTTCGGAAGTGAAGTAGGTTGGAGTTGCCCCATAATGGTAGTAGTGGGTTTAGGCGAATAGGTCCTTTCTTATATATTTTCAACACTTGGGTCCAGGCTCTTTGAGGAGTAGAGATGGTGGATGGCAGACTGCCTGCGTCCGAGATTTTCAGATTGAGAAGAGTCCTTCCAGTGACCCTATTATATTTGCATGTAGCGACATATTTGGGTTATATGGGTCTGGATGGTACCACCAGTGAAGGTAATACACTTGGGCCACTATGTTATACAACTGGAAGTTGGGTAAGGCGAGTCCACCATCCTCCCTCTCCGCTGTCAATTTCTCCCAATTCTCGGTACCTTACCGTTCCATATAAAGGGAAGTATCAATTGGTTGATTTTTTTAAATACTGATTTGGGAATGTATACGGGGGCATTATGGAGGTGGTATAGAAATTTTGGTAGAGAGATCATCTTGATCAGGTTTATTCTCCCCCACAAAGATGGGGAGATTAGCCCAACCCAGTAGATCAGATTGAAGTTTTGAGATTATGGGATCAAGGTTCTCTTTATGTAGTTTGATAGATTTGTTTGTATGTGGAGGCCAAGGTATTTAAATTTCTGGACCCACTTAAGGGGAGCGTTGGGGGGAGATCGTTAGGGGGGACCTGATTGTCAATTGGGAAGAGGATTTATCCCAGTTTATTTTGAGGCCAGAGAAAACTCCGAATTGCTCCACGACTATGAGCAGTGATGCTAGTGAGTTCTGGGTGTCTGCCAAGTAGATCAAAAGATCATCTGCGTACAGGGAGATCTTTTCAGTAAGTGGGCCAATTTTAAGACCTACAATTTGTTCAGATTCGCGTATGGCTATGGCTAGAGGTTCTATGGCTAGAGGTTCTATGGCTAGGGCAAAGAGAAATGGGGATAACAGGCATCCCTGTCGCGTACCTCTTTCCAGTTGGAATGGATCTGATATCATGCCGTTGACCCTGACCCGTGCAGTTGGTCTATAATATAACATTTGTATCCATTTAATGAATTGGTCACCCAGCTTAAACCTGCGAAGGGTCTCCCATAGGTAGGGCCATTCTATTGAGTTGAATGCCTTAGCTGATTCTAGGGAGGCTATTGCTCTTGTCCCCACATTGGCATGTTGCGTTTCAATATTAGTATATAATACACAAAAGCCATGAATATCCTGTAAATTATATCCTTATAAACGGTGAGTTCTGATGTCATCAGTTATAAACGGTGAGTTCTGATGTCATTTCTGTCACATGACTCACCGAAACTTGTGTATTATAATAAATAAAGTACCCCCAGTTGTAAAATATGAGGATATTAGAAGTTACCTCGGAGTTCCATGACCTGTATAAAAACACTCGGCCTTCGGCCTCGTACTTTTATATGGTCATGAAACTCCTCGGTAACTTATAATATCCTTATATTTTACAAAAGGGGGTACTTTATTCACTATATAATCTCCTAATGTTAATATTTGTGGCTCTACCTGGCATAAATCCCGATTGATCGGGATGGATCAGGCCTATTATATAGCGTTGGAGTCTCGTGGCCAAGATTTTGGCGAGAATTTTGGCATCAGTGTTTATAAGGGAGATTGGCCAATATGAACTGCACTGGTCAGGGTCTTTACTGGATTTTGGGACCACAACTATAAGTGCTTCATTAAATGAAGGGGGCAGGGAGCCAAGATCAAAGGAGGCGTGGAAGGTATCCAGCAACTGGGGAGCCAGTTGTTCTGTAAGGGCTTTGTACCAGTTGGAGGGAAGACCGTCTATGCCCGGTGTTTTGTATGCCGGGAGGGAGGCAATGTTTTTTTTTACTTCTTCTATTGTAATAGGTCGATTTAGGTTGTCCTTGTCATAGAGATGTAGGGTTGGGATCGAGATGCTGTCTAGGAAGGGGAGGTGGGTGTTGCTGGAGTGGGACACCGTGGACTTGTACAGCCCTTGATAATAGTTTGCAAATTCCTCTATTATGAGCTTGGGATCGTTAACCATGTCGCCCTCTATCGAATTTATGTTCGGTATAGCTGTAGCAGGGCATTGTGTCAAAGTATGCTAATAGCCGCCCGTTCTTGTCTCCCTGTTAAAAGTATCTCTGTGATTGGTAGAGAAGGAATTTTTTGGTCAGTAGTGGCATGGAAGATTTATTTTTAATGCAACAATCAGTTTGCCATTGATGACGCCAGGAATCTGGATTTATTAGAAGTATCTCTGATATTATATACAGTATGATCCAGTAACCTTAAAATAGAGGCAGGTGACAATAGAGTTGCTATTTCATATTCAAACCATGTAACAGCTTGAATAATTTGAATAACTCTGAATTTCAGTCCTGCATTTCATCTCTTCTGATCTGGAATCTGATTGTTCAGCTTCTCATGCTGGATCCTCTTCCTCCAGCTAAAGACACACGGGGGAGACAGATATAATATATCTATCTATCTATCTATCTATCTATCTATCTATCTATCTATCTATCTATCTATCTATCTATCTATCTATCTATCGCTATCATATCTCTCTCTCTGTCTATCCTTTTCATCTATAAAACACACATACAAATTAGCTCTTCCTGTTTGCATTCTCTTTTTGATTCAAATATATTAATTTTCATTTTATGGATTACATTTTAATTGAAACAAAATATCATTGCAAAAAACTTCAGTTTTATAAAGAAAACCTACCCAATGTGATGGGCAGGGGCGGAACTACCGGGGGAGCAGGGGGCCCCCGGCAGTCCGTGCGCCGCATATTCCCGGCCAGTTCCAGGTGTACGGAGGGGGGCGGGGGCCCGCCCCCCTCTAGTTCCGTTTCTGGTGATGGGTAGAAAAATAATTTCAAGAATCTCGCCAATCAGAGACACACTGGAAGCTGCAGCATTTTACTGCTTCAGATATGTGATCTGATCTTGATCAGTATTTCATATTCTGCTTTAAATCCTATTTTCAGCATCTCCTCTTGTTCCTAAGGTCACAAACGGAAAAGAAAAAAACTGAATACATATTTATGTCCTAACCAAAGCACTGGTCCTACAGACTGTTCCTCCTCCTCATTATTCTTAATACTGAGAACAGTACAACACTCATATGTGAAGGTATCAGACCACCATTAAAATGAGGGGTTTGGAGGTGCTTTAAAAAGTCAGTGCTCAGCTCTTTTACATAAGGAAGTGTTATTATAAAATATATCTGGAACGGTCTAATTCCTAAGACGGACGAATGGCTAGTGTCAGAGGGTTGATATTTGTTACCCCCACCCTCTATGACGCCATAACACTATAGGGCCCAAGGCAGGATGGACTATAAGGGCTAATGGTCAACTGGGGACAATGGTCACTCATATAACTTATACTAGACTATACAAATAAATTATCTCCACTCTGTTACTTAGAAGAGTGTCAGCATAGTGTCAGCATGTCTCTTGTGTTGCTCAATAGCTGTCTGTACCACAATGGCCATGTTTAGCCAACAGATGTTTACGAGGCTGTGTACAGTTGGAAGCAGAAATCTCTTATGTTGCAAAACTGCACATCTTACAGGAATGTATAAATGTATATGTCAGTAAGTCTCCTCACCAGACCATGTATGGTATTTCCGTGAACCCCTTGTCACAATTACTGTAAATGCCTTCTGAAAGCTATATAATGCCTGGACCAAGAGGTGAGTCTTTGGTAAGTCCTTGGGTGACATTCTGTGTGTTACTCCAACAGCTTACCCAGACAAAACTGTTATGTTGTATTATGTATGAATAAATTGCCTGACTATTACTAAAGGTTTTCCTTTACTGAGTTTTGTCTTACACGAGGTCAATAATGGTACTACTAAAAATACCATCAGAAGTTCCATTTCCTTTAACACTGCCACCTAGTGGCACATGTTTAGTGCACAGTTTCAGATGACACTGCTACTCCATGGTACCACTCACATAGTAACATAGTAACATATTAACATAGTAAGTAAGGTTGAAAAAAGACACACGTCCATCAAGTTCAACCTTTTGTTTTTTAATCTGCCTAACTGCTAGTTCACATTTTATCCTAGTATCGTAATAAATACCTACTGTTAAAATCATCTGCTTGTTATTTTCCTACCATAGGTATGGGATCCTTTATCTGGAACCCTGTTACAAAGAAGGCTCCAAATTACAAGAGTGCCATTCCCCAAAGAGAGGTCCATATTTAATAATTTGCATTTTTCAACTGTGTCAGCCCTCCTGTTTGTAGTGAAACGTGATTAAATCTACACTAAGCAAGATCTTGTAAAAACAGATTTGGAACAGGGAGAGTGGGTGGGACTTGGGCTGCTGCTGCCATTCAATTCTGTGACTACTTCCTGTGGGAACAGAAATGACACGCCCAGCCCTCATTTCAGTCAGGGCACCTATGAGAGAAGACCAGGTTGCAGCTCTGATATGATAATGCTATTAAGTAGGTAAAACATTAAAAAAAAACAAAGGAGCCCTGTACTTTTTTTGAAAAAGGGGCATATTATTCTAGAAGCTGAGTATGACATGATAGAGTCCTACAGTGGGCGGGTATGAATGAGGGGAGGATTTTCAGGTGCGGGTTTAGATAAGGGTCTGCAGGTTTAGCGGGCCCCCTTTGGCAGGTCGCTGGTAGGGGTTGCGGTTCTTTTCCATAACTAATTTTTTTAAATTTTTTTAATATTGTCTATATTTTACTCCTTTAAAGTTTTACAAAACTATTTTTTGGGTCCCCGCCACTTTTGATGGCCCCCTTCACTTCCACGGTTTGCAGCACATCACTTTCTCTGATGGCAGTTGCCGGGTAAAAGGCTACCCCCGAATAAGGCAGTTGGGGGTTTTTCCCCCGGGTTAAGCGGACCCAAATTTGGGTAAATATGCGGGTTGCATTCGGGTCACGAGTTGGGGGGTTGCGGGGTTGGGGCCCCCAGGTCTTAGAAATTGGTTCTGCACAGGACTTTATGGCATGATATGGCTATTTAAACTAGCTTCACCCCGACATCATCATTCCCACGCTAAAACATAATTTTAACCTTGCTGCACTTTACTGTGTTATATATATATGTGTCACTTCTGCCATGCAGAGACCGGAATTGCTCTAACAATGCTCCCCCCTTACACCTGCTTCGGTGCTTGAAATGGTATGTTCCCAAAATTTTTTCGAGGGGGGGGCGCCGAAGGCCATTCAGAAAGGGCCCAACCCCCAGCGGGCAAGAAGCCCCAAAACACCCCTGTTTGTTATACTGTCTGTTCATTACTGTTCTTTTTTTCCGGGGTGTTTTTGTCAAATTTTTCTCAACCCCAGTTTGTTTTTCCATAATAATTCAGGGAAACCTCCCTGAAACATCATATGATCAACCTTCCCGTTTTGGCCCATTTTAAAATTTTTAAATTGAACAAGGGGTGGCAACCATAGTGTCCCCTTGTGCTGCTTAAAAGGATAAGTAAAATTTAAAATTAAAGTAAATTTTTAAAAAATTGTTTGAGGGTTGCTATTTTATTGATATTTTATATTTTTTATGTATTCATTATTTATTTTTATATAATTCCAAGTTATTAAGGGATACATGTAGGGGGTTATTTATTAAAATCTGAATGCCAAAAACTTTTTACATTTATTATACCCCGAGAATGAAAAAGTCAGAATCAGAGCATACTCCATCTTTAATCATCAAGGGCTTTTCCGCCAATTCCTCCAATTTCACAAAAAAAACTGACTTTGCGGGTGTCAAATCTGTCGTGGGTTTCTATGCTACAACATTAAAAACATTTCTCATATCTTTCCTAAGCAGAGCAGCTTCATTCTTTCGCCTGAAAACTTCCTTGAGTACTCAGTGGTCAGAATGGTCAGAAACTAACCAGCAGGTGGCGCTTGTTGTAACAAAATCCATCCATATTAAAGGAAAGTAACACCAAAAAATGTATTTTAAAGGAATAACCATATAACACTGGCATGATTGCTTCAGAAACTCTACTATAGTTTATATAAACAAGCTGCTATGTAGCCATGGGGGCAGCCATTCAAGCACAGGATACACAGTAGATAACAGATAAGTACTAACTATTAGTTTATATAAACAAGCTGCTGTGTAGCCATGGGACAGCCATTCAAGCACAGGATACACAGTAGATAACAGATAAGTACTACTATAGTTTAAAATAAACAAGCTGCTGTGTAGCCATGGGGACAGCCATTCAAGCACAGGACACACAGTAGATAACAGATAAGTACATACTTTAGTTTATATAAACAAGCTGCTGTGTAGTCATGGGGCAGCCATTCAAGCACAGGATTTCCCAGTAGATAACAGATAAGTACTTACTATAGTTTATATAAACAAGCTGCTGTGTAGCCATGGGGGCAGCATTTTAAAGCACAGGATAACATAGTAGATAACAGATAAGTACTACTATAGTTTATATAAACAAGCTGCTGTGTAGCCATGGGGGCAGCCATTCAAGCACAGGATACACAGTAGAATAGCAGATAAGTACTACTATAGTTTATATAAACAACTGCTGTAGTCATGGGGGAGCCATTCAAGCACAGGATACCCAGTAGATAACAGATAAGTACTACTATAGTTTTTAATAAACAAGCTGCTGTGTAGCCATGGGGGCAGCATTTAAAACACAGGATACACAGTAGATAACAGATAAGTACTACTATAGTTTATATAAACAAGCTGCTGTGTAGTCATGGGGCAGCCATTCAAGCACAGGATACACAGTAGATAACAGATAAGTACTACTATAGTTTATATAAACAAGCTGCCTGTGTAGCCATGGGGGCAGCCATTCAAGCACAGGATACACAGTAGATAAGAATTCGAATAATCCAATTGTATATTTCGAAGTATTTATCACTTTGAAATTCGACCCTTTATAAATCTGCCCCTTTATTTCAAGTTTCAAGCTTCAACTTACACTGACACAGAAGAACCTCCACTAAAATGGCAGCACTGCAACCACTGAGCAAAAAGCTGACACATTCTATTCACATTCCAATTTTTTCTAGTTGGACTTTTAAAGGGCAAAATACCAGGTTTTCAGAGAGCAAAAAAACTTGATTGTTTCGGGTAGGGTTGTCGCCTATCCGGTTTTGACCCGTACAACCCGGTAATTTGAAGGGCTGCCCGGGTCAAAACTTCCGGCCTGGTTTTCCAAATTAGGAAAACAGGGCAGGATTCCCTATGATGGACATGGCGATCAGCAAATCACTGTGTCATAGCCACGTCCCCTGACATTACGTCCCGCCCCCTCTGTATCACAGCCGCACCCCTCCACATCACAGCCCCGCCCCTTGCCCGATCTCCGCCGGCACAAAAGATGGCAACCCTAGTTTCGGGATTTAGTCCGATGGTGTTAACAGTCTGATGAAAAAAGTACTCCAGCTCAGACTTGCCAAGAACATGTAAAAGTCAATGGCAGATGTCCAGTAAACAATTAGAAGGTTTTCTGACTAGCGCTGGGTTTGCAAAAAATCCTAGGCTTTTGGGACGATTTTATAAAGAAATCGCAGCTTTTGGGCACAAACAAAAAAAAATCATACGATTCAGATCTTTTTTTCACGATTTTATCTGCAAAAGAAAAATATGTGAAAATGTATTGATAAATAAGGGGGAAAAGTCAGTGCAGAGACATTTAAAAAAATAATGAGAAGTTTTCAGATTTTGATAAATAACCCCCCCTAATGTTGATAAATAGAAGGTTAGCCTGAGTACCGTATATAAAATGTAAGCTTTCATAAGGAGATGACATGGCACATTGCAGATACATGTTTGTTAACCTCCAATTTTTTTTTTATTATTATTATATTTGCATAATGATATAATAATTCTAAGCAGCTTTCCAACGTACATTAATAAATAGAGATATAAAGATATATATAGGGGCCGATTCACTAACTTCGAGTGAAGGATTCGAAGGTAAAAAACTTTGAATTTCGAAGTTTTTTGTGGGCTACTTCGACCTTCGACTACGACTTCGAATCGAAATATTCAAAGTAAAAATTGTTCGACTATTCGACCATTCGATAGTTGAAGTACTGTCTCTTTAAAAAAAACTTCGACCCCCTAGTTCGCCATCTAAAAGCTACCGAAGTTAATGTTAGCCTATGGGGAAGGTCCCCATAGGCTTGACTAACTTTTTTTGATCGAAGGATATTCCTTCGATCGTTGGATTAAAATCCTTCGAATCGTTCGATTCGAAGGATTTTATCGTTCGGTCGAAGGAATAATCGAACTATCTGCGCTTAATCCTTCGACTTCGATATTCGAAGTCGAAGGATTTTAATTCCTAGTCGAATATCGAGGGTTAATTAACCCTCGATATTCGACCCATTGTGAATCTGCCCCATAATGTATTATAACTGCAGGAAAAGGCAGTGTTTGTTTCTGTTCTCTGGTTCTGAAAACCCAGAGGACCCCACTACCCAGCAACATGGAGGAAATTAGGACCATCCTCAACACACTGATGTGAATTGTCTTAAAGAACAATGTATACAGCAATTAAGAGAATCCAGTCTTGTAATTTAGTGCAGGGAGGGTCTATTGTTGCTTAGCAATGTGATGTCATGTTTGACCTGTAACCCTGTGTGTTTTTCTTCTTCCTCTTCCTGTGTGTGCTCTTTATGAAACTTCCTGTTGCAGACATGTTATGTTGAGTTGTATAAAGCAACCAAATTACTGTTCACACAGAAATTGGTGTGTCTGTCCTCACTTAGGGGCAAATTCACTAAGATGCGGAATTGCGTCAGGCGCAACTTCGCCGCACTTCGCCAGGCGTAGTTTCGCCAGCGCTCCGCAAATTCACTAAAATCTGAAGTTGCGCTCAGGGGCAGCGTAAGGTTGCGAAGTTGCGCTAGCGTTGATTCGATATGTAAAGCGAAGTTACGCTAGCGAAGGCTAATTTGCATTCAGCGCGAAATTCAAATTTCAATGGAGGAATACGTATCAGCACTACAAATGGCTAGAAAACCTTCAAATCAGCAAATAAAATTTTTATTTTGCCCTACACATGTGCCCACTGTCTAGGTAAGTTGCCATGAGTCAGGAAATGTAGGGGGGAGGAAGGGGAGCCCCAAAAAATTTTTCGATCTTTTTCAGCCTATCACCCATAATGTAGAAAACACGCCAGCGTTTTTTGGGACTTAGAAAAAATTTTGACTTTTTTTCAAACAATCCCTATCTACTCTATTGCGCTTCGCCAGGTCTGAGGTGGCGAAGGAAGTCTGGCGTAAAAGGTAGCGTTCAGTACACTGCGCAAGTTAGTGAATTTGCGTAGTTACATCACTAGCGAAAATTCGCCTGGCGTAAGGGTGCGAAGTAACACTAGCGAAACTACGCCAGCGTTCGTTAGTGAATTTGGGCAGTAACGAAAATGCCAAACGCTAGCGAATTAACGCTAGCGTTCGGCGCTTCGGCGCTTAGTGAATTTGCCCCTTACAGTGAAGATGC
Organism: Xenopus laevis; assembly: GCF_017654675.1. Taxonomy (NCBI): domain Eukaryota; kingdom Metazoa; phylum Chordata; class Amphibia; order Anura; family Pipidae; genus Xenopus; species Xenopus laevis. The sequence goes on along the minus strand of NC_054384.1, from coordinate 104,035,875 downwards.
ACATGCAGTTCAGATCAGCTCTCTGCTAACACATACAGGGTATACAGGTACCTAATGAATTAAATCATATTAAGTGGCTAGGACATAGGACATCCAGTGCCTGGAAGTAGCCCCAGAAAGCGAGTAGAGGTCAATGACAAGGCTATCCCTATGCAAGTACCAGAGCATAGGGATAGCATAGAATGTCAGAAGGTGCAGCTATCCTTGTCCTTGCCACCTGCCTTCCCCCACCCACCCCTCTTGGATCAAACAATACCTGCATTCAAGGGGCAGGGGACATATTTAAAGGTCATGCCGCAGGTCTAAGCGCTTCAAAAAGGAACATGGAGCAGCATAGCAGAAAAGCTGCTTTATTCAGAAAATAATTTATGATACAGATGCAGAAGGGATCTGGTGAGAGAAACACTGGGGTTGTGAGAAAACACTGGGGCTACTTCAATGTACCTAAACAGTTTTTTTTAGTGGTCTACTTGGCAAACAATCAAAACAACATCCTAGGAGCCACTATCAGACAGCCATCCACTGCCTCCAACAAACCCACATTCCAACGTATTCTATTAATGGATTTAAATGGAAAGTATCCCATAACAAAAACACACTTTCCAAGGAACACATCACAAAATTCCGCATGCAACCATTGAGCAAGTTACAGAGGTCATTCATGAACCATCTTTTTCTGACCCCAAATGCAGCAGGCCTCGTCTACAATGTCCCATGGGTCGAGTAATCATCAAGGAAACTGTTATGAGCTTCTGTGCTAGGTTTTGGGCCGAAAAAGTACCAAAAAATCTGTAATTTTCCCCAAACAACCTGTTGTAAAGAAGGAAAACATCAGCAACATAATCAAGGTCCGGGCCTAGGGCAGCAAAGATCTGGGGGCGGCACACTGCCCTCTGACTAAATCTGAACTGGCCAGGAGATTTAGAACTTTCAAAACCTCCTACCCACCCAGTCCCCGGTGCTGCCAATCAGGGGAACTGTCTGTGATGTAGGTGAAATGTGGGGCTGGGGGAGGGGATTTGCGAGCTGGTCATGGTGTGCGTGCGGGTGAAGGTTTCTCTGTGTGCTGTGGGGTGTGCCAGCGGGTTGGGGGGAAGCAGCCTAGGGGTGCACCTTTTTAAAATCTGTCCCCAAGCACAATATCATTGCTCTCAAGATACTCTCAGATTTTCATTAATTAATCTGAGGAGGCCTTGATCTTCAGCTCCTTCCATCCCACGTATTTCTGCTTAGCAGCTGTAGGTATCTTTATTCTGGATTCAAGATATTAGGATTATCTCACAATGATAGTATCATTGTCCTTTGGATATTCTCTTTGTACTTAGACTTTCAGATCTTCATTAAGTCTTATTTTGAAAGAAAGCCTAGATGATCAGCACTTTTCAACCCAAACAGCTGTAGGGCTTTTTATCCTGTATTCAAATGTTTCACTTTCATTTCTTATTCCTGGAAACAGTTTGTTTAGGAGAATCAGATTCTTCTTTTAGTTTAATTCAAACAACATGAATGGGCAGAGACAAATACCTGCCCTTCCCCCAAACTGGTCTAGAAATAACCAACTCACCATCCATTTATTTGTTGGAATCTTTTTGGCCACAGCTTTATTGCAAACCCAAAAATAATTTAACAATAGATAATACATATATCAATAACAATTTTTATTAACAACATTGTAAACAATTGTAAACATTAGTGCCTTCCAGCATTGATGGGTACGCTGGATTGCATGCTACCACCAATAACACCATAGCCTCTCAGAGACCAACGCTCTTAAAGAGGAACACCACCAAGTTCCATTAACCAACTTGGGACTTGTTCAAAACTCCAGCTTCTCAATTAACTCTCCCCATTGAAGGGACCCGCCGTCCGGCTGTGACAACAGGGTATCCCCTCTCATCACATCCCAATACTCACCATTCCACGTTAATTTAACCTGTGCCCACTTAACCCAGGCCACAATTGTGACAAATAGCACAAAGGGTTAATACAAGGGCCATTCAAGCACAGGATACACAGTAGATAACAGCTAAGTACTACTATAGTTTATATAAACAAGCTGCTGTGTAGCCATGGGGGCAGCCATTCAAGCACAGGAATACACAGTAGATAACAGATAAGTACTACTATAGTTTATATAAACAAGCTGCTGTGTAGCCATGGGGCAGCCATTCAAGCACAGGATACACATAGATAACAGATAATTTACTACTATAGTTTATTAAACAAGCTGCTGTTTAGCCATTGGGGCAGCCATTCAAGCACAGGGTACACAGTAGATAACAGATATGTTCTGAAGAATCCCATGTATACTAAAGAGCTTATCTGTTATGGCTGAATGGCTCCCCCCAAACCTAAACCTCAGGGTCTCTTCATTTAATTCCAGTCTGGATTCTGTGCTTCACTTAAATCTAATTCCTGGTTCCCTTTAATGCTTGCAGTTAGAGAATTGTTGGGATGGGGGAGACGGCTGCAGGAAAGAGACAAATAATAGATTGTTTAATGTATGAGGAACAGAATTTAGCAGACAACCACGCCATAAAGGGACAGTATATCTACTATTTTTAAAATTTTGGATGTAGGTGCGGGTGTGCAGGACTGTATGAGTACACTGGTGAAAACAAAAAATAATGAGCCACTTCCCACCATGATGTCCCTGATTCTCTATCTAATGGATAAAACTTAACTTTTATCAATGTAAAACAGGAAATACACAGTAGATACCAGAATCAAAGACCCCAAGAAACAACACTTATCTGTTATCTGCTGTGTATCCTGTACTTTTTCAGCTTTGAATGTCTTTCCCATGGCTACACAGCAGTTTGTGTATAAAACTATAGTAGTACTTATCTGTTATCTCCCTTTGTACCCTATGCTTGAATGGCTGCCCTTTGGCTACACAGCAGCTTGTTTATATAAACTATAGTAGTATTTATCTTTATCTACTGTGATTCCTGTGCGTGAATGGCTGTCCCATGGCTACACAGCAGCTTGTTTTATATAAACTATGGTAGTTAGTTATCTGTTATCTACTGTGTATCCTGTGCTTGAATGGCTGCCCCATGGCTACACAGCAGCTTGTTTTTTATAAATATAGTAGTACTTATCTGTTATCTACTGTGTATCCTGGTGCTTGGAATGCGCCCCCATGGCTACACAGCAGCTTGTTTATATAAACTATAGTAGTACTTATCTGTTATCTACTGTGTATCCTGTGTTTGAATGGCTGCCCCCATGGCTACACAGCACTTGTTTAATATAAACTATAGTAGAGTGTCTGAAGTAAACACACCAGTTACCAGTGCAACACAAAAGTACATTATATTTTCATAACTTTAAAGCACAGTCTCTTATTCAAATCAGTGTATGGTTGCTAGGATAATATGGACCCTAACGACCAGATTGCTGAAATTGCAAACTGGACAGCCGCCGAATAAAAAGCTAGATAACTCAAAAACCACAAAAAATAACAAACAAAACCAATTGCAAATTGTCTCAGAACATCAAGCTAAACCCTTTAACCCTTTAAGTGCCAGCAGAATTTCACATTTTGGTTACGGGGAAATGCCAGCCGTTTTTGAAACATTTTGTGCTCTCTCACTTTTGGGGCATTTTCTGAGGGGAAACCTATAGTTTACCTAGGAAAACTATACATTGTTTTTTTTTGGTAGAAACTGAGCTTTCTAAATCTGCCGGAGTTTCATGATTTTCCACCTGTGCAAAAAAAATTTATAGTGCTAAAACCAAAAAAAAATTGAAAATTACCATTTTTTATCGTATATCATTTATACCCAAAAAAAATATTTCATTAGGGGATTAATCCAACTGATTTGGAAAGCCTTATGTCTCTCGAACGTGCCAATTTCCAAAATATGTATAGTTTTAGGGAGATTTAGGATTTCTGTACAGCAAAAACTCCCGCAGTATATACGAATTTTGAAAGCACTAAGGCAGAAAACGGCATGCTTTAGATTCCAAGGTTCAAAAAAAACCTGAAACCGTAGGTTTACCCAGAAAACCATACATTTTTTGAAAAGTACACATCTGCCGATTACCCAAAAAGGGTAAACTATGTCTCTCTACTCCCAACTACCAAACATAAAAGCTTTTCTGAAAATAGCGGTTTTTTAAAAAAAAAATTCCAAAATTCTGAAAAATCATTTCAAAGGTTTTATTTTGCTGCTCCGCATATTCCCAAACTATATTAGTTACCCAAAAAAAAGCACCTGAAATATGATGCCCGGGGTCCACTGAACAGTTTGATACCCATTATGCATAGGTTACCAAAGTATCTGGCATTAGAGACACCAATATGAAGTTAGCACATCCAAATTGATCAGGACTTTACTTCAGCTACTGAGAAATCAACACATTTGACTGCATTTTTGTGGGGTAAAAAACACAGAAATATATGTTTACCCCCAAACCATATATTTTTGGAAAGTACACATTCTACTGAATCTAAAATGGGTACCCATGCCTTTCTGCTCCAAACTACTGAGTCGCAAGGCTTTTCCCAAAATTGTCCGGTTTTGGTGAAATATACTGAAAATTGCCTCAAACCTTTCAACTTCCAGCACCATATCGCCATGTATCATTACGTACTAAAAAACACCCTATAATATGATTGCCAGGGTTTCCTTCTGACATTTTGGGGGGTCATTGTTCATAAGTTTACCAAAGTATCTGGCATTTAGAGGCCAAAATGAAGTTAGCGCATACAAACAGTCCCGTGGTAACTTCAGCTAATGAAAGATCAACACATTGACTGCATTTTTTGTGGGGTAAAAACACAGAAATATATGTTTACCCCCAAAACCCATTATGGATTTTTTTGCGAAAGTACACAAGTGCTCTTTACCGAATCTAAAAATGGGTACCCATGCCTTTCTCCTGCTCCAAACTACTGAGTCGCAAGGCTTTCCCAAAAATTGTCGTTTGGTGAAATATTCTGAAAAATTGCCTCAAAGCTTCAACTTCCCAGCACACATATCACCCATGTATCGTTACGTCACCAAGAAAAGCACCCTAAATATGATTGCCAGGGTTCCTCCAAACAATTTGGTGGCCATGTTCATAGGCTTTTACCAAAGTATCTGGCATTTAGAGGCCTCAAAATGAAGTAGCGTATACAAAAGTCCTGGGGTAACTTCATCTAATGAAAAATCAAACACATTGACTGCATTTTTGTGGGGTAAAAAACACAGAAATATATGTTTACCCCCCAAACCCATATATTTTTGGAAAGTACACATTCTACTGAATCTAAAATGGGTACCCATGCCTTTCTGCTCCAAACTACTGAGTCGCAAGGCTTTCCCAAAATTGTCGGTTTTGGTGAAAATATCTGAAAATTTGCCTCAAAGCTTCAACTTCCCAGCACCATATCACCCATGTATCTTACGTCTACAAAGAAAAAGCACCCTAAATATGATTGCCAGGGTTCCTCTGAACATTTGGATGCCATTGTTCATAAGTTTACCAAAGTATCTGGCATTTAGAGGCCCCAAAATGAAGTTAGCGCATAAACAGTCCTGGGTAACTTCAGCTAATGAAAGATCAACACATTGACTGCATTTTTGTGGGGTAAAACACAGAAATATATGTTTACCCCCAAAACCCATATATTTTTGAAAGTACACATTCTACAATCTAAAATGTCCGGAAACTACTGAGTCGCAAGGTTCCCAAAGTTGTCGGTTTTGGTGAAATATCTGAAAATCCAAGGGAAAAAAGAGGAAATCAAATAGGGGGAAAGACAAAGAAAAGATAAGACATCCCGAATAATCCTTTCTCTCCAAATTTCCCCAAGGCTTTTCCAAAATTTCGTTTTTGGTGGAAATATCTGAAAATTGCCTCAAAGCTTCAACTTCCCAGCACCAAAATCACCCCATTTTGTCATTACGTACTAAGAAAAAGCACCCTAATATGATTGCCAGGGTTCCTCCCGAACATTTTGGTGGCCATTGTTTCATAAGTTTTACCAAAGTATCTGGCATTTAGAGGCCCCAAAATGAAGTTAGCGCATTACAAACAGTCCGTGGGTAACTTCAGCTAATGAAAAATCAACACATTGACTGCCCTTTTTGTGGGGGAAAAAACACAGAAATATATGTTTACCCCCCAAACCCATACATTTTTGGAAAGTACACATTCTACAGAAATCTAAAATGGGTACCATGCCTTTTCTGCTCCAAACTACTGAGTCGCAAGAGCTTTCCCACATTGTGTCGGTTTGGTGAAATATATGAAAATTGGGCCTCAAAGCTTCAACTTCCCAGCACCATATCACCATGTATCGTTATGCACCAAGAAAAAGCACCCTAATATGATTGCCAGGGTTCTCCGAACAGTTTGGTGGCCATTTTCATAGGTTTACCAAAGTATCTGGCATTTAGAGGCCCCAAAATGAAGTTAGCGCATACAAATAGTCCTGTGGGGTAAATTCAGCTAATGAAAGATCAACACATTGACTGCATTTTTGTGGGGTAAAAACACAGAAATATATGTTTACCCCCCAAACCCATACATTTTGGAAAGTACACATTCTACAGAATCTAAAAATGGGTACCCATGCCTTATTGCTCCAAACTACCGAGTCGCAAGGCTTTCCCAAAGTTGCCGGTTTTTGGTGAAATATCTGAAAATTGCCTCAAAGCTTCAACTTCCCAGCACCATATCACCCATGTGTCATTACGTACTAAGAAAAAGCACCCTAAATATGATTGCCAGGGTTCCTCTGAACATTTTGGTGGCCATTGTTCATAAGTTTACCAAAGTATCTGGCATTTAGAGGCCCCAAAATGAAGTTAGCGCATACAAACAGATCCGTGGGTAACTTCACTAATGAAAAATCAACACATTGACTGCATTTTTGCCGGGGTAAAAACACAGAAATATATGTTTACCCCCAAACCCATATATTTTTGGAAAGTTACACATTCTACGGAATCTTAAAATGGGTACCCATGCCTTTCTGCTCCAAACTACTGAGTCGCAAGGCTTGCCAAATTTGGCGGGTTTTTGGTGAAAATATCTGGAAATTGCCTCAAAGCTTCAACTTTCCAGCATCGTATTGTCCATGTATCATTACCAGCATAAAGCATCCTAAATATAAACATAGGGGGTCTACTAAACAGTTTGATTCCCAATATGCATAAGATATACCAAACTATGTGGCGCACAGAGACCCCCAAATGAAAAAAGTATAGACATTTTCTCACGGCTGACGCGCTGCTGCTGCAATATAACCACTCGGTTGTGTATTTATGCGACATTAGACCACCTAACAGTACAAAGACCCAGAAAACCATAATTTTCAGAAAGTACACATTCTGACGAATCCAATATGGGTAAATAAGTGTTTCTACTGCAAACTGCCAAACTGCAAAGCAATGCTGAACATAACGGTTTTTTATCAAAATTTCTGAAAATGTCAGAAAGTTTTGAATTTTACCCCATTATATGCCCACATTTCGTAACGTATCAGCATAAAAACATTCCTAAATATGAACGCCAGGGGTCTACTGAAAAACTTTGATGCCCAATTTGCATAGATATACTAAACTATGTGGCGCAACAGAGACCCCCAAATGACAATAGTGTATATACATTTTCACGGCTGACGCGCTGGCTGCTGCAATATGAGCACCTGGTGTGTGTTTATGCGAATTAGACCCCCTCCCCCCCCCCCTAAAAGTATCAGAGACCCCAGAAAACCATATATTTTCAGAAAGTACACATTCTGACGAATCCAATATGGGTGAAACTAAGTGTTTCTACTGCAACTTGCCAGACTGCAAATCAATGCTGAACGTAACGTTTTTATCAAATTTCTGAAAATCGTCACAAAGCTTTGAAATTTACCCCATTATTATGCCCCACATTTCGTTAACTTATCAGCATAAAACATCCTAAAATATGAACGCCAGGGGTCTACTGAAACACTTTGATGCCCAATATGCATAGATATACCAAACTATGTGGCGCACAGAGACCCCCAAATGACAATAGTGTATATACATTTTCACAGCTTGACGCCGCTGGCTGCTGCAATTATAAGCACCTGGTGTGTGTATTATGCGAAAATTTAGACCCCCCCCTAACAGTAAAAAAGACCCCAGAAAACCATATATTTTCAGAAAGTACACATTCTGACGAATCCAATATGGGTAAATAAGTGTTTCTACTGCAAAATGCCAAACTGCAAACAATGCTGAACTAACCGGGTTTTTATCAAATTTCTGAAAATTGTCAGAAAGCTTGAAATTTTACCCCATTATATGCCCCACATTTCGTAACGTATCCCGCATTTAAAAACATCCTAAATATGAACGCCAGGGGTCTACTGAACACTTTGATGGGCCAATTTGCATAGATATTAAACTATGTGGCGCACAGGGGCCCCCCAAATGACAATAGTGTATATACTTTAACGGGCTGACGGCTGGTGGCTGCAATATGAGCACCTTGTGTGTTTATGCGAATTGACCCCCCTAAAAGTAAACCCCAGAAAACCATATTTTTCAAAAAAGTACACATTCTGACGAATCCAATTGGGTAAAAGTGTTTCTACTGAAAAAATCCAGACTGCAAATAATTCTGAACGAACCGTTTTATCAAATTTCTGAAAATGTCACAAACTTAATTTTACCCCTTATATCCCCACATTCGTAATTATCAGCATAAAAACCTAAATAGAACGCCGGGGTCTACGAACACTTTGATGCCCAATAGCATAGATTATACCAAACTATGTGGCGCACAGAGCCCCCAAAGCAATAGTGTATACATTTCACAGTGACGCGCTGGCGCTGCAAATAAGCACCTGGTGTGTGTATTATGCGACATTCCCCCTAACAGTACAAAGACCCCAGAAAACCATATATTTTCAGAAAGTACACATTCTGACGAATCCAATATGGGTAAATAAGTGTTTCTACTGCAAACTGCCAAACTGCAAAGCAATGCTGAACATAACGGTTTTTATCAAATTTCTGAAAATTGTCAGAAAGCTTGAATTTTACCCCATTATATGCCCCACATTTTGTAACGTATCAGCATAAAACATCCTAAATATGAACGCCAGAGGTCTACTGACACTTTGATGCCCAAAATGCATAGATATACCAAACTATGTGGCGCACAGAGACCCCAAATGGATATATAGTAGATAAAATTTACAAGGCAAAACAAAATAAGGCAGTAAAGGGTGAAATGCAAAAAAATCCCAATAAAACCACAAAAATCAATGTTTTTTTTCCAGACTAGTGTTATCAGCTGTCAGAATCACAGTTTGAATATTTTAGATGGGCCAAACAGGTTATACGGCTAGAAAAAAGTGAACACAATATATGCAGAGCTGAAAATGCAATAAAATGGCTAAAAATTCAATAAATGGCTAAAAATGCACCAAAATACCCAAAAATTGCAAATAATCACCGAAATAACATACAAAAGGTATTGCACAGTACGGTTAGCGAATACGCTATGCGTTAATGGCAATAAAACATTTTTTTCAGCCAAAAAAGAAACGATGCGATAAGAAAAAAAAAAAAAAAGGCCACAATGCCATGTATTGCGTGTGCGTGTGTACAAATGGTAAATTACATGTATGTGCGCGTGTTGCGTGTGCACATGTGTGTAAGTGCAGTGAGTGTAAGTGACCCCCCAATCCCCAAAAATGTATTGTAATGTGTGTAAGTGTGAATCTAAGTGTTATTACTGTAATAAGTATGTGTTGGTGTTTGTGTGTGTAATTGTTGCACTAACCTGAAAAAAAATCGCTGGAGACTGTTGCAGGCGATCAGGAAGAGCCCCGGAAGACATCTGCCTCGGGTTCCTGTCTTGTGTGCTGTGGGCGGAGATCGACATCCGGTGCAGGCTGCAGCAGCAGGACACGTAAGTAAACACGTGCCTGCTGCTGTTTTTGGGGCCCCTGGGCGATCGCGCCCCAGGGGCCACTCGATCCCCTGCTCTGCTCGTTGCCTAGGGCAGGGGATCGAGCAGGAACGGAGCGAGCGCTCTAACAGCCGCTCCTCCGCTCCTGAAACAGGAAATGCTTGCAGAACGTAGAATCTACGTTCTGTGGCATTTCAATACCTTTGCCACAGAACGTAGATTCTACGATCTGTGGCATTTAAAAGGTTAAAAGTTTTTATTTCTAGCCTGTATAATGACTGCTTGTTAATGCTAAATAAATAATATGGAAGAGATCAGTTGTCCATTTTTGTAAGGCATTTATACCAATATATTTTAGCTCCATTTAAAACTTAATTGTCACTTTTTATATAAAAACAAATTATATTTGATTTTTTTTTAATTGTCCCATTCTTTTTAATCGTTAATGTTGCTCAGATATAAACATGAGCGCAAACATCCATATGAAGGACCCGATCTGCCTGATAGAGAACAGGAATGGCCATGAGTTTTTAATTAATGCAGAAGCAGAAGAGATTCTGTCTCAGATCACAGATCCGGTGGTTGTTGTGGTGATTGTTGGGAAATATCGGACAGGAAAGTCTTATCTGATGAACAAATTAGCAGGAAGTAAAACCGGTAAGTACAGTCAGTTCTTGAAATCTTAAAGGTATTCTGTCTTGTCTCTGCTCCTTATACTTACAACTTTGTGGCTGTTAAAAGACAATGGCCGCCAGAATCCCCTATCAGTGTTTGTATATATAGCTCTTAAAGAGCTTGTGTCCTCAGTGTATTCCAAAACAACAATTTGATTCTTAAAGGGGAAGCAAAGTCTAAAATAGAATAAGGCTAGAAATGCTGTATTTTGTATACTAAACATAAACATGAACTTACTGCACCACAAGCCTAATCAAACAAATGATTTATGCTTTCAAAGTTGGCCACAGGGGGTCATCATCTTGTAACTTTGTTAAACATCTTTGCACATGCTCAATGTGGTCTGGGCTGCTTAGGGATCGTCATTAGGGAAAATCATATCATACTTACCGAGATTTTCCTTTCCTGGACTGTAACACGGCAGTGGGCAACAACGGGTTAATCCCTCCAGCCTCCGATGGGACAGGAAATACTAAATAAAAACAGCTCCCGCCCCCTGGCCGCCATCTTTGATTCTGGAGTCTCCCCCATGAGGGTGGGAAGCCATGCCCACTGCCGTGTTACAGTCCAGGAAAGGAAAATCTCGGTAAGTATGATATGATTTTCCCTATTCCTGTTCCTTAACACGGCAGTGGGCAACAACGGGATGTACCAAAAATACACAACAATAAAGAGGGAGGCGATTTCTAAATATTTAATGCTGAATTCAGTACTGAAGTTGCAAAAGAGGAAGGTTTTTTTTGCAAACACATCAAATTTATAGTGATTAACAAATGTCTGGAAAGATGACCAGACGGCTGCTCTGCAGATTTCTTCTGAAGTGGTCCCTGCATGGAAGGCCCATGATGCCGCCATGCCTCTGGTTGAATGTGCCTTAATGGAAGAGGGTACTGAGTTGGAGTTTTTAAAATATAGGCCATCTGGATACACTCCTTGATCCATCCTGCTATCGTGGATTTAGAAGGCTGAGCTCCTGCCTTTTTCCCTGCGGGATCACCAAGAGGGAGTCTGAAGTTCTTATATTCTGTACTCTTTCTAGGTAGGTCTTCAGGCATCTCACCACATCCAGATTTGTGCCATGTTGTTCCGCCTCCGATTCAGGTTTAGGAAAGAAGGTAGGTAGTACAATGTCCTGGGAGGTATGGAATGGAGAGACCACCTTGGGGATAAATTTATCTGCAGTTTTTAGTACTACCTTATCCTGCAGAAAGGTAAGTTTTCCTTCCTTTATTGATAAGGCTTGCAGTTCTCCGACCCTCCTAGCGGAGGTGATTGCCAATAGAAAACATATTTTTAAGTTGAGCAACTTTAGCGATATATTCTGTAATGGTTCGAAGGGCTCAGAGGTAAGTGTCTTCAGAACCAGACTTAAATCCCAGGGAGGAACTTGAGGTCTAGTGACTGGTACCAGTCTTTTTTACTCCCTGGAAGAATTTCTTAATCAGGGTATGCTGAGACCAGTTGATTTTGAAAAGTGAGATATTGCCGTGACCTGGCCTCTGAGAGTAGCAAGGCTGAGCTTCAGTTCCAGTCCCTTCTGTAAAAATTCAACCACCTGAACTTCCGAGATGTCACTAGGATTGATTCCTGCTTTCTTGCACCAATCAATGAACTTTTCCCAGGTGGAGAAGTATTTTTGCAGGGTGTTGGGTTTTCTGGCTGCTATCAAGGTAGTTATGGAGGCTTCAGAGAGCCCTGTAGATAAGAGGTTCAGCCTTTCAAGAGCCAAGCCGTTAAGTTCCACCTGTCTGGATGTGGGTGGACTATTTCCCCCTGTGTCATTAGATCCTCCCAGGGAGGGAGACTGAGTGGGGAGTCCCTGGATAGAATCCAGATTTGAGAGAACCAAGATCTCTTTGGCCACCAAGGTGCCACCAGGACTACTTCTGCATGATCCTCCTTTATCTTCCTCAGAACCCTTGGGATCAGAGAGAAAGGAGGGAAGATGTATGCTCTGCGAAACCTCCATATCATCGAAAATGCGTTCACTTTCCACGCATTCTGCTCCATTGTCCATGACACAACTTTGGAAGTTTCGTGTTCACACTCGATGCCATCAGATCGAGACAAAATGGGCCCCATCTTGCAGATTATCATGTTGAAGGCCGATTGGTGCAGTTCCCATTCTCCGGTGTGTGGACATTGTTCTGCTCAACCTGTCTGCTTGTACATTCTGCAGCCCCGGAATGTACTCTGCCTTCAAATCCTTCAAGTTCTTCTCTGCCCATGTGAATATAATCATGGTCAAGTCTAATAAGCTTTTTGATCTTGTCCCTCCTTGCTTGTTCAAGTATCTGACCGAGGTCATGTTGTCCGATTTTATCAGTATTGACTTGTTTCGACAATGTTTTCTGAAAGTTAGTAGTCCTAGCCATATTGCCTTGAGCTCCTTCCAATTGAAGACCTTGCAACTTCCACTGGAGCCCATTTGCCCTGAGTTTCGACTCCTTGCATGTGGGCTCCCCATCCCCATTTGCTTGCATCTGTGGTTAACACTATCCAAGTCGGTTGGCTCAAAGATACTGGGTGTTCTAGATTCGTTGTTTTGTCCACCATTTTAATGACTGGATCGTGGATGGTGATAAATGAATCTGTTCATGGGGCCGAAGGTGATTGTGATCCCATCTGGATAGGAAGTTGTTTTGTAGGATTCTGACATGATAGGGAGCCCACTTCACGCAGTCCACTGTGGAAATGATCTTCCCCAGTAATCTCTGGCAGTTTACTGCTGAATGTACTGGCCTGGCTCTGAAGGTCCTTATGGATGCTTGGATGTCCCGAATTTCCTTACTGGAAGGGAGAGATTGAAGTTCCTTGTGTCTATTATTACTCCAAGAATTCCATCTGCTGGGCAGGGGAAGAGATGCTTTTCTCCCAGTTCAATATCCATCCCAGACTTTGGAGAAGATCGGACACCCTTGTTCGATGGTCCTCTAGAATCTCCTTCGAAGCTGCTTTGATGAGGATGTCGTCCAAGTAAATAAACAACTGGATCCCTTGCAATCTTAGGTGAGCTATGATGGGTGCCATGATCTTTGTAAACAGCCTTGGGGCTGTTGCCAAACCAAAGGGAATTACGTTGTATTGGAAATGATCGTTTAAGACTTTGAAACGAAGGAATTTCCTGTGAGCTTCTTTTACTGAGATATGCCAATATGCATTCTTTATGTCTAGCTTTACCAGCCAGTCGTCTGGGTCCACACACTGGGTGATAGACCTCAGGGTTTCCATCTTGAAGGATGGGACATCCAACCGTTGGTTCAGCGTTTTGAGATTGAGGATTGCTCTGAACTCTCCGTTCTGCTTTTGTCTGAGGAAAAGGTGGGAGTAATTTCCTGAAAATCTTTGCTCTTGTGGCACCTTTGATATCACTTTTTCTTTCAGTAAGTTTTGGATGATGGACTTTAAAGTGAGGGACTTCTTTGCCGACCTTGGTTTGTCTGAAGAAACAAACTGATGGGGAAGATTCCCGTGCAGATTTATTCCATACCCTTCTGCTATCACGTCCATAATCCACTTGTTCGGACAAACTCGAGCCCACATTGCACTGTATGATGTTAATCTTCCTCCCACATGCAACGGGACTCCCACACCTTCATGCTCTGGGTTTCTCGGGCTTAGTGTTGGCCCCTTTGGACTGAAAGGACTGATTTCTATAGTTAGGCCCTTGTCTCCATGGCCTAGAGAACGGTTTGCCTGGCTTGTATTGTCTGACTTCTTTGAAATTTCCTCTGATGTTTCTAACTGGATTTCTTTTTTCCCTGCGATCCTGCGGGAGAAAAGAGGATTTTCCGGCAGACGCCTTGGAAATAATCTGGTCTAGTTCTGGACCAAACAACAAGTTCCCCTTGAAGGGAAGGCTGCATAAATTATGTTTTGATTGGGCATCCGCATGCCACTGTCTTAACCATAGCCCTCTCCTGGCCACCACAGACAGACTCATGGATTTAGCTGCCAATTTTATGGATTCTAGAGAGACTTCGGCCGCAAACTCGTTGGCCAGTTTTATATCTTGTAGCAACTCGACCAACTTTCCTCTATCTGTACCACTTTAATGGCGTCTTCAAGTTCTTGAAGCCAAATTTTGTTAGCCCTTGTTACAGAAGTTGTTGCTATGGCCGACTTACAGGCTGCCCCATTGGCGACGTAAACCCTCTTAAGGGCTCCATCCTGTCGCCTCTCCATGGTGTCTCTAAGGGAAACACCCTCATCCACTGGTAGCGTGGTCCTCCTGGCCACTCTGGTGATTGCCGCATCCACCTTAGGAGGGTTTCTCCCACACCTTAGCCACATCTGTTGCAAAGGGGAGTAGTTTTCTTAATTTTCCTAGGAACAACTTGCTTCCGATCAGGGTTATCCCATTCGGATTGGATGGAAGTTTTGATTACCTCGTGCACTGGGAAGAGGTGGTTCTTTTTTGAGGATGATTTAAACATTTTATCTTGCTTTACCGGAGATTTTTCCTGATCTTCCAGATCCAAGGTTTTCCTTACTGCTTTAATCAGTGGTTCAACCATGTCAGTATTGAAGGCTGACTCATCCTCCTGTACAGAGTCTCTGTCTGAAATTTCCCCTTCCGTATCGCTAGATATCTCTGAAGTAGCCACCCCCCTATGTTCAAGGGGGTAATTACTCCTGAACTGCTTCTGCTGCAATGGAAGCTGCTCTTTGATCTAAACCTTTCAGTACGTTCTCAGTGACTTGTGTCATCATAGAAGCTACAGATTGATTTATAGTCTCTTTCATCCAACCATCATATCTGACATTTGCGGTGAGTCAACTCCAGAAGCTTCACGTAGACATTTTCCACACAATCTCTTATCTGGCAAAGCATTGCTTGAGCAGGATGCACACTCTGTTCTGGCCACCTTCCTTCTACTCCCTTCTCTGCTAGGAGGACTCCTAATAAAAATAAAAATACATATCAGTAATGTTTACTGTGATCCAAATATTTGTTTGAGGGCCCCTCCCCGATTATTGTTGTGTTCACCTCTCAACAAACATCACTCACCCCCTTGAGCCCGAGTGAGACCTTCGGCAGCTCATTGCAAAAATAAGGATCCTCCAGTAGCACCTGTAAAATTTCACTATTTAATTCTTGTCCCAGAAGGATCCCTATGGGCTTAAGCAATGGTCAGGGGAAAGGCATACTTACAACAGTACCCTCCTGACAGCACAATTGGCACCAGACACTCCTTACCAGTTCAGCAGCCATAGGGGAGAAAAAGCGCTTCCTTTAAACTTGAGCGCCAAGCCTCAGGCGTCTTCCGCGTCTACTTCCGGGTTCGCGTGTTTCGCGCATGCGCAAAAGCGCCAGCGCCATCTTGGAGGCTGACGTCAGCGTCTTATCGCGCACATTGCCTGGGGAGGCGTTTGCGACTTACGGCGCTGTTGGCACACATGGCCCAGGCCTGCCAAGGCTTCTCTGGAGACACACAAGAGGTAACCAACCCGGTCCCAGGACTTCAGAAAGGGGAGAGGTACCCAGTCTGGACTATTGGGGGTGACGACAGGAGAAAAAAAGATGGCGGCCAGGGGGCGGGAGCTGTTTTTATTTAGTATTTCCTGTCCCATCGCGAGGCTGGAGGGGATTAACCCGTTGTTGCCCACTGCCGTGTTAAGGAACAGGAAAAACAAAGCTGCTTGAGTTCTGCATGGCTGGGAAGTAAGGCTGGGGCTCCCCCTGCTGTTCATAAGAATGATTGTTTCCTTGCAGAGCAGTTAGGGACCGTCTGACAATTCCTATCCACAGCAGTAAATGAAGGGAGAATTTCACTGCATACAGTCAGGTTTCTTATAAAACGGTACACATTTTTTAATTAAAGTATATTGGAGATATGTTTCCTTTTCATTAAAGAAAGTAAAAATGGGATTTTTTTTTTTTTGCCTTTACATGACCTTTCAAGGGCATGCACCCCTTTAATACCACTTGGCACTAACTGTTGACTCTTAAAGGAGAAGGAAATTCCCTGGGTGCAAAAACCCTCCCCCTCCCCTGTTTTGCCCCCCTCCCTCCTCCCCCCTGGCCTACCTGTCCCGCCGGGCAAATGCCCTAACTTGTTACTCACCCCTCTGCGCAGGTCCTGTCCACGGAGTTCACAGGCGCCATCTTCTTAAGACCGCTTGGGAGAAGATGGGGCCTGTGAACTCCGTGGACTGGACCCTGTGCAGAGGGGTGAGTAACAAGTTAGGAGCATTTGCCAGGCGGGACAGGTAGGCCAGGGGGGAGGAGGGGGGGCAACACATGGGAGGGGGGAGGGATTTTTGCACCCAGGGGGTTTCCTTCTCCTTTAAAGCTTCATTCCCCTTACTACCACTGTGCACCCAATCTCCATCTCTATCCACCCTGTATTGCCCCACCTTATATTCCTGTGCTGACCTTTGATAGAAATTTGAATGATGTAAAATTACCAGCACTAATGCTAAAACATGATATTTTTCTCTTTTTTTGTCTATTGCCTAAAACAATGTGTTTATTAAATGTTTATTAAAATGTTTTTCTCTCTGTAGGTTTCCAGCTAGGGTCCACTATTCAATCAAAGACTAAAGGGATCTGGATGTGGTGTGTTCCTCATCCTCGCAAACCCTCTCATACCCTGGTGTTGTTGGACACAGAGGGACTGGGGGATATAGAAAAAGTGAGATATCCATTAAATAAAACAGAAATGAGTAGTGAAATGTCTTCAATGATTACTCAGCAAGTCTAGTTCTTTAAGAATTACTTTTTCTAGATGAAAGAAAGTCTTCATAGTCATACGTCATATCTGGCTCAGTCTAAATAACTGACTCCCCCATGGCCTGTATTCCATGTATTCCATATTTATATCTTATCCCATAACATCAGACTTGATAGTCAGTACTGCTACTGTAGGGACAATATATCAGGTTTACTGATCACACCATTTACTTCCATAAAAAAAAACATACCGTTTCAGAGATCAAAGTGTTCAGTAGTTTGTGGAACAAATCCAGGGCAGCAACTTGTCTGCAAAGTTCTTTATTGGGAAACTGAGTTACACAACATGTTTCGGGCCTACGCCCTTTATCAAGTGCCTCAAGTGCACTTGATAAAGGGCGTAGGCCCGAAACATGTTGTGTAACTCAGTTTCCCAATAAAGAACTTTGCAGACAAGTTGCTGCCCTGGATTTGTTCCACAAACTACTGAATGCATTGAACTATTGGGTATTATACACAGAATACCTGTGAAAGAAGCCAACAACGAAATTTGGTGAGCTTGCTCTGAATATTATATTTGCAGAGATCAAAGTGCAGATAGCATTGTCACGTTCATTATATAGTGCAGTTCATTATATATCAACATGGCAGCTTCTTACCTCCGCGAAACACAAAATGCAACAACCACTTTGTATAATGCTAAGCTGTTGGCAGATGCACAAGCAGCCACACTTTTGCCACGGGAGCAGTTATGTGAAGATATAAACTTTTCTATAACAAACACCCCAGTTTAACCAGTGCAGGGAAACAGCACATTATATTTCAATTAAAAACACTTTAACTTTGGTGTTCCTTTATGTGTATTGTGTCAATATCTGCTCCCCACTCGCAGGCCCGGATTTAGGGAAAGGCCCCCTAGGCCCGGCCTAGGCGGCAAGATGTTAGGGGCGGCAAGAAGGCGCCCCCTAACATCTTGTGTAAGTCGGCTGCTCCTGATAGATCCGGCTGGCTTTAGGACCGCTCCTCCAGCCTATCTCCCGCTGTGGCTCCGCCCCCTCCCACTCCTCTCTGTGCTCGTGCTGCTGCTGCCTCTGCTGTGCTGCGTGTGTCCCAGCAAGGTGATCTGTTCCTGGTATGTACATTTAATATTTCCCCTGCAGATCTGCTGTATATCGGCCATGTAGAGAAATATGTCATAGTCAACTTGCAGATTTGCTGGAGGTGCAGAATCACAAGTGTTCTAACTTCTAAACCTGTTACAGATTTTTTTATGTCCTTTCCTGCTTCCTACAAAAATGAAAACCATTTCAGTTCTTGTATTATAAGGGATAATGTACCCCCTACTGTAAATGATAAGGATATTAGAAGTCACTGAGGGGTTGTTCTGTGACCATATAAAGACACAAGGCTGCAGGCTGAGTTATACAGGGAACTCTGAGTATCACTCATGTATTATAAGGGATAATGTACCCCTAATGTAAATGATAAGGATATTAGAAGTCACTGAGGGGGTTCTATGGCCATATAAAGGCACAAGGCTGCAGGCTGAGTTATGCAGGGAACTCGGAGTATCACTTATGTATTATAATGGATAATGTACCCCTACTGTAAATGATAAGGATATTAGAAGTTACTGACGGGGTTGTTCTGTGACCATATAAAGGCACAAGGCTGCAGGCTGAGTTATACAGGGAACTCGGAGTATCATCATGTATTATAAGGGATAATGTACCCCTAACTGTAAATGATAAGGATATTAGAAGTCACTGAGTAGTTCTGTGACCATATAAAGGCACAAGGCTGCAGGCTAAGTTATACAGGGAACTCTGAGTATCACTCATGTATTATAAGGGATAATGGTACCCCCTACTGTAAATGATAAGGATATTAGAAGTCACTGAGGGGTTGTTCTGTGACCATATAAAGACACAAGGCTGCAGGCTGAGTTATACAGGGAACTCTGAGTATCACTCATGTTTTATAAGGGATAATGTACCCCCTACTGTAAATGATAAGGATATTAGGATCACTGAGGGGTTGTTCTGTGACCATATAAAGGCACAAGGCTGCAGGCTGAGTTATACAGGGAACTCGGAGTATCACTCATGTATTATAGGGATAATGTCTGCTGAGAAATAGGAACTACAAAGATTATGATGCTGCCAAGATTTGACTTTTTTATTTTATAATAAATATTTAACTGATGCTGCGGCTGCCCACTGTAGCACAATTGACAAACTTATCAAAACAAGGGACACATCTCTCTCTGCATCTATGTATAAAAAGGTGTCTATATATAGAGAATATATATAGATATATCTCAAACAAGCCTAACTGCTAGTTGATCCATCTGATCCACTTTTTGCATAAATGTCCTGATTGGAAAAAGATTCACATCCAGAAAATGCGTGCGGGGGGGGGGGGGGGCGGCACAGTAGCTGGGCCTAGGGGGGCAAGGAGGGTAAATCCGGCCCTGCCCACTCGGTCCATTATAGAGCAGCCTTTTGTAATTGAGTCCTACTGATTCTAGTGGAAATCAAAAGCTTGCAAATTTAGGGAGCTTGGTTTTCACTCTGATGTATTGATGCATTTCATTTATTTCAGGGTGACAGCAAAAATGATGCCTGGATCTTCTCTCTGGCAGTTCTGTTAAGCAGTAACTTAGTATATAACAGCATGGGAACCATCGACAACCACGCAATGGAGCAGCTACAGTATCCTTTCCAGTAACATATCTTACGTTGACATTTCATTTGTCATTAATCTGTGTGACATTGGCTTGGCCTTTTAAAACGATTTTGCGTTTTTGCTCTTCTTTAAGTTTTCTTTAATATGTCTCAGCTACGTGACAAACCTGACAAACCTGATAAAGCTAAAGACAAATCCAGAAGGAGAAGAAAAAAATGAATCTAGTGAATTCAAGCGCATATTCCCATCATTCACATGGTGTGTGCGAGATTTCAGCCTCGCATTAGAGATTGATGAAAAGGAAATCACAGAAGATGAATATCTAATGAACTCCCTCAGACTCAAGAAAGGTATTAATTAACCTAGTAAATCACACACTACTTGTATTCCTCCTGCTACACACATTTGTGTGCTGAAAATGACAACATTTGTATCCATGTTGAAATCGCTGCACTGCATGGTGATTTAACAATATGGATGCTAATAAGCATTAGGCAAACATGCAGCCAGTATTGTTGGTAAAAAAATAGTGATTTACATGTGTTTTTGTGCCTTACACTTGCATTCACAAATCAATATTTTAAGTCCCTTTAAGTTTCCCCTAAATCCCACAGGATTCCCAACCAGACATTGCCCCTTGTCAAACCCCAGCTAATTAAATAAGGACCTATTTTCTGTGTACATGCTGTATGACTTCCACTCATACCAATGTTTTCCAAGTAATTATTCACTTACACAGTTTATACCTATAAAAATAAATATGTGACTTTACTTGTACCAGGTACTGATAAGAAGATTCAAGATTACAACCTGCCAAGGGAGTGCATCCTTCACTACTTTCACTCACATAAATGTTTTGTGTTTGACCGACCTTCGGCTACAAGAAACCTTCGTCGTCTGGAGGAGCTAGAAGAGCGGGACCTGGAAAAAGAATTTGTGGAACAAACGCAAAAGTTCTGTGATTATATACACAAACAAGGGATAGTCAAAACTCTTCCTGGTGGTCTCTTAGTCACTGGAAGAAGTAAGTAGTGTTCACAATAAGGCCAGTGGGACTATGTAATCTCCTGTATTCTGTCTGGGGATTGCCTTAATTTTAAGAGGACCTTAGATGACATCCTGGACAAGCAATATATCCAGGGATGTTATGTTTTGGCTAGCCGAGGATGATTAGAGTATAACAGTGCTTTATTAGCAGGCTCTCATGCAGCCATTACACAACAGTAAGCTTTCACTTTTAAGCTGTCAGGAAGTATGCACAGTATAAGTCTGAGCACAGTGACATCTACAGGCCATTTGTATAAACACCACATATTCCCCCTATAGTAGGAAAGCATTTGGACCACTATAATAACATCAACAATGCATCTTAAAGTAATAACACACATTATTCACATCACATAGTCCTGGCTTCATGCAGGTAGTTTTCTGATAGTTTTCTGATTCTCTCAGTACGCCTTATAGGTTCACTTTCTTCAGCAGTTGCAGTTGACATCAGGAGTAGGAAAATGTCCTTCATCAAATGGAGCTTCTCCAAAGTCATATCTCACAGGAGCAAGACGACTTGCATTCCATATGCATCCTTCAGACAGTTCATATGTGAATGGTCCTCGCTGGTGTCTCACTTCAAGTGGTGTAGTAAATTTAGATTGTCCTTGTTTCAGTATTTCTGGTTTCTTAATTCTGACTAAAGATCCAGGCTGAAAGTGCACTTCTCTTGCACCACGTTTTCTGTCAGTATAAGCCTTGCATTCGGCTTGGTGACGTTTCACAACATCAGCAGTAGATGATTTTGTAGGCACAGTATTTTGTGAAAGTTTGATGTCTGCAACATGTAACTTAGTGCGTATCTGTCTGCCATGTAATAATTCATCAGGAGATGATTGGGTTGTTGTATGGCACTTTGCTCTGTAGTTATGTAGGAACTCTGTTGTAAATACTTTCCAAGATTTCCCAGTAAGATTTGCTGTCTGTAGTGGATGAGTAGAGTATAACAGTGCTTTATTAGCAGGCTCTCAAGCAGCCATTACACAACAGTAACTTTCACTTTTAAACAGGAAGTAAGCACAGTATAAAGCTCCCCATAGACGCGATAATTCTTCTTGCCAAACGACCAATTTTAGGGAAGCCTGACCAATCCTTCGAAATTATCGCGCGGTTAGTGGGATTCGAACGATCGTACATCTTACGATTTTTCGGCCGACATCTGTCAGGAAATTGATCGGCCAGGTCAAAAAATCTTTGTCGGTCCCAGTGCAATCTATCTATGTTTGCAGGGACAAGCAGGCAGCTTCCCTTTGTTTTCCTGGCAAATTGGTCTTTTTAGTGGATGGTAAATTCGTACGATTATTCTGAGAAGATCGTGGTCTCACGATCAGGATCTGATCTTTTAAAAATCTCAGCATCTATGGCCAGCTTAGGTCTGAGCACAGTTACATCTACAGGCCAGTTGTATAAACACCACAAGGGATACAGTGATTTTGAAACTCAAGGGTTTCTGTTAGTTTGTATGTATTGGCTTGTTCTTCATTGTCAAGATTGCGCCTAATTCCTGACTACACATCCTAAACTAGTGTAGCCTTGACAGATGGTATTATCTGGATGGATCCAGATAAGGTTTAGAATCTATTCTGATAGACCAAACAATCCCGGCAGATTGTTTCCTCCTAACCCTTTAGCACAGGTTTGTCCAAAATGTAGATCAGGATCTATGAGTAGACCTTTAGCTGGTGATCAGTAGATTTCAGGACACTGTCAACAAACAGCTTGTCTGAATCTCCCTCCTGTTTGCATTCAGAAAACAGAAAACTTCCTCCTTTTCATTCAGATATTGTTTATGTTAAACAATATCTGAATGAAGGGGACTTAAAAATAAATAGAATTCAAGTCAAGTTGAAGAACTTATGTCTCTGTTTTCAACACTATGCTAATTGGAAGAGCTGCCAGAGGAATTGCCTTGCTAAAAATAACAGATAAACGAGTAAAGTAGATATTAGAGCCTTTTTTGCAGACACTGGCCTTTTTTAATACATAAAAAACAATACATTTTTTTTTTCTATTCTCTCTCTAGTGCTGGCATATCTTGTAAACCTTTACTTAGAGACCATTAAAAGTGGATCAGTCCCCTGCATAGAGAATGCTGTCCTTGCACTGTCAGTAATAGAGAACACTGGGGCTGTGCAGGATGCCTTGAAAATGTATGAAACTTGCATGAATGATCAGGTGGCCGGATTTCCGACAGAGACACTGGAGACGTTTCTGCAGATGCACCAGGATTGTGAGAAGGAGGCTCTGAAGGTCTTTCTGAAACGTTCCTTCAATGATGAGAATCAAAAGTTCCAACAAGAATTCAAGGTCAGTTATTTAAAGTTACAGTAACACTGCAATGCAAAAACAATCTTTTGTGTGCTAGATATCTATAAATCTGCTAGATACCAGAGTATCCATTTGATCTTTATATCAATTTTCTAGTGCATTGTCCGCTAAACATTTATTCATTTGAAAGAACAAATCAATTGATATATAAGTTAAAAAAAAAAACAAAAAAACTCATAATAAATATAGTCTTGGCCCTCAATCAGTTTCACCATGGTTTTACATTCTTTAAAGTCAAAAGTCAACATTTAGGCCTCAAACATTTTAAAATTCAGTATTTACATATCAGTATTTACATATATATTATTCAACTATGCAGAAGTGCAAGGACTGCTCTTTGACTCCAGAACCTTAATGAATATTTTATAACAACTGTGGTCAACTTAGCACAGCTGCAACTGCACTTGCAGTCATAAATGACGCCTATAATGTGGAGAATATTGAGAGCACTGTACTATTCAGTATATTTACTCAGTATATTCCTAAAAAGGACTGCATTAGAATTGCATCACTACAAAGTTACCAAAGAACAAGGAGCAGATTATGAAAAACTGGTACACCAGGAACTCAAACTTACCATAAGGGCATTGAGGCTTTAAAACATAACCTTGTTTAAAAGAGAAGTAAAGTCTAAAATAGAATAAGGCTAGAAATGCTGTATTTTGTATGCTAAACATAAACATGAACTGACTGCACCACAAGTCTAATCAAACAAATGATTTATACTCAAAGTTGGCCACAGGGGGTCAACATCTTGTAACTTTGTTAAACATCTTTGCAAGACCAAGACTGTGCACATGCTCATTGTGGTCTGGGCTGCTTAGGGTTTGCATAAATGATCAAAACTGCACAAGTCAAATAATATCTGCCAGAAGCCGATACAGCAAGACTGATTAATAATCAGAATATACAGACTGCACTGGGTCCTGTGTTGTCATGTAATCTAATGTGGATTTTATAGTTTTTGTATTGTTTGATACAAACTTTCTCCAACTCTGCAGAACCATCGGCTGCAGCAAAATAATTCTCCAAATAGAATCCCAGTTTATCTGTTTAAATCTGGCTCCATGATCCTTGTCCCTGCAGCTGGAGTTGGAAACAGTAAAGGGGATGTAAAGGCAAAAATAAAATCCAATACAAATCTCTACACAGTCGCCAACTGCTCTACAGGGAAACAAACAAAGCTGCTTGAGTTCTGCATGGCTAGGAAGTAAGACGGGGGCTCCCCCTGCTGTTCATAAGTATGATTGTTTCCCTGCAGAGTCCTATCCACAGCAGTAAATAAAGGGAGAATTTCACTGCATATAGTCAGGTTTCTTATAAAAACGGCACACATTTTTTAATTGAAGTATATTGGACAAAGGTTTCTTTTTCATTAAAGAAAGTAAAAATGGGATTTTATTTTTTTGCCTTTACATGCCCTTTAAAGATTAAAAAAAAGCTGCATGAAAAGTTAAAATAAATTGTCAATCCTACCAAGTGTAATATGGGGTCCAAAATCAGTACAGGACACCACTATTGGAACAACCTACACAGACTTAAAATCTAAAATTAAATGTAATTTTAAAAAATTAAAAATGTTTTTGAAAAATGTAATTTAAAAAAAAGATTTAAAGTCTGAGGTATGTCAGCCTCCCCCTGGTTTCCTAGAAACCTGTTCTCAATTCTGTCTCCAGTGTCTAGTACCACGTAGTACCTCTGTAAGGATATTGTGGTGACATACTTCTTTCGTCTGTTAGTATCACAGGGTTTATCCTTCATTTAGTTTAGGGACTGTGCTCCAAGTGCCCAAGGGATATATGTTAGTAGGAACTACTGTGAAAAAAATCTTGACTGCAACCATTACACCACTCACTAAAAGACGAATTTTTACAACATCGCGCCACTTCGACAGGTACAAGTTCTCCTCCACTACGCTAATTCACTAAATTATGAAGTTGCGTCTAACGTTAATTTGTCAGCTCGATATCGTTAATTTCTGCCTAGAGTAAGTTCGTTAGTTCACTTAAGCTTAGGTCAATTTGAATAGGGCGGGTACATATAGGTCATATTTATGTCTTTATTAGAGATGTTGGTGCAAATGCTTGAAGTGGCCACTTATTATTACACATGTCCAAGGAAGCAAAAAGACAAAAGAGATCCTCTAATGTCCTAGACATGTGCCCACCCTAAAACAAAAGTGTCATGCCCCTCAAATGGTAATAAAAAAATGTTTTACATAACATTTTTTAATAGTTACAACTTTTAAAGACGATACCGCGTTTTTTAAAATTTGTATGACTTTTCAGCATACAGGATATGATGTCACTGACATAAGATTGAGGAGGATGTAGCTTCATCTTATCAGTTTGCCAGGTCTAAGCTTGTGAAGGAAACTTTGCGAATACTGGCAATACTGTTCGAAACTGCACTAGGGAAGGTCTCTGGCTAATTTTCACTAGCGACAGCCATTTTGCCCCTTGTCAGGGTCGGCACCCCTCTGTCCCTCTACTGTGACGCGCCGAGTATGCGCACATGAAGGCGCTGCTCGGCGCACCTACGTGAAGGCGCCTGGCTGTCCGTGTGTTTGTTGCCTAGCTCATGCGCAGAAAGCACTTCTCGAAAAAAACTTTTTTTCTGGAGAGTGAGACACTACCCCTTGCCTTTATTCCTAAGAGTAGATCCAATCAGTGTGGTGCAGGGTTAATCTATATCTTTTCCCTTTATTTATTTATGTTAGGAATTTGGATAGGAAATAGAGTGCTGAATTCGACTTTTCCAGATTTGCGTGCAAGCCTCAGAAGCAAGGCTGAATTTGAGAATTTAAGAAACATTGACCTATGCATTTACCAAACAAATTATAATGAAAAAAGAACTTCAGTGCAACAAATGCACAAAGAGTTCCGACATTTGTGTAATCCCCTCCTGATTTCAAATAATAGTCATTCTTTTCAACAGGAACTATAGATGGGAAAATGAAGGAATTTTCAACACTTAATGAGAACAAATCTACAGAGCATTGTCAAATCATCATTCAGCAATTAAGTGCAGCTCTGGACCAAAGAATATCCCAGAGAAAGTTTTTAAAACCTGGAGGGTACATGCTGTTTTTGGAAGAGAAGAGGACAATTATGGCAAAGTATGACACAGCCCCAAACAAAGGCCTAAAGGTACTAAATATGAATATTAAAATAAAGCATATAGATAGAACAGGTATATTCATGTAACACCTGCAGTCACATATTTCCTGTTAAAAGTCTTGTGGCAACTTTTTTTTTGTCTCAGCGACTTTTTGTCTTGGCGACTTTTTTTTTGTCTCAGCGACTTTATTGTCAAAAGCATTAAAGTCAATGGGTGCTTTTTCTCATGGCGACTTTTTTGTCTCTGCAACAATTTTGTCTTGGCGACTTTTTTGTTGCAGTCAAATTTTTCGTGGAGTATTTTTGCGGCCGTTTTAGAAAATTCTCCACCTTTGAAGAACCTTTTGCTTTCCTTATCCCTTGCTTACTCACAGTTAAAAATTACAAGTTATTCTATAAATAAATTCAAATAACTACTTTTTTTATTTTCTTGGAAAACAGAGCCTTGAAGTACTACAGGAATTTATGAATAACCTGAAGGTAATTGAAGCTACCATCCTCCAAGCAGATGAGAGCCTAACAGCAAAGGAAAAACAGATTGCAGGTGCATAGAATAGGGCGGGAATAGTAGAGAAGGTAGTAGTTCAAGGGACTCACTCTTTATATGTATCTTGCCAGCTCAAATTTATACTTCTGGATATAATGCTGTATTTTTAGAGGGAGCAATGGGCAACTTGATGAGAGAAATGGCTGCGAGGGTGGTGCAGTTTCTTGATAAACTGATATTCATAATGATTTATATCCCCTTCAGAGAGTCAGGCTGAGGCAGAGGCAGCAAAAAGGCAAAGGCAGATTCTTGAAGAGCAAGCGAGGTCCCTACAAGAAAGCCTGGAAAATCAGAAGAAGAGTTATGAGCAGCACGAGAAGATGCTAATAGAGAAGATGGAAAGTGATAGGCGCAACTTAATAGCAGAGAATGAGCGGATGATCGACCAGAAGCTGCAGGTACAGTGAACCCGGTTACAGTCTGTTTGATGTGCTTAGAGCAAAGTTCCATTTGCTGTTCCTTAGTTTACTCCTAATCTTTGTAATTATTTGTTTGAGTATGGCAAACTATGTATCTGGTACTATAAACATTTAATTATCATTATCCCATGGGATGAGGCAGGCTTGGTCAAAATGGTTTACAGGAATATGGAAAGAAATCATAGAGACGATGTAAAATAGCTACTTGTCTGGCTTCATTTCTCCTACAGAAATGAGCATTTGTAGCACTAGATGGGGTATTAATATAAAGGGGCAAAGACAAAGAAAAAGTTGATCTTTTATTTCCCTGACGTAAATAAGCATTGGTAGCTGAAGACATACAGTGCCACTTCCAATGCAGTGCTTCCATGGAGCCCTATTGCCTTTAAAGTAACACTGAGGCCAGCTATGGGCCCTCAATATGGGTCTGCTGGCTACATTTCCTGCTAGTCTTTCTTGTGTTCCTGCCTGTCTTGGTGATTTGATTTGCATTCTGCTGTTATTGGTATTACACATGCCAAAGAATCACATGGCTAATGTTACTTAAGACAAAACCAAAACTCAGGAGAGTAAAGGTGGTGTGCCTGGGCTGTGGGTCTGGTTTTCAGCTTCTTGGATGCCACCAAATCTTACTGCACAAAAATCCAGTGACTCCCACTAAAGTGAAGAACCCAATGTAAAAATGAAGAAGCTGATAAGGACAGAACTAAGCATTTCAGACGGCAGAACTATAAATCTCAGAAACTGACCAGATCAAAGCCAGGATGAGATCAATACAAAGGAAAGGACCAGGGTCAGGTAGGAGTCAGGAACCTGTGAGCAGTAGGATTCAATGCACCAAGTAACAAGCTAACTTGGTCTACAATGGACAGTGAATGAACTCACAGCCTGTAATTGCCTGAAATGACCATTTTCTTGGGCACAAAATATGCAGGGAGGCAATGTCTGTGAAACACAGTACTTCTAGTGAAAAACAGTACTTCTAGTGAAAAAAACAGTACTTCTATTGAAAAAACAGTACTTCTAGTGAAAACCAGTACTTCTAGTGAAAACCAGTACTTCTAGTGAAAAAAAACAGTACTTCTGCTGAGAAAAACAGTACTTCTAGTGAAAAACAGTACTTCTAGTGAAAAAGCCAGTACTTCTAGTGAAAAACCAGTACTTCTAGTGGAACAAAAAATACTTCTAGGGAAAAACAGTACTTCTAGTGAAAAAACAGTACTTCTAGTGAAAAAAACAGAACATTAATGTAATTGCCTGAAATGACCACTTTCTTGAGCACAGAATATGCAGGGAGGCGGTGTCTGTATGATACTTCTAGTAAAAACAGTACTTCTAGTGAAAAAAACAGTACTTCTAGTTCAAAGAACTGTAATTCTAGCAAAAAACAGTACTTCTAGTGAAAACCATTACTTCTAGTGAAAACCAGTACTTCTAGTGAAAAAAAACAGTACTTCTGCTGAGAAAAACAGTACTTCTAGTGAAAAACAGTACTTCTAGTGGGAAAAACAGTACTTCTGCTGAGAACAACAGTACTTCTAGTGAAAAACAGTACTTCTAGTGAAAAAGCCAGTACTTCTAGTGAAAAACCAGTACTTCTAGTGGAAACAAAAGTACTTCTAGGGAAAAACAGTACTTCTAGTGAAAAAACAGTACTGTAATTGCCTGAAATTACCACTTTCTCAAGCACAGAATATGTTGGGAGGCGATGTCTGTACAATACTTCTAGTAAAAACAGTACTTCTAGTGAAAAAAAGTACTTCTAGTTAAAAAAAACTGTACTTCTAGTGAAAACCAGTACTTCTAGTGGAAAAAAACAGTACTTCTAGTGAAAAAAACAGTACTTCTAGTGAAAAACAGTACTTCTGCTGAGAAAAACAGTACTTCTAGTGAAAAACAGTACTTCTAGTGAAAAAAACAGTACTTCTAGTGAAAAAAACAGTACTTCTAGTGAAAAACAGTACTTCTAATGAAAAAACAGTCCTTCTAGTGAAAAGAGAGTACTTCTAATGAAAAAAAGTACTTCTAGTGAAAAACCAGTACGTCTAGTGGGAAAAAAGTACTTCTAGGGAAAAACAGTACTTCTAGTGAAAAACAGTATTTCTAGTAAAATAAAAACAGTACTTCTAGTGAAAAACCAGTCCTTCTAGTGAAAAAACAGTACTTCTAGTGAAAAACAGTACTTCTAGTGAACAAAAACAACACTTCTAGTGAAAAACAGTACTTCTAGTAAAAAAACAGAACTTTTCCAATCAGTGAAAACCAATCAGTGACTAGGGGGTCACACGGGTCATAACTGTTGCTTTTGAATCTGAGCTGAATGCTGAGGATCAATTGCAAACTCACTGAACAGTTATGTCCCATGTGGCCCCCCTTATAGTCACTGACTAACTCAGAGTTAGAGAGCTGCAAAGCAGGAAGTAGTGTTCTGGCTATTATGTTACACATCCAATCACTCCAGCCTTTATATATTACATTTTTGCCTTACTAACTATATTAGAAACATTGTTTATATTGCACAGCCTGTCTAATTACCCAGTTTTTATTTTTACATTGAACTGTTCCTTAAAGGTGTTACTTGTGCAGAATTGGCGCCAGGCCCATATCTGTAGATTTTTGTAATGCCAGGGGTCTATTTTGAATCTCAATCCAGTCACGACTTATCTATTCTTAGAAATAAAATCTGGTTGGAAATCTAAAAGTCATATTTTTTATAATAATACATATCTTACATTGTTCTTATCATCTGTTTCCAGGAACAAAGTGCCATGCTGACTGCTGGACATCAAAGCAATGTGAATGCTCTACAGGGAGAGATTAATGGGCTAAAGGGGAAAAACAGGGATATTTTACTCTTACCCTGTGTTATAAGCTAAGAAAACTTTGCTCTGTGACAGATTTTGCTCATTAGGGCCTGAAGCTTCTGAGAAATGTATTACATGTGTATTGTATTTGCAATATTAAATCCACAAAACTGCTGGATGTTTAGTGAGTAAGTTTAATAAAATATGTTTTGTAAAAGCTCTTGAAATATGTACTGTATATACTCGAGTATAAGCCGACCCGAGTATAAGCCGAGGTACCTAACTTTACCTACGAAAACTGGGAAAACTTATTGACTAGAGTATAAGCCTAGACACAACTAAGACTGTTAGACAAGCAAAACGGTACCTTCAGCACTAGGCTGCCAGTTGGTGCCTGAGGCTCAACAAAGACTGACAGACAGGCATTTTACTTATTTACAAAGGCTTCGTATTACAGGTTATGATGCAGAATCGACCAAACCTATCCCTTTGTAATCGGATTGTAGGTCAAGTACACACCTATCATGATCCAGTAGCTTCTTTCTCATCATGACCTGAGAAATCCCAAAACAGGAGCTAGTTCAACTACAACTCTCACATATAGCATGGCAGCCGAGTTGCAGATCAACAATAGCTGGAGAAGCATTCCGATCTCCCCGGTAATAGGGCACCGTATAGGGTACAGTGCTCCCAATTTTGAAGTTATACACGGCCCCCTGTCTGCCAGCAGCGTACATTCTGCCAAAGCAAATGGTGACAGAGAATTGCCAAATGGAACGCATTACTGTGTGCATTGTCCCACTGCCATGTGCTCCAGCGTGATTATACCCCAGCCATCAACTACATCCATGCAAACGTCTAACAAGAAAATGCAAAGCAATCAGGCCGACTTTGCACAGGTCCAATAAAGTCGGCTCTTCAATTCGCCGCAGTTTAAGTGTTAACAAAGTGCTGAGCGTTGTGCAGTAATCCCTATTCCCTCACACAATTGTTACAGCGGCGCTAGCAGCAGACACTGTACCGCTATATGCAGAAGCCATTACCGTATGTTCTCACAGTTACCGTCCATGGTGTCAGAGCAGCAGGAGGCCTCCTGGGCGGGCTATTCATTCCTTCTCTCTTTTTTCACAGCGCACTTGCCAAATGGGTTGCCCTTGACAACCAGAGCCAGCTCTGATGTCAGCAGCCCTGTGCACAAGCTGTCAGTGAAGGCTAGCACAGGGAGAGAGTATATCCGCGTGCGTGTCTGAGGCAGACTGTTATGTTAGCACACGGCACTGCTAGGTTATGAAAGAGTAATCCCGGCTTGCTGCTGCTGCACGCGAATCACTGGGAGTTCATAGAGAGAGCAACGAGAATTATGCTAACATTCGGTAGCAGAAGGGGATGCACAGGGCCTTTATTTATGCTTGCTCATGTTCCTTATTCTGATCACGGTAACCAATATAATAATTAGCTCCGCTAAATAGTCGCTCAATAACTTTGTTTATACAGTATGTTGTTTCCTGGACTTGGTTCTCCTGGAGGAACAGCGCTGGGGGGCAGGGGCACGGGACTCCTGTCAGTAGCCCAGCCCCTCGTATACTGACTCGAGTATAAGCCGAGGTAGACTTTTTCAGCACATTTTGGATGCTGAAAAACTAGGCTTATACTCGAGTATATACAGTAATTGGCTTATAGCAGAGAGCCCAGAACACAGACACAAAAACACAGTTTAGATAAGGAGAAATATTTTCAAACTTTTCATAAACTGCCAAATTTTGTAAAACAAACATGGTAATTAGGGGTGTGGCCACAGAAAGGCGTGTGGTCAAAAAAATTGCTGCGCTACATGTGGGAAAAAAAATTTTGTCCCTCTTTTTACTTCCAAAATGTTGGGAGGTATATATTTGCATAATGATATAACAAATAATTCTAAGCAGCTTTCCAACGTACATTAATAAATAGAGATATAAAGATATATATAACGTATTATAACTGCAGGAAAAGGCAGTGTTTGTTTCTGTTCTCTGGTTCTGAAAACCCAGAGGACCCCACTACCCAGCAACATGGAGGAAATTAGGACCATCCTCAACACACTGATGTGATTTGTCTTAAAGAACAATGTATACAGCAATTAAGAGAATCCAGTCTTGTAATTTAGTGCAGGGAGGGTCTATTGTTGCTTAGCAATGTGATGTCATGTTTGACCTGTAACCCTGTGTGTTTTTCTTCTTCCTCTTCCTGTGTGTGCTCTTTATGAAACTTCCTGTTGCAGACATGTTATGTTGAGTTGTATAAAGCAACCAAATTACTGTTCACACAGAAATTGGTGTGTCTGTCCTCACTTACAGAGAAGCTGCACATGCAGTTCAGATCAGCTCTCTGCTAACACATACAGGGTATACAGGTATCTAATGAATTAAATCATATTAAGTGGCTAGGACATAGGACATCCAGTGCCTGGAAGTAGCCCCAGAAAGCGAGTAGAGGTCAATGACAAGGCTATCCCTATGCAAGTACCAGAGCATAGGGATAGGGATAGCATAGAACGTCAGAAGGTGCAGCTATCCTTGTCCTTGCCACCTGCCTTCCCCCACCCACCCCTCTTGGATCAAACAATACCTGCATTCAAGGGGCAGGGGACATATTTAAAGGTCATGCCACAGGTCTATGCGCTTCAAAAAGGAACATGGAGCAGCATAGCAGAAAAGCACGGTACTTCCAACCGCACGTGACTTAAGGTGTGGCTATCAGGGGTCACTCACTCAGTCTCTCACCCACCTTGCACACAGGTTAGACTAACACAAAAGCACCCCAAACACCAACCAACACCCACAAAACTCATTCGCTGCCACCATCTATCATTCACAGGCGATAGAAACCTAATGTGACTATTCCCCTGTTCTCTCTAACAGGTAATAACTCACAATACACCTACTGATTCAACAAGTACTTCAGTATGCAGAGGGTTAAGGCTCACAGTTACACTCTTTCAGGCTAGGTTCGTTTAGAGCATCAAAGACAATCTTATTAAATTCTCTTTAAAATTATAAAAGGTATAACAGTGCAAAATACAAAAAAGATGTTACAAAAGAGACATACATTCAATAATACAAGTACAAACAGTTGTAAAATAAAAGGGAAAATATGGAAAACCTATACTTAACTCCAAAGATATAGAATTCCTGGTCCTGGAGGCAAGGGGAAACAAACGGGATAACTTCCAATCGCAATTGGTCCTCCAAAGTAAATCCAAAGTTTAGTCAGAAGAGCTGACTATTTATTAGTGATTTCAGGGCATCAGGTAACTGCACACTCCCCCCCTCCCTCAGGAATGCAAGGGGGTGTGGCCCAGCAGGACACAGATTGAGTTTTCATGACCTCCTGTGAGTAGGAACTGGACCAAGAATATAATGACCATAACTCCTTATAGGAACATAGGAGAGAGATGATATTATATTCATTGGTTATTAATTCTCTCAGGGATTCCATAGATACTAAACATCAATACTGTGTGACCTGCCCCTGCCCAGATATCCATATCTAATACACAGAGTACCAAACCTAGTCATGTTTGGACTCGTTGGAAAGATGAAATTGCCTTGAACCCATCATCAGTTTTTTATACTGTTGGTACAACAGGTATGGGTTCTCTAAGGATAAATATATTGGAGTATACATTATATGTAACCTTTACTTCACCTTTGAGGGTCTTGCTGGGAACGTTAAGTTCTCACTCCTTGGGCTTCCCCCTCCCCATGGAATGGCTCTTATCAGCCAGGGCATGGAGGAGGGCATTACAGCTCTGACCCCTCTGACCATAGTGAAAAGAGGCCTGTTGTGTGTCTGATTTAGATGTTGCCAGAAATATTTCTCATGATACCTTGGCCTGTTTTATTAACTATTACAGGCCTGTATCATGACAGTATCCCATAACAAAAACACACTTTCCAAGGAACCCATCACAAAATTCCACATGCAACCATTGAGCAAGTTACAGAGGTCATTCATGAACCATCTTTTTCTGACCCCAAATGCAGCAGGCCTCGTCTACAATGTCCCAAACCATGGGTCGAGTAATCATCAAGGAAACTGTTATGAGCTTCTTTGCTAAGTTTTGGGCCGAAAAAGTACCAAAAAATTCTGTTGTAAAGAAGGAAAACATCAGCAACATGTTTACAACATAATCAGACCTGGATTTGTGGGCAGGTTACAAAGGTCCGGGCCTAGGGCAGCAAAGATCTGGGGGCGGCACACTGCCCTCTGATATAATCTGAACTGGGCAGAAGATTTAGAGCAACTGTCAAAACCTCCTACCCACCCAGTCCCCGGGGTGCCAATCAGGGGAACTGTCTGCGATGTAGGTGAAAGGTGGGGCTGGGGGAGGGGATTTGCGAGCTGGTCATGGTGTGCGGGTGGGTGCAGGTTTCTCTGTGTGTTGTGGGGTGTGCCAGCGGGTTGTGGGTGGGGGTAAGCGGCCTAGGGGTGCACCTTTTTAAAATCTGTCCCCAAGCATAATATCATTGCTCTCAAGCTACTCTCAGATTTTCATTAATTAATCTGAGGAGGCCTTGATCTTCAGCTCCTTCCATCCCACGTATTTCTGCTTAGCAGCTGTAGGTATCTTTATTCTGGATTCAAGATATTAGGATTATCTCACAATGATAGTATCATTGTCCATTGGATATTATCTTTGTACTTAGACTTTCAGATCTTCATTAAGTCTTATTTTGAAAGAAAGCCTAGATGATCAACACTTTTCAACCCAAACAGCTGTAGGGCTTTTTATCCTGTATTCAAATGTTTCACTTTCATTTCTTATTCCTGGAAACAGTTTGTTTAGGAGAATCAGATTCTTCTTTTAGTTTAATTCAAACAACATGACATGGGCAGAGACAAATACCTGCCCTTCCCCCAAACTGGTCTAGAAATAACCAACTCACCATCCATTTATTTGTTGGAATCTTTTTGGCCACAGCTTTATTGCACCAAACATAATTTAACAATAGATAATACATATATCAATAACAATTTATATTAACAACATTGTAAACAATTGTAAACATAGTGCCTTCCAGCATGGGTACGCTGGATTGCATGCTACCACCAATACACCATAGCCTCTCAGAGACCAACGCTCTTAAAGAGGAACACCACCAAGTTCCATTAACCAACTTGGGACTTGGTTCAAACTCCAGTTTCTCAATTAACTCTCCCCATTGCCAGGGACCCGCCGTCCCGCTGTGACAAAGGGGTATCCCCTCTCATCACATCCCAATACTCACCATTCCACGTTAATTTAACCTGTGCCCCACTAACCCAGGCCACAATTGTGACAAATAGCACAAAGGGTTAATACAAGGGAGGGAGGGTGGGGCTCCTTTTTCTCTTACCAAAATAGATGCCCTCCTTAAAGGTTAGTCTTATCAATCCACTTAAAACTCCACCCCCCCAACTACATCACTAAACCCACTACTAATCCCCTGCCAGTTTTGTCCTGTCCTTGTCATGTACCCTTTTGCCAGCATGCACTGTCACAGGTTTTACTGAACATTTATACAGTATAAATAGATTCCACAAGAATGTCATCTTGATGCCTAAACCTGACTTTCATGTTTGTCTCTCCTGCCTGTAGTCTGCTCCAAGCTTATTATTATCTAGCCTATTCTTTGCCAATCACACCCAAAACCTTTCCCCCTCATCATTCTCACTCTAGGCACTTTGTAATATGACTTAGGACTGCAAGGAGTTAGTCTGACTAGTGACTAGTGAGCTCTGGACTCATTTTATCCATATACTGCATGTATGTGAATATATAATGGCCAGTTATACCAAATGAGCCTCTTTGTATAAAGGGAAAGGTACATGGTTTTACTTTTTGTCAACAAAACATTTTGTCAACAATGTTTCTAAAAGTAAATGCTCTAGGTCCAACTTCAAGGTATTATTTTAAAATAATATAATTTTTAACCAAAGTCCAAAAGCGTTACATTGTTTCTCAATGATCACATGCTTTTAACATGGTGTTTCACCCCCGATACTTCACTTGAAGATTTATAGTCATTTTATACTTACAAACAACTTGATTAAAGGAACAGTAACAACGAAAAATATATATTTTTTTAAAGCAATGACAATATAATGTACTGTTGCCCTGCACTGGTAAAACTGGTGTGTTTGCTTCAGAAACTCTACTATAGTTTATATAAACAAGCTGCTGTGTAGCCATGGGGGCAGCCATTCAAGCACAGGATACACAGTAGAAACAAATAAGTACTACTATAGTTTATATAAACAAGCTGCTGTGTAGCCATGGGGGCAGCCATTCAAGCACAGGATACACAGTAGATAACAAATAAGTACTACTATAGTTTATATAAACAAGCTGCTGTGTAGCCATGGGGGCAGCCATTCAAGCACAGGATACACAGTAGATAACAAATAAGTACTACTATAGTTTATATAAACAAGCTGCTGTGTAGCCATGGGGGCAGCCATTCAAGCACAGGATACACAGTAGATAACAAATAAGTACTACTATAGTTTATATAAACAAGCTGCTGTGTAGCCATGGGGCAGCCATTCAAGCACAGGATACACATAGATAACAGATAAGTACTACTATAGTTTATATAAACAAGCTGCTGTGTAGCCATGGGGCAGTCATTCAAGCACAGGATACACAGTAGATAACAGATAAGTACTACTATAGTTTATATAAACAAGCTGCTGTGTAGCCATGGGGGCAGCCATTCAAGCACAGGATACACAGTAGATAACAAATAAAGTACTACTATAGTTTATATAAACAAGCTGCTGTGTAGCCATGGGGGCAGCCATTCAAGCACAGGATACACATAGATAACAGATAAGTACTACTATAGTTTATATAAACAAGCTGCTGTGTAGCCATGGGGCAGTCATTCAAGCACAGGATACACAGTAGATAACAGATAAGTACTACTATAGTTTATATAAACAAGCTGCTGTGTAGCCATGGGGGCAGTCATTCAAGCACAGGATACACAGTAGATAACAGATAAGTACTACTATAGTTTATATAAACAAGCTGCTGTGTAGCCATGGGGGCAGTCATTCAAGCACAGGATACACAGTAGATAACAGATAAGTACTACTATAGTTTATATAAACAAGCTGCTGTGTAGCCATGGGGGCAGCCATTCAAGCACAGGATACACAGTAGATAACAGATAAGTACAACTATAGTTTATATAAACAAGCTGCTGTTTAGCCATTGGGGCAGCCATTCAAGCACAGGGTACACAGTAGATAACAGATATGTTCTGAACAATCCCATTGTATACTAAAGAGCTTATCTGTTATGGCTGAATGGCTGCCCCCAAACCTAAACCTTAGGGTCTCTACATTTATTTCCAGTCTGGATTCTGTGCTTTCACTTTCATATCTAATTCCTGGTTTCCTGTAAATGACTTGCAGTTATGAGAATTGTTAGGATGGGGGAGACGGCTGCAGGAAAGAGACAAATAATAGATTGTTTAATGTATGAGAAAAAGAATTTAGCAGACAACCACACCATTAAAGGGACAGTATATCTACTATTTTTTAAAATTTTTGGATGTAGGGTGCTGTGTGCAGGTCTGTATGAGTATCACTGGTGAAAGACAAAAAATAATGAGCCACTTCCCACCATGATTGTCCCTGATTCTCTATCTAATGGATAAAACTTAACTTTTATTAATGTAAAACAGGATACACAGTAGATACCAGATAAGTTCAGAAGAATCCCAATGTATCTACAACACTTATCTGTTATCTGCTGTGTATCCTGTACTTTTTCAGCTTTGAATGTCTTTCCCATGGCTACACAGCAGCTTGTGTATATAAACTATAGTAGTACTTATCTGTTATCTACTGTGTATCCTGTGCTTGAATGGCTGCCCCATGGCTACACAGCAGCTTGTTTATATAAACTATAGTAGAGTGTCTGAATAAAACACACCAGTTTTACCAGTGCAACACAAAAGTACATTATATTTTCATAACTTTAAAGCACTTTAATTTTTGTGTTACTGTTCTTTTAATCTGTCCTATTCATCACTCAGATTTAACTCCTATTTTGGTTTGATTTGTCTCTTTATCTTCCTAGGGCCTGTTTATTCTTTCTCTATTTAAGAATTTTCTCCCGTTATTTTTACCTCTGTTCACATCTTTTTTCATTTCACTTTAATTTTACCTCTCCACATTTATGTTTAGTCCTCTCTTACAGAGTGTTAAAACTCTTGGATAACAAAATCACTCCATCTGTTATTTCCCTTAAGGCTCTCCTATACCCTTTTGTGGGGGGGGGGAGGGGGAACTGCTAGAAACCAAACCCCATTCCCCCTCAAAACCCTGTGTTTTTTTGAGGAATACAGCAATCTCTTGTGGAAATTACCTTTTTGAATCGAGTTGATAGTTTAGTGTTGATGTATTCTCAGTTTTTTTATCCAAACTAGC
Organism: Xenopus laevis; assembly: GCF_017654675.1. NCBI lineage: Eukaryota > Metazoa > Chordata > Amphibia > Anura > Pipidae > Xenopus > Xenopus laevis. The sequence goes on along the minus strand of NC_054384.1, from coordinate 103,997,215 downwards.
CTTTTGCACTTTATAACTGTTTCTTCTTACTGATACTGATACATTCCTCTGCATCACTCCTCTCACTCCCCCCCTTGCAAAAATTCAGTTTCACTTTCATTTGAAACATGTGAAGGCAATAAAAGTGTGAGCAAGAACAGACTGGCACACAAAAACATACTGAGAGAGAAAAGGAACAGAGAAAGATAGAACCGAGGATACAAAGTAGGTAACTCTTCTCTCCGTCTTTTTCATTTAATTGATGTGTGAGAATGTTTAAGCAACTGTCTCCCAGCCTAAATCATTTTAACTAAGATGAAGATTCTTATTTGTATATTTTACTGAGCAATATGAAGATACAGAGAAATGTTTTTTAGTGTTTTTCAGAGAAGGACTTGAAGGATATGAAGCTATTGTAAAAGCAATGCCAGAATCCACAGTTAAAGGGGTGGTTCTCCTTAAAGTTAACTTTTAGTATGTTATAGAATGGCCATTTCTAAGCAACTTTTCAACGGGTCTTCATTATTTATTTTCACCATTTTTTCCGTGAAAATCTCAGATTTTTGAGATTTTTTGAGTGAAATCCTTCAAAGTTCACGATTTTTTGGTGAAAACATTCGAATTTCACGATTTTTCAGGAACTTTCCTATTTCACGATTTTTCGAGAATTTTTCGGCGAAGCGAAACGGGACAAATTCGCACAAAACAATTTCTCTATAAGGCTACAAATGTATTATTATTGTTACTTTTTATTACTCATCTTTCTATTCAGTCCTCTCCTATTTATAGCAAACAAGGGAAAGTTGTGCTCACCACTATTTTTTAAAAACATTAGGCGGGGGTGCAATGAGGTGAGCACAACTTTCCCTTGTTTGTTATAGTTATACAAGAGCAGTGACCAGCTCTATGTTGTAGCTCCCACCCTTCCCAGCTATAGTCAGGTGATCCCACTGGTGTCTAATAAAAGGGCAGCCAAGTATGGAGGTTTTACTTTGAAAAGCAGCTAGTAAGTTGCAGGTAAAACCTAGTCCCTTTGTAAAATGTATAATGAAGCAATAGAATTCTTAATGAATCAGATGAAAATTAAGCGTAGGACTGGCCAGATATGGGATGACTTTGACGTAGTTGGTCAGCTTAAATATATTGCAATATATGGACAAACAATCCCTGTTTTGTTTAAAGGGTAAGGCATTTTTCAGTAGCAGTATGCACAAATGTCGCTGTCTTAAATATATTGATAATGGGTTGAGTGCAGAGGACTCTTGTATGTCTCTCCTATTTATAGTCCAGTCTGTGTATGGTTGCTAGGATAATATGGACCCTAACGACCAGATTGCTGAAATTGCAAACTGGACAGCCGCCGAATAAAAAGCTAAATAACTCAAAAACCACAAAAAATAACAAACAAAACCAATTGCAAATTGTCTCAGAACATCAATCAAGCTAAAAGTTAACTAAAAGGTGAACAAACCCTTTAAAATAATTTATTTCTAGCCTGTATAATGACTGCTGTTAATGCTAAATAAATAATATGAGAAGAATCAGTTGTCCATTTTTGAAAGGCATTTATACCCAATATATTTTAGCTCCATTTAAAACTTAATTGTCACTTTTTATATAATACTAATTATATATGTGATTTTTTTTAACTGTTTTTAACTGTTCTTTTTAATCGTTAATGTTACTCAGATATAAACATGAGCGCAAAAATCCATATGAAGGATCCGATCTGCCTGATAGAGAACAGGAATAGCCATGAGTTTTTAATTAATGCAGAAGCAGAAGAGATTCTGTCTCAGATCACAGATCCAGTGGTTGTTGTGGTGATTGTTGGGAAATATCGGACAGGAAAGTCTTATCTGATGAACAAATTAGCAGGAAGTAAAACTGGTAAGTACAGTCAATTCTTGAAATCTTAAAGGTATTCTGTCTTGTCTCTGCTCCTTATACTTACAACTTTGTGGCTGTTAAAAGACTATGGCCGCCAGAATCCCCTATCAGTTTTGTATATATAGCTCTTAAAGGGATACTGTCATCGGAAAACATGTTTTTTTCAAAACGCATCAATTAATAGTGCTGCTCCAGCAGAATTCTACACTGAAATTCATTTCTCAAAAGAGTAAACAGATTTTTTTTATATTCAATTTTGAAATCTGACATGGGGCTAGACATTTTGTCAATTTCCCAGCTGCCCCTGGTCATGTGACTTGTGCCTGCACTTTAGGAGAGAAATGCTTTCTGGCAGGCTGCTGTTTTTCCTTCTCAATGTAATTGAATGTGTCTCAGTGGGACATGGCTTTTTACTATTGAGTGTTGTTCTTAGATCTACCAGGCAGTTGTTATCTTGTGTTAGGGAGCTGCTATCTGGTTACCTTCCCATTGTTCTTTTGTTTGGCTGCTGGGGGGAGGGAGGGGGTGATATCACTCCAACTTGCAGTACAGCAGTAAAGAGTGATTGAAGTTTATCAGAGCACACTGACAATATCAGAACTGACAATATGTCTAGCCCCATGTCAGATTTCAAAATTGAATATTAAAAAATGTGTTTGCTCTTTTGAGAAATGGATTTCAGTGCAGAATTCTGCTGGAGCAGCAATATTAACTGATTCATTTTGAAAAAAAATTTTTTTCCCATGACAGTATCCCTTTAAAGAGCTTGTGTTCCAAAACAACAATTTGATTTGTTGCACCCCTTTATACCACTTGGCACTAACTGTTGACTCTTAAAGCTTCATTCCCCTTACTACCTCTGTGCACCCAATCTCCATCTCTATCCACCCTGTATTGCCCCACCTTATATTCCTGTGCTGACTTTTGATAGAAATTTGAATGATGTAAAATTACCAGCACTAATGCTAAAACATGATATTTTTCTCTTTTTTTGTCTATTGCCTAAAACAATATGTTTATTAAATGTTTATTAAAATGTTTTTCTCTCTGTAGGTTTCCAGCTAGGGTCCACTATTCAATCAAAGACTAAAGGGATCTGGATGTGGTGTGTTCCTCATCCTGTCCAACCTTCTCATACCCTGGTGTTGTTGGACACAGAGGGACTGGGGGATATAGAAAAAGTGAGATATCATTCAGTGCTTTGTTGTCTCAGCTCATGAACACCGAATTGGGAAAAATCGGTAGCTACCCCAGAACTCAATTGTGATAGAGAAGCTGCCACCCTTCTAGAGTAAATGTGTTGATTTATTCATAGTAGGATAAGAGACAAGGGTTAATGTTCCTTGCTCTTTGTCATGGATTACGGCAACCTATCGTTGGGGCAACTCATGCCCTGTGCTAAATCAGTTTCCATTAAATAAAACAAAAATGAGTAGAAGTCTTCAATGATTACTCAGCAAGTCTATTTCTGTAAGAATTACTTATTCTAGATATACCATGACCTGTTCTGGACGAATGATAGTCTTAATAGTCATACGTCATATCTGGCTCAGTCTAAATAACTGACTCACCCATGGTCTGTATTCAGGCCCGGATTTAGGGAAAGGCCCCCTAGGCCCGGGCCTAGGGCGGCAAGATGTTAGGGGCGGCAAGAAGGCGCCCCTAACATCTTGTGTAAGTCGGCTGCTCCTGATAGATCCGGCTGGCTTTAGGACCGCTCCTCCAGCCTATCTCCCGCTGTGGCTCCGCCCCCTCCCACTCGTCTCTGTGCTCGTGCTGCTGCTGCTCTGCTGTGCTGCGTGTGTCCCAGCAAGGTGATCTGTTCCTGGTATGTACATTTAATATTTCCCCTGCAGATCTGCTGTATATCGGCCATGTAGAGAAATATGTCATAGTCAACTTGCAGATTTGCTGGAGGTGCAGAATCACAAGTGTTCTAACTTCTAAACCTGTTACAGATTTTTTTATGTCCCTTTCCTGCTTCCTACAAAATGAAAACCATTTCAGTTCTTGTATTATAAGGGATAATGTACCCCCTACTGTAAATGATAAGGATATTAGAAGTCACTGAGGGGTTCTATGGCCATATAAAGGCACAAGGCTGCAGGCTGAGTTATACAGGGAACTCGGAGTATCATCATGTATTATAAGGGATAATGTACCCCTACTGTAAATGATAAGGATATTAGAAGTCACTGAGGGGTCCAGTAACCATATAAAGGCACAAGGCTGCAGGCTAAGTTATACAGGGAACTCGGAGTATCACTCATGTATTATAAGGGATAATGTACCCCCTACTGTAAATGATAAGGATATTAGGAGTCACTGAGGGGTTGTTCTGTGACCATATAAAGGCACAAGGCTGCAGGCTGAGTTATACAGGGAACTCGGAGTATCACTCATGTATTATAAGGGATAATGTCTGCTGAGAAATAGGAACTACAAAGATTATGATGCTGCCAAGATTTGACTTTTTTATTTTATAATAAATATTTAACTGATGCTGCGGCTGCCCACTGTAGCACAACTGACAAACTTATCAAAACAAGGGACACATCTCTCTCTGCATCTATGTATAAAAAGGTGTCTATATATAGAGAATATATATAGATATATCTCAAACAAGCCTAACTGCTAGTTGATCCATCTGATCCACTTTTGCATAAATGTCCTGATTGGAAAAAGATTCACATCCAGAAAATGCGTGCGGGGGGGGGGGCGGCACAGTAGCTGGGCCTAGGGGGTAAGGAGGGTAAATCCGGCCCTGCCCACTCGGTCCATTATAGAGCAGCCTTTTGTAATTGAGTCCTACTGATTCTAGTGGAAATCAAAAGCTTGCAAATTAGGGAGCTTGGTTTTCACTCTGATGTAGTTGATGCATTTCATTTATTTCAGGGTGACAGCAAAAATGATGCCTGGATCTTCTCTCTGGCAGTTCTGTTAAGCAGTAACTTAGTATATAACAGCATGGGAACCATCGACAACCACGCAATGGAGCAGCTACAGTATCCTTTCCAGTAACATATCTTACGTTGACATTTCATTTGTCATTAATCTGTGTGACATTGGCTTGGCCTTTTAAAACGATTTTGCGTTTTTGCTCTTCTTTAAGTTTTCTTTAATATGTCTCAGCTACGTGACAAACCTGACAAAACTGATAAAGCTAAAGACAAATCCAGAAGGAGAGGATAAAAATGAATCTGGTGAATTCAAGCGCATATGCCCATCATTCACATGGTGTGTGCGAGATTTCAGCCTCATATTAAAGATTGATGAAAAGGAAATCACAGAAGATGAATATCTAATGAACTCCCTCATACTCAAGAAAGGTATTAATCGCCAAAACACGAAGGCACCTAGTAAATCACACACTACTTGTATTTCTCATGCTACACACATTCGTGTGCTGAAAATGACAACATTTGTATCCATGTTGAAATCGCTGCCACTGCATGGTGATTTAACAATATGGATGCTAATAAGCATTAGGCAAACATGCAGCCAGTATTGTTGGTAAAAAAATAGTGATTTACATGTGTTTTTGTGCCTTACACTTGCATTCACAAATCAATATTTTAAGTCCCTTTAAGTATCCCCTAAATCCCACAGGATTCCCAACCAGACATTGCCCCTTGTCAAACCCCAGCTAATTAAATAAGGACCTATTTTCTGTGTACATGCTGTATGACTTCCACTCATACCAATGTTTTCCAAGTAATTATTCACTTACACAGTTTATACCTATAAACATAAATATGTGACTTTACTTGTACCAGGTACTGATAAGAAGATTCAAGATTACAACCTGCCAAGGGAGTGCATCCTTCACTACTTTCACTCACATAAATGTTTTGTGTTTGACCGACCTTCGTCTAAAAAAAACCTTCAACGTCTGGAGGAGCTAGAAGAGCGGGACCTGGAAGAAGAATTTGTGGAACAAACTCAAAAGTTCTGTGATTATATACACAAACAAGGGATAGTCAAAACTCTTCCTGGTGGTCTCTTAGTCACTGGAAGAAGTAAGTAGTGTTCACAATAAGGCCAGTGGGACTATGTAATCTCCTGTATTCTGTCTGGGGATTGCCTTAATTTTAAGAGAACCTTAGATGACATCCTGGACAAACAACATATCCAAGGATGTTATGTTTTGGCTAGCCGAGGATGAGTAGAGTATAACAGTGCTTTATTAGCAGGCTCTCATGCAGCCATTACACAACAGTAAGCTTTCACTTTTTAAGCTGTCCAGGAAGTAAGCACAGTATAAATTTGAGTACAGTGACATCTACAGGCCATTTTTATAAACACCACATATTCCCCCTATAGTAGGAAAGCATTTGGACAACTATAATAACAGCAACAATGCATCTTAAAGTGATAACACACATTATTCACATCACATAGTCCTGGGTCCATGCAGGTAGTTTTCTGATTCTCTCAGTACGCCTTATAGGTTCACTTTCTTCAGGCCTATTGCAGTTGACATCAGGAGTAGGAAAATGTCTTCATCAAATGGAGTTTCTCCAAAGTCATATCTCACAGGAGCAAGACGACTTGCATTCCATATGCGTCCATCAGACAATTCATATGTGTATGGTCCTTGCTGGCGTCTCACTTCAAGTGGTGTAGTAAATTATATTGTCCTTGTTTCAGTATTTCTGGTTTCTTAATTCTGACTAAAGATCCAGGCTTAAAGTGCACTTCTCTTGCACCACGTTTTCTGTCAGTATAAGCCTTGCATTTGGCTTGGTGACGTTTCACAACGTCAGCATTTAGATGTTCATATTGTATGGTCTTGCTGGCGTCCACTTCAATGTGTAGTAATTTATATTTCCTTGTTTCAGTTTCTGTTTCTAATTCGACTAAGATCCAGGCTTAAAGTGCACTCTCTTGACATTTTCTGTCAGTATAAGCCTTCATTTGGCTGGTGACGTTTCACACGTACAGTAGATGATTTTGAGGCACATATTTTTAGAGTTTGATGTCTGCAATTACTTGGCATCTGTCTGCCATGTAATAATTCATCAGGAGATGATTGAGTTGTTGTATGGCACTTTGCTCAGTAGTTATGTAGGAACTCTGTTGTAAATACTTTCCAAGATTTCCCAGTAAGATTTGCTGTCTGTAGTGGATGAGTAGAGTACAGTGCTTTATTAGCAGGCTCTCATGCAGCCATTACACAACAGTAACTTTCACTTTTAAACAGTCAGGAAGTAAGCACAGTATAAGTCTGAGCACAGTTACATCTACAGGCAGTTGTATAAACAGCACAAGGGATACAGGGGATTTTGAAGCTCAAGGGTTTCTGTTAGTTTGTATGTATTGCTTGTTCTTCATTGTCAAAAATTGCTCCTAATTTCTGACTACACATCCTAAGCTAGGTGAAAGCTTGACAGATGGTATTATCTGGATGGATCCAGATAAGGTTTAGAAACTATTCTGATAGACCAAACAATCCCAGCAGATTGTTGCCTCCTAACCTTTAGCACAGGTGTGTCCAAAATGTACATTGGGATCTACCAGTAGACCTTTAGCTGGTGATCAAGACACTGTCAACAAACAGCTTGTCTGAATCTCCCTCTGTTTTGCATTCAGAAAACAGAAAACTTCCTCCTTTTCATTCAGATATTGTTTATGTTAAGGTTACTTAAAAAAATAAATGTTAAATATAACAATATACATTTTCCCATAAATTAATATTTTTTTTTTAAAGGTTTTTATTTTGCATTTTCAAAACAAACAACATATACAAATAAAGCAAACAACATGCTTGGCACTTGCATTACTACTGTTTCAATTATTTTATGTTTAATGACAGTTCTAATACAGAAAAATTAAGTGACATATATTCACCACGTTTGGGCCAGTCTAACACTCTAGTCATCTGGTTGGAGTGCATGAGGGTTGACCTCTAACCAAGGTTCCCATATTTTCTCAAATTTCTGGGGTGTTCCTCTAGCATTGTAAGTCAATTTGATTAGAGGCAGTGTCCCATTTATGAGGTCAATCCATTGCTGAAGTGTAGGGGGGTAGGGGTTCATCCATTTCATTATTACTAGCTTTTTTGCATAGAACAAAATAGATCTTAATAGTGTTCTGGATTTTTGTAAGGGCACTACTTCATCTATTAATACCCAATAAGCAAGTCTCAGGGACTTAATTCCAGGAAAAGATAGAGATTAATTAGTGTATCGGATTACTTCCGACCAGTATGTTGCCACTCTAGGGCAGTTCCATATCAAGTGGAAGAATCCAGCCTCTCCCCTCATAAATTAATATTTAAAGTAATATTTTACATGGAACAGAATGCTAACAAAAGTAGAACCCAACATTAGTACAGTATGGGCACTCCAGCTTTACTACATGCCATGAGCCAATTAGTTTTTTTTTTAATACAGTTTATTAAATCAAAAGAACTTTTACAGTTATTGAGCTGTCTAATGTTTGTCTTAAACACATTATTATAATTGTAACCCCAACCTGAAGGGGACTTAAAAATAAATAGAATTCAAGTCAAGTTGAAGAACTTTTATCTCTGTTTTCACACTATGCTAATTGGAAGAGCTGCCAGAGGAATTGCCTTGCTAAAAATAACAGATAAACGAGAAAAGTAGATATTAGAGCCTGTTTTGCAGACACTGGCCTTTTTTAATACATAAAAAAAATAATTTTTTATTTTTTCTATTCTGGTCTCTAGTGCTGGCATATTTGTTACCTTTACATAGAGACCATTAAAGTGGATCAGTCCCTGCATAGAAAAAGCTCTGTCCTTGCACTGTCAGTAAAGAGAACACTGGGGCTGTGCAGGATGCCTGAAAATGTATGAAACTTGCATGAATGATCAGGTGGCCAGATTTCCGACAGAGACACTGGAGAACGTTTCTGCAGATGCACCAGGATTGTGAGAAGGAGGCTCTGAGGTCTTTAGGGAAACGTTCCTTAAATTTGATGAGAATCAAAAGTTCCAACAAGAATTCAAGGTTCAGTTATCTAAAGTTACATTTAACACTGCAATTGAAAAATTTTGAATGCTAGATATCTATAAATCTGCTGATACCAGAGTATCTTTATAGCAATTTCTAGGGCATTGCCCGCTAAACATTTATTCATGTTTGAATAAACCAAATCAATTTGGGATATAATAGAGTTAAAAAAAATACTCATAATTAATATGTCTTGGCCCTCAATTAGTTTCACCATGGGTTTAACATTCTTAAAGTCAACATTTAGGCCTCAAACATTTTTTATATTCACTATTTACATATATATTATTTCAACTATGCAGAAGTGCAAGGACTGCTCTTTGACTCCAAAAACCTTAATGAATATTTATAAATCTGTGGTCAACTTAGCACAGCTGCAACTGCACTTGCAGTCATAAATGACACTACTATGAGAGTACTGTACTACTCAATATATTTCTAAAGAGGATGCAATAGAATTGCATCACTACAAAGTTACTGAAGAACAAGGAGCAGATTATGAAAACTGGTACACCAGGAACTCAAACCTACCATAGGGGCATTGAGGCTTTAAAACATAAAACCTTGTTTAAAGAAGTAAAGTCTAAAATAGAATAGGCTAGAATTCTGTATTTTGTTATGCTAAACATAAAATTGAACTGACTGCACACAAGCTAATAAAAACAAATGATTTATACTCAGAAGTTGGCCACATGGGTCATCGTTTTGGTAACTTGAAAACATTTTTGCAAGACAAGACTGTGAAACATGCTCTGTGGTCTGGCTGCTTAGGACATCATAAATGATCAAACAGCAAAAAATCAAGATAATCTGACAGAAGCCGAACAGCAAGACTGATTAATAATCAGAATATACAGACTGCACTGGGGTCCTGTTGTTGTCATGTAATCTAATGTGGTTTTTAAATAGTTTTTGTATTGTTTAATACAAACTTTCTCCAACTCTGCAGCAAAATAATCCTCCAAATAGAATCCCAGTTTATCTGTTTAATCTGGCTCCATAAATCTTTGTCCCTGCAGTGGAGAGTTGGAAACAGTAACAGGGATGAAAAGGCAAAAATAAAATCCAATACAAATCTCTACACAGTTGCCGACTGCTCTACAGGAAACAAATAAAAGCTGCTTGAGTTCTGCATGGCTGGGAATGTAAGACGGGGGCTTCCCCCTGCTGTTCATAAGTATGATTGTTTCCCTGCAGAGCAGTTAGGGGACTGTCTTGACAATTCCTATCCACAGCAGTAAATAAAGGGAGAATTTCACTGCATGACATCAGGGTTTCTTTTAAAAACGGCATACATTTTTAATTGAAGTATATTGGCACATAGGTAAAAATGGGATTTTATTTTTTTGCCTTTACATGACCTTTAAAAGGATTAAAAAAAGCTGCATGAAAAGTTAAAATAAATTGTCAATCCTACCAAGGTGTAATATGGGGTCCAAAATCAGTACAGGACACCACAAAATATATAGAAGCCGAGCATAATTTAGTGGAGGGTACAGGCAAATGGTGAGTGTGATAGTGTCACTATATACATCAACGATTGGAAATAACTACACAAACTTAAATCTAAAAATTAAATGTAATTTGAAAAAAAATTAAAAATGTTTTTTGAAAATGTAATTTAAAAAAAAAAATTTAAAGTCTGAGGTATATTTAGCCTTCCCCTGGTTTCCTAGAAACCTGTTTTTTAATTCTGTCTCCAGTGTCTAGTACCACGTAGTACCTCTGTAAGGATATTGTGGTGACATACTTCTTTCGTCTGTTAGTATCACAGGGTTTATCCTTCATTTAGTTTAAGGACTGTGCTCCAAGTGCCCAAGGGATTATATGTTAGTAGGAGCTATATTTTTTCCCTTTTTTATTTATGTTAGGGAATTTGGATAGGGAATAGAGTGCTGAATTAGACTTTTCCAGATTTGCGTGCAAGCCTCAGAAGCAAGGCTGAATTTGAGAATTTAAGAAACATTGACCTATGCATTTACCAAACAGAAAGTAAAATTAAAATTAAAGAATGTCTTTAGGGCTGACACTTTCAGGATATTTGTTACTCTGATTGAGTTATTAATTTGAATTAAAACAAACACCTATGACTGTGAGTAAAAATATATTCCCTGAGCTGTTAACTTTTATCGCAGTGCAACAAATGCACAAAGAGTTCCGACATTTTTGTAATCCCTCCTTATTTCAAATAATAGTCTTCTTTTCACACAGGAACTATTAGATGGAAAATGAAGGAATTTTCCGCACTTAATGAGAGCAAATCTACGAGCGTTGTCAAATTATCATTCAGGCAAATTAAGTGCAGCTCTGGACCAAAGAATATCCAGGGAGAGTTTTAAAACCTGGAGGACACATATTGTTTTTGGAAGAGAAGAGGACAATTATGGCAAAGTTTTGAACAGCCCACAGAAAGGCCTAAAGGTACTAAATATGAATATTAAAATAAAGCATTAGATAGAACAGGTCATGTAACACCTGCAGTCAATATTTCCTGTTAAAAGTCTTGTGGGCAACTTTTTTATTTGTCTCAGCGACTTTTTGTCAAAAGCATTAAAGTCAATAGGCGCTTTTTCTCATGGCGACTTTTTGTCTCTGCAACAATTTTGTCTTAGCGACTTTTTCTCGGTCGTCCCTAGGCACCCACAGGGCACTCGGGGTTAATACACCATTCCCTTTAGGAGGCAGGATGGAACTAAACTTTTGATCCCTCTGGGGGATCCTCCTCTTCCTTGTATTGAACCCCGCCTACTTCAGTTTTTTTTCCATCCTGCAAGGAGGTAGGATGTGTGGGAGCAGTGGCTCCCATTAATTTTATTTTTATTTAAATTGGTTTTGGAAATTATCACAGGAGTTATCCATCAGGTAAAAAAGGGGTAAGTTTCAGCGCTCCCGCTGGTTGATTTGTCAATTTTTGACATAGAGGCAAGCTTGCAGCGCTGCCTAGTTGCGTTACAATCACATTGTCAAGGCAAGCTTCAGCGCTGCAAGTGCGGTTTAGGCGAAAGGCATGCCTTAACGCTGCCGGAACGCCGTCGCTCATAGAGAAGCCGATTCAGCCAGCATTACACTGAAGTCAAATCTCGTGCAAGCCACACGTCGCGCACTTCCGGCCCGCCATTTTGGATGCGCATATGGGTAGCAGGGAGTGATATACCTAGCCCCCGCGGCCATTATCCGCTACAGCACTGCAGGGGTGACGCGTCGGAGATTAAGGGAACCAAATTCAATAACGGCTATTATCAGTTACTACTGGTACGGGCTTATATTTTCTCCTTTTATCTGGTGCTACCCTTTCTCTCTCTCTTTCATTGGCACCCCATAGCCTAACATGGTGTCTGACCTTAATAAAGCAAACTTATCTATACAAGATAAGATAGACACTCAGTCAGGCTCAGATACAGCCCTCAGTATCTGTGAAAAGAGACATAAGGATAAAGAAGTACAACAATTACCAGAAAAAACGCAAGCCACAGAAGTGAGAGCTGATTTCAGCAGCACCTTCTGTTTCACAAATTGCAGATTGGTTTCAGCCATTTCATGCATCATTGTTGACGTAATGTCATCTGCTATTGAAAAGATAGCAGCTAACCAGATATCTCAAACTCCACAAGTAGTGGCTTCAAAACCCACCTCAAGCAGAGGTGGATTTGGCATTCCTCAGAGGAAGAAGGGGTAATTCCTGAGGACGATTCAGACTGGGAAGATGAGGAGCACACTAATCCACAACTAGAAAGCTCCCACAAATCAAATCAGAACTATTCACTCACTGTTAGCAGACATGTTCCATACTCTAGGCATTCAAGAGGAACACAAAGAATCCAACAAGCTGGATAAACTGTTTAGCCCCACTATAAGGAAACAAAGATTTTTTCCCTATACATGAGACAGTGCAGGAGGTCATTAATAAGGAATGGAAGCTCCCGACCGCAGGGCAGTCAAAGATAAGAGAATGGATATACTGTATCCTTTCAGCCAAGCTCATAGAGATAAATGGGAAACAATACCCAAGGTTGACGCCCCGATAGCTAGATTTTGGTCTAAACGTACGACTATACCTTTAGAAGACGGAACAGCGTTCAGAGATCCATGGACAGGAAGGCGGAAAATTCTTTTAAAAGCTGTTTTGCCTCATCTACAGCGGCATTTAAACCGTTCAATCGCAGCAGCATGTGTTGCGCGAACTATGACCCTGTGGCTAGAAGAAGCGTTATCAGGCTGTTCTGAGATTCATTTGACATGCTAGTCCCTCTCTCAAAGGGTGCTTAATGCGGCACACTTTTTATGCGATGCCTCTATGGACACCCTTCAATTACAAGCCAGGGCCTCTGCATTTCAGTAGGTGTAGAAGAGCACTTTGGCTCAAATCTTGGGAGTGCGGATCCAGCCTCCAAGAAAAATTTAGTTACTCTGCCATTTTTTAGGGCTTCACTCTTCGGGCCGGAACTACTGTAGATACTTTGATTAATAAGATCACGGGAGGAAAAAGCAACTTTTTACCACAAGAAAAAAAATCTAAACCTCTCAAACACACAGTCAAGAAGGCCATTTCGTCAACGAATTTTGGGAGACCTTCCCGCAGCATTCAGACAACAACCCTACTCTAACCAAAAAGGTAAATTTCGTCCCTTCCAAAAAAACCCTCCTGGAACTTTCAGAGGCGCAATACCGACGGGTGCAACAGACAAGACCGAGACGCATGAAGGGGGGAGCTCCCCCGATCTTACGGGGGCGATAGGGGCGCGCCTCTTAAAGTTCAGGGAAACCTGGCTACCACAACTTCGACACCTGGGTTCTCAACATAGTTTCAAGGGGCTACAGGCTAAATTTCACAGGTACCCCCAAACCCGATTCATTCGTTAAAAACCCTGCGACCCCTACAAACAAAAAGAGAGCTTTAATCCCGGGGCAATCCAAAACTATGCTCAAAGCCAAGTCGATAATAACCGTTCCCACAGATCAACGGGGGCTAGGGTTTTATTCAAACTGTTTCTAAATACCCAAAAAGATGGTTCACAACGTCCTGTATCAGATCTAAATTTCTCAACAAGTTTCTCTTGTCCTTCATTCAAAATGAATCTCTGAGATCCGTGATCGAAAAGGGTGGAAAAAGGAGATTTTCACGACCATTAAGATCTAAAGGACGCTTATTTTCCCACGTCCAATTCACGTGGGAACCCCTCAAAGTTTCACGCTTTGCAGTTCAGGTATCCACTACCAGTTTCAAGCTCGTTCCCCTTTGGGCTCGCCAACGGCACGCCAGAGTTTTCACGAACTTTTTGGCAGCTCTGGTGCCACCTTAAGACACTGATATTGTGTGCTGCCATACCTAGACGATTTTGCAAAATTCGGGCACCTACATACACAACGGCCTTCAGCCCAAAAAACCTTGCAAAGAAGTTTTAGAATTTTCAGGGCTGGAAGTTTCCACTTGTTCAAAAAGTATTTTAAATTTCCCAACTCAGCCATCATTTTTCCCTTGGGATCCAAACTTCGACTCTGGGCAGCAAAGGTTTTTCTGACGTCAAAAGCAATCAAACTTCAGGCTGCGGCAAACCCAGGCAATATCCAAAGGTCAATCTCGGCAGGGAGCTGCATGCGGTTTTACTAGGATCTAGGGACCTCAGCCATAGAGGTCGTACCTTTTGCTAAAAGCCCACAATTGAGAAACCTCCAGCTGGGATTTTCTCCAAAAATGGGGGGAGGAGATTAAAAACAATTTGGACTATTAATTTTTCAAATCAGAGGAAACCCAAAAATTTTCTTTTTCGGGGTGGATTAAAATAGAAAAAAAATCAAGAAAGGAAAACCTATGTTCCATTGCCAACTGGGCAATCCTCACCCAGACGCAGTCTCTACAGGCTGGGGGCGGGGGGTATTCGACCACAGGTCTGTACAAGGTCGGTGGTCACAGAAGGAACCCTCACTCCACATAAACGTACTGGAACTAACGGGCGGTTTACTGGCGTTAAGACACTGGTCGGATCTTCATGGGGGGATACCCAGTAAAAGTCAGGTCAAAACAACGCTAAAACAACGGTGGCGTATAAAAACCACAGGGAGGCACTCCAGCAGGGGCGATGGAAGGAAGTGTCCGCTCCTAAAAAATGGGCGGAAGACAATTTCCGGTGCAGACTAGCGGCCGTGTAATTCCGGGCCCATTAAATTTGGGGGAAAGGGCAGACTTTTTAAAGGGGCCGGGAAACCACTCTCGATCCGGGAGAAGTGGGGCACTGCACACGGAAGGTTTTTTCAGCAACTTACGGTCAAGTGGGGGAACCCCACAGGTGGACCGGGAGGGCCAAATTCAATCACGAATTTCCCGGGATTATTTTTCCAGAGTATCACGACCCAAATGCTTGGTCAGTGGATGCAATGACGTAGATTGGGATTTTTTCAACTGGCTACATTTTTCCAAACCCATACAATAAATCCAGCCCTTTTTTCTCCGTCGTCTGTGTCTGTTTCGAACAACAGCAATAGTGATCGCACCCTTTTGGCCCAGGAGGGCTTGGTTTTCAGATCTAAAGAGAAATTTCAATTGCTCAAAACCCCTGGCCACTTCCCTCAACGGCCAGAATTGCTGCAACAGGGCCCCCGTTTTGGGAAACCCCTCGTTGGACAGATTTTCCTGACGGCGATGGCTATTGAAAGCTCCCATAGGAAGGGAAGGGGTTCTCAGACAAGGTCACCACCACCCTGTTTAGGACGCAAACCAACAAACTCACAACCGCCATAGGTCATTACATTGACTTTGGGTAAACAAAACGCTCTGATTTTTCACCCTGCACGGTTCCCCTAATCCTGGATTCCCTTTAGGATGGGATGGATAGGGGGATTTGGGGGTCCCAAATTTGTTAGGTTCCCGATTCAAACATTTCGTGTCTTCACTTCACTAGCATCGTTTCCTTTATTCAGGGCTTTTATCCAAACCGCCATCATATCAGGCCTCCATATGAAAAAATTCTCACCCCTGGGAAATTTGGAAAAATTTAACTCCAAGTCTGCGGGTCGGGCCCCTTTCGCCATGCTTTTGTAGATATAATTTTTTACTTGGAAAGGGTTTCCCTTTTTGGGGGGCTATTCTCGGGGAGACGAGTTTCGGGGGGATTGGGCTCTTTGCTGTAAAACCCCCTTTCTGCATTTTTCCACGAGGGCAAAGTGTATTTCGAAATCCCATCTTCCCCAGCAAGGTGCTTCCCCAAATTCCCTCAACCAGGAAAATTTTCCTTCCCCCTTTCTGCCCAAACCCAACCCTCTGAGCTGAAGAGACGTTACAAAAACGCTAGTGTGGTTTGGGCGCTTTAAAATTCATTTTCATAGGGGGAAAGCGTTTAGGAAGACAGACCTCTTTTTTTCTTGTCCACAAGGGAGAAAGGGGAAACGGCTTCCAAGATGTTTATTGCTAATGGATTAAAAACTTAATTCGGAATTTTCAAGCTCAAGGCTACCCCGCCTTTTTAAAAAGGTTTAGCCATTCAAAGGGGCATTGGGTTCAAGGGTTTTATAATCAAACTTCCATGGATCAGATTTTTTAAAAGGGGGGGTACCTGGGCGTCTTACACACATTTACGAAGTTTTATAAGTTCAACGTTTTGCTTCCCGGGGGGCAAAATTTTGGCAGAAAAGTTCTCAACCCCGTAGTTTAAAAAAAGGTCTTTTTGCACATGTAGTTTCCTTTCCACCTTAATTTTTTTTTTAGTCTCCCTTTTTTACTTTCTTCCCCCCCCTTTTACTTAGCTTTGGGCCCCACCCCGTGCCTGTCCTAGGGGCGGCCGAAAAAAGAATTTTTTTCATACTTACCCCCGGGGTAATCTTTCCCGGGGGGGCCCCTATAGGCAGCACAGGGAGTTTTCCCCCCTATTTTTTTTGTTCCCATACTACTTTTAAACCCGTGCTAGGGGAAAATGGAGTAGGGGGGGGTTAATAAAGGAAAAGGAGGCTCCCCCGAGGGATCAAAGTTTTGGGGTTTCCTCCTGCCCCCGGGGGTGATTACCCCACGATCCTGTGCGCCTATACGGGGCTGGGGGAAAGAGATTTATTTGGTAGTAGATACAATTCCCCTTTTGTCGAGGTTTAAATTTTCGGAGGGGGTTTCCAGGAAAAATTTTCCCCCCTTTAAACCGTATCTTTTTATTTCCCCCGGGTTTTGGGGCCTTTTAAAATTACAAGTTATTCTATAAATAAATTCAAATAACTACTTTTTTTATTTTCTTGGAAAACAGAGCCTTGAAGTACTACAGGAATTTATGAATAACCTGAAGGCAATTGAAGCTACCATCCTCCAAGCAGATGAGAGCCTAACAGCAAAGGAAAAACAGATTGCAGGTGCATAGAATAGGGCGGGAATAGTAGAGAAGGTAGTAGTTCAAGGAACTTACTCTTTATATGTATCTTGCCAGCTCAAAGTTATACTTCTGGATATGCTGCTGTATTTTTAGAGGGAGCCATGGGCAACTTGATGAGAGAAATGGCTGCGAGGGTGGTGCAGTTTCTTGATAAACTGATATTCATAATGATTTATATCCCCTTCAGAGAGTCAGGCTGAGGCAGAGGCAGCAAAAACGCAAAGTCAGATTCTTAAAAAGCATAAGAGGTCCCTACACAAAAGCCTGGCAAATCAGAAGAAGAGTTATGAGCTGCACAAGAAGATGCTAATAGAGAAGATGGAAAGTGATAGGCGCAACTTAATAGCAGAGAATGAGCGGGTGATCGACCAGAAGCTGCAGGTACAGTTAACCCGGTTACAGTCTGTTTGATGTGCTTAGAGCAAAGTTCTATTTGCTGTTACTTAGTTTACTCCTAATCTTTGTAATTATTTGTTTGAGTATGGCAAACTATGTATCTGGTACTATAAACATTTAATTATCATTATCCCATGGGATGAGGCAGGCTTGGTCAAAATGGTTTACAGGAATATGGAAAGAAATCATAGAGACGATGTAAAATAGCTACTTGTCTGGCTTCATTTCTCCTACAGAAATGAGCATTTGTAGCACTAGATGGGGTATTAATATAAAGGGGCAAAGACAAAGAAAAAGTTTTGGAAGGGTTCCTACCTGCTGATCTTTTATTTCCCTGACAAAAATAAGCATTGGTAGCTGAAGACATACAGTGCCACTTCCAATGCAGTGCTTCCATGGAGCCCTATTGCCTTTAAAGTAACACTGAGGCCAGCTATGGGCCCTCAATATGGGTCTGCTGGTTCATTTCCTGCTAGTCTTTCTTGTGTTCCTGCCTGTCTTGGTGATTTGACTTGCATTCTATTTCTGCTGTTATTGGTATTACACATGCCAAAGAATCACATGGCTAATGTTACTTAAGACAAAACCAAAGCTCAGGAGAGTAAAGGTGGTGTGCCTGGGCTGTGGGTCTGGTTCTCAGCTTCTTGGATGCCACCAGATCTTACTGCACAAAAATCCAGTTACTCCCACTAAGGCAAGTGAAGAACCCAATGTAAAAATGAAGAAGCTGATAAGGACAGAACTAAGCATTTCAGACGGAATGTGGCAGAACTATAAATCTCAGAAACTGACCAGATCAAAGCCAGGAGGAGATCAATACAAAGGAAAGGACCAGGGTGGGGTAGGAATCAGGAACCTAAGAAGCAGTAGCAGGCCTGGACTGGGAGTCAAAATAGGCCCTGCCATTCCAAGTGCACAGAAGCCCAAACAGCCTCCTTCTAGCCCACTAAATACTGACTTTCTATGGAACCATACAGCAGCCCCTCTGGCATTTGCCAGAACCCACAGATTGCCAGTCCAGGCCTGAGCAGTAGGATTCAGAGCACCAAGTAACAAGCTAACTTGGTCTACAATGGACAGTGAATGAACTCACAGCCTGTAATTGCCTGAAATGACCATTTTCTTGGGCACAAAATATGCAGGGAGGCAATGTTTGTGAAAAACAGTACTTCTAGTGAAAAAAAACAGTACTTCTAGTAAAAAACAGTTCTTCTATTGAAAAAAACAGTACTTCTAGTGAAAAAAAACAGTACTTCTAGTAAAAAACAGTACTTCTAGTGAAAAAAAAACAGTACTGTAATTGCCTGAAATTACCACTTTCTTGGGCACAGAATATGCAGGGAGGCGATGTCTGTACAATACTTCTAGTAAAAACAGTACTTCTAGTGAAAAAAAATAGTACTTCTAGTGGAAAAAAACAGTAGTTCTAGTGAAAAAAACAGTACTTCTAGCAAAAAACAGTAATTCTAGTGAAAACCAGTACTTCTGGTGAGAAAATAAGGAACTTCTGGTGAGAAAAACAGTACTTCTAGTGAAAAACAGTACTTCTAGTTAAAAAAAAAAAAATTTACTTCTAGTGAAAAACCAGTACTTCTAGTGAAAAACAGTACTTCCAATGAAAAAAAACAGTACTTCTGGTGAGAAAAAACCAGTACTTCTAGTGAAAAAAAACAGTACTTCTAGTGAAAAAAAGTACTTCTAGTGAAAAACAGTACTTCCAATGAAAAAAAACAGTACTTCTAGTGAAAAAAAAACAGTACTTCCAGTGAAAAAAACAGTACTTCTAGTGAAAAAAAACAGTACTTCTAGTAAAAAACAGTACTTCTAATGAAAAAAACTGTACTTCTAGTGAAAAAAAACAGAACAGTACTGTAATTGCCTGAAATTACCACTTTCTTGGGCACAGAATATGCAGGGAGGCGATGTCTGTACGATACTTCTAGTAAAAAAAAAAAACAGTACTAGTGGAAAAAACAGTACTTCTAGCAAAAAACAGTTCTTTTATTGAAAAAAACAGTACTTCTAGTGAAAAAAAACAGTACTTCTAGTAAAAAACACTTCTTCTATTGAAAAAAACAGTACTTCTTGTGAAAAAAACAGTACTTCTAGTGAAAAAACAGTACTTCTAGTAAAAAAACAGTTCTTCTATTGGAAAAAACAGTACTTCTAGTGAAAAAAAAACAGTACTTCTAGTAAAAAAACAGTTCTTCTATTGAAAAAAACAGTACTTCTAGTGAAAAAAACAGTACTTCTAGTAAAAAACAGTACTTCTAGTGAAAAAAAACAGTACTGTAATTGTCTGAAATTACCACTTTCTTGGGCACAGAATATGCAGGGAGGCGATGTCTGTACAATACTTCTAGTAAAAACAGTACTTCTAGTGAAAAAAATAGTACTTCTAGTGGAAAAAAACAGTACTTCTAGTGAAAACCAGTACTTCTGGTGAGAAAATAAGGAACTTCTGGTGAGAAAAACAGTACTTCTAGTGAAAAACAGTACTTCTAGTTAAAAAAAAAAAATACTTCTAGTGAGAAACCAGTACTTCTAGTGAAAAAAAGTACTTCTAGTGAAAAACAGTACTTCCAATGAAAAAAAACAGTACTTCTGGTGAGAAAAAAACAGTACTTCTAGTGAAAAAAAACAGCACTTCTAGTGATAAAACAGTACTTCTAGTGAAAAACAGTACTTCCAGTGAAAAAAACAGTACTTCTAGTGGAAAAAAAACAGTACTTCTAGTAAAAAACAGTACTTCTAGTGAAAAAAAAACAGAACAGTACTGTAATTGCCTGAAATTACCACTTTCTTGGGCACAGAATATGCAGGGAGGCGATGTCTGTACGATACTTCTAGTAAAAAAAAAACAGTACTTCTAGTGGAAAAAAACAGTACTTCTAGTGAAAAAAACAGTACTTCTAGCAAAAAACAGTACTTCTAGTGAAAACCAGTACTTCTGGTGAGAAAATAAGGAACTTCTGGTGAGAAAAACAGTACTTCTAGTGAAAAAAACAGTACTTCTAGTGAAAAAAAGTACTTCTAGTGAAAAACAGTACTTTCAGTGAAAAAAAAACAGTACTTCTAGTGAAAAAACAGTACTTCTAGTGAAAAACAGTACTTCTAGTGAAAAAACAACACTTCTAGTGAAAAAAACAGAACTTTTCCAATCAATGAAAACCAATCAGTGACTAGGGGGTCACATGGGTCATAACTGTTGCTTTTGAATCTGAGCAGAATGCTGAGGATCAATTGCAAACTCACTGAACAGTTATGTCCCATGTGGCCCCCCTTATAGTCACTGACTAACTCAGAGTTAGAGAACTGAAAAGCAGGAAGTAGTGTTCTGGCTATTATGTTACACATCCAGTCACTCCAGCCTTTATACATTACATTTTTGCCTAACTAACTATATTAGATACATTTTTTATTTTGCACAGCCTATCTATTTACCCAGTTTTTATTTTTACACTGAACTGTTCCTTAAAGGTGTTACTTGTGCAGAATTGGCACCAGGCCCATATCTGTAGATTCTTGTAGATACCAGAGAGGCTGCTGTAAGATGCCACAGACAGTTACTGTTGGGCCTTACTGTACTTGTAATGCCAGGGGTCTATTTTGAATCTCAATCCAGTCACGACTAATCTATTCTTAGAAATAAAATCTGGTTGGAAATCTAAAAGTCTTTATTTTTTATAATAATACATATCTTACCTTGTTCTTATCATCTTGTGTTTTGTCACGTCTGTTTCCAGGAACAAAGTGCCATGATAATTGCTGGATTTAAAAGCAATGTGGATGCTCTACAGAAAGAGATTAATGAGCTAAAGGAGAGAACCTGCATTTTATGCTCTGTGACAGATTCTGTTTCAGGTTAGGAGCATGCTCAGTAGGGCCTGAAGCTTCTGAGAAATGTATTACATGTTTAATAAAATATGTTTTTTGAAAGCTTTTGAAATATGTAATTATTTTTTGGTAATATCTCTCATCTTAATAATTGTTAACAAGTAAATCCCTACATCCAACATGGTTATTATATATTATATATAGAATTATAATAGTTCTGCAGACATTGACAATTTATTTACCCATGGAAAAGAATTCACTAACGAGAATTTTACTAACAAAAAAAGGAACAGTAATGTCCTGTTGTCCTGCCTTTTTTTTGATTTTTGTGCCCCTGATGAAGACCTCTATAGGTTGAAATGCGTTGGGCGACATGCTGTTGCCATGTGGGGTAACTAGCATGCAATAAAATTCGTTTTTTATTTAATTACAGAGTGTGCTTTCCTCTTTTTTTGATTTTCGTCCTGCACTGGTATAACTGGTGTATTTGCTTCAGAAACTCTACTAGTCATCCAAGCACAGGATACACAGTAGATAACAGATACGTACTACTATAGTTTATATAAACAAGCTGCTGTGTAGCCATGGGGGCAGCCATTCAAGCACAGGATACACAGTAGATAACAGATAAGTACTACTATAGTTTATATAAGCAAGCTGCCGTGTAGCCATGGGGGCAGCCATTCAAGCACAGGATACACAGTAGATAAAATATAAGTACTACTATAGTTTATATAAACAAGCTGCCGTGTAGCCATGGGGGCAGCCATTCAAGCACAGGATACACAGTAGATAACAGTTCTGAAGAATCCCATTGTATACTACAGTGCTTACTTATCTGTTATCTACTGTGTATCCTGTGCTTGAATGGCTGCCCCCATGGCTACACAGCAGCTTGTTTATATAAACTATAGTAGTACTTATCTGTTATCTACTGTGTATCCTGTGCTTGAATGGCTGCCACCATGGCTACACAGCAGCTTGTTTATATAAACTATAGTAGTGTTTCTGAAGCAAACATGCTAGTATTATCAGTGCAGTGCAACACTATATTATATTTTCATTACTTTAAAACACTTAATTTTTTGGTGTTACTGTTCCTTTTATTATAGATGCAACAGAATTTATCAGCTAGAATAACAATTAATAGCACTGTTTCAGTCATATAGCTGTTACATAATTACATAATTACATTATTAAATTGGGTTGAAAAAAGACAAAGTCAATCAAGTTCAACCCCTCCAAATGAAAACCCAGCCCCATACACACACCCCTCCCTACTTTTATATAAATTCTATATCCCCATATCTATACTAACTATAGAGTTTAGTATCACAATAGCCTTTGTATTATGTCTGTCCAAGAAATCATCCAAGTCCCTCTTATAGTCATTAACTGAATCAGCATCACAACACAACAACCTTGTCAGTCTCCCCTCATAATTTAAGTCTTCCCTCCCTCTAACCAGTTTAGTTGCACTTAGTCTCTGCACTCTCTCCAGCTCATTTATATCCCTCTTAAGGACTGGAGTCCAAAACTGCCCCCATACTCCAGATGAGGCCTCACCAGGGACCTATAAAGAGACAGAATTATGTTTTCATCCCTTGAGTTAATGCCCTTTTTTTATACAAGACAGAACTTTATTTGCTTTAGTAGCCACAGAATGACACTGCCCAGAATTAGACAACTTGTTATCTACAAAAAACCCAAGATCCTTTTCATTTAAAGGGATACTGTCATGAGAAAACATGTTTTTTCTAAATGAATCAGTTAATAGTGCTGCTCCGACAGAATTCTGCACTGAAATCCATTTGTCAAAAGAGCAAACATATTTTGTTATATTCAATTTTGAAATATGACAAGGGGCTAGACATATTGTCAGTTTCCCAGCTGCCCCCGGTCATGTGACTTGTGCTCTGCTAAACTTCAGTCACTCTTTACTGCTGTACTGCAAGTTGGAGTAATATCACCCCTCCCCCTTCCCCTCAGCAGCCAAACAAAAGAACAATGGGAAGGTAACCAGATAGCAGCTCCCTAACACAAGATAACAGCTGCCTGGTAGATCTAAGAACAACACTCAATAGTAAAAGTCAAGTTACATTGAGTAGGAGAAATAACAGCCTGCCAGAAAGTAGTTCCATCCTAAAGTGCAGGCATAAGTCACATGACCAGGGGCAGCTGGGAAACTGAAAATATGTCTAGCCCCATGTCAGATTTCAAAATTGAATATAAAAAAAATCTGTTTGCTCTTTTGAGAAATGGAATTCAGTGCAGAATTCTGCTGGAGCAGCACTATTAACTGATGTGTTTTGAAAAAAACATGTTTTCCCATGACAGTATCCCTTTAAGGAAACTCCCAACACACTGCCATTTAGTGTATAACTTGCATTTATATTATTTTTGCCAAAGTGCATAACCTGCATTTATCAACATTGAACCTCATTTTCCAGTTTGCTGCCCAGTTTCCCAAAAATGCAAAAATAGAAACAGTACTTTCAATGGCCACCTCCAGGTCATTAATAAACAAGTTGAAAAGCAAGGGACCTAGTACAGAGCCCTGCGGTACCCCACTACCTCACATTAGATTATAGTTTGTTTTGGCTTCATGATATTACACTGGAATCAAAAATGGGGATAAAGGACAGACTTGTTCAGTGCTGGGAAACTGGGCTTAATGTTTCCAAATCCAGTTGTAGGAACAACTTTTGTTTTAGGGTGGGCTCATGTCTAGGACATTAGAGGATCTCTTTTGTCTTTATTTTGCTTCCTTGGACATGTGTAATAATAAGTGGCCACTTCAAGCAGTTGCACCAACATCTCTAATAAAGACATAAATATGACTTATATGTACCCGCCCTATTCAAATTGACCTAAGCGTAAGAGTACTAACGAAGTTTCGGCAGATATAAGCGTTAGTGAAAGTTCGCTATGAAATGCTCACCAGCATTTGTCTGCTGAGAGGCAACTTTGAATTTTAGTGAATTAGCGTAGTGGTAACGAATTTGCACCCGGTGAAGTGGAGCAAATGTGGAGAACCCTTCTCAGGCGAAAATTTGGCCTTTAGTGAATTTGCCGCTTTGACAACTCAACCCACAGTCCCGGGTTTCTTGGTGAGATGTCCCGAGTTTCTCCTGCACTGACGCCAGAAAAAGATACAAAGTTTCTGAAACTTAATTAAAATAAAAGGCTTTTTGGCAGAGAACCCAGAACACTGAACAGCTGCACCTACTGTAGATACATTTGTAACAATTTAAAATAAGTGTAGCACACCCTTGAGTGTACTTTTGCTGTGTATTAAGGCTGTGTGTGACCAGGCTAACACTGCTTGTAGTGTGCCCCAGACCCCCAGTGTACCCGTGCAACTCCCTGCAACTCCCGGTACCTGGAGTAGATCAATGCAGCAGGATATTCAGCCAGACAGTTTCTTTGCAGTAAACTATAACTTGTTTATTAACAGAGAACAGGGGCAAGGTTGTAGTTCACAAGCACTTCGATGTTCACAGTAATTATAGAGTAGCTTCAAACAGTAGTATTCCCTCCAGGGAGGCAAGGTGCAGCAGATGGCTAATATTCAATATATATCAAAGTTACAGCAACAGTAGACTTGGGGAATAGTTACCACTCTCACTGGGCACTATCCCTTTGGTGAAGCACTAAGGCATGGGTTTCTCAGCCTGAGGTCTTGTATCTTGGCACCGGACTTGATCCTCACCTCACCCACTGTATTCAGCCTGGGATCTTGGGTCTTGGTATCCTATCTGGTCCTCAACTCACCCACTGTAGTCCCTGCACTAGTGGTTCAAATACCACGGGGTCCTAACCCCACTATTTCTCCTCGTTGGAGCCACATCTGCTCACTAGCTACCCTGTGCTGACTTTCACTCCTAGAGCGACTCTTACTGTAATACTATCACTATCTTACACTTAACTAACTTTCCTGGCAGACCTGGACCTGTAGTACCTCACACTGAGGCAAAGTCCCAGGACAGACCCAGACCGCATGGTGCTAAACCCTTTTATATTATCAAACAGTGCCATCTAGTGGACAATCCCCAGGTACTAGTGTGGACCCAGCTAGGGACATAGCTGCCTGAGTTAACTAAAGAACCCTTAGGTGTCCAAATACTAAAGAGGAATGCCTGAGATAAATACACCCAAATCTCAGGGTCTCTACATTCTCCCCCCACTTAGAAACGTCAACGTCCCCGTTGACAAACTAAACAGTTACTTTCAAGTGCACAATAAATCACATTTTAAACAACATTTACTATTTGTACATCACGCTTCAACAGCCTCTCCAGAGGACTGCCCATGGTACAATGGATCCTGTAAACAAAATATTGCAAACATGCATTTTTCCTGAGCACTGTATCAATACTTAAAATGCAACCTCATACTGGGTCCACGGCCGTGGCCCTAAATCCTATTACCTCGGGATTAACCCTTCTATTACCAACACTGTACTTAAATCATGTATTCACATTTCTTTTATTTATGCACTTAGGAGGGAAAAAGGGAATTGGGATTTTGGGACAAGTGTCCCTTAACTATTTACAGTCTCTGGGTTGTTTGCCAAAGTCCTCCTTCCAGGTGGGTGCGATTCACCCCTAGAGTGGCTAAAAATAAAGAACCCACTACAGAGTCCAACATGGTTTCAGTCATGCTGCAGGTCAAACCTGAGTCTCTGTTCTTTAAAAGTCCTGACTCCAGGGGAAGCCTCCCCAACTTGAAGTGTCTCAACCCAGAGGTTAATAACAAAAATACAGCTCCATTCCTTGAAGTCAATTGAAAATATGGTAAAGCAATAAACAAAATTCAACCAAAAGACCTCCAGTGGTCAACTTCAACTTAAGCTGGGGGTGGTTACTTCACCCTCCCCCCACAACAGAAAAACAGCACCCTCCTGGGTGTGGCTCCTAGCACGAGGCTACAAATGACAAGTCCCACAGATGCCGGCTTAAATCATGTAGGTGAACCGCATCTTAGTGTCCTCGTAACTTATATAATATTTTGGGTGCGGCTTCTCCACGGTGCCCCCTTCTGGAACTGGAACATCCACACTGAAATAACGTGGGGTAGGGTTTTTCTTCCCACAGCTGTGGACAGCATGGCGCCAAAATGGTGCGTCC
The DNA here is from genome assembly GCF_017654675.1 of Xenopus laevis. Lineage (NCBI taxonomy): Eukaryota > Metazoa > Chordata > Amphibia > Anura > Pipidae > Xenopus > Xenopus laevis. The sequence goes on along the minus strand of NC_054384.1, from coordinate 103,970,659 downwards.
CCACCACCACACATTCTCCAGAGACCGCACAAAGCTCCAGGCAGCTGCACGCCTGGCTTGATCAGGGTGGGAGAGAGTATTTCCAATTGTCTTTTCTTTTGCCACAATCTCCTCCACCACCCACTCATCCAGATTTTCCTCCACCTGCTCGTAACCCACAGCAGTGCGTAGGGCATATAATACCCCCATTTCCTGTACACACGGAAGTTTATGACCCGCTGTACCCGGGAAACCCTGCAGAAAATCTCAGGATTGGCTCGGCCGGGTACTACCCAGAAGTGTTTCTCTTCAGCCCGGGTAATTTTCTTAGGGGCCCAGAAACTATGGGGCAATTTGAACAGAGGCCGGTCGGTGGCTCCATCATCTTCCGCCTCATCCACTGTTCCCTCCATGCCGCTTGACGCACCCTGAGTGACCCCTCTGCTTGGCATATCTGCTCCCTTTGCGGGCCCATCCCTCTTTGCTGCTAGCCTCGGGGTATGGGGGGGGTCCTTCCCTCACGGGTGGCTCTTGGGGGCCCCGGCTGGGGATATTAACACTTACCCCCTCTGGGCGGTTGGAGCGGCGGGAAGGTGGGCGTTGTTCCTCGCGGGTGGCATCCTCCGCTTCCTGGGAACCTCTAGAGTGGATCTCCGGCTGAGGCACTTCCTCCGGTTTGCTTTTCACTGGCACCATAATGCTCTCCGCAGCCGCGGGCAGAACTGGTGCTGTTTCAGGTGGGACGGAGGCCTCCGTCACTGCACGAACATGCGGGGTGCTGCCCTCCAGGGGGGTCTCTTCCTCTGGACGGTCGGTGATCGTGAGGAGGGCGGTTCTCACTGCCAGCTCTCGGTGAGGGTTAGCCACCTCTGGATCTGTCGATTCGGACTGACTTGCACCCTCCGTAAAGTAGCGCTCCTCATTGGCCATGAGGGCGATCAGTCCTAGAACAGCCTGGGGTGATCCTTGAACTTTGTCATCCACATAAGGTCCAATCCAGCAGCTTTGCTGGCAATGTGGACATCGACCCCTAACATCATGGAAGGCTGGGTATGCTTCATGTCGACATCGGCCGCAGATGGGAACCATCACCGAATCACCCGAGTCGCTCACCTTTTGAGCAAACACTCCACCCCAGGTATAACGGTGGCTCGTGTCTTTCAGCACGCCAATCGACATCATTGCTGAGGTAGAGCGGAAGCTACCCTGGTCACTGTCAGACATACTGGACCCTTCTGATGCTTGTTGAAGTTTCAACTGCAAGGCTCGCTGCATACGTCTTCTCCTCTGGCCAGCTACTCTCGCACTCATTCGCAAAATGGCCGCCATGACGTCAGTATGGCAGGGGCTCCTCCCTGCTCCCTTTTGGCGCCGAATTCTGCACTTCTAATTGGCTGATGCCCCACCTCCTGGTGTCAGAGGAGGTTGGGCTAAACCGGGTGGTACTGCAGACAATTAGGGCCACGTCACTCACTCTTGTTTCGCGCCTTTCTCTGGCGCCAATTTACACGATCCTGATTGGTTCTCCCCACCAATCTGGAAAGGTGGGCACAAACTTTCCAGTCAGCCCTCTCCTTCAGGCAACAGTAAATTTAGGGCGGTCGGAACTCAGGCTGCTAGCTGCGCTAGGCCAAGATGCCTTTTTCCTCTCTGGTCCGGCACTGCAGCGCCTGTCACACTTTTCTCTCACAGCAATGAGTTCAATAAAAAGATCCCGGACGAGCCCCCAAATGTAGCACACCCTTGAGTGTACTTTTGCTGTGTATTAAGGCTGTGTGTGACCAGGCTAACACTGCTTGTAGTGTGCCCCAGACCCCCAGTGTACCCGTGCAACTCCCTGCAACTCCCGGTACCTGGAGTAGATCAATGCAGCAGGATATTCAGCCAGACAGTTTCTTTGCAGTAAACTATAACTTGTTTATTAACAGAGAACAGGGGCAAGGTTGTAGTTCACAAGCACTTCGATGTTCACAGTAATTATAGAGTAGCTTCAAACAGTAGTATTCCCTCCAGGGAGGCAAGGTGCAGCAGATGGCTAATATAATATCATAATATATATCAAAGTTACAGCAACAGTAGACTTGGGGAATAGTTACCACTCTCACTGGGCACTATCCCTTTGGTGAAGCACTAAGGCATGGGTTTCTCAGCCTGAGGTCTTGTATCTTGGCACCGTACTTGATCCTCACCTCACCCACTGTATTCAGCCCGGGATCTTGGGTCTTGGTATCCTATCTGGTCCTCAACTCACCCACTGTAGTCCCTGCACTAGTGGTTCAAATACCACGGGGTCCTAACCCCACTATTTCTCCTCGTTGGAGCCACATCTGCTCACTAGCTACCCTGTGCTGACTTTCACTCCTAGAGCGACTCTTACTGTAATACTATCACTATCTTACACTTAACTAACTGTCCTGGCAGACCTGGACCTGTAGTACCTCACACTGAGGCAAAGTCCCAGGACAGACCCAGACCGCATGGTGCTAAACCCTTTTATATTATCAAACAGTGCCATCTAGTGGACAATCCCCAGGTACTAGTGTGGACCCAGCTAGGGACATAGCTGCCTGAGTTAACTAAAGAACCCTTAGGTGTCCAAATACTAAAGAGGAATGCCTGAGATAAATACACCCAAATCTCAGGGTCTCTACATAAGCAAAAAAACAACTGTAACAATTTAAGATAAGCAGATTTCTTGGGAGAACCTTGACTCACAGCTTAAAGGGCAATTCACTTTCATTAGCAAAACATATAAAACATGAGCCTAAAACTCCCAGAAATGTGTTGGGCGAATTTCTCCTGTTTCCCTTGCTGAAAAATTCGCAAATTTCCAGCAAAATGATTCCAAACAAATATTTGTGAAGCTCAAATTTTGACGCCCGCGTCAATTCACGCCAATTTTGACGCCAGTGTTAAAGTCAGTGGGCATCCGAATAGTGTTGACGCGTGACGGTTTTGACGCAGGCGACTTTTTCACGCATCAAATTCGATGGGAGTTTCGGGAATTCATTTACCGGCTGCGAAATGCGGAAATACGGTCCTGCCACCTGCTGGGCAAACTTTGAACTGTAATCGTCCCAGGAAAAGGGACATAACTGTCTGGGTGAATCAAATGACCACTTATGTGTCCAAATACAGGGGAAACTGAGTAAAATATACCTAAACCTTAGGGTCTCTACATTTAATTCCAGTCTGAGGTGACAGGCATATTTATTTTCCCTGGATTCTGAACTTTCACTTTCATATCTAATTCCTGGTTTCCTGTAAATGACTTGCAGTTATGACAATTGTTGGGGTGGGGGAGACGGCTGCAGGGAAGAGACAAATAATAGATTGTTTAATGTATGGGAAACATAGAATTTAGCAGACAACAGACAACCACAACATTAAAGGGAAAGTATATGCACTTTTTTCAAAATTGTTGCAATAATTAGGACTGCAGAACCTTTATAATGAGCTTCTCTTTATCTAAAGTGAGAAAAGGCTGTAGCTGGGGAAGGGAGGGGTTTGTTTATGCAGATGCTTCTGCATATTTTTCAAGCTCCCAAAATGTCTAAAGGTTGACCTATTTTACCAATATTTATTGAAATTGTATATGAATTAGAGCCTCATGGGGCCCCTATGCCTCCTGGGTCCCCCTGCTGCTGTAGGGTCTGCTTCCTCTGTAGTTACACGCTTGGTCGGCTCTATGCCTGTTGCAATTATAGCTACCAGTTCAATTCAAACCAACGTTCGAAGAGTGTTGTAATAGTCGCTCGCGTCAAAACTATCACACATCAACAATATTCGGACACCCATTGACCTTAATGCGGGTGTCAAAATTTACGCAAATTGACACAGGTGTCAAAATTTGCGAATTTTTTCACAAGAAATTATAGAATTTTTTCGGCGAAACAGGACAAAGTCACCCATCACTGATAGAGACCACTGATTAACAGGTCCACTGTATTTAAAATTGGTGTTAAGACTGCATGACTGTTAGTGAGCCAATGAAACAGTTGTAGCAGCAACCGGCAGTACTAATGGGATGCTTCTCGGCAATACACCCCATACGCTTGAATCAGCCTCTCATCACCAGCCCAATGCCCTCCTAACTGATCACTGTCCCATTTTTGTGAGCGCTCCAATGCCCTGCCTATAGAAACTAAAAAGAAGATCGAGTGCGCCTCAAAAGTCACATGACTGTGGCCATCTGGGAAACTAACAACATGTCTAGCCCCATGTCAGATTTCAAAATAAAAGATGTGTTTACTCTTTTGAAAATTGTATTTCTGTGCAGAATTCTGCTGGAGCAGCACTATTCACTATTAAAAAAAACCACGTTTTCCCATGACAGTATCCCTTTAACATAGAAGGGTGAGTTTGGTTTATAAAGAAAGCTTTTTAATCGGGAGCAATTAGGCAAAAATTAGAACCCCCCCAAAAAAAGCTTTAACTACAGAAATGAATAATCTGACATATATTTTTATTTATAAGCAAAATACCATTATTTAGTACATTCAATCTTGCCTTCTTATTGATTTGATACATTAGCAATTTATAAGTTATAAAGATATGCTTTTATGTTTCAGATCATGTCATTCTTCAGCCTGGGAATTCAAATTTCCGCTTACTCTTGGCAGAGCTTATGATACCGTATAACACAGCCCTGTGCATTTTTTAAAAACGAAAGAAACCGCTTAGCTATAGGCAATCCATGATTAATGAGCCAATCAATAAGCTGAAAAGCTAATTTAACCAGCCAAATCAGCCAATCCAACAAAGCCCTAAACACCTTCACTAAAGTAGATTTGACACTCAGTGAGGAATTGTGGCTCTCAGCTTTTTCTATGTAATCGTCAAATTCCGGGACAAGCTCAAGAGATGTTTCCATCTCATTAGAGAGTTGAGTTTGAGCAAGTTCTGATTCTTCTTTAGTGGTTGGAAATGGCTTGTTTTCATATTCAAACTTCGCCTTGTTTTTGTCCGGATATTTCAGGTTTTCGGTTAGGAGTTTGAGATTTTCAGGGTCCAAATTTTTCTATTGAAAAAAAGGAAAGCAGAAACAGCATTATGAGCATCAATCAGCATGGCTTTATGAAGGATAGGTCATGTCAGACAAATGTGATTGCTTTTTATGCGTTTGATTCTGTGCCCCAAAAACGTCTGCTTTCTAAACTAAGGTCTGTTGGGCACATAGATAGGAAACTGGCTACAGGATCAGGTACAGAGGGTGGTTGTTAATGGCACATTCTCTACTTGGAGTAAGGTTCTTAGTGGGGTCCCTCCGGGCTCGGTATTGGGTCCACTTTTATTTAAGTTGTTCATTAATGACTTAGGGGAGGGTGTTGTAAGTAATGTATCAGTGTTTGCAGATGACACAAAATTATCCAGCCCAATTAATTCCATCCAGGATGTGGCACTTACAACAGGATCTTGACTAACTGGCAATCTGGGCAGCTAAGTGTCGTATTGAGATTCAATGTTGATAAATGTAACGTCATGCACCTGGGATGTAAGAATATCCACTTATACCCTTAAAGGATAAGTAAACCTTTAAAATAAGTGAATGTAAAATTGATGAGGGGGCTATGCTAAGCACTTTTGCAATTTACATCCATTATTTATTTTGTTTTTATTCCAAGATATTAAGGAATACATGTGCTGTTAATTTGAATGAATTTTGTTGCAACAGCGCCACCTGCTGGTCAGTTTCCCACCAGTCTGACCACCAAGTAGTCAAGGAAGTTGTCAGGAGAAAGAAAGAGGCTGCTCTGATGTTCTTCTGCTTAGGAAAGATTTGAGAAAGGTTTCTAATTGTTTTCCTAAGCAGAAGAATATCAGAGCAGCCTCTTTCTTTCTCCTGACAATTTCCTTGACTACGTGATGGTCAGAAAATGACCAGCAGGTGGCGCTGTTGTAATAAAATTCGATCATAATAACAGTACACGTATCCCTTAATATCTTGGAATAAAAAAATAAATAAATATGAATGTAAATTACAAAAGTGCTTAGAATAGCCCATTGTAAATTTTACACTCACTTATTTTAAAAGGTTTACTCCTTTAATGGGACTTCACTAGGCAAATCCATAATGGAAAAGGACCTTGGAGTCCTTGTAGATGATAAACTTGTCTGTAGCAAGCAATGCCAGTCAGCAGCATCAAGGGCAAATAAGGTCTTGAGTTGTATTAAATGGGGCATAGAGTCACGGGAGGAGGGGGTCCCACTGTATAGAGCACTGGTAAGGCCCCATCTAGAATATGCCGTACAGTTTTGGTCTCCATCACTCAAACAGGACATTATTGTATTAGAGAGGGGACAAAGAAGGGCAACTAAGCTGGTAAAGGGAAAATCTTAGCTATGAGGAAAGACTGGCCAAATTGGGGAGGTTCACGCTGGAGAAGAGGCGCTTAAGGGGAGATATGATAACTATGTAGAAATATCTAAGGGGATCATATAATAATCTCTCTAATGATTTATTTACCAGTAGGTCTTTCCAGCTGACACAAGGTCACCCATTCCGATTAGAAGAAAAGAGGTTCTGGCTAAATATTGGGAAGGGGTTTGTTACAGTGAGAGCTGTGAAGATGTGGAATTGTCTCCCTGAATCAGTGGTACAGGCTGATACATTAGATAGGTATAAGAAGGGGTTGGATGGTGTTTAGCAAGTGAGGGAATACAGGGATATGGGAGATAGCTCATAGTACAAGTTGATCCAGGGACTGGTCCCATTGCCATTTTGGAGTCAGGAATTAATTTTTCCCCCTCTGAGGCAAATTGGAGAGGCTTCAGATGGTTTTTTTTTGCCTTCCTCTGGATCAACTGGCAGTTAGGCAGGTTAAAAAAAGTAAAAAGGTTGAACTTGATGGACGTGTGTCTTTTTTCAACCTAACTTACTGTGTTTATGTTACTATGACAGAAGTCAGATACATGAATTAGAATTGTGTATAGAGGCTCAGAGTTGGCCAATGCCGGATTTACATAGCGGGCACTCCTAGGCCATTCCTAGGGTTTCCTATTCATGCAAATTTTCATCATTGGGACCGGAGCAATGGGGATTGGCACACAAGAAATTAAAAAACTATTTTATCTCCTGAGCATTCCCAGTGTTTCTGAACCAATAAGGGTGTGGTTGGGCAGCATGCCGCCCCCTAAAATCCTGCCGCCTTAGGTCCGGGCCTCAGTGGCGTAACTACCGGGGGAGCAGGGGGTGCAATTGGGCCATGGCCCGCACCCCCGCAGGGCCCCCCGGCAGTCACGCACCGTCTGGATTCTGCAGCTGCCGCACGGATGATGGTGGGGGCGGGGCCCGGCTTGCACCGCCCACACCAGGGCCCGCCCCCACCTAGTTCCATCACTGCCGGGCCTTGGTGGCCTTTCCACAAATCCAGGCCTGGAGTTGGCAGGTTTAGAAGGACATAGAAATAGTTTTCATGGCAAGAAAAGTACCAAGTAGATATTTGTTTGTTTAAAGGTGGCCATACACGAGCCAATAAAAGCTGCCGACAGACGGGCTTCCCCGATCGATATCTGGCAGGGTTAAAATTCCCACTGGATTGCGGACCATAGTCCTGCATCATGATCCAATCATTGGGCCCTAGGGTCTAGATCAGTATCGGGGAGAGATCCACTTGTTTGGCAGCATCACTGTCATGCCATCTTACTCACATCAGGGTACAACTCTGCCCAAAGTTGTATATAGAGGTTGGTCAGGGGGCTGTTGTAGGCACAGACCTGCAGATAGACATGAAAAGGAATAAATCTGCCCAGGAGTAGGAATGAGCAAATCTGTTTCGCTTCCATTCATCAAAATTTTTTTTATATGCACAACTTTTTAGTCCAAATGCATTAAAGTGAATGGGGCATCAAAAAATTTTCTGTCACAGCAATTTTTTCCACTGCAAGTTCTTGAAAAAATTTGCAGGTGGCGAAGTGTATAAATTCGGTGTGATCCATGCCTGGTGAATAAATTCGCCCATCACTACCCAGGAGTGTAGTGTATTATAATGTTGTACCCTTCAAAAGCGTTCCAGCACTAATTCAGGCTGAGAACAGAATTCCCTTTTAATAAAGGCACCAAATTATCTGGTTGCCAATATGCAGGCGCCATGTCAGACATTAAAGATTCACGATAGATTAAATAAAGTAGTGCATAGAGGATTTACCTTGTGTCGAGTACATAGTGAATAAAGTACCCCTATTTAGTGATGGGCGAATTTGGGGCGCTTCGGTTTGCCGAAAAATTTGCGAATTTCCGGCAAAATGGTGAAAAATTAGTGAAACGGCGCCGGCGTCTCGTTTTTGACGCCGGCGTCTGGTTTTTTTGCCGCCGGCAAATTCGCTGGCGAAAACGCATGTCCATTTTTTTGATGATGGCAAATTTTCACAGCGGTTTTGCGAATTTATTCGCTGGAGGCGAATCGCGGGAATTCACTGTGATTTGCGCCTGGAGAATAAATTCGCCCATCACTACCCCTATTGTAACATATAAGGATATTAAGTCACTGAGGAGTTCCATGACCATATAAAAATACGAGGCCGAAGGCTGAGTCATGGAACTCCGAGGTGACTTCTATTATCCTCATATTTTCCAACAAGGGGCACTTTATTTATTATAATACACAAGTTTTCCGTGAGTCATGTGACAAAAATGACATCACTAAGCTCAGTTTTTAACTGATGACATCACTAAGAGCCGTTTATAAGGATATAAATTACATGATAATTATGGCTTTTGTGTATTATATATTTATAAATGCCCCATTATCTTCTTATAGGGTGAGATACAATATATGGGGGAGATCAGTTTTTGATGCTTATACAACATGGTTCTGAAGTTCGATCAGATAATTAGTTTTAAAAGTAAGTATTTTATCATCAGAGCAGTCAGTGTGTTGTACTAAAAATAAAATACATACCAAATCATCGAAATTCTTCATCAGACTGAAAATCATTTTTACGCTTTGCCGTCAAAGACTGTTCCACCTACAAATGAAATAAGAAAAGGGCATATTTGATGTATGTGAACACGATTATAGGTGTGACTTACAGGTTATAAATAACACACGTTTCTTGCAAACATTCAAAATAAATAGAGGACATTTGATAATTCTAAAGAGAAAGATATGACCAAATTTTTTCCTGGATAATGGAATTCCCTATGAAGAAAGATGATTATACGTTGAATGCTGATGAGGATTTGTTTCCCTGGCATTTCTAGACCTGAATCCTCCTTCACTTCTTCCGGTCTCTTAATATTTACTCCACTTGGAATTTAAAGATGTATTTAAAAGGCATCAACAAGAAGGCTTTGTTATCAGTTTGTAGCAGGATTGTAAGAGACTAAAGTATAATAGATACCGGTAATTTGCAATTTGATCAGTAGGTGGCAGATATGGAGGTCAGAAGAACATCAGAGCAGCCTCTTTCTTTCTCCTGACAACTTCCTTGACTACTTGTTGGTCAGACTGGTGGGAAACTGACCAGCAGGTGGTGCTGTTGTAACAAAATTCATTTATATTAACAGTACTTGTATCCCTTAATATCTTGGAATGAAAAAAGAATAAATAATGAATGTAATTCACAAAAGTGCTTAGAATAGCACTCTCATCAATTTTAAAATCGCTTATTTTAAAGGTTTACTTATCATTTAAAATGCAGATTTATCAAGGGTCGATATTCGAGTTTATGGGATTTATATTAAACTCCCACAAACTTAAAATTCTGGAAAAAAACGACCAATTGAAATGTATTTCAAAAATCTAATTTTTTAAATTCGGGTGAGTAGGATTGACCTGCAAACTCGAACTGAATTCAAATCGAATTTGATCAAATTTGATTACAGTTTTTTCAAAAAAGATTTTTTTTCAAAGGCAATCAAATGACTCCAAATTGGTTCAAAGAGGTCCCCTATAAGCTAAAACAGCAATTTGGCAGGTTTTAGATGGTGAATAGTCGAATTCGAATTGTTAAAGAGACAGTACATGAAACATTTTGGAATTCGAATTTTTTTAAAACTCGAATCGAATGTGGACTATTCCGCAGTCGAATTACACTAAAATCAGATTGACCTTCGAATTTAAAATGTAAAATTTTCAATTCAAACCTTGATAAATCTGCCCCGAAGTATTGTGTAACCATGCCCTTATTTTATACTTTGGTCAAGATCCATGCTTTGGTCATGTTAGTTTTGGAGACTTTATTTGATGTTCCCATTTAGTGTAAAGAGTATCTCCCTTATGACAAGGGGTTAGTTGACATCTCTGCAAAGACAAAATGCGACAGCCAAAACCAAAAGGGTAAATAGTGGCCTATTTGGTGGCTTAATCCATTAGACAATGGATTAAGCTTGAAAAATATCACTCATTTCCAAATACATCCCATGGCTACTATAGGCATGATTTCTCCCTACTATACCTACTATACCACAGTAACAGTTCCTTCCCAGAGACTATTATCCCACTGTTACTATAGGCATTGATTTCTCCCTACTATACCTGCTATCCCACAGTCACACTCCCTTCCCAGAGGACTAATATCCACTATTACTATAGGCACCATCTCCCCTACTATACCTGCTATCCCACAGTCACACTCCCTTCCCAGAGACTATTATCCACTGTTACTATAGGCACCATCTCTCCTTACTATACCTGCTATCCCACAGTCACACTCCCTTCCCAGAGACTATTATCCACTGTTACTATAGGCACCATCTCTCCCTACTATACCTGCTATCCACAGTCACATTCCCTTCCCAGAGACTATTATCCACTGTTACTATAGGCACCATCTCTCCTACTATACCTGCTATCCACAGTCACACTCCCTTCCAGAGACTATTATCCCACTGTTACTATAGGGCACCATCTCTCCCTACTATACCTGCTATCCCACAGTCACACTCCCTTCCCAGAGGACTATTATCCACTGTACTATAGGCACCCTCTCTCCCTACTATACCTGCTATCCACAGTCACATTCCCTTCCCAGAGGACTATTATCCACGGTTACTATAGGCACCATCTCTCCCTACTATACCTGCTATCCCACAGTCACACTCCCTTCCCAGAGACTATTTCCCACTGTTACTATCCGGCACCATCTCTCCCTACTATACCTGCAGAGACTATTATCCACTGTTACATCATCTCTCCTACTATACCTGCTATCCCACAGTCACACTCCCTTCCCAGAGACTATTATCCACTGTTACTTATAGGCACCATCTCTCCCTACTTATACCTGCTATCCCACAGTCACACTCCCTTCCAGAGGACTATTATCCACTGTTACTATAGGCACCATCTCTCCCTACTATACCTGCTATCCCACAGTCACACTCCCTTCCCAGAGACTATTATCCCACTGTTACTATAGGCACCATCTCTCCCTACTATACCTGCTATCCCACAGTCACCAGCTCCCTTCCAGATACTATTATCCCACTGTTTACTATCAGGCACCATCTCTCCCCTACTATACCTGCTATCCCACAGTCACACTCCCTTCCCCCGAGACTATTACCACTGTTACTATAGGCACCATCTCTCCCTACTTAACCTGCTATCCCACAGTCACACTCCCTTCCCAGAGACTATTATCCACTGTTACTATAGGCACCATCTCTCCCTACTATTACCTGCTATCCCACAGTCACACTCCCTTCCCGAGAGAGTATTATCCACTGTTACTATAGGCCCCATCTCTCCCTACTATACCTGCTATCCCACAGTCACACTCCCTTCCCAGAGACTATTATCCACTGTTACTATAGGCACCATCTCTCCCTACTATACCTGTTATCCCACAGTCACACTCCCTTCCCAGAGACTATTATCCACTGTTACTATAGACACCATCTCTCCCTACTATACCTGCTATCCCACAGTCACACTCCCTTCCCAGAGACTATTATCCACTGTTACTATAGGCACCATCTCTCCCTACTATACCTGCTATCCCACAGTCACACTCCCTTCCCAGAGACTATTATCCACTGTTACTATAGGCACCATCTCTCCCTACTATACCTGCTATCCCACAGTCACACTCCCTTCCCAGAGACTATTATCCACTGTTACTATAGGCACCATCTCTCCCTACTATACCTGCTATCCCACAGTCACACTCCCTTCCCAGAGACTATTATCCACTGTTACTATAGGCACCATCTCTCCCTACTATACCTGCTATCCCACAGTCACACTCCCTTCCCAGAGACTATTATCCACTGTTACTATAGGCACCATCTCTCCCTACTATACCTGCTATCCCACAGTCACACTCCCTTCCCAGAGACTATTATCCACTGTTACTATAGACACCATCTCTCCCTACTATACCTGCTATCCCACCAGTCACACTACCTTCCCAGAGACTCTTATCCACTGTTAATATAGGCACCATCTCTCCCTACTATACCTGCTATCCCACAGTCACACTCCCTTCCCAGAGACTATTATCCCACTGTTACTATAGGCACCATCTCTCCCTACTATACCTGCTATCCCACAGTCACACTCCCTTCCCAGAGACTATTATCCACTGTTACTATAGACACCATCTCTCCCTTACTATACCTGCTATCCCACAGTCACACTACCTTCCCAGAGACTATTATCCACTGTTACTATAGGCACCATCTCTCCCTACTATACCTGCTATCCCACAGTCACACTCCCTTCCCAGAGACTATTATCCACTGTTACTATAGGCACCATCTCTCCCCTACTATACCTGCTATCCCACAGTCACACTCCCTTCCCAGAGACTATTATCCACTGTTACTATAGACACCATCTCTCCCTACTATACCTGCTATCCCACAGTCACACTCCCTTCCCAGAGACTATTATCCACTGTTACTATAGGCACATCTCTCCCTACTATACCTGCTATCCCACAGTCACACTCCCTTCCAGAGACTATTATCCACTGTTACTATAGACCACCATCTCTCCCTACTATACCTGCTATCCCACAGTCACACTCCCTTCCCAGAGACTATTATCCCACTGTTACTATAGGCACCATCTCTCCCTACATACCTGCTATCTCACAGTCACACTCCCTTCCCAGAGACTATTATCCACTGTTACTATAGACACCATCTCTCCCTACTATACCTGCTATCCCACAGTCACACTCCCTTCCCAGAGACTATTATCCACTGTTACTATAGGCACCATCTCTCCCTACTATACCTGCTATCCCACAGTCACACTCCCTTCCCAGATACTATTATCCCACTGTTACTATAGGCACCATCTCTCCCTACTATACCTGCTATCCCACAGTCACACTCCCTTCCCAGAGACTATTAACCACTGTTACTATAGGCACCATCTCTCCCTACTATACCTGCTATCCCACAGTCACACTCCCTTCCCAGAGACTATTATCCACTGTTACTATAGGCACCATCTCTCCCTACTATACCTGCTATCCCACAGTCACACTCCCTTCCGAGAGAGTATTATCCACTGTTACTATAGGCCCCATCTCTCCCTACTATACCTGCTATCCCACAGTCACACTCCCTTCCCAGAGACTATTATCCACTGTTACTATAGGCACCATCTCTCCCTACTATACCTGCTATCCCACAGTCACACTCCCTTCCCAGAGACTATTATCCACTGTTACTATAGACACCCATCTCTCCCTACTATACCTGCTATCCCACAGTCACACTACCTTCCCAGAGGCTATTATCCACTGTTAATATAGGCACCATCTCTCCCTACTATACCTGCTATCCCACAGTCACACTCCCTTCCCAGAGACTATTATCCCACTGTTACTATAGGCACCATCTCTCCCTACTATACCTACTATCCCACAGTCACACTCCCTTCCCAGAGACTATTATCCCACTGTTACTATAGGCACCATCTCTCACTACTATACCTGCTATCCCACAGTCACACTCCTTTTCCCAGAGACTATTATCCACTGTTCTATAGGCACCATCTCTCCCTACTATACCTGCTATCCCACAGTCACACTCCCTTCCCAGAGACTATTATCCACTGTTACTATAGGCACCATCTCTCCCTACTTATACCTGCTATCCACAGTCACACTCCCTTCCCAGAGACTATTATCCACTGTTTACTATAGGCACCATCTCTCCCTACTATACCTGCTATCCCACAGTCACACTCCCTTCCCAGAGACTATTATCCACTGTTACTATAGGCACCATCTCTCCCTACTATACCTGCTATCCCACAGTCACACTCCCTTCCCAGAGACTATTATCCACTGTTACTATAGGCACCATCTCTCCCTACTATACCTGCTATCCCACAGTCACACTCCCTTCCCAGAGACTATTATCCCACTTTTACTATAGGCACCATCTCTCCCTAATATACCTGCTATCCCACAGTCACACTCCCTTCCCAGAGACTATTATCCACTGTTACTATAGGCACCATCTCTCCCTACTATACCTGCTATCCCACAGTCACACTCCCTTCCCAGAGACTATTATCCACTGTTACTATAGGCACCATCTCTCCCTACTATACCTGCTATCCCACAGTCACACTCCCTTCCCAGAGACTATTATCCCACTTTTACTATAGGCACCATCTCTCCCTAATATACCTGCTATCCCACAGTTCACACTCCCTTCCCAGAGACTATTATCCACTGTTACTATAGGCAACCATCTCTCCCTACTATACCTGCTATCCCACAGTCACACTCCCTTCCCAGAGACTATTATCCCACTGTTACTATAGGCACCATCTCTCCCTACTATATCTGCTATTCCACAGTCACACTCCCTTCCCAGAGACTATTATCCACTGTTACTATAGGCACCATCTCTCCCTACTATACCTGCTATCCCACAGTCACACTCCCTTCCCAGAGACTATTATCCCACTGTTACTATAGGCACCATCTCGTGAGTAACATGTTCCTCTCCAACCCCTTGGATGTTGCTCCCAGTGGCCTCAAAGCAGGTGCTTATTTTCAAATTCCAGGCTTGGAGACAAGTTTTGGTTGTATAAAAACCAGGTGTACTGCCAAACAGTCTCCTGTAGGCCACATAGGGGCTACCAAATGGCCAATCACGGCACTTCAAGAACATTTTTCATACTTGTGTTGCTCCCCAACTCCTTTTACTTCTGAATGTTACTCACTGGTTCAAAAGGTTGGGGATCCCTGCCTTACACCATCATTTAGAAGTAAATACAGGTATAGAATCTGTTATCCAGACAGCTCAGAATTACAGAAAGGCTGGCTCCCATAGACAAACAAATAATCCCATTATAATCAAAAAATCCAAATTTTTAAAAGGATTTCCTTTTTCTCTAATAATAAAAGTATCTTGCAGAAAGATCAGATATCCAGAAAAACTCAGGTGCAGAGCATTCTGGATAACAGGTCCCATACCTGTACTGATAATCTGGAGAACCTATGAGAATCAGCTTTGGTGTTCAATGATTCCCTCAAATTGGCCAACTGACTAGCCTTTAACAGCCAGCCATCACTGTGCTCTTTGCTTTCCCCCTTTGCTCTCACATTCATTTCATTGTTCCCCAAATTTCTTTCCCAAGCGCCTTTTGTGCTCCCCCAGCAGTGTGTTCTAATATAGATTTGCAGAAAAGATTCACATAGACTGTTCACGCCACATTCATATAAAGGAGATGCACATTTCATTAAGCAGGAAATTCAAGATATAAAGCTAACCTGCTACTGGCATTGCTCTCCTATTAAACCGTTAATAATAGAGTTATAGCAATACTCTTTTTGAATTATCATACAGGGAACGGGAACTTCCAACCCTACTGCCTAAAGTCCCAGCAGCGAAGTTATGGGTTATTAAAGGGGAACTCCGGATTCCAAACCAAAATTTGATAAAAAGGCTCAGATAACACAACCCCTAATATACCCATCACAGTTATTGGTTTCTTCAAAAAGTATGAATAAATGGCATTTTCTATGCTGAAATCCAACTGTTTAACAGTTATTCTCTTTCTGTGTCATTTGAAATCCTGGCAGGGAAGGAGGGACTAAACACTGATGTTACAAATTTAACAGACAACATGCAGGAACTACATAACCCACAATGCATTGCACTGTGATGTTCTGTTCCTTATTGGAATCACATGTGCAGGGAATTGTGGGGTTTGGAGGATGCAGGCTGAGGACAGATGGCTGTTGATACAAAGTAACAGTAGTCAGACAGCTCAGCAAAGTAGTCAGACAGATCAGCAGGGGTTTAGGGAACTGTCAGAAGCCATTAAAAATCATGAAAAGTCTGCATATTTTTTTTTTTCAAAAAGCTTAAGTTGTTTTTGTGGAGTTCCCCTTTAATGTTATAGCCCATGTTAATGATCGGTCGTTCTTACTCCAGTCCATGGCACCCATCGACTAGGCAAAAGCTGTCCTATACATCTCTGCACTGATTAAGCCATGGAGGGGGTAGGGGCTAATGAGTGGGACACATGGATTTGGGATTGTGAACCTCTGCATTTATAATAAAAAAGAAAACCCTGTCATTGGATTTGAATCCAGGAAGGAGCAGCCTGATTTAGTGCAACATGCACTGAACCACCAACTGCTTCCCACAGATCACTGATCTCATAGCAAGGGGGCAGCTGGGGGATGCAGGGTTGGCTATTTTCCAACCAAATTGGGCTACTAATTTAGAGCCCAGGTGGGTTTGAAAGTACAAACTAGCCAAGGTACAGATTTGGGCTCCTTTTCAGGCCTTTGTTCTTTAGAAAGCCCTAATGTGCCAATCATGTGTCTCCCAATGCATGTTGGGTAATGTAGTTTTTATTTAACAATTTTCCAAGTTTAATGTAAGACTACAAATACCCAGCATGCAATGGGACAGACTTGTGTAGAAGTCGGGAGTCACCAGATTTTGGGCTCTGTATTCCAATCTCCCTTCCCTTTTAAACATTCTCACGTTTTCTAGTGATTTTCCTCAATTTCAGACAATTCTAAGGCAAAAATCCACTGGCCACCAAAATATCTAGAGGTTGAGCTGTTTTAACAATATTTATTGAAATTGTATATGAATTAGGCCTTATGGGGCCCTGAAACCTCCCAGGCCCCTAGTGACTGTCAGGACTGCCAGACGTACCCGGCCCAGAAGTATCCGCCAGCACTGTTTACATTCCCGGCGGTCACAGTGAAGATCCAAGATGGCGGCGCCCCTGCTGAACACATGGCTGCAGCGTCGCTGTATGATGATGTCATCACTGGTGCCGGGATCTCATCATAAAAGGGCGCCCAAAACACTGTGACGGCGCCCAAGAATAGGATTTGCTGCCATTAATCCTGGGTTCCTGTTTGTGTTTCCTGATTCCTGCTCCTGCCTTGGTTTTGACCCCCTGCCTGGACTCTTGTTATTTGATCCTGATCTGCCTGCCATTGAACTCTTGCCTGGACTTTGACCTTGATTCTGCTTAACCCTTTGGATACCGCGACCTTGCTCCCTCAAGAGGGCTTCCTCCTTGATCCAGACTACCTCCCTGGAGGGAGCTCCCGGCTCCCTGACATTATTCTTGGGCCATGGATCCCACTGAGGAAGCTCAGCCAGATTTCGGCAGGGCCTTTCGAGGTCTGCATACTCGCATGGAGGCGTACGAATCTCGGCAAAATGATGTTGGACGCACGCTGGAGGCGATTTTGGAAAAGTTGTCTATGCTGACGCCGACTACTCCAACGCCGACAACGCCCACGCTAGTTGCTGCCGACATGGCTACACAGTCCTCCACTTCTGGTCCACGTATTCCTGCACCGCCTCTCTACAGTGGCGACCCTCAAGCCTGTCGTGGTTTTGTGAATCAGTGCCAGATTCGGTTCGCCCTGCAACCTGCAGAATTTAACTCTGAGCGAGCAAAGGTTGGTTTCGTGATCACTCGTCTGGCAGGGAAAACGCTCGAATGGGCATCTCCGCACTGGGAGAAGGAGTCTCCTTTAATTGATGATTCCAAAGCCTTCCTTCAAGAATTCCGGACTGTGTTCGATGCTCCTGGTCGGGTGGCGACCGCTGCTTCTCGTCTGTTCCAGATCCGCCAAGGAAATCGCAGTGTTGCAGAATATGCCATTGAATTCCGTACTCTCGCTGCAGAGACTTGTTGGAACAATGATGCCTATCATGCTGCCTTCTACAATGGTCTCTCTATCCGCCTCAAAGATGACCTGGTCTCTCGTGAATTACCCACGCAGGTTGAAGACCTCATTGCTTTGTCTGTCAAGGTGGACACCCGTCAGAGAGAACATCAAGCTGATAGGGACCGAGTCAAGAAATTTCAACCCATGTTGGCTCCTCGCTTTCAAAGACCTCTATTACCTCCTACCCCCAGCAGCCTTCTGTTATTCCTCCGGAGGAACCTATGCAAGTCGGAAGAGCTTGTCTCTCTGAACAGGAGAAACTCCGGAGACGTACGGCTGGACTTTGTCTCTACTGTGGGGGTCAATCTCACTTTGCCAACGCCTGTCCTGTGAAGCTTCAGAGTTCCTCTCTTCAAGGTAACCTTGGAAAGACTCATGTAGGGGGCGTTACTCCCAAGTCACAAGAGAACTCTCACAGGTTTCTTCTGCCTTTACAGATCCGTCTGTCCACTAAGACCATTGTTGGCTCAGCTTTTATTGACTCTGGAGCTGCCGGAAATTTCATGGATGCTCTCTTTGCCAAGCATATGAATGTTCCCCTGTTTCCATTGACTCCTCCACTTCGAGTAACCGCCATTGATGACCGACCCCTTGAATCCGAGTTTACCTCTATGACGACTGGGGAATTGCCTGTGCAGGTTGGGACTTTACACAAAGAAAGTTATCGTTCCTGATTATTTCCTGTCCTTCTGTTCCAGTCGTCTTGGGGCTTCCCTGGTTACGCCTGCATAACCCTATCATTGATTGGTCCTCGGGGCAGGTTTCCCGTTGGAGTCCATACTGCCAACAGCATTGCCTTCCTGCTGAACCCATCCAGAGGGTGAATATTTCTACGTCAGATTTGAAGACGCTTCCCTCCTTCTACAAGGAATTCTCTGATGTCTTCTGTAAAAAGTCTGCAGAATTTATCCCTCCTCATCGTCACTACGATTGTCCAGTTGATCTCCTGCCTGGAACCATGCCTCCTAGAGGTCGCACTTATCCTCTCTCCCCAGCAGAGACCGCTTCCATGAAGGAATATATCCAAGAAAATCTCCAGCGGGGGTTTATTCGCCCTTCTACTTCTCCTGCAGGGGCTGGATTCTTCTTCGTGGGGAAAAAGGATGGAGGCCTACGTCCTTGTATTGACTACCGGGGTCTTAATAAAATCACCGTTAAGAACCGGTATCCTTTGCCTCTGATCGCAGAACTTTTTGACCAACTGAAGGGGGCTAAAATCTTCACTAAGTTGGATCTCCGTGGGGCGTATAACCTCATCCGCATCCGTGAAGGTGACGAATGGAAGACAGCATTCAACACTCGTGATGGGCACTATGAGTACCTCGTAATGCCCTTTGGTCTCTGCAATGCCCCCGCTGTCTTTCAAGAATTCGTGAACGACATTTTCCGGGATCTCTTGGGAAAGTTTGTGGTCGTGTACCTAGATGACATCCTGATTTTCTCCAAGGACCTTGCAAGCCATCGCTCCCAGGTGAAGGAAGTACTCTCTCGTTTGAGGAAGAACTCCTCTTTGCCAAACTGGAGAAATGTGTGTTTGAAGTGTCCAAGATTCCTTTTCTGGGCTATATCATCTCCCCAGAGGGTTTCGAGATGGATCCTGTGAAAGTGTCTGCAATCCAAGAGTGGCCCCTACCGCTGAGCATTAAAGCAATCCAGAGATTCATTGGTTTTGCCAATTACTACCGGCAATTCATTAAGGGGTTCTCTTCTCGCATTGCTCCTATCCTGGCCCTCATCCGAAAAGGGGGTAAACCCAGCTTGTGGCCCCCGTCTGCTATTGAAACCTTTCAATCCCTGAAGGATGCCTTCACTTCCGCTTTGGTTCTCCGCCATCCTGATCCGGAGTTACCTTTCTTCATCGAGGTGGATGCTTCTGAAGTTGGAGCTGGAGCTATCTTGTCCCAAAGACATCCCTCTGATGGAAAGTTGCACCCATGTGCATATTTCTCTAAGAAGTTCTCTCCTGCCGAACATAATTATGATGTAGGAAATCGAGAACTCCTGGCTGTCAAGCTTGCCTTAGAAGAGTGGCGTCACCTCCTCGAAGGTTCCTTGATCCCAGTCACGATCTACACAGATCATAAGAATCTTGAGTTCATTCAATCTCTCAAGAGGCTGAATCCCAGACAAGCAAGGTGGGCTCTCTTATTCTCTCGATTTAACTTTGTCTTGACTTATCGCCCTGGCTCCAAGAATCGGAAAGCCGATGCTCTGTCTCGAAGTTTCACTCCGGTGGATCGTACTCCTGAAAGACAAGAGCCAATTATTCCTCCTGTCAAGATCATCGCTTCTTTATACCCTCAATTTGCTGATCAAATTCTGGCTGGTCAATCTTCTGCTCCTCCTGATACTCCCATCGGAATGGCATTCGTACCTCCTGAACTTCATCTGCCTATCCTGCAACAGACTCATAGCTCCAAGCAAGTGGGACACCCTGGTCCTGCTAAGACTCTAGAACTTTTACGGCGTCTAGTCTGGTGGCCGACTATTCGTAAAGATGTCAAAGACTTTGTTGCTGCTTGTACCGTTTGTGCCACTTCCAAGCCTAGCCATTCTCGCCCTAGCGGGTTACTACAGCCTTTGCCTGTCCCCTCTCGTCCTTGGACGCATTTGGCAATGGACTTCATAGTCGAACTTCCTCCCTCCAGTGGGAACACCGTGATCTGGGTCGTCATAGATTGTTTTAGCAAGATGGCCCACTTCATCCCTTTACGGAAGCTTCCATCTGCAATGGAGTTGTCACAGTTGTTTATTCAATTCATTTTCCGCCTGCATGGCTTCCCGGCGGAGATTGTCTCTGACAGAGGTTCTCAGTTCACGGCGAAGTTTTGGCGTTCCTTATGCAAGGTCTTGGGTATTGCTCTCCAATTCTCCTCTGCCTATCATCCCCAAACGAATGGGGCAGCGGAGCGAGTGAATCAAGCCTTAGAACAATTCCTGAGAAATCATGTCTCCCTCTGCCAAGATGATTGGTCTGATCTTCTCCCGTGGGCGGAATTTGCTCATAACAACGCCTGTCATTCATCCACTGGAAGATCTCCATTCATGTCTGTGTATGGCCAACATCCTCAAGCCTTTCCGCAAGACTTTGTTTTGACTGATGTCCCAGCCGCTGATGACCATGCGGCCCATATGTCCGCTATTTGGGCTGCAACCAAGTCTAATTTGGAGAAGAGTGCTCTTGTGCACAAGACCTTCGCGGATCGGAGACGTAGGTCCTCTCCTCTCTTCAAGGTTGGTGATAAAGTTTGGCTTTCTTCCCGAAACATTCATCTGAAGGTGCCATCTCCCAAGTTGGGTCCGAAGTTTGTGGGTCCATTTCCCATCTTGGAGATTATCAATCCTGTGGCTGTCAGACTTCAGCTTCCCCCTGAGATGCGAATCCCCAACGTGTTTCATGTCTCCTTGGTGAAACCCGCTACCTCCAACCGCTTTTCTATTGACCAGTCTCCCCCTCCTACTATCTCTGTGGATGGTCAACAAGAATATGAGGTGGAAAAGATCCTTGACTCCAGAATCTCCAGGGGTTCTCTTCAGTACCTCATCAAGTGGAAGGGCTTTGGCCCTGAAGAATGCTCCTGGGAAGGACACTCTGATGTTCATGCTCCTCGTCTTGTGAGGGATTTCCACGCCAGGTTTCCCCAAAAGCCTTGTCCTGGTGGTCCAGAGGCCCCCCGTGGGGGAGGGGGTACTGTCAGGACTGCCAGACGTACCCGGCCCAGAAGTATCCGCCAGCACTGTTTACATTCCCGGCGGTCACAGTGAAGATCCAAGATGGCGGCGCCCATGCTGAACACATGGCTGCAGCGTCGCTGTATGATGATGTCATCACTGGTGCCGGGATCTCATCATAAAAGGGCGCCCAAAACACTGTGACGGCGCCCAAGAATAGGATTTGCTGCCATATCCTGATTCCTGCTCCTGCCTTGGTTTTGACCCCCTGCCTGGACTCTTGTTATTTGATCCTGATCTGCCTGCCATTGAACTCTTGCCTGGACTTTGACCTTGAGTCTGCTTAACCCTTTGGATACCGCGACCTTGCTCCCTCAAGAGGGCTTCCTCCTTGATCCAGACTACCTCCCTGGAGGGAGCTCCCGGCTCCCTGACAGTGACTGCCGAATCTGTCCCATGTTGCTTCATGGGAAAAATTTTAAAAAGGAGTATTTTAAATTAGGTTTTAGATTCTTTTCACTGCACAAATTGTGCTATTTTTAGGCTGGTTTTGAAATTTAGACCTGGAAACACTGGGGGGATGGGAACCCCAATTTAAAGGGGGGATGGGAACCCCAATTTAAAGGGGGGATGGGAACCCCAATTTAAAGAGGGGATGGGAACCCCAATTTAAAGGGGGGGATGGGAAACCCAATTTAAAGGGGGGATGGGAAACCCAATTTAAAGGGAGTTTTGGGGAAACTACCTCAAAAAAATAACAGTTAGTAGAAATCCCAGGAAGCTGCACACGGGGGAAGCGCTGGCAGTTAGTGGAATAAGGTGGCTCAGGGCAGGACGCGCCTCACAATTAAGCGGCAATACAAGTGAATCGTATTAAAGTTCTATTAGAGCTACAGACAGTCACGTGCCGCTCACTAAAGAGACTGAGGGCCCCGGTCCTACACTAGAGTCTTCCCTACAGGGAGCCACGCGCCGCCTCAGTCTCACCGCACTGACCGACAACGAGGAGCTCGCATTACGGCTTTACATCCGGGCAGCACGTGTCCTAACGCCCCACCGCTCGTATAAACGGTCGTAGCGTGCTCTCCTCCTCTCGCAGGGCCTAAAAGAATAGCTACCGACCCCGCTATGCCCGCGCCAACCCCAAAAACCCACAGTCCTTTCCGTAGAGAAGACGGCCATACCTTTGCGCTAGCTCGCAGTCAAGAGGAAAGGGGGGAACGGGGTTCTTCTTCTTCTTCTTCTTTGTTTTATTGGCGGGTTGCAACCAACTTTAATAGGTGCATATCGCCACCTACTGTACCGGGGTGTGTAATATCAGGGTTTCTTTATTCCTACTTCCTCAAAAAAAAAAAAAAACACTTTGTCCTGTTTCTAATCCTGTATTTTTAAGAAATACAAGTACTGCTCTACTACTTTCCCTTGTTTTCTCCCAAGTCCCTAGGATCCCTAGTAGACTCCATTCTCTTTCCAGTTCATACATTTTATCTTGTAATATCTTCCTCTCTGCATTATATTTTTTACACCATAAAATAACATGCTCAACATTTTCAGAGACATTGCATATATCACATTTATCTGTACTGCATTTTCCCATCTTGAAAAGTGTTGATTTAAGTCCAGTATGTCCTAGTCTAGTTCTTGTAATAATCACTTCTTCCCTTCTACTATTTCCATTAAAAGCTTTTACCTTTATTGACTTCTGTATATTATAGTAGTGTCTCCCTTTGCAATCTGTGTCCCATATCATTTGCCATGAGTTCTCTACTGCTGTTTTAATTATTGACTTGGCCTCGCCTTTCCCAAAGGGAATTTCCATTATTTCTTCATTCTTTAGTTTTAATGCTTTCTTAGCTATTGAATCTGCTTTCTCATAACCCTCCACGCCAACATGTGCCGGCACCCAACAAAACTGTATTAAAGTTCCAGCTTTTTGTATTCGTAGTAATGTCATTGATATTTCCTTCAACAAGTCATCTCTTTTTGTTTCACTAGCTGTCAGACTCCTAAGCGCTGCACTAGAGTCTGAGCATATGACTGCTCTCTCCGGTTTTATTTCTTCTATCCGCTGTAAACCTAATATTATGGCAACTATTTCTGCTGTGAATACTGACAATTTATTATTGATTCTTTTGTTTATGATTATATTGAATTCAGGTACAGTGGTGTGAAAAACTATTTGCCCCCTTCCTGATTTCTTATTCTTTTGCATGTTTGTCACACAAAATGTTTCTGATCATCAAACACATTTAACTATTAGTCAAAGATAACACAAGTAAACACAAAATGCAGTTTTTAAATGAAGGTTTTTATTATTTAGGGAGAAAAGAAATCCAAACCTGTGTGAAAAAGTAATTGCCCCCTGAACCTAATAACTGGTTGGGCCACCCTTAGCAGCAATAACTGCAATCAAGCGTTTGCGATAACTTGCAACGAGTCTTTTACAGCGCTCTGGAGGAATTTTGGCCCACTCATCTTTGCAGAATTGTTGTAATTCAGCTTTATTTGAGGGTTTTCTAGCATGAACTGCCTTTTTAAGGTCATGCCACAACATCTCAATAGGATTCAGGTCAGGACTTTGACTAGGCCACTCCAAAGTCTTCATTTTGTTTTTCTTCAGCCATTCAGAGGTGGATTTGCTGGTGTGTTTTGGGTCATTGTCCTGCTGCAGCACCCAAGATCGCTTCAGCTTGAGTTGACGAACAGATGGCTGGACATTCTCCCTCAGGATTTTTTGGTAGACAGTAGAATTCATGGTTCCATCTATCACAGCAAGTCTTCCAGGTCCTGAAGCAGCAAAACAACCCCAGACCATCACACTACCACCACCATATTTTACTGTTGGTATGATGTTCTTTTTCTGAAATGCTGTGTTACTTTTACGCCAGATGTAACGGGACGCGCACCTTCCAAAAAGTTCAACTTTTGTCTCGTCGGTCCACAAGGTATTTTCCCAAAAGTCTTGGCAATCATTGAGATGTTTTTTAGCAAAATTGAGACGAGCCTTAATGTTCTTTTTGCTTAAAAGTGGTTTGCGCCTTGGAAATCTGCCATGCAGGCCGTTTTTGCCCAGTCTCTTTCTTATGGTGGAGTTGTGAACACTGACCTTAATTGAGGCAAGTGAGGCCTGCAGTTCTTTAGATGTTGTCCTGGGGTCTTTTGTGGCCTCTCGGATGAGTTGTCTCTGCGCTCTTGGGGTAATTTTGGTCGGCCGGCCACTCCTGGGAACGTTCACCACTGTTCCATGTTTTTGCCATTTGTGGATAATGGCTCTCACTGTGGTTCGCTGGAGTCCCAAAGCTTTAGAAATGGCTTTATAACCTTTGAAATTGAACTCAGGTGAGATAAACCACAGTTAAGTTATTTTTTAACAAGGGGGGCAATCACTTTTTCACACAGGCCCATGTAGATTTGGAGTTTTTTTTCTCCCTTGATAACGTAAACCTTCATTTAAAAACTGCATTTTGTGTTCAATTATGTTATCTTTGACTAATAGTTAACGGTTTTTGATGAGCAGAAACATTTAAGTGTGACAAACATGCAAAAGAATAAGAAATCAGGAAGGGGGCAAATAGTTTTTCACACCACTGTATGTACACTCCGGCTCCAACAAGGTTGTTTTCTGGGTCTTTAGACCCATCAGTGAATACTTGCAAATAATTATAATATTTCTTTTTAACATACTCTGATACCAAATATCCAATATTATCTATATTATTTTCAATCCATTCTCTTTTTTGTTCTATAAGTTGTAAGTCTACATCCGGAACTGGCAATATCCATGGAGGTACATTACCCCATACAGTATTGGGTCCGATTTTTAACTTGTTTAGCCCATATTTTTCTGCTACCAAATTAATATTCCAACCAAATCCTGAGTTTTTTCTTTTTTGTGAGTATTCCCAGCAGTCTTCTATCACCTTCGTCGCGGGTTGCTCCTCTCCTGATCCCTTTAGCTTAACCCAGTATGATAATGCCAATTTTAATTGTCTCAGATGCAGTGGTAATTCTCCAGATTCCACCAGCAATGCATTGGTCGGAGTTGTTTTAATAGCTCCAATACTAAGTCTTAGAGCTTTATACTGTATTCTATCTAGTTTTTCTAGATTACTTTTTGCTGCTGCTCCATATACTATACATCCATAATCAATACTGGATCGTATTAAGGCCCTATATATATCTAGTAGCGATTGTTTATCTGCTCCCCAATTATATCCAGAGACCGATCTCATAAGGTTCAGCACTTTATTACATTTTGTCATAATCTGTTTAATATGTGTTTTCCATATACATTTCTCATCAAACCATAACCCCAAATATTTAAATGTTGTTACCCTTATCATATTTTGACCGTATAGTTTAATTTCGATATTGTCTAATCTTCTCTTTTTGGAGAATAACATGTAACATGATTTTTCAACTGACATCTTAAAACCCCATTCATATGACCAATTTTCAACCTTTATTATGGCACTCTGAATACTCTTAATCACATGTTTAGCATTTTTCCCTCTTTTCCATATAGCCCCATCGTCTGCATAAAGTGAGGACCCTATATCTATGCTAACATTGTCAAAGATATCATTTATCATAATGTTAAATAAAATAGGGCTAATAACACTACCCTGCGGAACACCATTCTCAATATTAAACTCATCTGATACAGCATCTCCTACCTTAACTCTGATTGTTCGGTTAGTTAAAAAATTTAATATCCAATTGTACATTCTCCCACCAATACCCATCTTATGAAGTTTAATCAACAGTCCTTCTCTCCACATTGAATCATACGCTTTCTCTATATCAAAATACACTATAGCCATAACTTCCTTTGTGCTGATTGCTTTTTCTGCCTCATTGCTAACTTTCACTAGCGCATCAATAGTAGATCTACCTTTTCGAAAACCATTTTGATATGTTCTAATCAATTTCCTTTGCTCCAAGTAATGTGTTAGTCTGTGGACAATCACCTTTTCCATCCATTTGCACAAATGCGATGTTAGTGCTATAGGTCTGTAATTTCCTGCATTATCTGGTGTAACACCCCTATCTAAAGCAAGAAACATGAACAATTGCTGCATAGACAGTCTACAGGACTACATATCCCAGCATGCCTCAGAGCTGAGGACCTGGCTGGGGCTTTAATCCACCAATGATAAGAAATGGCGCAAAATGTTTTGAGGACCACACTGCTGGACTATAAAAAAGGGAGAGAAGTGTGTGCCTGGGGAGAAAGAAACTGCTGACTGCTGCCTACCTGCTGTACCTGCCCTGCGTGGGAGAGCTGCCAGAAGGGAGAGACATCTGCAGGGATCCTGCCCCAGGAGAAGCTGCTACTAGGAGAAGCTGACCCTGCTATCCCAGTCCTAGACTAGCACCTGTAAAAGAGCTATCAGTGCTAGCCAGAAAGGGAGCAGGGGTAGACGGCCTGTGGTTGGTGGGAGAGTCCTAGGCTGACATGCTGCAGAGAGGCCCCGGTGATTTCAGCTGCTAGAGAACAGAGCTGCCTGCATCCCATCTGAGGTCTGTTACTAAAGGTGATACAGAGTTTGGAGCACAGACTGTGAGTAACCTGCAACACCACACACTATTGGGGAACTGTGTTTTATCAAACAATAGGAGCTAATCCATCTGTTGCTGAACTATACACTCTGCCAAGTCATTTCTCACCTGAGAGGAAAGTGTTTCTTCACTAAGTTTATAGAGTTATACTGCTAACCGACAGAGGAAAGGATCAGTGCTATTGGCCAATAAGCTAAACTCAATAAGGGCCCCAACGTGCACAAATTATCTGGGACTGTGACAGGGAAATTAAGTTACAACATTTAGTACATATACTTTCTGCATACTTTGTATTAGCAATTTAAATGGTGTCATTGTTTGTTGGTGTATTGTTATACATATATATCTTGTTTTAATAATTTAAATCGTAGTCAGATCCCTGCTGATTATTTGTTATGCTTAATAAAAAAAGGGATATCACTCTTTATCATTATTGTGGTCCGTCAATGGGGTGTCACTGAGTGTGCTGGAGTTACCCATATATATATATATTAGTCTCACTCAAGGGTGTGCTACATTTGGGGGCTCGTCCGGGATCTCTCCACCCACGTTACTGACTCCGCCCCTTTTCACCAGTTGCATAGCCTCCTGCCATAAGAAGCGAAGATGGAGCTGCAAGCCGTGCTAGAGTGGTGTCAGGACCGTCAGGCAAACCCCACATATTGCCTAGCTCTGATAATAGCAGAGGCAAACTTAAATTCAAGGCAGATTTACCAGCTACCTAATAGTTGATAGGAAAACAGATAACAGGGATGTAAAGACATGTGTTTTGCTGCAAATGGAGGATCCTATAAATCCTGATGATGTCCCATTCATGATGACATTTGGCAGTGAGAAATATCAGTGTAACTTGGTTTTACCTGCTTCACCAGTTTCAGTTATCACATCAGACGGAGATGTTGAACATCCAGCAGCCGGAAACGAAGAAGTTAAAAACCCATCCCTCGCAGCAAATCCATGTGGGCCCTCTGCTGCCATCGGGGCAGATATCCTTACTGCACTAGGAAACTTAGTAGAGAAGTGTGTTCGGCCTATACAGCCTCACAGCGGGTTTGGATACAGAAAACTACACTTTTTCTTAGGAAAACAACCTACGCCAGAAGGGGAAGATGACTTTGAAGCCTGGATGGATCAAGCCACCCAAGCCCTGGAAGAATGGGATGTTCCAGAGTCACAGAAGAAACAGAGAATCACAGAGAGTTTGATGGGTCCAGCTGCGGATGTAATTCGGGCCCTGAAGCAGAGCAAAAGGGATTGTTGTGCCACTGATTACTTGCAAGCTTTGCATGATGTGTATGGCCGAACTGAGAATGTGGCTGAGCTCATGTATCAGTTTGAACACACCTACCAAGAGAAAGATGAAAGGATGTCTGATTATATCCCACGGCTAGAGAAGATACTCCACCACATAATATTAAAGAAAGGAATGGATCCCTATATGGCTGACCAGCTTAGAGTAAAGCAAATCTTGAAAGGAGCTCAACCGAATGATCCCATCATGTGGAAACTAAGGATACCAAAGGAAGACCGTGCAGTACCCACTTACCCCCAACTAATCAAACAAGTACGGGAGGAAGAGGCCCTTATGGAAGCCAAGTTGCTGCCTACCAGTAAAAGCATGACTTCAAATAAGGTGAAACCAGGAGGGGAAGCCACCCGAATTGTTCAAGCTAGTACTGGAATTATAGTCCCAGAGCAAAGTGAGATTCACAACCGGTTGGATGCTCTGAGCGAGATGGTTGAAAGGATAGCCAAAATTCAACTGGCTGCATTAGAAAAGGACACTAAGTGCAGGTCAGATATTGTATGCTGTGAGAAGCCTACCTCTAGCCAGGCTCAAGATTGCCATCTTACATATGAGAATACCCCAGCACCTGGGCCCCCTCAACTAAATAGGACAAAAGGAGTACTGGGGTTCTGTCATCGTTGTGGTGAAGATGGCCATTACAAGAGGCAGTGCCAAAATGCTGAGAATGCCCAGAAGGTAGTAGCAAAACTTCTGGCTAAAGAGAGGGAAGGCTCAGGGAAACTTCAGAGGGCCCCAGTGAAGGAGCAAACTGGAAGCCCGCCTAAGAGAAGCTCCAATAGATTTAAACAATGGGTAGACAATGGCAAGGAGGCCTTCAACACCCAAGCAAGACAGGTGCCAACTGAAGGTGCACTATACCATACCAGTATGGAAAAGTTCAAAGGACAATTTCCTCCCCGTACCCAGAAAGCGGTTAGAGAAGCTTGCACATGGTGGGGACCTGAATTGCCTAAAGGGTTGGCAGGTCCATCTCCAGTTGTTCCAGTCCAGATTGAAGGAATCTACGGAGATGCTCTATTAGACAGTGGGGCCCAAGTGACTATACTATTTCAGGATTTTTACAAGAAATACCTGAGCTACATCCCTTAGAAAACCTTGAATTATGGGGCCTAGGTGATACAAAGTTCCCTTATGATGGCTATATTAATATCAAGTTGGAATTTCCGCCTTCAGTGTCCGGATCTAAAGAGGCTGTTGAAGCATTGGCTTTAGTGTGCCCTAGACCAGGAGGATCTAAGACTTCCATAGTGGTAGGCACCAACACTGATCTGATAAGGCGAATGCTTGCTGGCCTGTTGGACTCAAGACAAAGACTGGATTTTAAGAAAGTTAACGTTCACCCCATGCTGCAGTCCGTACTGGTCTCCAGGCACAAACAGAAGCGGGAACCAAAAGACTGTGTGGGAAATGTATGGTTTATACAGAGAAGAGAGCAAGTAATACCCCCTGGGCAAATAAAATGCTTGAATGCTCGGGTAAAGATGCGCTGGGAGGACTCAGTCCCTGACCTCATGATTGAAGGGGAACAAGGTGCTGACTTGCCTCTTGGAGTTGAACTTATTTCAGAAGCTTTGCCGGCGGAATGCTTAAAGCGAAAAAAGGGACACATAAGAGTAGGTCTCAGGAATACGACCAGTGTACCAGCTATACTACGTCCCCATGCTCTGCTTGGTAGAGTCCATTCAGTTTGCCCTATCACTGACACTGCCCTAACTTCAGATGCCTGGGAGTTAAAGCCAGAAGATTTCAAATTTGGTGACTCACCTATCCCAGAAGATTGGAGAAACCGATTGCAGATTCAGCTGTTTAAAAAAAGTCAAGTGTTCTCCAGAAGTGACCTGGATATGGGCTGCTCTAATAGCACTCAACATAGGATTCGTCTCAAGGAAGATAGACCCTTCCGAGAGAGGTCTCGGCGCATAGCTCCCGGTGACCTAGAAGATTTAAGGAAACATCTAGAAGAGCTGAAGACAGCAGGGATCATCAAGGCATCAAGAAGCCCATATGCTTCTCCGATCGTGGTGGTGCGTAAAAAGAATGGGTCCATTCGAATGTGTGTGGATTACCGAACTCTGAATCGGCGCACCATACCGGACCAATACACTACCCCTCGGATAGAGGAGGTCCTGAATTGTCTTGTAGGAAGCAAGTGGTTTAGTGTATTGGACCTTAGAAGTGGATATTACCAAATACCAATGCATCCAGATGATAAAGAGAAAACTGCTTTTATATGCCCTCTTGGATTCTATGAATTTGAACGGATGCCGCAAGGTATCTGTGGAGCACCAGCCACCTTCCAAAGGCTTATGGAGCGTACTGTGGGAGACATGCACCTACTAGAAGTGTTAGTGTACCTGGATGATTTAATTGTATTTGGAAGAACTTTGGAAGAACATGAAGAAAGGTTGATGAAAGTTCTTGATCGGCTCCAGAAGGAAGGCCTGAAGCTATCACTTGATAAATGTCAATTTTGTCAACCTTCCGTGACCTACATAGGACATGTGGTGTCTGCAGCTGGAATTTCTACTGATCCCAGTAAAATAGAGGCTGTGTCCACCTGGCCAGAACCCAGAACCTCTACTGAGTTACGTTCTTTCCTTGGATTCTGCGGATATTACAGACGATTTGTAGAAGGGTTCTCCAGAGTGGCTAAACCTCTCAATCAGCTTCTGCAGATCGACACAGATAAAGAGAGTGAAGACAAACCCAGGTCGATAAGAAAATCAACCACTTTGGGGTGGACCAAGGAATCCATAGAGGACAAGTGGACAGAAGAATGTGACCAAGCATTTAATCAGTTAAAATATTGCCTCACTCATGCCCCAGTTCTGGCTTATGCTGATCCCAGTAAGCCATATACCCTTCACATCGATGCCAGTAGAGACGGCTTAGGAGGTGTGTTATACCAAGAGCATGACAAATTGTTGAGGCCAGTTGCATTTATCAGCAGAAGCTTATCCCCCGCAGAAAAGAATTATCCTGCGCATAAGCTAGAGTTCCTTGCATTAAAATGGGCAGTGGTTGATAAACTCCATGATTACTTGTATGGCACTGAATTTGAGGTCCAAACAGACAACAACCCTCTAACGTATATCTTAACAACGGCTAAACTGGATGCAACGGGGCACAGATGGCTAGCTGCCTTAGCTAATTATACATTTAGCCTACGCTACCGTCCAGGTCGCAGTAACGGAGATGCTGACGGGTTGTCCAGACGGCCCCATGAGACCCTGCACCCTGATGATGAATGGGTTGAAATTCCAGCTCCAGGTGTAAAGACTGTATGTTCAGCAGTGTCCAATGAATGTCGAACAGGTAGCATGGCTGAGAATATAGGCCTCAAGCTGGAGGGAGTTCCGTTACTCTACTGCAATATTACCTCTATTCAGGCTACCTCACTACCACCTCTCTCTAAAGAAGATATAATGAGGGATCAAAGAGATGACCTTCTTTGTAAAGTAGCCATGGAAGCTCTTAAAAAGAGACAAGTAGAAGTACTTAAAGCTGACTCTCATCCCCTTGCTAAGCTTTTGATAAAGGAATGGGAAAAACTAACATTGAGAGATGGAATGGTCTATAGAAGGGCTCCCAATAAACAAAACCAAGAGAAATGGCAGTTACTGCTTCCACAAAAACATAGAGAAAGTGTCCTGGTGTCATTACATGATGAACATGGTCATTTGGGCTATGAAAAGACTTTAGGACTAGTAAGAGACCGTTTCTACTGGCCTTGCATGAAGCAAGATGTGGAAGATTACTGCAGGTCCTGTTTGCGGTGTATACAGAGAAAGACTTTACCAACCCGGAATGCCCCTATGGGTCACATTGAAAGTCAAGGGCCCATGGACCTTGTGTGTATTGACTTTTTATCACTTGAACCAGATAAAGGTGGCATCAGCAACATCCTAGTAATCACAGATCATTTCACTAGGTATGCTCAAGCATTTCCAACTAAAGATCAACGAAAGTGCTTGTTGAAAAATTCTTTGTTCATTATGGGCTACCACATAGAATACATTCGGATCAAGGCAGAGACTTTGAAAGTAAACTTGTCCATGAACTGTTACTGCTACTGGGAGTGCATAAATCCAGAACAACTCCGTACCACCCACAGGGGGACCCACAGCCTGAAAGGTTTAACAGAACTTTATTAGATATGATGGGTACCCTAACCTCAGAACAGAAAACACATTGGAGCCATCATGTGGCCACCCTAGTACATGCATACAATAGCACTAAGCATGACGCCACAGGCTACTCACCTTACTTCTTAATGTTTGGACGTGAAGCTAGACTTCCTATAGATATGGCCTTTAGAGTTACTGCAGATGATACCCCTGTTAATTCACACCAAAGTTATGTGGAGAGACTAAAAAGAAACTTGCAACAGGCCTTTGAGAAGGCTCAAGCAGCATCAGGGAATAGAAATCAGCAGAATAAAGCCCGGTATGACCAGAAAGTGAAATTCCATGATTTACAGCCTGGAGACAGAGTTCTCCTAAGAAATTTGGGGATACCAGGAAAACACAAACTAGCTGACAGATGGGGATCGCAACCGTATATAATTTGTTCTCAACTTCCAAACATTCCGGTATATCAGATCAGGCCTGAAGGAAAGAATCATCCTATTAAAACATGGCATAGGAACCATCTACTCCCTATTGGCCCAACAGTAAGAGAGCCTAGATCCGTAGATGATAAACTTAAAAAAACCACCAGACCCAGAAGGTCAAAGAGAATTCAGAGTCAAACTCCTACTGTACCTAGGGCTGACTGTCGCATCTACTCAAGTGAAGATGAATCTGAAGAAGAGGAATGGGGCTTAAACTATTTCTTCTATGAAACAGACTCAGAGAGACCTGCTTTAAATAGTGAGGAACCCACTACAGAATTAAATTTAAATGCTCCAGAGTTTATTCCAGATAATCCTGAGTTAATTGAAAATCTAGATGATGTACCTTCCCAGGTGTCAGAGGTTGCTCCTGACACCTCTATCACAAATGGAAACGAATCTGTACATGAACTGTCAGACAACCTACCGTCTACACTAGAGACTGATACTGATGTTGGCTCCAGAGTTGACTGTGATGAAGAACAAGAGTCAAGAGTGTTTAACACTAGAGAACCCAGAGTAATCAGACCACCTCAAAGGCTTACTTATGATTCCCTGGGCAATAGTACAGAAAAGACTGTGATTGCGGCCCATAGAAATGCCTACGCCCATGTTCCCTTTACTGCACACTCTTCAGGTGACATCCCAACTCAGTGTAGATCTGTGGTGTATTTTCAATGTCCTTACTTGGTAGTTATACAAATTTGAGTTATGTTACTTATACATGTATGTACCTGTCATATATTATGCATCGCTAATTATGCTAATTATGCTAAGAGGTTGCTCTTGAGAGGACTCAAGATTTGTGGTGGGGGGAGAGTGTAACACCCCTATCTAAAGCAAGAAACATGAACAATTGCTGCATAGACAGTCTACAGGACTACATATCCCAGCATGCCTCAGAGCTGAGGACCTGGCTGGGGCTTTAATCCACCAATGATAAGAAAGGGCGCAAAATGTTTTGAGGACCACACTGCTGGACTATAAAAAAGGGAGAGAAGTGTGTGCCTGGGGAGAAAGAAACTGCTGACTGCTGCCTACCTGCTGTACCTGCCCTGCGTGGGAGAGCTGCCAGAAGGGAGAGACATCTGCAGGGATCCTGCCCCAGGAGAAGCTGCTACTAGGAGAAGCTGACCCTGCTATCCCAGTCCTAGACTAGCACCTGTAAAAGAGCTATCAGTGCTAGCCAGAAAGGGAGCAGGGGTAGACGGCCTGTGGTTGGTGGGAGAGTCCTAGGCTGACATGCTGCAGAGAGGCCCCGGTGATTTCAGCTGCTAGAGAACAGAGCTGCCTGCATCCCATCTGAGGTCTGTTACTAAAGGTGATACAGAGTTTGGAGCAGAGACTGTGAGTAACCTGCAACACCACACACTATTGGGGAACTGTGTTTTATCAAACAATAGGAGCTAATCCATCTGTTGCTGAACTATACACTCTGCCAAGTCATTTCTCATCTGGGAGGAAAGTGTTTCTTCACTAAGTTTATAGAGTTATACTGCTAACCGACAGAGGAAAGGATCAGTGCTATTGGCCAATAAGCTAAACTCAATAAGGGCCCCAACGTGCACAAATTATCTGGGACTGTGACAGGGAAATTAAGTTACAACATTTAGTACATATACTTTCTGCATACTTTGTATTAGCAATTTAAATGGTGTCATTGTTTGCTGGTGTATTGTTATACATATATATCTTGTTTTAATAATTTAAATCGTAGTCAGATCCCTGCTGATTATTTGTTATGCTTAATAAAAAAAGGGATATCACTCTTTATCATTATTGTGGTCCGTCAATGGGGTGTCACTGAGTGTGCTGGAGTTACCCATATATATATATATATTAGTCTCACTCAAGGGTGTGCTACACTGGGTTTTTGCCAGGCTTACTAAAAGGCAGTATTAAGGCACTTTTCCAATTATTAGGCATTACGCCTTCTTGCCATATCCTGTTAAATAGTTTTTGTATAATTTCTAAGGCTTCATCTGATAGTTCTCTGAACATTGCATAGCATGGGGAACGGGGTTTCCCGCACGGTGAAAAAGGGGTAGCGCGCTTACGTCACTCTGCACGTACGCCGAAGATTCTAATTGGTGAAGTGGAAGCTTCCGCTTTGGATTACGCCCTCCTTGCGTTCTTAGCCTTATTTTGATACAGAAACGTATGAATGTGATTTCGAGCGATAATGGATTTAGGGCGAATTTTTTTCCGTTTTTTTTGTGATTTTTGGCCGAGTAATGTCTGATGTCTAAAGAAGCTTAATTAAGAATAAAATGCTGTCATTCCTCGTTACCTGAACTCTTTTATGTCCTCTAACAACTCCCTGCTAAATTCTCATTCCCACAGCTCCCTGCCAACTTCTAATTCCATCCCACAACTCCCTGCTAACTTATCATTCCTACAACTCCCTGCCCACTGCTCCTTTGCTGCTGGCTCATAACGCCCTACTGTTGTTGTCCCACTCCTCACCTTCCACAGCTCCCTGACTTATTGCTTTGATGCATTAATAAAAAGGGAAGTCTAAAGGAACAGTAACACCAAAAAAAAAAAAAAAAAAATTAAAAATTCTTTCAAAGACAATATAATGTGGTATTGCCGTGCACTGGTAAAACTGGTGTGTTTGCTTCAGAAATACCAATATAGTTTATATAAACAAACTGCTGTGTAGCAATGGGGGCAGCTATTCAAAGCTGAAAAAAGAGAAAAGGCACAGAATACACAGCAGATAACAGATACGCTCTGTAGTATACAATGGGATGCTTCAGAACGTATCTGTTATCTACTGTGTATCCTGTGCTTGAATGGCTGCCCCCATGGCTACACAGCAGCTTGTTTATATAAACTATAGTAGTACTTATCTGTTATCTACTGTGTATCCTGTGTTTGAATGGCTGCCCCCATGGCTACACAGCAGCTTGTTTATATGAACTATAGTAGTACTTATCTGTTATCTACTGTGTATCCTGTGCTTGAATGGCTGCCCCCATGGCTACACAGCAGTTTGTTTATATAAACTATAGTAGTACTTATCTGTTATCTACTGTGTATCCTGTGCTTGAATGGCTGCCCCATGGCTACACAGCAGCTTGTTTATATAAACTATAGTAGTACTTATCTGTTATCTACTGTGTATCCTGTGCTTGAATGGCTGCCCCCATGGCTACACAGCAGTTTGTTTATATAAACTATAGTAGTACTTATCTATTATCTACTGTGTATCCTGTGCTTGAATGGCTGCCCCCATGGCTACACAGCAGCTTGTTTATATAAACTATAGTAGTACTTATCTGTTATCTACTGTGTATCCTGTGTTTGAATGGCTGCCCCCATGGCTACACAGCAGCTTGTTTATATGAACTATCGTAGTGTTTCTGAAGCAAATACACCAGTTTTACCAGTGCAGGGCAACACTACATGATATTTACATTACTTTTAAACACTTTAATTTTTTGGTGTTACTGTTCCTTTAAACTGAAACCGCAATTTGGGAATGCATTAAACTTTTGCATAAGCACAGTTTAACTTAATATTCACTCAAATTGCACAGGGTTTTAGTTGCTATATAAACGAGGCAATTCATATGCATAGAAATTGGCTTTTTCTGTCCTAGTAGGTTCAACATAGCGTAGATCTCATAAATGATGACTTTTAGGGGCAGATGCATCAAGGGTCGAATATCGAGGGTTAATTAACCCTTGATATTCGACTGGGGAATGAAAATCCTTCGACTTCGAATATCGAACTCGATGGATTTTGCGCAAATACTTTGATCGAACGATCGAAGGAATAATCCTTCAATTGAACGATTAAATCCTTCGAATCGAACGATTCAAAGGATTTTAATCCAACGATCGAAGGATTATCCTTCGACCAAAAAAAGTTCGTCAAGCCTATGGGGACCTTCCCCATAGGCTAACATTGAGTTCAGTAGCTTTTAGGTGGCGAACTAGGGGGTCAAAGTTTTTTCTTAAAGAGACAGTACTTCGACTATCGAATGGTCGAATAGTCAAACGATTTTTAGTTTGAATCATTCGATTCTAAGTCGTAGTCGAAGGTCGAAGTAGCCCATTCGATGGGGGAAGTAGCCAAAAAAAACACTTCGAAATCTGAAGTTTTTTTTCTTCTATTCCTTCACTCGAACTTAATGAATGGGCCCCTAAATGTCATTTCTTAGTAAAGTCCAACCTGTTTCTCCCGTGCTGTGTATTATAACATGTCAGACACCTTGGTTTAACTGAACTTTTTACTCTACTTAAAGGAGAAGGAAAGGTTAAAACTAAGTAAGCCTTTTCAGAAAGGTCCACCTAAATATACTAGTAAATCCTCAAAGTAATGCTGCTCTGAGTCCTCTTTCAAAAGAAATATAGCATTTCTTTCCTTCTATTGTGTACTCATGGGCTTCTGTATCAGACTTCCTGCCTTCAGCTTAAACCTCTTTGCCCAAGGCGTGAGCATGCTCAGTTTGCTCCTCTTCCCCTCCCCCTCCCCTCTCTGCTGTAATCTGAGCCCAGAGCTATAAGTGAGCAAGGAGAGATTCAGGCAGGAAGTGATGTCACACCAAGTTAATACTGCAGCTTCTATCCTAAACAAACAGAGAGCTTCTAGAGCTTTTTACTCAGGTATGGTAAAACATTCTACAGAATAAATATAGCATTCTAGCTTGCACTATTGTGGCTAATCTATTGGCAATAAAATGCCACCGTAGCTTTCCTTCTCCTTTAAATCCAATTTCAACTGTTGGTATTGTATCTCTGGAAGTGCAGTCAAACCCCGATATTACATTTTCTGAAGGACCAGAAAAAAAGTAAAATCCAGGAAAACATAAAAGAAGGGTACATTGGGGTTGACTGTAATACAGTAGTGCATGTTTGTCAATTATGGAAAAGACACACAGTATATTTATTATAATGACATGTTCCCTTAGCATGCTCTAGTCCTACTACTACATCTGCTGCTTGGATCATGTACCTTTAGCTTCTCATTTATCATCCATTCATTTTGCGCAATCATCTTTTTCTTCTCCTCTTCCATCTTTTCTTCCAGCATTTTCTTCTGTTCTTTCAAGCATTTCTTCTGATTCTCCATGTCTTTCTCTAAAACTCTTTGTTTTTCTTCCAATATTTTATTTTTCCTCTCAGACACTTCTGTCCGGGCTCTCTGTTCTGAATGTAGGATAATTGCATTTCCATTAATAGAAAAAAATGGTATTGTTTATCTTAGATTAAAAGTGAGCACATAGGGGGCAGTTGATATCCAGAGTGTCAGTCTCTTCAACTCACCTTCTATTTCCTTTTCTTAAGCTGTAAGGGACTGATCTGCATGTAAAATTGCATCTTCCACCTTTTGCTTTTCATTGAGATATATCTTTAGCATTTCTGGGGCCTGTAATTTATAAGTAGGGGGAAGAGCAAAAAAGTAATGTTATCTGAAACAATACAGCAGGGCTGGGTCAAGCCAACTGGGTACCATAGGCAATAGTGATGTGCAGGCCAACCCTGCAATACAGTAAACAACATCAGGGGTCATTTACAGATCTCAATGGTGCTTTTTAGCCCCTACCTGCTGAACAGATGGTGTTGGGGAGCCAAAGCCTCAGTAAAGCATAGTGTCCTAAAGAAACCATCCCTCCAGAGAAGTTGGGGAAACCCCCAGAACAAGGTATTTAGACAGTGTCGGACTGGGATGCCAGGGGCTAACCAGAAAACCTTAGACTGTGGGGCCTCCTCACTAGAGATGTCGCGAACTGTTCGCCGGCGAACTTGTTCGCGCGAACATCGGGTGTTCGCGCTCGCCGGAAGTTCGCGAACGTCGCGCGACGTTCGCCATTTTGGGTTCGCCATTGTTGGCGCTTTTTTTTGCCCTCTCACCCCAGACCAGCAGGTACATGGCAGCCAATCAGGAAGCTCTCCCCTGGACCACTCCCCTTCCCTATAAAAACCGAAGCCCTGCAGCGTTTTTTCACTCTGCCTGTGTGTGCTGAAGAGATAGTGTAGGGAGAGAGCTGCTGCCTGTTAGTGATTTCAGGGACAGTTGAAAGTTTGCTGGCTAGTAATCGTTTTGATACTGCTCTGTTATTGGAGGGACAGAAGTCTGCAGGGGTTTGAGGGACATTTAAGCTTAGGTAGCTTTGCTGGCTAGTAATCTACCTTCTACTGCAGTGCTCTGTATGTAGCTGCAGTGGGCAGCTGTCCTGCTTCTGATCTCATCTGCTGACTGCTGCAATAACAGTAGTCCTTGTAAGGACTGCTTTTATTTATTTTTTGTTGTTTTACTACTACTACTACTACTACTACTATAAGAGCCCAGTGCTATTAGTCTAGCAGTGTTGGGGAGTGGGACTGGTGTGCTAATCTGCTGCTCCTAGTAGTTCAGCAGCACCAACTTTAATTTTTTTTTTTTAATATTCATTTTTTTTTTATTTACTTTTTTTATTTTACTACCGCTGTAGTAGTGTATAAGTTGACCTTTTAGGCATTATTTGCCCTGTAGGCATTATTTGCACAGTGTTTTCTTCAACCCGCCATCGAGCTGTGTGACCTTGTTCACATTCTGTCTAAATATCCATAATATTACCGTCTCCAGAAAAAACACCGGAGTCACTTTTTTCAAGCAGCCATAATATATTTTACGTAATCCGTATCCACCGCTGTAGTAGTGTATACGTTGGCCTTGTAGGCATTGTTTGCCCAGTTTTTTTGGCCACAGCCACTGAAGCACAGAGGCCAGAAAAAATATGCCATATAAATGCTGAAAATAGTCATTTTTTGCCATACGTTGACTCAACGTATATGGCAAAAAATGACTATTTTCAGCATTTATGTGGCATATTTTTTCTGGCAACTGTGCTTCAGTGGCTGCAACCAAAAAAACTGGGCAAACAATGTCTACAAGGTCAACGTATGGCGAAAAATTACTATTTTCAGCATTTATATGGCATATTTTTTCTGGCAACTGTGCTTCAGTGGCTGCGTCCAAAAAAACTGGGCAAACAATGTCTACAAGGTCAACGTATGGCGAAAAATGACTATTTTCAGCATTTATATGGCATATTTTTCTGGCAACTGTGCTTCAGTGGCTGCGTCCAAAAAAACTGGGCAAACAATGCCTACAAGGTCAACGTATGGCAGTTGTTTAAAGAGAACAGTAGATTACTAGCCAGCAAAGCTACCTAAGCTAAAATGTCCCTCAAATCCCTGCAGACTTCTGTCCCTCCAATACAGAGCAGTATCAAGCAGATTACTAGCCAGCAAACTTACTATCATCTGTCCCTGAAATCACTAACAGCTCTCCCCCTACACTATCACTTCCAAGCACACACAGGCAGATTTTTCAGATACATTTTTGCCCTTGATCCCCCTCTGGCATGCCACTGTCCAGGTCGTTGCACCCTTTAAACAACTTTAAAATCATTTTTCTGGCCAGAAATGTCTTTTCTAGATGTTAAAGTTCGCCTTCCCATTGAAGTCTATGGGGTTCGCGAACCGTTCGCGAACCGCTCGCATTTTTGCGCAAGTTCGCGAATATGTTCGCGAACTTTTTTTCCGACGTTCGCTACATCCCTACTCCTCACCCAACCTCTTTATTCTCCTAGTCTTTTATATCTACTTACTATTCTCTTCCATTATTATGCATTTTTCCCATAAAGAAATATGGAATGACCATGAAATTGGCCAAATGGTTAGAAGCAAAAGGGCCCATTGACACCTGGGCCCACCGGGAGTTTTCCTGGTATCCCGGTGGGCCAGTCCGACTGTATTTAGACAGTGATCGCTATAGCACCTGTAATAGCACACTCAAGGAATTTAAGGCAGATAAACAAGAGCAGAACTGAGCTCCAACATAGCATTGATATATTGGAGGTATTTCTCCCAGGTGATACTCTGCCTGATAGTGAAGTCATGACAGATTAGGAATCCACTCAGGTTAGAACTGTCTCCCTGAGATTTCTGTGGTGTTTATACAGATGGCCTGTAGGTGTCACTGTGGACAAGAGTTATACTGTGTACATAGTGCTTTCTATACTGCTTAAAAAAGTATTAGAGTTGAAGTTACTGTTGAAGTGTAATGGCTGCATGAGCCTGCTAATAAAGCACTGTTATACTTTACTCATCCTCGGCTACCAAAACGTAACAATTTCCACTGTAGGGGAGCTGGGCCACTAAAGAATATCTGAGAAAGTAAATCTCCATAGTGGTGGCAGTATTTTCTGCTCTGTGATTATTACTACATCAATATACCTCTATGACAATACTGTACTAACTTTAGTGCTACATAAAGCTGTGTTTATGGTTAAAAACTTATGTTGTCCATTATCCTGTTTGCAGCAAGAAAGGTGTAGTACAACAACACATCTCCCTTCTTTCACACAATAATGTGAGGGTCTAGCTAAGAGATGGGATGATAGCGTAAATGTTCTCAGCTTCACAGTACCTAGAAATCTTGTTTTGGACCAAGAAAGAATAACACTATGCTCAAGTCCGGATACCTTTCTGCGGCGCCCCAAGGCCGCGTCGCGCTGAAGGTTCCTAGTGCTCACCAATTTTCACCCGTGACCCCCTGCCTTCTTGCTGGAGCGCCTGCATGCCCAGCCGCTTTTTAGAATGCGGCTGGGCGGCATGCAGCCCCCACAGCCTTGCCGTCCTAGACCCGGGCCTTTGTGGCCTCGCCAATAATAACAATAGCGAAGTTCTTAAGAGCAGATGATTAATTTTTTCCCAAGTTGAACCACAATCTATTCTAAATATTATGTCTATATAATAGACTATTAGGAAACTGTACTGTACCTTAACACCTTTGCCTTTGGTTCCATTGTATTCATCCACCAGCAAGTTCTTCTCTCCAAGGAACTGTTGATATCCGCCTGGTTTGGAGAATTTCCCCTCCGATATATCTCTCTCCAGATTCTCACTCAGTTTCTCCAGGATGGCTTTGCACTTTGTGGCAGATTCCTCTTCATTGTATAGAGAATATTTGGACTTTTTCTCTCCGAGGTCATCCTGTAAATATATAACAAACAATTCTTTGTTGTTCAGAACCAGTGGTCTTAAGGAAATAGAAAATAATTTCATTATTTTTCAGGCATATTACAGGTATTGGATCAGTTATCCAGAATATTGGGACCAATAGGGTTGTTTTGCCACCAACACAGATTCATGCAGCCTTTTTAGGATCAAGTACAAGGTACTGTTTTATTATTACTGAGAAATAATAATTAGAATTATTTGCTTCAAATGGACTCTATGGGGCAGATTCACTAAAGGGCGAAGTGGCCGTCACTAGCAACAATTTGCCAGTAATCCCATCTGCAGGGATATCGCCAATTTACTAACAGGTGTAGAGGACAATTCACTAGTGTTAGAGTACATCACTAGTGAATTTTATCGCCCTATCTCCAAATGAATTTTCTATCAGGCAAATTATCATTACTCCGCAAATTCACTAAAGTGCGAATTTTACAGAACGTTACCCCTTTCCCAGAGTTTCCTTCACCAGCATAGACCTGGCAAACTGATAAGATGAAGCTGCATCCTCCTCAATCTTAAGTCAGTGACATCATATCCTGTATGCCGAAAAGTTGTAAAAATGATAAAATACACTGGTGTTTTTTCATATTTTAAAGCTGGATCATCTTTAATGTTTCGCTATAGGTAGAAATGAAGGTTTACAAAAGTTCGCTATGAAATGCTCACGCTGACAAATAAACTCTTGCAAAACTTCGCCAGCGTTCGCTGCTAAGATGCAACTTTGCATTTTAGTGGTAGAGAATTTGCACCTGGCGAAGTGGTGCGAAGTCTGGCGAAGCCTTTGCAGGTGACAATTCTCCCTTTAGTGAATTTGCCACTATGGGTGATGTCCTTCCAGTAATTTGGAGTTTTTTAGATAAAGGGTTTTCAGATAATGGATTGCATAGCTGCATTAAAATGCTATCAAATTCTTTGATCTTGGCCCCACCTTTGCTTAAGCAAAATGTGTAGAAGGATCGCAAAGGTTCCATATAGGATGTTTAATACACGAGTGCTACTTTGCACACATTTAATAAGTGATTACAGTATTTGGGTTAATAAACTCACAATGAGCTGGTTTTGATAATCCCTATTCTCATCCTTGAAGGACAGGTCCATAAAGACCTTTGTAGCTCCTTTTTCACACTCCTGGTGAAGATTGAGAAACTCTTCCTGTGTGTCTGTAGGGAATTTCCCAATGTTCTTGTTCATCTCTTCCTCATACTTGGACAGAGCTTCATTCACAGCTTCAGAATTCTCTCTATCTGCCAGGGCTTTTACTGCATTCTCCATACAGGGAACAGAACCACTCAGTATTGCCTCGGTATATAAATCTGCCAGATTGCCCAAATCTTATGTAGGAGACATAGAAAAGATAATTGTGTTAGGGTATTTGACTACAGGTTATGAAGGCATTCTTATTTATTTATTTTTTTACCAAACTCACGTCTCCCTGTCACTGTGTATCCACCCACTAGAGTTTTAGCATTACAAGTCTCATATATGTAAGAGCAAAACGTTGTTGTTTTCTGTATAAAATCAGGCTCTAATTCTGATCTTGAAGTTCTTCCAGTCTATGGAGAGCAGATTTTGTTGCAGGTCGGTCAAACACAAAACATTTGTGGGAATGAAAGTAATGACGGATACACTGACGAGGCAGGTTGTAGTCTTGCACATGTCTGCCAATCCCTGAAAAACAACATTTTTGAAATGTATTTGGTTCAATCATTTAAATAATATTCTTCCTGTGACACCTTTCTTGTTACTTATGCTTTCCGCTTCACTCCCATCCATCCTAACTTTCTTCCTAATTTGTTTTGAGTTTTCCCTTGTCATCTTATCTCTAATTTGTCTCTTACACCTATTCATGTATTTTTTCATTTTACCTTCATTTCCCTTTTATACAGTAGGCCTTTGCCTTCCACCACCCCTCTAAAGTCTTTTTATCCTATTCCTTTCTTTATTATGTTACTAAACAGGC
Source organism: Xenopus laevis (assembly GCF_017654675.1). Taxonomy (NCBI): domain Eukaryota; kingdom Metazoa; phylum Chordata; class Amphibia; order Anura; family Pipidae; genus Xenopus; species Xenopus laevis. The sequence continues at coordinate 103,926,413 of NC_054384.1, read as the reverse complement.
TGCTGCCAGTAAAAGCAACTAAAGAAATAAATCAACACAAAAGGATAAATAAATTGCCACTTTAGACGATAGTGTTAGAGCACCAGAGCAACAGATTGCAACAGTGCGGTCAATTGACAATCTTGAGAGGAGTCTCTTGCTCACTGAGCAGGACCTAGCGGGGTCAGATAGTTTGAGGAGAAAAGAACAGCAGCAGGATGATAAGGCAGTTAGCTGGGTGACAGTTAGAACATCTGGTGTGGGCCAAAGAAAAAGGGAGGCTGCTCTGGGGTTTATACATCTGGAGGCCAGATTGTGTAAAGAAGATGGAAGTGTGAACTCTGGATTGGCAGTTCAAGATGGGACTGATCTCTCTAACAGTCGGGAGACCAGTTTCTATATTAGTGGTGGGCAGCATTGCAGGGCCAGGCCTAAAAAGATTGTGGTTGTAGGAAATTCCATTTTCAGGAAAGTGGATATGGTAATTTGTCATCTGGATCGCTACAACCGAACAGTTTGCTGTCTTCCTGGTGCCAGAGTTAAAATGCTATCAAATTCTTTGATCTTGGCCCCACCTTTGCTTAAGCAAAATGTGTAGAAGGATCGCAAAGGTTCCATATAGGATGTTTAATACACGAGTGCTACTTTGCACACATTTAATAAGTGATTACAGTATTTGGGTTAATAAACTCACAATGAGCTGGTTTTGATAATCCCTATTCTCATCCTTGAAGGACAGGTCCATAAAGACCTTTGTAGCTCCTTTTTCACACTCCTGGTGAAGATTGAGAAACTCTTCCTGTGTGTCTGTAGGGAATTTCCCAATGTTCTTGTTCATCTCTTCCTCATACTTGGACAGAGCTTCATTCACAGCTTCAGAATTCTCTCTATCTGCCAGGGCTTTTACTGCATTCTCCATACAGGGAACAGAACCACTCAGTATTGCCTCGGTATATAAATCTGCCAGATTGCCCAAATCTTATGTAGGAGACATAGAAAAGATAATTGTGTTAGGGTATTTGACTACAGGTTATGAAGGCATTCTTATTTATTTATTTTTTTTACCAAACTCACGTCTCCCTGTCACTGTGTATCCACCCACTAGAGTTTAGCATTACAAGTCTCATATATTTAAGAGCAAAACGTTGTTGTTTTCTGTATAAAATCAGGCTCTAATTCTGATTCTTGAAGTTCTTCCAGTCTATGGAGAGCAGATTTTGTTGCAGGTCGGTCAAACACAAAACATTTGTGGGAATGAAAGTAATGACGGATACACTGACGAGGCAGGTTGTAGTCTTGCACATGTCTGCCAATCCCTGAAAAACAACATTTTTGAAATGTATTTGGTTCAATCATTTAAATAATATTCTTCCTGTGACACCTTTCTTGTTACTTATGCTTTCCGCTTCACTCCCATCCATCCTAACTTTCTTCCTAATTTGTTTTGAGTTTTCCCTTGTCATCTTATCTCTAATTTGTCTCTTACACCTATTCATGTATTTTTTCATTTTACCTTCATTTCCCTTTTATACAGTAGGCCTTTGCCTTCCACCACCCCCTCTAAAGTCTTTTTATCCTATTCCTTTCTTTATTATGTTACTAACAGGCTGCTGCCAGTAAAAGCAACTAAAGAAAATAAATCAACACAAAAGGATAAATAAATTGCCACTTTAGACGATAGTGTTAGAGCACCAGAGCAACAGATTGCAACAGTGCGGTCAATTGACAATCTTGAGAGGAGTCTCTTGCTCACTGAGCAGGACCTAGCGGGGTCAGATAGTTTGAGGAGAAAAGAACAGCAGCAGGATGATAAGGCAGTTAGCTGGGTGACAGTTAGAACATCTGGTGTGGGCCAAAGAAAAAGGGAGGCTGCTCTGGGGTTTATACATCTGGAGGCCAGATTGTGTAAAGAAGATGGAAGTGTGAACTCTGGATTGGCAGTTCAAGATGGGACTGATCTCTCTAACAGTCGGGAGACCAGTTTCTATATTAGTGGTGGGCAGCATTGCAGGGCCAGGCCCTAAAAAGATTGTGGTTGTAGGAAATTCCATTTTCAGGAAAGTGGATATGGTAATTTGTCATCTGGATCGCTACAACCGAACAGTTTGCTGTCTTCCTGGTGCCAGAGTTAAAATGCTATCAAATTCTTTGATCTTGGCCCCACCTTTGCTTAAGCAAAATGTGTAGAAGGATCGCAAAGGTTCCATATAGGATGTTTAATACACGAGTGCTACTTTGCACACATTTAATAAGTGATTACAGTATTTGGGTTAATAAACTCACAATGAGCTGGTTTTGATAATCCCTATTCTCATCCTTGAAGGACAGGTCCATAAAGACCTTTGTAGCTCCTTTTTCACACTCCTGGTGAAGATTGAGAAACTCTTCCTGTGTGTCTGTAGGGAATTTCCCAATGTTCTTGTTCATCTCTTCCTCATACTTGGACAGAGCTTCATTCACAGCTTCAGAATTCTCTCTATCTGCCAGGGCTTTTACTGCATTCTCCATACAGGGAACAGAACCACTCAGTATTGCCTCGGTATATAAATCTGCCAGATTGCCCAAATCTTATGTAGGAGACATAGAAAAGATAATTGTGTTAGGGTATTTGACTACAGGTTATGAAGGCATTCTTATTTATTTATTTTTTTACCAAACTCACGTCTCCCTGTCACTGTGTATCCACCCACTAGAGTTTTAGCATTACAAGTCTCATATATTTAAGAGCAAAACGTTGTTGTTTTCTGTATAAAATCAGGCTCTAATTCTGATTCTTGAAGTTCTTCCAGTCTATGGAGAGCAGATTTTTGTTGCAGGTCGGTCAAACACAAAACATTTGTGGGAATGAAAGTAATGACGGATACACTGACGAGGCAGGTTGTAGTCTTGCACATGTCTGCCAATCCCTGAAAAACAACATTTTTGAAATGTATTTGGTTCAATCATTTAAATAATATTCTTCCTGTGACACCTTTCTTGTTACTTATGCTTTCCGCTTCACTCCCATCCATCCTAACTTTCTTCCTAATTTGTTTTGAGTTTTCCCTTGTCATCTTATCTCTAATTTGTCTCTTACACCTATTCATGTATTTTTTCATTTTACCTTCATTTCCCTTTTATACAGTAGGCCTTTGCCTTCCACCACCCCTCTAAAGTCTTTTTATCCTATTCCTTTCTTTATTATGTTACTAACAGGCTGCTGCCAGTAAAAGCAACTAAAGAAAATAAATCAACACAAAAGGATAAATAAATTGCCACTTTAGACGATAGTGTTAGAGCACCAGAGCAACAGATTGCAACAGTGCGGTCAATTGACAATCTTGAGAGGAGTCTCTTGCTCACTGAGCAGGACCTAGCGGGGTCAGATAGTTTGAGGAGAAAAGAACAGCAGCAGGATGATAAGGCAGTTAGCTGGGTGACAGTTAGAACATCTGGTGTGGGCCAAAGAAAAAGGGAGGCTGCTCTGGGGTTTATACATCTGGAGGCCAGATTGTGTAAAGAAGATGGAAGTGTGAACTCTGGATTGGCAGTTCAAGATGGGACTGATCTCTCTAACAGTCGGGAGACCAGTTTCTATATTAGTGGTGGGCAGCATTGCAGGGCCAGGCCTAAACAGATTGTGGTTGTAGGAAATTCCATTTTCAGGAAAGTGGATATGGTAATTTGTCATCTGGATCGCTACAACCGAACAGTTTGCTGTCTTCCTGGTGCCAGAGTTCGGCATGTGGTTGATTGGGTAGAAAAATTATTGGGTGGGGCTGGGCATGACCCAACTCTCTTAGTAAATATTGGTACTAACAACAAAATCAATGGTAGATGGAAGACCTTAAATAGTGAGTTCAGGGTTCTAGGCTCTAAGATTAAGGGAAGGTCTTCCAATGTAAGTTTTTCGTAAATTTTGCCCGTGGCACATGCAAGTTTAGGAAGACAGTGGCAGTTTAGGGAGCTAAATGCGTGTCTCAAGTCTTGTTGAAGGAAGAAAGGGTTTGGGTTCCCAGAGCACTGGGCTGATTTTTCCTTAGGGTACAATCTATTTAGTTGTGACGTCTGGCACCTCAACAGAAGGGGGCAAAGAATGGCTATGAGGTTGGAAGAGTTTACCAGCTAAGGAGGTCCCTCTGTTACAATGAAAACGGGCTAATACTAATTTAAATTTAATTCTACATTAAGTAATGTAAATTTCAAAAAGAAAGTAATAATCTCTCCTGTATGCTGGCAAATGCATGGAGTTTGTCTGGTAAAATGTGAGAGCTAGAGTTCATTGCATGCTCTTAAAATTATGATATAATTGGTATCACTGAGACCTGGTGGGATGACTGTACTGTGAATTTTAAAGGATTAAAAAGGTTGGAGGAGTGTGTTTGTATGTAAAGCCTGAATTAAAGCCATGCACTAAAGAAATAACTATAGCTGGCACTGAAGAGGGAGTGGAACCCCTTTGGGTAGAGATTCAATTCAAAAAGTTTACAAAGAAAATTATCATTGGTGAATGTTATAAACCACCTTGTATAAGTGACGAGTATGAAGCCCTGCTACTCAAATAGAAGTGACTTCACAACTAGGTCAAGTTATTATTATCTGGATATTATAAATTATCCAGACATTGACTGGGGTAATGGGGTTCAGCTTGTTCAAGAATCTACTAGAAGTCAGTCTCTTTTGGATCTTGTAATAAAGAATAATACCAAACTCATCGCTTGCATTTGTGTGGGTGAGCAATTAGGGAATAGACATGGTCTCCTTTGAGATTCTGTTGCCGAGGCAACTCTACAAGGGAGTACGTTTTTTGTGAGGAAGGCATCCAGTGTTGATCCCAGTAGTGAACGGGGTTAACCAACCAATATTTTTGGGGGTCCGGGTGCTCATGCCCCAGACCTTCAGCTTTAGGAGGTGATAGACACACTTTTTGTCTCTGCTCACAAGGCTTGAGACGCGTAAATCTACATATTGAGATGTTTTTCTCTTAAATATTTCACTTTTTAACTACATCAACTATTGGATTGAAGACAAGTGTGTGCCAGCCTACAATCAAATGAAAAAGTGTGTCTATAAAGGATTAACTAAAACACAAAATTTTAGATGTGCAAACTTTGACAGGGCATCTCTGCAACATATTAAATGGGAAAGGCTTTTCCCAGGGTTAAACATGGAACCTCTTAAATGCTCTTAAAATGCTGCTTAATAAATAACCATGTCAGTATATTCCTCTTGTAAGCAAGGAACGTAGTTGCAAAACAAAACCTTTGTGGTTCAATAGAAGTGTTGATGTTGAGGTTGGCAAAAAAAGACATGCTTTTAAGGCTTTTTAGTTAGCTGGGACAGCCGAAATGTTTATCGAGGAGGCCAATAGTACAAGGAGGCCAGTAAATCAGGCAAAAAAGACAGACAGGCTAAAATCGATATTGAAAAGGATATTGCAGCTAGCAGTAAAAAGAATCCAAAATTATTTTTTAAATATGTAAATTGTAAAAAAATAAAGCAGGAAGGAGTGGGACCCTTAATATCATTGGGGTGGGGGTCAGCTGGTTGATGAGAACAGAAAAAAAGCTAAGATTCTGAACTGTTATTTTTGGTCTGTCTACATGAGGAACCAGTTAATGAAGGTTTCCATATTAATAGTCCCAATTATAGTAATACAACTAATGATGATTAAATTATGAGGGTAGACTATCTCGGTTGGGGTTGTTTTCTCTGAAAAAAAGGTGCTTGCGAGGGGACATGATTACACTTTACAAGTACATTAGAGGACATTATAGACAAATAGGAGGGGACCTTTTTACCCATAAAGTGAATCACTGTACCACAGGCCTCCCCTTCAGACTAGAAGAAAAGAACTTTCATTTGAAGCAACGTAGGGGGTTCATCACAATCAGGACAGTGAGGTTGTGGAATGCACTGCCGGGTGATGTTGTGATGCTGATTCAGTTAGTGACTATAAGAGGGACTTGGATGATTTCTTGGACAGACATAATATCAAAGACTATTGTGATACTAAATTTAAGTTAGTGTATGAGTATATAGTTTATGTGAGTGTATAGAGGGGTCAGTGTGTCTATGTATGTGCGCTGGATTTCATTTGGAGGGGTCGAACTTGATGGACCTTCGTCTTTTTTCAACTACTGTATGTAACACTCTTCCACTGTTCTCTCTCTTCCCTAGTCTTTTCTTCTCTCTTGAATATTCTAATGCTATTTCTTTGCCTATTCTTTTAACCCACAATCCTCTGTTCTCCTTTCCTTTATCGATAATGGCAGACTGACAATTTCAACCCACATTCAAAGTTAATCAGATTTGCCATCAAGCACTGTGTCCTCTCTGTGCCTTTTATTACATATGGGGTAAGATGCATGCTCTTGCATCTCATAGTGCTCTAGACCCTTAGGGGCAGATTTATCAAAGGTCGAGGTGAATTTTCAAATTCAAAAAATTCGCAATTCGAGCTATTTTTTGTGTACTTCGACTAGGGAATGGTCCAAATTCTATTCAAATTTGTAAAAAATTAAAAAATTCAAATATCAAAATTTATCATGTACTGTCTCTTTAAAAATTCGACTTCGACCATTCACCTTCTAAAACCTGCCGAATTGCTGTTTTAGCCTATGGGGGACCTCCTAGAATCTATTTGAAGTCAATTGGTAGACTTTGAAAAATCAAGGTTTTTTTTGGGAAAAACTTTGATACGAATTCGATCAAATGAGCTATTCCTTTGATTTGTATTATTAAAATTTGGCAGAATGCGGACCTATTTGATCGAAAACAGACCTATTCAACCAAAAAAAAACACTTCAACTTAATTTCGGTTGGTCTTTTTGAATTAGAATTTCTAAGTTTTTCAAATTCGACCCTTGATATATATGCCCCTTAATGTCTAATGTAATGGCTGAATAACAGGGGGCAGGTGCCTTTTAAAACCCATCTTGGAGACGGCTACAATGGATTTACTAACCTCTCATTAATTGCAGTGCATCTAGTAAGTATTGATCCTCAGTGATTGGCACGCCTTCCTTCTCTAACTGTAATGTAAAGTCCCTCACGCACCAAATGAAAGATGGGAAGAACCGTTTGAATTCTCCAGACTTATTCATGTTCTCAGCTCGTCCTTGAGCTGATGTAATCTGTATGCGCTCTGTTAGTTCTGTCACATAACTGTGTGATATTTAAGGCCATAACACATATACAGTATAACACACGTATCGGAGCAAAATTATTATCCCTTCAATTGCTGAATGAAAATGTTAATTCAAAAATAAGCATTATGGAAAACGGATTGTGTTATATGATCATTCTTTTCCTTTGTCTCACAAAGCAGCATTTGTGTGGTGCTTCATGGCTTGGATTTAAAATATATTTATAGAAGAGCATTCCGACTGCATTGCTTAAAGGGAAGTCCAAAAAATGAATATGGCTAGAAATGTTTGGCCATTTGTTTTGGGCAAAAAAACATCCAAAGCTCTATAGAAATGAAGGTGTGCTTCTCTTAAGATGCCTGCAGTAGCTCTCCACCTTTGGTCTTACCAAACTACTGCACATGCTCAGTCTCTTCTTGGCTGATGTCAGTGTCCTGAGCTTAGGGACCAACAATATTTTTTCCTCAATCTGCTTGCTTTAGTTACTGCTTATTCACTATTAAACATGCATACAAGCTAACCAATCCCAGTGCTGTCTGGCTGCTCACTAATTAAAAAATACTAAAAACCTGAACCTGGAGCTGGATTTTATTTAGGACATGTTGGACATTATTAAGGGTTTAGTTGAAGAATGAATATGTATGGGGAGAGGAAACCCATATACAAGTACAGGTCTTGGAGAGGAGTAGAGAGGATGAGAGAAACCATTTGCAGTCCATGTGATAATAATAATAAATTGATATGGCTTTATTGGGCAGTAAGATTCACATTTCCAATGAAGAGTTGTCTTCAGGTCAGGGTTTTACACTACACTATTTCCTTTATACTTTTATAAGTTAGCAGAGGCCCCCAAATTTAGCCCAAACTTACATGAACTAAAATCAGCTTAATTATTTTAAAGCATTATATTGCATAAGAATAGATCTGGTCTATCATTTACATGGCATAGAAATCAAACACTATATAAAAAAAGATAATATATTAAAACACAATTATAATGGCCAATGCAAAGTGAAAGGGGGTTTATGTACAGCCAATTTAACCAGTTTGCTTATGCAAAACAGTCCTTCTGGGAAAAAATGCCCCTTTGCAAAGGTTTCCCTGTAAGTAATACGCTTATTTGCATATTCACCTTGTGATTTCCCCATATCCAATGAGCAGTGCATTCATGTCAAAAGTAAAATTATCTTAATTGCACATCAAAGTATTTTTTTCAGTTTTATCTCAGTGTTAGTTTCAAGCTAGGTACCTGCTTTATTTTAACTGCTTCTTGGCCATTTGGCTAAGATCAAGTGTAGTATCTGTTCTTATCAGTTTACTATCAGGGTCTGCCAGTCCCTACTGATGGAACAGAGAACTTGGCCAAGGCCTGGAGTTGAATTGCCAAGTCCAAGCCTTATTGTGCCCCAGGCAGGCACGTTTCAGGCATCAACCCCTGAGGCGGCATTTGGCATGCTGCCCCCACCTGCCCGTCGCGCTTACCTTAAGATTTCCAATGGGGGTCCGGTGGGGGTCTGCTAGCGCAGAGTGCAAAATATCGCTCTCTGCACTAGAAAAGTCTAATTTCCGTTTAATAACCGGAGATCCGGCTCTTAAAATTTCCAGGAGTGGCTTTTTGCCGCCCCTGGTAACATCTGGGAAGCTGCCGCCTGAGGCAATGTACTCATCATCTTGCCTCATGGCAAAAACGGCCCTGGCCCCAGGGATGAACTACCTGGGGTGCCTTATCATCACAGTGGGATAAGACACTGAGATTACTGGCACTATGCACTTGGTTTTTGCAACCTTTTATTCTTTTAACCCCAGCCTTTTGGCACCGGGTGTTAAAGAAAACATTGTAATCCGGTGTGACCAGGCTGGGGCTGGTCACAGCAACTCTCTATCATTTTTGCTATCTATTTATTTATTTCACCTGTTTTATCACCTTTCACTTTTTTATGTCTTTTTCACTTTGATCTGGTACATGACCTGTAACGTGTCCCAGCATGGATCTAGGGGGAGTATGTGTGGCCTTTTTGGCTCCTTCCTCCCCTGAACCCAGCCCAGTCTTGGGCACAAGGTCTTTGGGACTTTCCTTGGAGGTCTGATTGTGGTCCTGCCCCCTTAGAAGGCTGGAGGGGAATGGATAAAGGTACCACCCTAGCCTTGCGGCAAAGGTGGACCCTTGCCCCCGTCTGTGCCTTTTGTGCCGAAGGGGTCGGTGATAAAGGAACTTCCCCTAGCTTTGTCGAAGGGGAGTCTGAAGACTCATTTTCATTGTAGGCCTTTTGGCCGGGTGACTAAGAGGCATTTTGGTACTCTTTTGAGATGGGTCCAATGCACCCTTGTTGCACTTTGCGTTATTAAATCATTGCTTGGGCTTAAAAAAAAAAGACCTGCTTTGTAATAACCTGTATCTGTGATATACCTGTGCCTATAAACCTGTATCTGGTCAGTAGAATTAATGGGAATTCCTCCAGGATTCATTTTCTTGATGCCACCTAGTTCTGTTTAAAAACTGTATACAATCTCAATTTTAACTGTAAGAGAATTGACCTGTGGGAATGCTAATTAGATTACCAGCACTATGTCAGCCACCTTGCGGTTATCTTCTATACATAGATAATTGTTTTATGTTTGGCTTCATTATATTATACTGGAATCAGACATGGGGATAAAGGACAGACTTGTTCAGTGCTGGGAAACTGGGCTTAATGTTTCCAACTCCAATTAGAGGAACAAAGAACAGGGAGTCAGTTTTACACAATTAAACAGGGATTCTTATTGGAGGATTATTTTGCGTATTAAGGTCAGTGCTGGCTCTGGAGAGTTGGGGAAGTTTAATTAAACAATACAATAAAAAATCCATGTTACTTCTGTTACATGGCAACACTAGTGCAGTCTGCATATTCCGATTCTGAATATTAATAAATCTTGCTGTATCAGCTTCTATGGCAAATGTTACTTGACTTATTCTAGTTTGATCGCTTCGGACAATCCCTAACTCAGCCTCCCAACAGCAGCCCAGAGCACACTGAGCATGTGCATGGCTGCCAGTCACTCGTACGATTGCCAAACAAAGACATAAGATAGCAACCCACTATGGACAACTTTGAAAGCATAAATCATTAATTTTATTAGGATTCTATCTCTGCGCTGGGGCACTAAGTTCAGAATGTTTATGTTTTGTATATAAAATACAGCATTTCTAACACTATTGGTTTCCAATAAAGCCTTGGAAGAATGTTTGAAGTTAAAGCAATTTACCTGCTAGTAGCGATGAGAGAAATATTTTGCCACATGTCTCCACAAAAAACTGCCCACTCTGTTAAACCAGAGTGATTTCTTAGACAAACCCCTTTTCCCTGTAGCTAAGCCAAGAGTTTGCTCATTCCATGCCTTTGCATGCTTCAGCATACTGATACTCGTTATAAGGGGGGAAATGAGACTAAATAAAGTTAAAAAGCACTCAAAAACAGGAAAGGTGGCTATTCATTCTGAAAGTGTTTCTGAGGTGTTTCAGTTTCTATTTAAATATTTAAATAATGCCCTATATAGTGAATGTTCCCGAACTATGAAGGAGACTAGTAGTTTCCATTTATTATAGAAACATGTAGAACTCCAATACTTCATTGAAAGGATACTGTAGATTATCCATGGCTTGTTGATCAATTGTCCCCATGCTGTTGTACACCAGAGTGCTGCTGAGTAAGATAGCCAGGGAGAAGATCCATGCATCATTGTTGTTGTCTCCCTTGTTTAAGAGAAGAGAAGACCAACATGTTTATACTGTAAATCTGTTATACTGACCATACAAATTTGTTCAAGCAGTTTGGCAGATTTAGCCTTGCTTACAGACTGTCTTAGCAGGTACAGTATCCCAGGGAGGTGGTTTACTCTTGACAAGTCATTTTGCAAACGCATTGGCTTCAGGCTGATCAATGGATAAACTCACTTTACCAACACTGGGAAAATGTAACGATGAGCAGTATGTTATGTATGGTATCCCAAACTCAGAACTAACGCCAAGGTTTCCGATCACAGCTCACTTTTCCGCTTATAACAGTCACCTTTTGCTTCGGGAGGAACCCAGGGAGGTGGTTTACTCTTGGCAAGTCATTTTGCAAACTCATTGGCCTCAGGCTGATCAACGGATAAACTCACTGGGGGTCATTTATCAACACTGGGAAAATGTAACCATGAGCAGTATGTTACGTATGGTATCCCAAACTCAGAACTAACGCCAAGGTTCCCATCACAGCTCACTCTTTCGCCTATAACAGTCGCCTTTCACTTCGGGAGGAGCCCTCCGCTACTCGGATGCCACTAGGTCTGAATGTGAGAGGACCAAGGAGAGAGTTCTGAGGCGAGGGAAATGTATAATTGCAACAGGAATAGAGAACAAGAAGTGTGGTCAATGGACAGGCAGAGTCGATACCAATCAGTCAGAGCAATACATAATTTGGACACAAGAGCGTAGTCGAGGTCACAAGCCGGGTCAATAAACCAATATTGCAGTGCTAACACAGGATCCCCGAGAGTTGTCAGTACACGGGCAAAGGTCAGGACAGGCAGAAAATTAGACAAGGTCAGGGAAAGACATGGTCAAGAACAGATCAGAAACACTGATATTGACACTGAAAATAGACCTACGTTGGGCAATGAGTTACCGACTGTGGGTCCTTTAAATATTTGAATTTCGATCAAATGCACAATAATGTCAGACGCAGCACGCATCCGCCTCGGGAGTGGGGCAAGCTTCCATGCCGCACCACCGCTAGACCACCAGGTACTCTTACACAGTAACCCACAGCAACCAATTAAATTGCTGCATTCGTTGTTCTACTTGCAGCTGGCTTTAAAAAGTTAATCACTGATTGTTTGCTATAGGTAACTGCCCATGGGCAAATTTACTCAGTGTTGATAAATGAGCCCCACTGAGTTACACTGGCTAGGCCTATAAATGTATTGCATCCCCATTCATGGGATTCAAAAACTCTTGTTTGATAAATCTGAAGTAGCACATGTTGAGGCCAAAGTGAACATTGCCAAGTTGTGACCGTCTGGCCCTGCCACCATCTAACAAACACTAAAGCATTCCCTATTGTTTTCACGGGAAACATTAATAAAGCGTACAAAGTAGGGAGCAGGGAGAACTACAGCAGGCAAATTGCCTTGTGTGTCCAACCACTTTCTATTTTAATATCACATGGTTTTAACAGTCTTTTATAATTTTATAGTTTGCTAAATGGCCTAATTCGTATACTGCAATCAAGCTTTTAGAAAGTATTTACAGATGGAAAAAAAGTTCACCACTGGGAATTCTACTGACGAAGGCATAGTTATAGATGCAGGATAATTCATCAGTGAGAATTAATTTTTTTTCAACCTAGCTTACTTTGTAAGAATGCTGGTGTCCGTTATATTGCTGTTACATAAAGAGATTATTATGATTATTATGTCATTCTGGCTTTTTTACATTACACTGGAATCAGACTTGGCAATAAAGAACACACTTGTTCAGTGCTGGGAAGACTGTGTTCAATGTTTCCAACTTCACTTTCAGGAACAAAGAACATAGAGGAGATTAAACAAATCAGACAGAATTTTATTGGATTATTATGTAACCCCATGTCTACCCCCTTGCTATCCTTCCTAGCTGGAGCCAGGCTGCTCTTGCTCACTACTTCTATCTGCCTCACTTTCCTAAAAAGTGCTTTACAGGGAACTACCCTGTCCTGACTACACCTCATTCACGGGGTCCTTGTATCCCCGACTTCACCAAAACCTTCCCTTTACTGTGGCCTAAGCTCCAGGCTCCCATTACCATCCACGCCCTACTGGAGTGACAGGAGAAAGAGGAAGCCCCACCCTCTGCCCAGCACTATACTGAAGTGTGACAGGAACTTGTTATCAGCCTCTGGGCCAATGATACATATTATGCTAATAAGCAAAAGTAGATAAAAGGTATTTTGCCAAGCAACCAGAGAACAAGGACATGTAGTCATTTAAAGACATATGAGAGCATTAATCCTATGGGTCTCTGCATCTATTTTGCATTTTAATACAGCCACTGGACCTGCAGAGCCTGGGAAAAGTTTTACCAAACAATAATGCTTTAAGAAAACAACCCTGATATTTAGGGGCGGCACACCACCCAGCTACATCTGCATTGGTTTTGAAGCACTGGAGAAATGCAGGAGATTTTGAACTAGGGTGTGTCCATGGTTAGTGGGGTGAGGCAAACACCACATCCAAATCCCTTTAGTCTTTGACTGGACAGTTGATCCCAGTGCAAACCCTGCAGAAATAAGATTATACAGAATAACTGGCAGACCACTCACAGCAGCACAACAATCCATTCGTGGGTGCTGACCTATTGGTTAACCAGAGCACATACAAATCTTAACCAGTTTAGACAAAAGATTCATGGTTATGTCTAGTAAGAAATTTAAGGGATGAGTAGATTCATTGCCTGAGTGTTCAATCACCATTTCTGTGCCCCGCTAGTTTGTTCAGAAGATAGGATTTCCCAGTTCGATATTTCCCAACAATCGCCACAACCACCACAGGCTGAGTGATTTCATATAAGATCTCTAGGGCCTCCTGGTTTACTATTAGTCCTTCACCTCTCTTGTTTTCTATGAGGCACACGGGTTCTTCCATTGGGAACGTTGCCATCCTGTATATAAAAGATTGGTAATATCAGTGAAAAGTATTTTGTTTAGTGGACTTTTCATGACTTGGATCAGATGGACCAGGTTGGCCTTTGGAAGTGATCTTTTTCATCTTAAGTTCTTTTTACCTCTGCATTCTCTAGTCGTTGCCTATTCACTATTAAGCATGCATAAAAACTAACCAATCATAATTCCGCATATCTGCTTTATGAAACGATAGCTCTGCTATGGAGCTTTGGCCCTCTGCTCATGTCTCACTGGTATAAGGGGCACAAGAAAACTGTGTGACTTTCCGCTATAAATTTGTTTCTGATTTCGTCTCCTTGTTTTTTTTCTGAATTCAGCCGCTCACATAACTACAGGGAAAACGCTCTCTCATGTATACAAGTGTAGCTTTTCAGGAATATATGAAATATGGCCAATACCATGTATGCATTTGCCTATTTGACAGGAGGGAAAGTAGGGGAAAAGTCTTGCAGGCCTTGCTTGGCCCCCTTAATGGAGTGAACAGTTTCTAGGTGCCCATGAGGCCCTTCTAGAAACTGTTCAAGGTTATGTGTAACATCTGTGAGAAGGTTCGTATTACTGTTATGTTTTTGTTCTCAGTAACAAGGTGCAATATCTTTGAAGCTTGCACATAGTGGTACTCCCTTTATTTTCACATAACTAGCTAATCACACTGACTTGTACTCCTCCTCACTCCCTATACTCCCTTCCGTACTCCTTTCACATACCATTCCCATGAAGTTCCCCACCAGAGGGTATATAATGTGTGGTCAATCTTTTGTTTCTCAGTTCTGACCTACTTGTGTATCAGAACCCACGGAGCTCGTGTATGTTTATTATATAAATAATAAACTTGGATTATTCCTTTTACCTCGGTGATCTCCGGTCTTTGGATTATTCCCTAACAAAAGAAATCAAGCATTATCTAGGGGTTTGAACAGTAGGATTAGTGATGTGAAAATTCGCCGAAATGCGTTGAAGTCTATGGGTGTCAATAATTTTTTGATGCGTGACAAATTTTTGACGCGTGACCAATGTTTTCACCCATTAGAGTCTATTGGCATCATTTTTGCAGCGAAAAAAATCGCTCATTACTAAGTAGGATCTTGGTTTCAAGTAATGTCTTTGGGTTGGGATGTCATATCCTCCCTCCTACAGACTTTATTTTGAATCAAGTTGCAACAGAAGCAAACTCAGTAAGACAGATGCCAAATAGAGACAGGTGAAAAGCAAAATTTTTCCAATCTATTTACTTATTACGTGACTAAAATCTCTGTAAACCACTGTGAAGACACTAATGTATGCAACCTAGGCAGGGCATGTGCTAAACAAGAGAAAGCGGTGTTGGTCAGTTGTGTAACTTATAAGGGAGAGTTAATTGTCGCTATTACACATGCATGTGACTGAGGAGGCAACTGCAGTTACTCTGTGGACAGAAGACGGTGAAAGCTACTAAGAATCCAAGTGATTTTAATTAGTTTATAATTTCAATAATCTAATAATTCTCATATTGAAACATATTTTCAAAAATGCTTCTCCCCTAATTCAAACTCACAACAATGGCTATCATAGGCCTGTTCATTATCATTACATCTAGTGACCTTGACCCAAGTGCTCTCCATAAGCCTTAAAACTTTTATTTAAATGGGTCACTGGTTGCTGATCTGAGCATGATCACTGTCTAGGACACCAAACTCAAATGCGGCCATACAGAGGGGGTGGGGCCTGGCTGCGCGTCATGCACCAGTGCCCGCCCCCCTCTAGGATTGCTACTGGTGACTTGTGCTGTGATAAACTTCAGTCACTCTTTACTGCTTTACTGCAAGTTGGTGTGATATCTAATCATTTGTAAAGTGTTATACAACATCTTTAAAAGTTGATTGCTCTAGTCCACAATTATTAAATGAAATCCCTGCATACTTTGGTTTCTCCAAGGTGTGCAGGGATTTCAATTGTATTGAATGTTTGCAATAAAAGGAATTGACTTGACTGTTTGAGAAATATGTAAATATATATAAATGCAGTTCCATATAAATAATGTTTAAAGAGTTCACATAAGTGTTAAACAATTAGACCTGTTTCTCTTCTTTCAATTGAAAGTTCGACAAATAGGTTTTAAGAATCCAGTTAGAATTAATTTGTAGATATATATTAGCAATTATGTGAATGGCTTAGCTTCTGTATTATATTACTGACTTTTCAGTCAACTTTCCCCATAAGTTTATGGATAAATTCCTTTTTATTCATCTAGAGTTGTAATATAAATTGACCATCTACGTTTAATTTTATAATAACTTCTTGAATACCTATATAATAGAAATATGAAAGTACATCTTTCAATGTTGAGGGCTTCTCTCGAATCCAGCACAAAAATATAGATTTCCGAGTGGCTGCCATTACTAACCAGCAGAAATCAAGACTATCAAATGGAAAGTTAGAAGAAGAAAAATTATTTACCAAATGAGTCTTTCATATCTAATAATGCAAAATGCGGATTCAATGTAATATCTAAGTCAATTGAGTTTTTAATAAAACACTCAATTTTCTCCCATACGTTTTTAATAAATGGAGACAAATGTAATGGACAAAATCGACATTCTGCTCATTACATTTTGGACAAAAGAAATCTTCTGGAGAATCCTGGAATAATAATCCATAACTAAGGTGAATAAACCGAAATTGTTGGTCGTTCCAACCCTCAGAATTGATATATTTTCTAAAATTTTGAAAGGATTTCAGGAGATCCTTGGATGTAATACTGTAATTCCAAAAAAAGAAGACCATTTTTCTCTTGATTTAGTTAAGGTGGCCATACACGGGCCAATAAAAGCTGCTGATAGACCGAGTCGGCAGCTTATTGGCCCGTGTATGGGGCCCCCCGACAAGCTTCCTCGATCGAGATCCAGCCGAAAATCAGCCAGATCTCGATCGCATGGGACTAAAAAACCCGTCGGATCGCGGCCACATCTGTTCGTTGATGCGGTCCCGCAATCCGACCACCAGTAAAGCCACCGTTAGGATCCGATCGTTGGGCCTCAAGGTGGGCATATCGGGGAGAGATCCGCTCGTTTGGCGACATCGCCAAACAAGCGGATCTCTCCATGTATGGCCACCTTTAGTGGATCAACATCTTTGGACAATGTATTGAATAGATATGTTGATATATCTGTCTTCTATTAGTTGCAATATTGATTTGTAAAACAATTTCTTTAATTGTGACTTTATTTTGTTACTAATTTGTTGAAAACTTTGTTTAATCTGTGAATAATTTAGTCTCTCTTTCTCTGGAAGATTATATATTACTTTAATTATTTTCCAAGGAAAAGGACCTTCCAAATCTAGATCTATGAAATGCCTAATTTGAGATATACGAAATTTTCTCCACTTGTAAGAAAACTGATTTCTTTGCTTTTTAGCAAAACCTTTAAAAAAGAATGGAGAAAGGAAGGGTGAAATATTATAATTTAGATTATTCTGTTTGCATAGAATGTAATGATTGTATCTCTGTAAACCGAATTTCTTTTATTTTATTCCACATGCTGATCAGATCAATTTTTGTGAAGAGAAGAAATAATGTGCTTTTTTGAATCTAAGAATAGTTTCAAGTCAAGATTAGTGAATTTCTCTTTACCAGATAACCTTTCTAAAATATATTTGCTGCTATGTTAAATTTCTTAAAATCTGGAACATTATGCTCTCCTGAACATGTAGGGGCACATTTACTAAGGGCTGAATATCGAGGGTTAATTAACCCTCGATATTCGACTATCGAAGTTAAATCCTTCGACTCAGAATATTGAAGTCGAAGGATTTACCGCTATTCGTTCGATCGAATGATCGAAGGAATAAACGTTCGGTCGAACGATTAAATCCTTCGAATCGAACGATTCGAAGGATTTTAATCCATCGATCGAAGAAATTCCTTCGATCAAAAATTTGCTAGAAAGCCTTTGGGGACCTTCCCCATAGGCTAACATTGATGCTCGGTAGGTTTTAGATGGCGAAGTAGGAGGTCAAAGTTTTTTTTAAAGAGACAGTACTTCGACTATCAAATGGTCGAATAGTCAAATGATTTTTAGTTTGAATCGTTCAAGTTGAAGTCGTATTCGAAGATTGAAGTAGCGAATTCGATGGTCGAAGTAGCCAAAAAAACACTTCGAAATTCTAAGTATTTTTCATTTGAATACTTCACTCAAGCTTAGTAAATGTGCCCCTCAGAGTTCCTCTATTTAATAAAAGAGATTTTTGTTTTTTTGTTATGCCAAATAAAATTGCTTAAGATTTGGTCTTTTGCACATCTAAATGTTTTAACAATAATGGAAGATTAAGGATGGGATACGCTATTTTCGGAAACATTAACATTTTAAATAGTGTCACTCTTTCCATTAAATTTAGCAGGCTATTAATCAATTTTATTGCAAAGGGCACTCATTTTCTGAATTAAAGGGGTATGGATTTCACTTTTTAACTTGTCATAGTTGTGAGAGTCCTGTTCATTCAGGTGAGACATTTTGGGGCTTGCCTGTCAAGTAAGGAGCTAACACATCTGCCCATTTACTGTATTTTGGGGTAGATTTTCTATTGTTGCCACTCTTACAGATACACATCATCTGCCAGTATCATCTTTTGCAGACACTTTTGCACTACTTTATGGACAGTTATTTGTGCTTGCAACAGAGCCGTATCTATGGGGTGCCGTTTGTCCCAAATACATTCTGTATACAAAACTATCCCTAATACACAGAATGAATGTCTCTCATGTTATATAAGTATTTGTGACCATACACAGAGAAAAAAATATACAAAAGACTTATTTCTATTAAAGAATGAAAACAAAATCTGGTTAGTGCACAAAAGGATGTCATTTTATCACAAACTCCATTCTGTACAATTGTACTGGAAAGTCCCTCTTTTCTCTGCACTGAACAGCCAGAAAAAGAAACAAAATTTCTAACTTACAAGAAGTCATCTGTAGTGTGGGTACTTCAATGTGGTAAACAAATTACTCACCACGTAAGGGAAATGGCCCAGCTGCACTGCCCTGAGCACTCAGCATAGGGGGCGGACGAACCGAAATGTAAAAAGGAGCAGGCACTCAATGAACGCAGACTTCCAGCAGGCACCAATTCAAAGATCTTTATTGTGTCCAAAATTTCTAACTTAATTGGCTTTTGGCAGAGAGGCCAGTACAGCTAACAGGTGCAACTAAGATACTTTGTAACAATTTTGAGATAAGAAAATAAGTAGTTTTAACAGTTTAGATAAGGAGAAATATTTTCAAACTTTTATAACCTGCCAAACTTTGTAAAATGAACATGGTAATTATGGGGTGTGGCCACAAAAATGGGTGTGGTCAAAAAAATGAGCCGCGCCACATGACAAAAAAATTTTTGTCCCTCTTTTTACTTCCAAAATGTTGGGAGGTATGACCACGCATTCTGTATAGTATGATGTGTAGGTTATATGAGCAGCCACTCCTGAGTACTGTGTGTAAACAAAAGGGGGTCATTTAGGCAGGGGCAATTTTAGGGGATCATAATCTATTTATATAGAAGCAACAAGCTGTACAATGCTTTATATTTATTTATAACAAAGACTCTAATGATGCCGTCCCCTTACCTGCCCAGTGCTTAACCCTTTCACATGAGAGTGGGTCGAGGGGAGCACAATACTAGAGCAGAGAGCACAACTGCGCCCATGTCACATGCATGTCCAGGGCCGCCAGCAGGGGGGACAAGTGTTCCCAGGCCTGAAGGGGGGGCCCAGAAGTGCTGCATTTTTCAAAGAGCCGGGTCCCCTTTACGAGCGCCCGAACCATGCGGGCATTTCGCATATTACAGAATGCGGAAGTGCCGAAAAGACAAAGCTGAAGTCCCGAAGCGGCGTAAAGACCCGAATTCACGAAAGGAGGTGAAGTTGAAGTCCTGAAGCCTTTTGTTTACACACAGTACTCAGGAGTGGCTGCTCATATAACCTACACATCATACTATACACAATGTGTGTGCACATGATCAGTCCCAAGTCTCAGGCTAAAGCTATTATGTAGTAGTTGAACTATAGCTAAGCACATTATTAAGAGACTACTACAAGCTAATTGGTGCAAGGGTACAGCTAGGAGGAGACATTGGAGTTTAACTATCATATACAAAACTTATAACTGACTCTGAGAGTAGGGTTGCCACCCGGCCTGTATTTTACTGGCCTAGCCGGTAAAATACATGCCAAGGCCGGGGCCGGTATTACAAATTTACCGGCATTGTAGCTGCCGGTAAATTTGTAATACAATCAAAAGGAGCCCTCGGCCTGCCCCCAATCCCCTGCAACTTACCTTTTTTTTTTTCCTCTTCTAGCGTCCGCGGGTCTCTGTTGCGTGGCCCCGCCCCCTTTGCCATCACGCTCCACCCCTTTTGACATCACATCCCGCCCCTTTTGAGGCCCCGCCCCCAGCAGCCGGTAAAATTTTTTATAAAAGGTGACAACTCTATCTGAGAGTCAGGCAAAGCAGCCAGACAAGCACAGTAACTTCTGGTACATTTAAAGGATAAGTAAACCTTTAAAATAAATGAATGTAAAATTAATGAGAGTTCTAGTCTAAGCACTTTTGTAATTTACATTCATTATTTATTCTTTTTTCATTCCAAAATATTAAGGGAAACATGGACTGTTAATATAAATGAATTTTGTTACAACAGCGCCACCTGCTGGTCAGTTTCCCACCAGTCTGACCAACAAGTAGTCAAGGAAGTTGTCAGGAGAAAGAAAGAGGCTGCTCTGATGTTCTTCTGCTTAGGAAAACAATTAGAAACATTTCTCAAATCTTTTCTAAGCAGTAAAACATCAGAGCAGCCTCTTTCTTTCTCCTGACAACTTCCTTGACTACTTGGTGGTCAGACTGGTGGAAAACTGACCAGCAGTAACAAAATTCATTTATATTAACAGTACATGTTCCTGTTAATATCTTGGAATGAAAAAGAATAAATGATGAATGTAAATTACAAAAGTGCTTAGA
The DNA here is from genome assembly GCF_017654675.1 of Xenopus laevis. Classification (NCBI taxonomy): domain Eukaryota; kingdom Metazoa; phylum Chordata; class Amphibia; order Anura; family Pipidae; genus Xenopus; species Xenopus laevis. Next base: position 103,905,636 of record NC_054384.1, on the reverse strand, counting down.
CTAGCACTCTCATCAATTTTACATTCATTTATTTTAAAGGTTTACTTATCCTTTAATACATCGCAGGTGGGCGTGGCCTGTCCCATAATTACTCTCAGCTTAGACAGGAAGAGGAACAGGAGTGAGTCATAAGATAATGGCAAAACAGCAGGAATGCCCTTAACCAAAATGGCCACACAAGCAGGTTGCTACAATAAGAATAGCCATATCACCTAAAATGATCATATTTATATAAGTTTTGCATACTTTTCTTTCTCATTATAAGTGCAGCATTATATTTCTCAGCCATTTGTAAAAACTTCCATTTATGAACCTGTAGTGTTTAACAGCAGCTCTTTAAGGAAAGGTTCGTTCATGTTTATTACTATGCAGCACAGGGGACATTAGAGGCGCCTCTATAGCAGGCCAGATACTTTGCCTTAGCCATGTGGAGCAGAGCTGGCCACTTCTCATCTTGTTTGTATATGGCAATAAGCTTTGTTCTTATTGGTTCAGGAATGTGACTGACAGTGTTGCTTCACAGAATGGTTATTTTATCTGTTTTGTGAAACAAAACTGTCATTTTGTGGAAAGAATGAATCCTGTACTATAAAATCTTGCTTTCTGTCACAGATATCTATTTTGTCAGTCAAATCTAGCTTGACAAGCACTAGTTAGTTACACTATTATATATTATGTCCAACTTTGTTTTTACATAATTCATTCTGTAAGTAGCTTTGCACATAAGTGTGTCCGTTACATGGAGGTTATACATTTGTGAGACAGATTGCTTGTTAAACTGTACAGAATGGAGTTTGTGATATAATGACATCCTTTTGTGCACTAACCAGATTTTGTTTTCATTCTTTAATAGAAATAAGTCTTTTGTATATTTTTTTTCTCTGTGTATGGTCACAAATTCTAATATAACATGAGAGACATTCATTCTGTGTATTAGGGATAGTTTCGTATACAGAATGTATTTGGGACAAATGGCACCCCATAAAAAAAGAGGCTGCTCTGATGTTTTTCTGCTTAGAAAAGATTAAAGAAATGTTTCTAATTTTTTCCCTTAGCAGAAGAACATCAGAGCAGCCTCTTTCTTTCTCCTGACAACTTCCTTGACTTCCTTGAGCATAGGTCTGATCTGTGATTTGTTCAGCTTCTCCTATTTCATCCTCTCCCTCCACCTGAGAATACATAGGAAAGACAGGTCAAGTTAAAACATAAATAATCACTTATTAATCATTGATTGAACATTTATTCAATGACCTTGAATTACGTTTGATTTATTAGCAAACTGTATTTCTTTATTTACTTACACAGACAGATGAGCTTATTTCCTCCTGTATATTGACTTCTCACTTGGATTTTGCCTGTTCCTGAGAATGTCACCTTGATGCCTAAACCTGTTGTTTGTCTCTCCTGCCTGTAGTCTGCTCCAAGCTTATTATTATCTAGCCTATTCTTTGGCAATCACACCCGAAACCTTTCCCCCTAATCATTCTCACTCTAGGCACTTTGTAATATGACCTAGGACTGCAAGGAGTTAGTCTGACTAGTGACTAGTGAGCTCTGGACTCATTTTATCCATATACTACATGTATGTGAATATATAATGGCCAGTTATAGCAACTGAGTAGGGATGGGCGAATTTGAACCATTTCGCTTCGCCAAAAATTTGCCGCCAGCGAAATGTCGCCGACACCTATTAAAGTCTATGGGCGACACAAATTTTTGCCGCATGGCGAAATTTTTTGACGCAAGGTTTTTTTTGTCGCACATCGCCTGTAGCTGCCCGCCCAAGCCAATCTAACATTTGAACTGCATAATTCATTGTGACTGTTAATATAAGAGAAGTTTATAGCAACTTAGCGCTAGTTTGCAGTATAGAACAATATATACCTCTATACGCTCTGTTGTATGGCAAGCAGAAAAGTTATTCCTGCTGTTAAAGTTCATTTGTGTTTAGAGTAACAGCCAGCAGCTATAATATAGCCAGCTAAGCACAAGACATTACAGGGTTAATTTGAGTACTCCAGCCACCTGACAGTCTAGTCCAATCAGAACCCAGCCTCACTCTGAGATCTTCTAGAATCTAGCCAGACATGCCAGCAGCCATCTTAGAGACAGAATCTTCAGAGAGCAGAGAGTAGAGAAACTGCCCTTAAAGGAATTGTTCAGTGTAAAAATAAAAACTGTATAAATAGATAGGCTGTGCAAAATAAAAAATATTTCTAATATAGTTAGTTAGCCAAAAATGTAATGTAGAAAGGCTGGATTGATTTGATATATAACATGTCAGTCAGCACACTACTTCCTGCTTTTCAGCTCTCTTGGTTTACACTGACTGGTTACCCTGGTTACCAGACAGTAACCAATCAGAGACTTGAGGGGGGCCACATGGGTCATATCTGTTGCTTTTGAATGTGAGCTGAATGCTGAGGGTCAATTACAAACTCACTGAACAGTTATGTTCCATGTGGCCCCCCTTATAGTCACTGACTAACTCAGAGTTAGAGAGCTGAAAAGCAGAAAGTAGTGTTCTGGCTGTTTTATTAGACATCTGTTCACGCCAGCCTTTATATATTACATTTTTGGCTAACTAACTATATTAGAAACATTTTTTATTTTGCACAGCCTATCTATTTACACAATTTTTATTTTCACACTGAACTGTTCCTTTAAGATCCTATGAGGCAAAAATAGGTGAGCTATCTTTGTTTATGTGTACTGATTAATGCTGCTAATGACAATGTTAGTGATTTTATGTTAGAATATATACTGAATGCTCCTTTTGTATGTTTGCCTCTAGTTCGCCACGCATTCTACGTGCACTTACTGCACTTATATCGCACCAATATTGCTAAAACTCATCATCTTTGTTCCTGATTCCCTATCCTGATGATGTTACCAATAAAGAAAGTTATTTTCATACCAGTGGTATGTTCTTAAAGTCTTTCAAGGATCCGAGGACAGTTACACCGCCATACAAGTCTATGGGCATAATTTCTGCAGCGAAACAAGGCTAAAAAATGTGCCCATCCCTACAAATGAGCCTCTTTGTATAAAGGGAAAGGTACATGGTTTTACTTTTTGTCAAAAAAATTTTTTGTCAACAATGTTTCTAAAAGTAAATGCTCTAGGTCCAACTTCAAGGTATTATTTTAAAATAATATAATTTTTAACCAAAGTCCAAAAGGGTTACATTGTTTCTCAATGATCTCTGCATTTAACATGGTGTTTCACCCCCGATACTTCACTTGAAGATTTATACAGCCATTTTATACTTACAAACAACTTGATTAAAGGAACAGTAACACCGAAAACTAAAATTTTTTTTAAAGGAATGACAATATAATGTACTGTTGCCCTGCACTGGTAAAACTGGTGTATAGCTAAACAAGCTACTGTTTACCATTGGGGCAGCCATTCAAGCACAGGATACACAGTAGATAACAGATAAGTACTACTATAGTTTATATAAATAAGCTGTTGTGTAGCCATGGGGGCAGCCATTCAAGCACAGGATACACAGTAGATAACAGATAAGTACTACTATAGTTTAGATAAACAAGCTACTGTTTAGCCATTGGGGCAGCCATTCAAGCACAGGATACACAGTAGATAACAGATAAGTACTACTATAATTTATATAAACAAGCAACTGTGTAGCCATGGGGGCAGCCATTCTGAAGAATCCCATTGTATACTAAAGAGCTTATGGACCCCTTGGTTGGATGTCAACCCCCAGGTATCATTGTCAGACAATTAAACTTTGACTGCAAGCTGCGATATATTGAATTGGTAATGTCAATCACTGTGTTATGATATCACTTGTACCCAGTCTTCTCTGAAAATGCCAAGTATGATTATTATTATTATTGTTAATTTTTATTGTTTTCTTTTATGTTTAAAATGCAAAAATAAAAACCTTTAAAAAAAAAAAGAGCTTATCTGTTATCTACTATGTAACCTGAGCCCTTTCTCCTTTGAATGGCTGCCCCCAAACCTAAACCTTTGGGTCTCTACATTTAAATCCAGTCTGGATTCTGAGCTTTCACTTTCATATCAAATTTCTGGTTTCCTGTAAATGACTTGAAGTTATGAGAATTGTTTGCGGTGGGGGAGACGGCTGCAGGGAAGAGACAAATAATAGATTGTTTAATGTATGAGAAACAGAATTTAGCAGACAACCACACCATTAAAGGGACAGTATATCTACTATTTTTTTAAATTTTTGGATGTAGGGTGCTGTGTGCAGGTCTGTATGAGTATCACTGGGGAAAGACAAAAAATAATGAGCCACTTCCCACCATGATTGTCCCTGATTCTCTATCTAATGGATAAAACTAACTAAATTAACTTTTACTAATGTAAACCAGGATACACAGTAGATACCAGATAAGTTCAGAAGAATCCCAATGTATACTACAGAGCTTATCTGTTATCTGCTGTGTATTCTGTACTTTTTCTCCTTTTTCAGCTTTGAATGTCTGCCCCATGGCTACACAGCAGCTTGTTTATATAAACTATAGTAGTACTTATCTGTTATCTACAGTGTATCCCTTGCTTGAATGGCTACACCCATGACTACACAGCAGCTTGTTTATATAAACTATAGTAGTACTTATCTGTTATCTACTGTGTATCCTGTGCTTGAATGGCTGCCCCCATGGCTACACAGCAGCTTGTTTATATAAACTATAGTAGTACGTATCTGTTATCTACTGTGTAACCTGTGCTTGAATGGCTGCCCCAATGGCTACACAGCAGCTTGTTTATATAAACTATAGTAGTACATATCTGTTATCTACTGTGTATCCTGTGCTTGAATGGCTGCCCCCATGGCTACACAGCAGCTTGTTTATATAAACTATAGTAGTACTTATCTGTTATCTACTGTGTATCCTGTGCTTGAATGACTGTCCCCATGGCTACACAGCAGCTTGTTTATATAATCTATAGTAGAGTGTCTGAAGAAAACACACTAGTTTTACCAGTGCAACACAAAAGTACATTATATTTTCATAACTTTAAAGCACTTTAGTTTTTGTGTTACTGTTCTTTTAAGCTGTCCTATTCATCACTCCTACAGATTTAACTCCTATTTTGGTTTGATTTGTCTCTTTATCTTCCTAGGGCCTGTTTATTCTTTCTCTATTTAAGAATTTTCTCCCGTTATTTTTACCTCTGTTCACATCTTTTTTCATTTCACTTTAATTTTACCTCTCCATATTTATGTTTAGTCCTCTCTTACAGAGTGTTAAAACTCTTGGATAACAAAATCACTGCATCTGTTATTTCCCTTAAGGCTCTCCTATACCCTTTTGGGGGGGGGCAAACTACTAGAAATCAAACCCCATTCAGAGTTAATAAAAATCAATACCAAGTGCTGGGTCCTACCAATGACACACATATACATCAGAAATGGAGCACCATGCATTTTTGAGCAGTATGAGCCTGTCACTAGATCTAATAATCAATATATAAGCAATATTTATTTATAATATTTAAGCAGGTTACTACTGACCAAAAGGTAATTTGGCAATTATTTTTGTACTGGTTGGTACAAGAACGCTTTCCTCTTTGTATTGACAGATAAAAGTACATATGTAAATGCATTGACAGTTTTATTGGTAACGATAAACTGAATCCATCATTTTTGGATTTTGTTGAATACTCAAAATACAAATGCTCAACAAATGATTTGGTTGAATACTAAACTGGATGCAATCAATAGCTGGCATCGAGATCCTTATCATCTCTGGGCAGCACTAACAAATTTAGAAAAAAGGGTTGTACCCCACATACCCTACTCTCTAACCCAGTGATCCCCAACCAGTGGCTCACAAGCAACAAGTTGCTCCCCAACTCATTGGTTGTTGCTCCCAGTGGCCTCAAAGCAGGTGCTTAGTTTGTGAATTCTTGGCTTGGAACAAAGTTTTTGTTGCATAAAACTAGATGTACTGCCAAACAGAGTCTCCCTTAGACTCCAAGTCCACATAGGAGCTACCAAATAACCAATCACAGCCCTATTTGGCACATCCAGAACTTTTTTCATGCTTGTGTTGCTCCCCAGCACTTTTTACAGTTGAATGTGGCTTGTGGGTAAAAAAGGTTGAGGATCCCTGCTCTTACCTTTTAAGTACTGATAAACAGGAGTTGGATAGTGCATTAAAAAGTCCCCTTGCAAGAGGCTACACATGAATTTACTTACCTTTCTTTAATTCCAGCGCATCTAGTAAATATAATGGAGTCTATGGGGCAGATTTACTTGAGGGTGAAGTGACTAACGCTAGCGTCAAGAGATAAACGCTAGCGGTCATTCACACTCTATCGCCTGGCGACACTTCATTCTGGCGAATGGACGTTACTCCGCAAATTCAATGAAATGCGGATTTTACTGAACGTTACCGTTTTCGCTAGACTTGCCTTCGACCAGCTCAGACCAAGCGAAGTGCACTGGAGTGCATAGATCTTCCTCAATCATCTGTTATTTACATCATATTTTTTAGTGGAAAAAGTTTCAAAAGTCCCAAAAAAACTCTGGCGTCTTTTCATTTTTTCAGAGAGTCTGCAAAAGTCCTTAAATTTTTTTTTGGGTGACCGGGTTCCCCCATACATTTTCTAACATGGAACATTAACCATACAGTGGGCTCATGTGTAGGGCATTATATCAAAGGTTCCAGGGAACCTTTATTAAGGTTCCCTGGACTTGTGTAATGTATTTGTTACAACAGAGAACAGAGAAGGAGAAAAAAATCTGATTTAGTACATTCAAAGAGAAATTTCAGTGGTAGTCATTTATAATAACATATTACTTAGTAATAACTGGGCCCCTCATTAGAGCCCTCCCTCTCTCCAAATCACCCTCCAAAATCCAACCATGCAACTACCTTGTTCTGTAACAAGACTGACACATTCTCTCACCACTTCAGGTCCTCTTTTCATTAATCAACCACACTAAGGGGCAAATTTATCAATGGTCGAATAGTAAATTCAAATTCACACATTAGAATTTAAATCCCCCTACTCGAATATAAATTTGAATGTGAGATTTATCACACCTGGACCATGAAAACAGTCCTAATTCGAATATTTACCACCTAAAACCTGCCGAGTTCATGTACAAGTCATTGGCAGAGGTCTGCTGAGTCAATTGGAGATAATTTTCCTTCCTGATATTCAAGTTTTATTTGGGGAGAAATATTTGATTCGTACAAATCGAATGTAATAAATCAGTTGTTGTTTCAATATCTGCTTTTAAAATTTCTGGAACAATCTTGTCCACTCCTGGCTCCTTGCCTTCCTTGATCTCTTCCAGTGCGATTTTTACTTCTGAACGTGTTGAAGGTGATAAATTTATTGTTGAGTCTTCCTCTATGGTTTCATTTCCATATATTTCATCTGCATTTTGGTTCTTCCCTTGAGACAATGTTTCTGAAAAGTGTTCTCTCCATCTTTCCAGTTGTTCTATCTCTGTTGTTAGGATTTGCCCATATTTATCTTTTACTGGTTTGGATCTTCTAAAATCTTTGATAGTTTCCTAGTAATACTATAGAGCTCTTTTAGCTCAGCCTCCTCTGCTCGTGCCTGTGCTTGTTCGTCTATCCAAATTCTTTGGTCTCTTCTAGTGATGGGTGAATAAATTCGCCTGGCAGGAATTCGCGGCGAATTCCCTCACTTTGCAGCTGGCGAATAAATTTGAGAATCTCCTGCGAAAATTTGCCGGCGTCAATTTCTGATTTTTACGATTTTTTAGTGAAAGCATTAGAATTGCTCGATTTTTTTAGTGAAAACGTTAGAATTTCGCAAATTTTCCGTGAAAACTTCAAAATATCTTTCAGGAAAACTTCCGAATTTTTCGCCGTTTCACGAATTTTGCAGGATATTCGCGAATTTTCCGGCAAAGCAAAATGGGAGAGATTCACCTATCACTAGTCTCTTCTTATTCCCCTCCCTTCCAGTTGCGCTTTTGCTTTTTGTTGTCTTGTTTGGCTTTGATTTTAAGTTGTTTCCTGATTTGTATATTTTCCCATGTATCTTGGGCTATCCATTCTTTCTTCAAGGGTTCTCTTTACCAACTCCTGCCAATACATATGGTTTTAACAATGACAATAGCACCCAATTCACTTAGCACCATCAGGCTGCATCTATGCAAATGGTACCCTATAATTACTGCCACGTCCAGGCTGGTTGTAACTACAGGGTTCCCTATTTGTCAAAGAATGAAGTTAGAGATCACCACAGTCTGCTGGAGCGAAAGGTGTATTTATCAAAGGATGAACTTTCACTTTTACCCTTTGATAAATACGCCTTTAAAAATCCCATAAAAATGAATAGAGAGAGGCGGCATTTCACGCTAGCGGACTGCGTCCCCTATGTGTGCACATAAGAGCAGGTTGGGCACTCCCCGCACCCTTCCCCTTGTAACTTATGATATATTTTAACTTTTGGTTTTGTAAAAGATTAACCTCCTTCTGATTGCTAATTCTTGCTTTCAGCTCCTAGTTTGCAAACATGATGGGCAGCGAAATTACTCTTTATATTCTAAGTGCGTTGCATTTTGGTTAAGGTGTATTTCCCTACAATTGCAGCTGGAAGAGCCCTACAGTAATTTGAATAAACCCTTCATTGCACTGCCGTCCATCTTTGCCATGGAAACAATTGTAAACAAGAGGTCCTGGCCTTGGTTCATGCAGTTCTAGTAACTCTAAAAGCCGCATTGAGATTGAAATTAAAACTTTGTTATTCCAAGAATATGCTTGCCTGCAAAAGGTTACAAACCACTATTTTGGATTCGGTCGAACCCCCGAATCCTTCGCGAAAGATTCGCCGAATACCGAACCGAATCCTAATTTGCATATGGGAATTATGGTGGAAAGGGGAAAACTTTTTTTACTTCCTTGTTTTGTGACAAAAAGTGACGCTATTTCCCTCCCCACCCCTAATTTGCATATGCAAATTAGGGTTCAGATTCGGTTCGGCCAGGCAGAAGGTTTCGGTGCATCCCTATTAGCATGTGAGGGAATACAGGGATATGGGAGAAAGCTCATAGTACAAGTTGATCCAGGGACTGGTCCCATTGCCATTTTGGAGTCAGGAAGGAATTTTTTCCCCCTCTGAGGCAAATTGGAGAGGCTTCAGATGGGTTTTTGCCTTCCTCTGGATCAACTGGCAGTTAGGCAGGTTATATAGGATGGGATTAAAGGAGCATGTCTGGGCACAAATACCTTTTTGAATAGTTAAGTAGTTGATCCTCTAGAATGAAAGGTGTTTCCCCAATCCGGCAATCAGCAGGGCTCTCCTCCACCCTCAAAAGACAATTTCCACAAGAGATTGCTGTATTCCTCAAAAAACCACAAGGTTTTGAGGGGGAATAAAACAGATAGACGGTGAGAAGCTCTGCTGCATTGGTAAAGAAGCGATCGTTTGGAAGTGAGACTATCGCTCATTTGGATGAAGACATTCGGCGAAATGCGTCAGCGATAGGAGGAGAGTGTGGAAGCGGCAACCGGTGACCCGAGGAAACTATACTGGACTAAGGCGAACATATCGGAACGGTTGAGTTACACAAAGGACTCGGAACAATAGACCGGAATGCCACATGGGTTTTAAAGCATTTTTATTGGAGGAATGCTTGTGAGTGCAATTTTGAATTATTTATTAAAGTTTTTATAATGCTTCCACACATGTTTCTTCCTTTTTACCCACTAAAGTATTAAGAAGATTGAAAGCGGACTGAGATGCTCAAATTACATATGCCTGTATCAACTTACTTCTTGTAAGTATAAACACCTGCCAGACAATCTAGGATCGGAGTGTGGGCTTCTGTGCAACTATAACTCTAACATCACGGGTGTCAAAACATAAATATATAGCCAAAAACACTTCTAGCACCACTTAAGTTACGGACTTTTACACTGGTTAAATATTAACTCCTGATGGTGGTGCATGATTTTTAAGTATAATTATCCACATGCGGGTATTTTTGAACATAGCAAGTTCACTAAAAATATCATAATTTACTTTGAAATACTGCACTATATATATTTTATGTGTTTTATTCCCACTCAAAACCTTGTGGTTTTTTGAGGAATACAGCAATCTCTTGTGGAAATTACCTTTTTGAATCGAGTTGATAGTTTAGTGTTGATGTATTCTCAGTTTTTTTATCCAAACTAGCCTTTTGCACTTTATAACTGTTTCTTCTTACTGATACTGATACATTCCTCTGCATCACTCCTCTCACTCCTCCCCTTGCAAAAATTCAGTTTCACTTTCATTTGAAACATGTGAAGGCAATAAAAGTGTGAGCAAGAACAGACTGGCACACAAAACATACTGAGAGAGAAAAGGAACAGAGAAAGATAGAACCGAGGATACAAAGTAGGTAACTCTTCTCTCCGTCTTTTTCATTTAATTGGTGTGTGAGAATGTTTAAGCAACTGTCTCCCAGCCTAAATCATTTTAACTAAGATGAAGATTCTTATTTGTATATTTTACTGAGCAATATGAAGATACAGAGAAATGTTTTTTAGTGTTTTTCAGAGAAGGACTTGAAGGATATGAAGCTATTGTAAAAGCAATGCCAGAATCCACAGTTAAAGGGGTGGTTCTCCTTAAAGTTAACTTTTAGTATGTTATAGAATGGCCATTTCTAAGCAACTTTTCAACGGGTCTTCATTTTTTATTTTCACCATTTTTTCCGTGAAAATCTCAGATTTTTGAGATTTTTGAGTGAAATCCTTCAAAGTTCACGATTTTTTGGTGAAAACATTCGAATTTCACGATTTTTTCAGGAACTTTCCTATTTCACGATTTTTCGAGAATTTTTCGGCGAAGCGAAACGGGACAAATTCGCACAAAACAATTTCTCTATAAGGCTACAAATGTATTATTATTGTTACTTTTTATTACTCATCTTTCTATTCAGGCCTCTCCTATTTATAGTCCAGTCTGTGTATGGTTGCTAGGATAATATGGACCCTAACGACCAGATTGCTGAAATTGCAAACTGGACAGCCGCCGAATAAAAAGCTAAATAACTCAAAAACCACAAAAAATAACAAACAAAACCAATTGCAAATTGTCTCAGAACATCAATCAAGCTAAAAGTTAACTAAAAGGTGAACAAACCCTTTAAAATAATTTATTTCTAGCCTGTATAATGACTGCTGTTAATGCTAAATAAATAATATGAGAAGAATCAGTTGTCCATTTTTGAAAGGCATTTATACCCAATATATTTTAGCTCCATTTAAAACTTAATTGTCACTTTTTATATAATACTAATTATATATGTGATTTTTTTTAACTGTTTTTAACTGTTCTTTTTAATCGTTAATGTTACTCAGATATAAACATGAGCGCAAAAATCCATATGAAGGATCCGATCTGCCTGATAGAGAACAGGAATGGCCATGAGTTTTTAATTAATGCAGAAGCAGAAGAGATTCTGTCTCAGATCACGGATCCGGTGGTTGTTGTGGTGATTGTTGGGAAATATCGGACAGGAAAGTCTTATCTGATGAACAAATTAGCAGGAAGTAAAACTGGTAAGTACAGTCAATTCTTGAAATCTTAAAGGTATTCTGTCTTGTCTCTGCTCCTTATACTTACAACTTTGTGGCTGTTAAAAGACTATGGCCGCCAGAATCCCCTATCAGTTTTGTATATATAGCTCTTAAAGGGATACTGTCATCGGAAAACATGTTTTTTTCAAAACGCATCAGTTAATAGTGCTGCTCCAGCAGAATTCTACACTGAAATTCATTTCTCAAAAGAGTAAACAGATTTTTTTATATTCAATTTTGAAATCTGACATGGGGCTAGACATTTTGTCAATTTCCCAGCTGCCCCTGGTCATGTGACTTGTGCCTGCACTTTAGGAGAGAAATGCTTTCTGGCAGGCTGCTGTTTTTCCTTCTCAATGTAATTGAATGTGTCTCAGTGGGACATGGCTTTTTACTATTGAGTGTTGTTCTTAGATCTACCAGGCAGCTGTTACCTTGTGTTAGGGAGCTGCTATCTGGTTACCTTCCCATTGTTCTTTTGTTTGGCTGCTGGGGGGAAAAGGGAGGGGGTGATATCACTCCAACTTGCAGTACAGCAGTAAAGAGTGATTGAAGTTTATCAGAGCACACTGACAATATCAGAACTGACAATATGTCTAGCCCCATGTCAGATTTCAAAATTGAATATTAAAAAATGTGTTTGCTCTTTTGAGAAATGGATTTCAGTGCAGAATTCTGCTGGAGCAGCAATATTAACTGATTCATTTTGAAAAAAAATTTTTTTCCCATGACAGTATCCCTTTAAAGAGCTTGTGTTCCAAAACAACAATTTGATTTGTTGCACCCCTTTATACCACTTGGCACTAACTGTTGACTCTTAAAGCTTCATTCCCCTTACTACCTCTGTGCACCCAATCTCCATCTCTATCCACCCTGTATTGCCCCACCTTATATTCCTGTGCTGACTTTTGATAGAAATTTGAATGATGTAAAATTACCAGCACTAATGCTAAAACATGATATTTTTCTCTTTTTTTGTCTATTGCCTAAAACAATATGTTTATTAAATGTTTATTAAAATGTTTTTCTCTCTGTAGGTTTCCAGCTAGGGTCCACTATTCAATCAAAGACTAAAGGGATCTGGATGTGGTGTGTTCCTCATCCTGTCCAACCCTCTCATACCCTGGTGTTGTTGGACACAGAGGGACTGGGGGATATAGAAAAAGTGAGATATCATTCAGTGCTTTGTTGTCTCAGCTCATGAACACCGAATTGGGAAAAATCGGTAGCTACCCCAGAACTCAATTGTGATAGAGAAGCTGCCACCCTTCTAGAGTAAATGTGTTGATTTATTCATAGTAGGATAAGAGACAAGGGTTAATGTTCCTTGCTCTTTGTCATGGATTACGGCAACCTATCGTTGGGCAACTCATGCCCTGTGCTAAATCAGTTTCCATTAAATAAAACAAAAATGAGTAGAAGTCTTCAATGATTACTCAGCAAGTCTATTTCTGTAAGAATTACTTATTCTAGATATACCATGACCTGTTCTGGACGAATGATAGTCTTAATAGTCATACGTCATATCTGGCTCAGTCTAAATAACTGACTCACCCATGGTCTGTATTCAGGCCCGGATTTAGGGAAAGGCCCCCTAGGCCCGGGCCTAGGGCGGCAAGATGTTAGGGGCGGCAAGAAGGCGCCCCCTAACATCTTGTGTAAGTCGGCTGCTCCTGATAGATCCGGCTGGCTTTAGGACCGCTCCTCCAGCCTATCTCCCGCTGTGGCTCCGCCCCCTCCCACTCGTCTCTGTGCTCGTGCTGCTGCTGCCTCTGCTGTGCTGCGTGTGTCCCAGCAAGGTGATCTGTTCCTGGTATGTACATTTAATATTTCCCCTGCAGATCTGCTGTATATCGGCCATGTAGAGAAATATGTCATAGTCAACTTGCAGATTTGCTGGAGGTGCAGAATCACAAGTGTTCTAACTTCTAAACCTGTTACAGATTTTTTTATGTCCCTTTCCTGCTTCCTACAAAATGAAAACCATTTCAGTTCTTGTATTATAAGGGATAATGTACCCCCTACTGTAAATGATAAGGATATTAGAAGTCACTGAGGGGTTCTATGGCCATATAAAGGCACAAGGCTGCAGGCTGAGTTATACAGGGAACTCGGAGTATCATCATGTATTATAAGGGATAATGTACCCCCTACTGTAAATGATAAGGATATTAGAAGTCACTGAGGGGTCCAGTAACCATATAAAGGCACAAGGCTGCAGGCTAAGTTATACAGGGAACTCGGAGTATCACTCATGTATTATAAGGGATAATGTACCCCCTACTGTAAATGATAAGGATATTAGGAGTCACTGAGGGGTTGTTCTGTGACCATATAAAGGCACAAGGCTGCAGGCTGAGTTATACAGGGAACTCGGAGTATCACTCATGTATTATAAGGGATAATGTCTGCTGAGAAATAGGAACTACAAAGATTATGATGCTGCCAAGATTTGACTTTTTTATTTTATAATAAATATTTAACTGATGCTGCGGCTGCCCACTGTAGCACAACTGACAAACTTATCAAAACAAGGGACACATCTCTCTCTGCATCTATGTATAAAAAGGTGTCTATATATAGAGAATATATATAGATATATCTCAAACAAGCCTAACTGCTAGTTGATCCATCTGATCCACTTTTGCATAAATGTCCTGATTGGAAAAAGATTCACATCCAGAAAATGCGTGCGGGGGGGGGGGGCGGCACAGTAGCTGGGCCTAGGGGGGTAAGGAGGGTAAATCCGGCCCTGCCCACTCGGTCCATTATAGAGCAGCCTTTTGTAATTGAGTCCTACTGATTCTAGTGGAAATCAAAAGCTTGCAAATTAGGGAGCTTGGTTTTCACTCTGATGTATTGATGCATTTCATTTATTTCAGGGTGACAGCAAAAATGATGCCTGGATCTTCTCTCTGGCAGTTCTGTTAAGCAGTAACTTAGTATATAACAGCATGGGAACCATCGACAACCACGCAATGGAGCAGCTACAGTATCCTTTCCAGTAACATATCTTACGTTGACATTTCATTTGTCATTAATCTGTGTGACATTGGCTTGGCCTTTTAAAACGATTTTGCGTTTTTGCTCTTCTTTAAGTTTTCTTTAATATGTCTCAGCTACGTGACAAACCTGACAAAACTGATAAAGCTAAAGACAAATCCAGAAGGAGAGGATAAAAATGAATCTGGTGAATTCAAGCGCATATTCCCATCATTCACATGGTGTGTGCGAGATTTCAGCCTCATATTAAAGATTGATGAAAAGGAAATCACAGAAGATGAATATCTAATGAACTCCCTCATACTCAAGAAAGGTATTAATCGCCAAAACACGAAGGCACCTAGTAAATCACACACTACTTGTATTTCTCATGCTACACACATTCGTGTGCTGAAAATGACAACATTTGTATCCATGTTGAAATCGCTGCACTGCATGGTGATTTAACAATATGGATGCTAATAAGCATTAGGCAAACATGCAGCCAGTATTGTTGGTAAAAAATAGTGATTTACATGTGTTTTTGTGCCTTACACTTGCATTCACAAATCAATATTTTAAGTCCCTTTAAGTATCCCCTAAATCCCACAGGATTCCCAACCAGACATTGCCCCTTGTCAAACCCCAGCTAATTAAATAAGGACCTATTTTCTGTGTACATGCTGTATGACTTCCACTCATACCAATGTTTTCCAAGTAATTATTCACTTACACAGTTTATACCTATAAACATAAATATGTGACTTTACTTGTACCAGGTACTGATAAGAAGATTCAAGATTACAACCTGCCAAGGGAGTGCATCCTTCACTACTTTCACTCACATAAATGTTTTGTGTTTGACCGACCTTCGTCTAAAAAAAACCTTCAACGTCTGGAGGAGCTAGAAGAGCGGGACCTGGAAGAAGAATTTGTGGAACAAACTCAAAAGTTCTGTGATTATATACACAAACAAGGGATAGTCAAAACTCTTCCTGGTGGTCTCTTAGTCACTGGAAGAAGTAAGTAGTGTTCACAATAAGGCCAGTGGGACTATGTAATCTCCTGTATTCTGTCTGGGGATTGCCTTAATTTTAAGAGAACCTTAGATGACATCCTGGACAAACAACATATCCAAGGATGTTATGTTTTGGCTAGCCGAGGATGAGTAGAGTATAACAGTGCTTTATTAGCAGGCTCTCATGCAGCCATTACACAACAGTAAGCTTTCACTTTTTAAGCTGTCAGGAAGTAAGCACAGTATAAATTTGAGTACAGTGACATCTACAGGCCATTTTTATAAACACCACATATTCCCCCTATAGTAGGAAAGCATTTGGACAACTATAATAACAGCAACAATGCATCTTAAAGTGATAACACACATTATTCACATCACATAGTCCTGGGTCCATGCAGGTAGTTTTCTGATTCTCTCAGTACGCCTTATAGGTTCACTTTCTTCAGGCCTATTGCAGTTGACATCAGGAGTAGGAAAATGTCTTCATCAAATGGAGTTTCTCCAAAGTCATATCTCACAGGAGCAAGACGACTTGCATTCCATATGCGTCCATCAGACAATTCATATGTGTATGGTCCTTGCTGGCGTCTCACTTCAAGTGGTGTAGTAAATTTATATTGTCCTTGTTTCAGTATTTCTGGTTTCTTAATTCTGACTAAAGATCCAGGCTTAAAGTGCACTTCTCTTGCACCACGTTTTCTGTCAGTATAAGCCTTGCATTTGGCTTGGTGACGTTTCACAACGTCAGCAGTAGATGATTCATATGTGTATGGTCCTTGCTGGCGTCTCACTTCAAGTGGTGTAGTAAATTTATATTGTCCTTGTTTCAGTATTTCTGGTTTCTTAATTCTGACTAAAGATCCAGGCTTAAAGTGCACTTCTCTTGCACCACGTTTTCTGTCAGTATAAGCCTTGCATTTGGCTTGGTGACGTTTCACAACGTCAGCAGTAGATGATTTTGTAGGCACAGTATTTTGTAGAAGTTTGATGTCTGCAACATGTAACTTAGTGGGCATCTGTCTGCCATGTAATAATTCATCAGGAGATGATTGAGTTGTTGTATGGCACTTTGCTCAGTAGTTATGTAGGAACTCTGTTGTAAATACTTTCCAAGATTTCCCAGTAAGATTTGCTGTCTGTAGTGGATGAGTAGAGTACAGTGCTTTATTAGCAGGCTCTCATGCAGCCATTACACAACAGTAACTTTCACTTTTAAACAGTCAGGAAGTAAGCACAGTATAAGTCTGAGCACAGTTACATCTACAGGCCAGTTGTATAAACAGCACAAGGGATACAGTGATTTTGAAGCTCAAGGGTTTCTGTTAGTTTGTATGTATTGGCTTGTTCTTCATTGTCAAGATTGCTCCTAATTTCTGACTACACATCCTAAGCTAGTGTAGCCTTGACAGATGGTATTATCTGGATGGATCCAGATAAGGTTTAGAAACTATTCTGATAGACCAAACAATCCCAGCAGATTGTTGCCTCCTAACCCTTTAGCACAGGTGTGTCCAAAATGTACATTGGGATCTACCAGTAGACCTTTAGCTGGTGATCAAGACACTGTCAACAAACAGCTTGTCTGAATCTCCCTCCTGTTTGCATTCAGAAAACAGAAAACTTCCTCCTTTTCATTCAGATATTGTTTATGTTAAGGTTACTTAAAAAATAAATGTTTAAATATAACAATATACATTTTCCCATAAATTAATATTTTTTTTTTAAAGGTTTTTATTTTGCATTTTCAAAACAAACAACATATACAAATAAAGCAAACCAACATGCTTGGCACTTGCATTACTACTGTTTCAATTATTTTATGTTTAATGACAGTTCTAATACAGAAAAATTAAGTGACATATTCACCAGTTTGGGCCAGTCTAACACTCTAGTCATCTGGTTGGAGTGCATGAGGGTTGACCTCTAACCAAGGTTCCCATATTTTCTCAAATTTCTGGGGTGTTCCTCTAGCATTGTAAGTCAATTTGATTAGAGGCAGTGTCCCATTTATGAGGTCAATCCATTGCTGAAGTGTAGGGGGGTAGGGGTTCATCCATTTCATTATTACTAGCTTTTTTGCATAGAACAAAATAGATCTTAATAGTGTTCTGGATTTTTGTAAGGGCACTACTTCATCTATAATACCCAATAAGCAAGTCTCAGGGGACTTAATTCCAGGAAAAGATAGAGATATATTAGTGTATCGGATTACTTCCGACCAGTATGTTGCCACTCTAGGGCAGTTCCATATCAAGTGGAAGAATCCAGCCTCTCCCCTCATAAATTAATATTTAAGTAATATTTTACATGGAACAGAATGCTAACAAAAGTAGACCCAACATTAGTACAGTATGGGCACTCCAGCTTTACTACATGCCATGAGCCCAATTAGTTTTTTTTCTAATACAGTTATTAAATCAAAAGACTTTTACAGTTATTGAGCTGTCTAATTGTTGTCTTAAACACATTATTATAATTGTAACCCCAACCTGAAGGGGACTTAAAAATAAATAGAATTCAAGTCAAGTTGAAGAACTTTTATCTCTGTTTTCAACACTATGCTAATTGGAAGAGCTGCCAGAGGAATTGCCTTGCTAAAAATAACAGATAAACGAGTAAAGTAGATATTAGAGCCTGTTTTGCAGACACTGGCCTTTTTTAATACATAAAAAAACAATAATTTTTTATTTTTCTATTCTGTCTCTAGTGCTGGCATATCTTGTTAACCTTTACATAGAGACCATTAAAAGTGGATCAGTCCCCTGCATAGAGAATGCTGTCCTTGCACTGTCAGTAAAAGAGAACACTGGGGCTGTGCAGGATGCCTTGAAAATGTATGAAACTTGCATGAATGATCAGGTGGCCAGATTTCCGACAGAGACACTGGAGACGTTTCTGCAGATGCACCAGGATTGTGAGAAGGAGGCTCTGAAGGTCTTTATGAAACGTTCCTTCAATGATGAGAATCAAAAGTTCCAACAAGAATTCAAGGTCAGTTATCTAAAGTTACAGTAACACTGCAATGAAAAATTTTGAATGCTAGATATCTATAAATCTGCTTGATACCAGAGTATCTTTATAGCAATTTTCTAGGGCATTGTCCGCTAAACATTTATTCATTTGAATGAACAAATCAATTGATATATAAGTTAAAAAAATACTCATAATTAATATAGTCTTGGCCCTCAATTAGTTTCACCATGGTTTAACATTCTTAAAGTCAACATTTAGGCCTCAAACATTTTTATATTCACTATTTACATATATATTATTCAACTATGCAGAAGTGCAAGGACTGCTCTTTGACTCCAGAACCTTAATGAATATTTTATAACATCTGTGGTCAACTTAGCACAGCTGCAACTGCACTTGCAGTCATAAATGACACCTACTATTGAGAGTACTGTACTACTCAATATATTTCTAAAGAGGACTGCAATAGAATTGCATCACTACAAAGTTACTGAAGAACAAGGAGCAGATTATGAAAAACTGGTACACCAGGAACTCAAACCTACCATAAGGGCATTGAGGCTTTAAAACATAACCTTGTTTAAAGAAGTAAAGTCTAAAATAGAATAAGGCTAGAAATTCTGTATTTTGTATGCTAAACATAAAAATGAACTGACTGCACCACAAGCCTAATCAAACAAATGATTTATACTCAAAGTTGGCCACATGGGGTCATCGTCTTGTAACTTGTAACATCTTTGCAAGACCAAGACTGTGCACATGCTCAGTGTGGTCTGGGCTGCTTAGGGATCATCATAAATGATCAAAACAGCACAAATCAAATAATCTGACAGAAGCCGATACAGCAAGACTGATTAATAATCAGAATATACAGACTGCACTGGGTCCTTTGTTGTCATGTAATCTAATGTGGCTTTTATAGTTTTTGTATTGTTTAATACAAACTTTCTCCAACTCTGCAGCAAAATAATCCTCCAAATAGAATCCCAGTTTATCTGTTTAATCTGGCTCCATGATCTTTGTCCCTGCAGCTGGAGTTGGAAACAGTAACAGGGATGAAAAGGCAAAAATAAAATCCAATACAAATCTCTACACAGTTGCCGACTGCTCTACAGGAAACAAATAAAGCTGCTTGAGTTCTGCATGGCTGGGAAGTAAGACGGGGGCTCCCCCTGCTGTTCATAAGTATGATTGTTTCCCTGCAGAGCAGTTAGGGACTGTCTGACAATTCCTATCCACAGCAGTAAATAAAGGGAGAATTTCACTGCATACAGTCAGGTTTCTTATAAAAACGGCATACATTTTTTAATTGAAGTATATTGGACATAGGTAAAAATGGGATTTTATTTTTTTGCCTTTACATGACCTTTAAAGATTAAAAAAAAAGCTGCATGAAAAGTTAAAATAAATTGTCAATCCTACCAAGTGTAATATGGGGTCCAAAATCAGTACAGGACACCACAAAATATATAGAAGCCCGAGCATAATTTAGTGGAGGGTACAGGCAAATGGTGAGTGTGATAGTTCACATATACATCAACGATTGGAATAAACTACACAAACTTAAAATCTAAAATTAAATGTAATTTTAAAAAATTAAAAATGTTTTTGAAAAATGTAATTTAAAAAAAAGATTTAAAGTCTGAGGTATATCAGCCTTCCCCTGGTTTCCTAGAAACCTGTTCTTAATTCTGTCTCCAGTGTCTAGTACCACGTAGTACCTCTGTAAGGATATTGTGGTGACATACTTCTTTCGTCTGTTAGTATCACAGGGTTTATCCTTCATTTAGTTTAAGGACTGTGCTCCAAGTGCCCAAGGGATATATGTTAGTAGGAGCTATATTTTTTCCCTTTATTTATTTATGTTAGGAATTTGGATAGGGAATAGAGTGCTGAATTAGACTTTTCCAGATTTGCGTGCAAGCCTCAGAAGCAAGGCTGAATTTGAGAATTTAAGAAACATTGACCTATGCATTTACCAAACAAAATAAAATTAAAAATTATGAATGTCTTTAGGGCTGACACTTTCAGATATTTTGTTACTCTGATTGAGTTAATAATAGAATTAAAACAAACACCTATGACTGTGAGTAAAAATATATTCCTGAGCTGTAACCTTTTATCGCAGTGCAACAAATGCACAAAGAGTTCCGACATTTGTGTAATCCCCTCCTTATTTCAAATAATAGTCATTCTTTTCAACAGGAACTATTAGATGGGAAAATGAAGGAATTTTCCGCACTTAATGAGAGCAAATCTACAGAGCGTTGTCAAATTATCATTCAGCAATTAAGTGCAGCTCTGGACCAAAGAATATCCCAGGGAGAGTTTTTAAAACCTGGAGGACACATATTGTTTTTGGAAGAGAAGAGGACAATTATGGCAAAGTATGACACAGCCCCACAGAAAGGCCTAAAGGTACTAAATATGAATATTAAAATAAAGCATATAGATAGAACAGGTCATGTAACACCTGCAGTCACATATTTCCTGTTAAAAGTCTTGTGGCAACTTTTTTATTTGTCTCAGCGACTTTTTTGTCAAAAGCATTAAAGTCAATAGGCGCTTTTTCTCATGGCGACTTTTTTGTCTCTGCAACAATTTTGTCTTAGCGACTTTTTCTCGGTCGTCCCTAGGCAGCACAGGGCACTCGTGGGTTAATACACCATTCCCTTTAGGAGGCAGGATGGAACTAAACTTTTGATCCCTCTGGGGGATCCTCCTCTTCCTTGTATTAACCCCGCCTACTTCAGTTTTTTTCCATCCTGCAAGGAGGTAGGATGTGTGGGAGCAGTGCTCCCATTAATTTTATTTTTATTTAATTGTTTTGGAAATTATCACAGGAGTTATCCATCAGGATAAAAAAAGGGGTAAGCTTCAGCGCTGCCCTGGTTGATTTGTCAATTTTTGACATAAAGGCAAGCTTCAGCGCTGCCCTAGTTGCGTTACAACTCACATTGTCAAGGCAAGCTTCAGCGCTGCCAAGTGCGGATTAGGCGAAAGGCATGCCTTAACGCTGCCGGAACGCCGTCCCTCATAGAGAAGCCGATTCAGCCAGCATTACACTGAAGTCAAATCTCGCGCCACACGTCGCGCACTTCCGGCCGCCATTTTGGATGCGCATATCGTAGCAGGGAGTGATATACCTAGCCACGCGGCCATTATCCGCTACAGCACTGCAGGGGTGACGCGTCGGAGATTAAGGGGAACCGATTCAAGTAACGGCTATTATCCGGTTACTACTGGTACAGCTTATATTTTCTCCTTTTATCTGTGCTACCCCTTTCTCTCTCTCTTTCATTGGCACTGCATAGCCTAACATGGTGTCTGACCTTAATAAAGCAAACTTATCTATACAAGATAAGATAGACACTCAGTCAGGCTCAGATACAGCCTCAGTATCTGTGAAAAAGAGACATAAGGATAAAGAAGTACAACAATACCAGAAAAAACGCAAGCCCACAGAAGTGAGAGCTGATTCAGCAGCACCTTCTGTTTCACAAATTGCAGATTGGTTTCAGCCATTTCATGCATCATTGTTGACTATGTCATCTGCTATTGAAAAGATAGCAGCTAACCAGATATCTCAAACTCCACAAGTAGTGGCTCAAAACCCACCTCAAGCAGAGGTGGATTTGCATTCCTCAGAGGAAGAAGGGGTAATTCCTGAGGACGATTCAGACTGGGAAGATGAGGAGCACACTAATCCACAACTAGAAAGCTCCCACAAATCACAATCAGAAGCTATTCACTCACTGTTAGCAGACATGTTCCATACTCTAGGCATTCAAGAGGAACACAAAGAATCCAACAAGCTGGATAAACTGTTTAGCCCCACTATAAGGAAACAAAGATTTTTCCCTATACATGAGACAGTGCAGGAGGTCATTAATAAGGAATGGAAAGCTCCCGACCGCAGGGCAGTCAAAGATAAGAGAATGGATATACTGTATCCTTTCAGCCAAGCTCATAGAGATAAATGGGAAACAATACCCAAGGTTGACGCCCCGATAGCTAGATTGGCTAAACGTACGACTATACCTTTAGAAGACGGAACAGCGTTCAGAGATCCCATGGACAGGAAGGCGGAAAATCTTTTAAAAAGCTGTTTTGCCTCATCTACAGCGGCATTTAAACCGTCAATCGCAGCAGCATGTGTTGCGCGAACTATGACCCTGTGGCTAGAAGAAGCGTTATCAGGCTGTTCTGAGGATTCATTTGACATGCATAGTCATCTCTCAAAGGTGCTTAATGCGGCACACTTTTTATGCGATGCCTCTATGGACACCCTTCAATTACAAGCCAGGGCCTCTG
Source organism: Xenopus laevis (assembly GCF_017654675.1). Taxonomy (NCBI): domain Eukaryota; kingdom Metazoa; phylum Chordata; class Amphibia; order Anura; family Pipidae; genus Xenopus; species Xenopus laevis. The sequence goes on along the minus strand of NC_054384.1, from coordinate 103,882,788 downwards.
CATTTTCAGTAGGTGCTAGAAGAGCACTTTGGCTCAAATCTTGGAGTGCGGATCCAGCCTCCAAGAAAAATTTAGTTACTCTGCCATTTTCAGGGGCTTCACTCTTCGGGCCGGAACTACTGTAGATACTTTGATTAATAAGATCACGGGAGGAAAAAGCAACTTTTTACCACAAGAAAAAAAATCTAAACCTCCAAACACACAGTCAAGAAGGCCATTTCGGTCAACGAATTTTGGGAGACCTTCCCCGCAGCATTCCAGACAACAAACCTACTCTAACCAATCCAAGGGTAATTTTCGTCCCTCCAAGAAACCCTCCTGGAACTTTCAGAGGCGCAATACCACGGGTGCAACAGACAAGACACGAGACGCATGAAGGGGCAGCCTCCCCCGATCTTACGGAGGCGATAGGGGGGCGCCTCTTAAAGTTCAGGGAAACCTGGCTAACCACAACTTCAGACACCTGGGTTCTCAACATAGTTTCAAGGGGCTACAGGCTACAATTTCACAGGTCACCCCCCCAACGATTCATTCGTTCAACCCTGCCATCCCTACCAAACAAAAAGAGAGCTTTAATACTGGCAATCCAAACTATGCTCAAAGCCAAGTCGATAATAACCGTTCCCACAGATCAACGGGGGCTAGGGTTTTATTCAAATCTGTTTCTGATACCCAAAAAGATGGTTCACAACGTCCTGTACTAGATCTAAAATTTCTCAACAAGTTTCTCTATGTACCTTCATTCAAAATGGAATCTCTGAGATCCGTGATCGCAAATGTGGAACAAGGAGATTTTTTCACGACCATAGATCTAAAGGACGCTTATCTACACGTCCCAATTCACGTGGACTCTCAACAGTTTCTACGCTTTGCAGTTCAGGGTATCCACTACCAGTTTCAAGCTCTTCCTTTCGGCCTCGCAACGGCACCCAGAGTATTCACGAAACTTATGGCAGCTCTGGTGGCACACTTAAGACAACTAGATATTGTGGTGCTGCCATACCTAGACGATCTGCTAATTCGGGCACCTACATACACAACGGCCTTAGCCCACACAAACCTCTGCAAAGAAGTTTTAGAATCTCACGGCTGGAAGATCCACTTTTCAAAAAGTACTTTAATTCCAACTCAGTCCATCATCTTTCTGGGAGTCCACTTCGACTCTCGGCAGCACAAGGTTTTTCTGACGACTCAAAAGCAACTCAAACTTCAAGCTGCGGCAAATCAGGCAATATCCCAAAGGTCAATCTCGGCCAGGGACTGCATGCGGCTACTAGGACTTATGACCTCAGCCATAGAGGTCGTACCTTTTGCTCAAGCCCACATGAGAAACCTCCAGCTGGATTTTCTCCAAAAATGGAGAGGAGATTACAACAATTTGGACTATTCAATTTTTCTATCAGAGGCAACCAAAATTTCTCTTCAGTGGTGGATTCAAATAGAAAACATCAAGAAAGGAAAACTATGTTCCATTGCCAACTGGGCAATCATCACCACAGACGCCAGTCTCACAGGCTGGGGCGGCGTATTCGACCACAGGTCTGTACAAGGTCGGTGGTCACAGAAGGAAGCCTCACTCCACATAAACGTACTGGAACTACGGGCGGTTTACCTGGCGTTAAGACACTGGTCGGATCTTCTGAGGGGATACCCAGTAAAAGTCAGGTCAGACAACGCTACAACGGTGGCGTATATAAACCACCAGGGAGGCACTCACAGCAGTGCAGCATGGAAGGAAGTGTCCCGCATCCTACAATGGGCGGAAGACAATTCGTGCAGACTAGCGGCCGTGTACATTCCAGGCCAGTTGAATTGGGAAGCAGACTTCTTAAGCCGGACCACTCTCGATCCGGGAGAATGGGCACTGCACACGGAAGTGTTTCAGCAACTTACGGTCAAGTGGGGGATCCCACAGGTGGACCTGATGGCCAAATTCAATCACCAAGTTCCGGATTATTGTTCCAAGTATCACGACCCAAATGCTTGGTCAGTGGATGCAATGACGTCAGATTGGGACTTTCAACTGGTCTACATTTTTCCACCCATACCAATGATCCACCCTGTTCTCCGTCGTCTGTGTCTGTTTCGAACAACAGCAATAGTGATCGCACCGTTTTGGCCCAGGAGGGCTTGGTTTTCAGATCTAAAGAGACTTTCAATTGCTCCACCGTGGCCACTTCCTCAACGGCCAGACTTGCTGCAACAGGGCCCCTGTTGGCACCCATCGTTGGACAGATTATCCCTGACGGCATGGCTATTGAAAGCTCCATATGGAAGGGTAAGGGGTTCTCAGACAAGGTCACCACCACCCTGTTGAGGGCACGCAAACCAACAACAAGCTCTACCTATCACCGCATATGGTCATGCTACATTGACTGGTGTAAACAGAAACGCTCTGATTATCAGACGTGCACGGTTCCTCTAATCCTGGAATTCCTTCAGGATGGCATGGATAGAGGATTGGGAGTCAATTCGCTTAAGGTCCAGATCTCAGCATTATCGGTGCTCTTTCAACTTCAGCTAGCATCGTTTCCTGATGTCAGGACTTTTATCCAAGCCGCCACTCATATCAGGCCTCCATATAAAGATCCTTTACCACCATGGAACTTGAATTTCATACTCCAAGTACTGCAGGGTCGCCCTTTCGAACCACTAGCTTCTGTAGATATGAAGTTTCTTACTTGGAAGGTTGCCTTTTTGGTGGCTATCTCGTCGGCGAGACGAGTTTCGGAGATTGGTGCTCTTAGCTGTAAACCACCTTTCTGCATTTTCCACGAGGACAAAGTAGTACTGCGAACTATCCCATCTTTCCGACGCAAGGTGTCTTCCGAATTCCACCTCAACCAGGAAATTGTCCTTCCCTCCTTCTGTCCAAAACCAACATCTGAGCTTGAAAGACGCTTACACACGCTAGATGTGGTTCGGGCGCTCAAATTCTATTTGCATAGGACGGAAAGCGTCAGGAAGACAGACGCTCTTTTTGTTCTCTATGGTCCACAAGGTAGAGGGAATACGGCTTCCAAGATGTCCATTGCTAGATGGATTAAAGACTTAATTCTGTACATTTACAAGCTCAAAGGTCTACCCACGCCTTTAAAAGTTGGAGCCCATTCAACAAGGGGCATGAGTGCTTCATGGGCTCTTTATAATCAAGCTTCCATGGATCAGATTTGTAAAGCGGCTACCTGGTCGTCTTTACACACATTTACGAAGTTCTATAAGTTCAACGTTTATGCTTCTGCGGATGCAAGTTTTGGCAGAAAAGTTCTTCAAACTGTAGTTAACAAGTAAAGGTCTTTCGCACATGTTAGTGCCTTCCACCTTAATTTTTTCAGTCTCCTCTTTCTTACTTATCTTTCCCCCCCTTTCACTTAGCTTTGGGACTCACCCACGAGTGCCCTGTGCTGCCTAGGGACGACCGAGAAAAGAGAATTTGTTATCATACTTACCGATAAATCTTTCTCGGAGTCCCGTATAGGCAGCACAGGGAGTTTCCCTCCCTAATTTTTCTCTGTTCTATACTACTTATAAGCTGTGCTAGTCGAAACTGAAGTAGGCGGGGTTAATACAAGGAAGAGGAGGATCCCCCAGAGGGATCAAAAGTTTAGTTCCATCCTGCCTCCTAAAGGGAATGGTGTATTAACCCACGAGTGCCCTGTGCTGCCTATACGGGACTCCGAGAAAGAGATTTATCGGTAAGTATGATAACAAATTCTCTTTTCGTCGCAGTGAAATTTTTCGTGGAGCAGTTTCAGGAAATTCTCCACCTTAACCGTATGCTTTCCTTATCCCTTGGTTACTCGCACTTGTAAAAATTACAAGTTATTCTATAAATAAATTCAAATAACTACTTTTATTATTTTCTTGGAAAACAGAGCCTTGAAGTACTACAGGAATTTATGAATAACCTGAAGGCAATTGAAGCTACCATCCTCCAAGCAGATGAGAGCCTAACAGCAAAGGAAAAACAGATTGCAGGTGCATAGAATAGGGCGGGAATAGTAGAGAAGGTAGTAGTTCAAGGAACTCACTCTTTATATGTATCTTGCCAGCTCAAATTTATACTTCTGGATATGCTGCTGTATTTTTAGAGTGAGCAATGGGCAACTTGATGAGAGAAATGGCTGCGAGGGCGGTGCAGTTTCTTGATAAACTGATATTCATAATGATTTATATCCCCTTCAGAGAGTCAGGCTGAGGCAGAGGCAGCAAAAAGGCAAAGGCAGATTCTTGAAGAGCAAGCGAGGTCCCTACAAGAAAGCCTGGAAAATCAGAAGAAGAGTTATGAGCTGCATGAGAAGATGTTAATAGAGAAGATGGAAAGTGATAGGCGCAACTTAATAGCAGAGAATGAGCGGGTGATCAACCAGAAGCTGCAGGTACAGTGAACCCGGTTACAGTCTGTTTGATGTGCTTAGAGCAAAGTTCTATTTGCTGTTACTTAGTTTACTCCTAATCTTTGTAATTATTTGTTTGAGTATGGCAAACTATGTATCTGGTACTATAAACATTTAATTATCATTATCCCATGGGATGAGGCAGGCTTGGTCAAAATGGTTTACAGGAATATGCAAAGAAATCATAGAGACGATGTAAAATAGCTACTTGTCTGGCTTCATTTCTCCTACAGAAATGAGCATTTGTAGCACTAGTTGGGGTATTAATATAAAGGGGCAAAGACAAAGAAAAAGTTTTGGAAGGGTTCCTACCTGCTGATCTTTTATTTCCCTGACGTAAATAAGCATTGGTAGCTGAAGACATACAGTGCCACTTCCAATGCAATGCTTCCATGGAGCCCTATTGCCTTTAAAGTAACACTGAGGCCAGCTATGGGCCCTCAATATGGGTCTGCTGGCTACATTTCCTGCTAGTCTTTCTTGTGTTCCTGCCTGTCTTGGTGATTTGACTTGCATTCTATTTCTGCTGTTATTGGTATTACACATGCCAAAGAATCACATGGCTAATGTTACTTAAGACAAAACCAAAACTCAGGAGAGTAAAGGTGGTGTGCCTGGGCTGTGGGTCTGGTTCTCAGCTTCTTGGATGCCACCAGATCTTACTGCACAAAAATCCAGTTACTCCCACTAAGGCAAGTGAAGAACCCAATGTAAAAATGAAGAAGCTGATAAGGACAGAACTAAGCATTTCAGACGGAATGTGGCAGAACTATAAATCTCAGAAACTGACCAGATCAAAGCCAGGAGGAGATCAATACAAAGGAAAGGACCAGGGTGGGGTAGGAATCAGGAACCTAAGAAGCAGTAGCAGGCCTGGACTGGGAGTCAAAATAGGCCCTGCCATTCCAAGTGCACAGAAGCCCAAACAGCCTCCTACTAGCCCACTAAATACTGACTTTCTATGGAACCATACAGCAGCCCCTCTGGCATTTGCCAGAACCCATAGATTGCCAGTCCGGGCCTGAGCAGTAGGATTCAGAGCACCAAGTAACAAGCTAACTTGGTCTACAATGGACAGTGAATGAACTCACAGCCTGTAATTGCCTGAAATGACCATTTTCTTGGGCACAAAATATGCAGGGAGGCAATGTCTGTGAAAAACAGTACTTCTAGTGAAAAAATAAACAGTACTTCTAGTAAAAAACAGTTCTTCTATTGAAAAAAACAGTACTTCTAGTGAAAAAAACAGTACTTCTAGTAAAAAACAGTTCTTCTATTGAAAAAAACAGTACTTCTAGTGAAAAAAAACAGTACTTCTAGTGAAAAAAAACAGTACTTCTAGTGAAAAAAAACAGTACTGTAATTGCCTGAAATTACCACTTTCTTGGGCACAGAATATGCAGGGAGGCGATGTCTGTACAATACTTCTAGTAAAAACAGTACTTCTAGTGAAAAACAGAACTTCTAGTTAAAAAAAAAAAATTACTTCTAGTGAAAAACCAGTACTTCTAGTGAAAAAAAGTACTTCTAGTGAAAACCAGTACTTCTGGTGAGAAAAAAACCAGTACTTCTAGAGAAAAAAAACAGTACTTCTAGTGAAAAAAAGTACTTCTAGTGAAAAACAGTACTTCCAATGAAAAAAAACAGTACTTCTAGTGAAAAAAAACAGTACTTCTAGTGAAAAACAGTACTTCCAGTGAAAAAAACAGTACTTCTAGTGGAAAAAAACAGTACTTCTAGTGAAAAAAAACAGTACTTCTAATGAAAAAAACAGTACTTCTAGTGAAAAAAAACAGTACTTGTAATGAAAAAAACAGTACTTCTAGTGAAAAAAAAACAGAACAGTACTGTAATTGCCTGAAATTACCACTTTCCTGGGCACAGAATATGCAGGGAGGCGATGTCTGTACGATACTTCTAGTTAAAATAATAAAAAAAAACAGTACTTCTAGTGGAAAAAAACAGTACTTCTAGTGAAAAAAACAGTACTTCTAGTGAAAAAAACAGTACTTCTAGTGAAAACCAGTACTTCTGGTGAGAAAAACAGTACTTCTAGTGAAAAAAAGTACTTCTAGTGAAGAACGGTACTTTCAATGAAAAAAAAACCAGTACTTCTGGTGAGAAAACCAGTACTTCTAGTGAAAAAACAGTACTTCTAGTGAAAAAACAACACTTCTAGTGAAAAAACAGAACTTTTCCAATCAATGAAAACCAATCAGTGACTAGGGGGTCACATGGGTCATAACTGTTGCTTTTGAATCTGAGCTGAATGCTGAGGATCAATTACAAACTCACTGAACAGAAATGTACCATGTGGCCCCCCTTATAGTCACTGACTAACTCAGAGTTAGAGAGCTGAAAAGCAGGAAGTAGTGTTCTGGCTATTATGTTAGACATCCACTCACTCCAGCCTTTATACATTACATTTTTGGCTAACTAACTGTATTGGAAACATTGTTTATAGTGCACAGCCTGTCTAATTACCCAGTTTTTATTTTTACACTGAACTGTTCCTTAAAGGTGTTACTTGTGCAGAATTGGCACCAGACCCATATCTGTAGATTCTTGTAGATACCAGAGAGGCTGCTGTAAGATGCCACACACAGTTACTGTTGGGCCTTACTGTACTTGTAATGCCAGGGGTCTATTTTGAATCTCAATCCAGTCACGACTAATCTATTCTTAGAAATAAAATCTGGTTGGAAATCTAAAAGTCTTTATTTTTTATAATAATACATATCTTACCTTGTTCTTATCATCTTGTGTTTTGTCACGTCTGTTTCCAGGAACAAAATGCCATGCGAATTGCTGGACTTAAAAGCAATGTGGATGCTCTACAGAAAGAGATTAATGAGCTAAAGGAGAGAACCTGCATTTTATGCTAAGAAAACTTTGCTCTGTGACAGATTCTGTTTCAGGTTAGGAGAATGCTCTGTAGGGCCTGAAGCTTCTGAGAAATGTGTTACATGTGTATTGTATTTGCAATATTAAATCCACAAAACTGCTGGATGTTTAGTGAGTAAGTTTAATAAAATATGTTTTTTGAAAGCTTTTGAAATATGTAATTATTTTTTGGTAATATCTCTCATCTTAATAATTGTTAACAAGTAAATCCCTACATCCAACATGGTTATTATATATAATATATAGAATTATAATAGTTCTGCAGACATTGACAATTTATTTACCCATGGAAAAGAATTCACTAACGAGAATTTTACAAACCAATAACTTAAAGGAACAGTAATGTCCTGTTGTCCTGCACTGGTAAAACTGGTGTATTTGCTTCAGAAACTATACTAGTCATCCAAGCACAGGATACACAGTAGATAACTATTAGTACTACTATAGTTTATATAAACAACGCCGCTGTGTAGCCATGGAGGCAGCCATTCAAGCACAGGATACACAGTAGATAACAGATAAGTACTACTATAGTTTATATAAATAAGCTGCTGTGTAGTCATGGGGGCAGCCATTCAAGCACAGGATACACAGTAGATAACAGATAAGTACTACTATAGTTTATATAAATAAGCTGCTGTGTAGTCATGGGGCAGCCATTCAAGCACAGGATACACAGTAGATAACAGATAAGTACTACTATAGTTTATATAAACAAGCTGCTGTGTCGCCATGGGGGCAGCCATTCAAGCACAGGATACACAGTAGATAACAGATAAGTACTACTATAGTTTATATAAACAAGCTGCCATGTAGCCATGGGGGCAGCCATTCAAGCACAGGATACACAGTAGATAACAGTTCTGAAGAATCGCATTGTATACTACAGTGCTTACTTATCTGTTATCTACTGTGTATCCTGTGCTTGAATGGCTGCCCCCATGGCTACATGGCAGCTTGTTTATATAAACTATAGTAGTACTTATCTGTTATCTACTGTGTATGCTGTGCTTGAATGGCTGCCCCCATGGCTACACAGCAGCTTGTTTATATAAACTATAGTAGTACTTATCTGTTATCTACTGTGTATGCTGTGCTTGAATGGCTGCCCCCATGGCTACACAGCAGCTTGTTTATATAAAACTATAGTAGTACTTATCTGGTTATCTACTGTGTATCCTGTGCTTGAATGGCTGCCCCCATGGCTACACAGCAGCTTCTTTATATAAACTATAGTAGTACTTATCTGTTATCTACTGTGTATCCGGTGCTTGAATGACTGCCCCCATGGCTACACAGCAGCTTGTTTATATAAACTATAGCAGTACTTATCTGTTATCTACTGTGTATCCTGTGCTTGAATGGCTGCCCCCATGGCTACACAGCAGCTTGTTTATATAAACTATAGTAGTGTTTCTGAAGCAAACATGCTAGTATTATCAGTGCAGTGCAACACTACATTATTTTTTAATTACTTTAAAACACTTTCATTTTTTGGTGTTACTGTTCCTTTTATTATAGATGCAACAGAATTTACCAGCTAGAATAACAATTAATAGCACTGTTTCAGTCATATAGCTGTTACATAATTACATTATTACATTATTAAATTGGGTTGAAAAAAGACAAAGTCCATCAAGTTCAACCCCTCCAAATGAAAACCCAGCCCCATACACACACCGCCTCCCTACTTTTATATAAATTCTATATCCCCATATCTATACTAACTATAGAGTTTAGTACACAATAGCCTTTGTATTATGTCTGTCCAAGAAATCCTCCAAGTCCCTCTTATAGTCATTAACTGAATCAGCATCACAACATCCCCGGCAGTGCATTCCCCAACCTCACTGTCCTGACTGTGATGAACCCCGCTACTTCTGTTCCTTTAAATGAAAGTTCTTTCCTCTAGTCTGGAAGGGGAGGCCTCTGGTACGTGATTCTCTTTATGGGTAAAAAGGTCCCCTGCTATTTGTCTATAATGTCCTCTAATGTACTTGTAAAGTCTAATCATGTCCCTCACAAGCGCCTTTTTTCCAGAGAAAACAACCCCACCTTGTCAGTCTCCCCTCATAATCTCCTCCTCTAACCAGTTTAGTTGCACTTAGTCTCTGCACTCTCTCCAGCTCATTTATATCCCTCTTAAGACTGGAGTCCAAAACTGCCCCCATACTCCAGAAGAGGCCTCACCAGGGACCTATAAAGAGGCAGAATTATGTTTCATCCCTTGAGTTAATGCCCTTTTTTATACAAGACAGAACTTTATTTGCTTTAGTAGCCACAGAATGACACTGCCCAGAATTAGACAACTTGTTATCTACAAAAAACACCAAGATCCTTTTCATTTATAGGGATACTGTCATGAGACTACATATAGGTCATATTTATGTCTTTGTTAGAGATGTTGGTGCAAATGCTTGAAGTGGCCACTTATTATTACACATGTCCAAGGAAGCAAAATAAAGACAAAAGAGATCCTCTAATGTCCTAGACTTGCATTGCATTTATATTATTTTTGCCAAAGTGCATAACCTGCATTTATCAACATTGAACCTCATTTTCCAGTTTGCTGCCCAGTTTCCCAAAATGCAAAAATAGAAACAGTACTTTCAATGGCCACCTCCAGGTCATTAATAAACAAGTTGAAAAGCAAGGGACCTAGTACAGAGCCCTGTTGTACCCCACTATCTCACATTAGATTATAGTTTGTTTTGGCTTCATGATATTACACTGGAATCAAAAATGGGGATAAAGGACAGACTTGTTCAGTGCTGGGAAACTGGGTTTAATGTTTCCAAATCCAGTTGCAGGAACTACTTTTGTTTTAGGGTGGGCTCATGTCTAGGACATTAGAGGATCTCTTTTGTCTTTATTTTGCTTCCTTGGACATGTGTAATAATAAGTGGCCACTTCAAGTATTTGCACCAATATTTCTAATAAAGACATATATATAACCTATATGTACCCGCCCTATTCAAATTGACCTAAGCGTAAGAGTACTAACGAAGTTTCGGCAGATATAAGCGTTAGTGAAAGTTCGCGATGAAATTCTCACCAGCATTTGTCTGCTGAGAGGCAACTTTGAATTTTAGTGAATTAGCGTAGTGGTAACGAATTTGCACCCAGTGAATTGGAGCAAATGTGGTGAACCCTTCTCAGGCGAAAATTTGGCCTTTCGTGAATTTGCTGCTTGACAACTCAACCCACAGTCCCGGGTTTCTTGTGAGATGTCCCGAGTTTCTCCTGCACTGACGCCAGAAAAAGATACAAAGTTTCTGAAACTTAATTAAAATAAAAGGCTTTTTGGCAGAGAACCCAGAACACTGAACAGCTGCACCTACTGTAGATACATTTGTAACAATTTAAAATAAGCAAAAAACAACTGTAACAATTTAAGATAAGCAGATTTCTTGGAGAACGGTGACTCACAGCTTAAAGGGCAATTCACTTTCATTAGCAAAACATATAAAACATGAGCCTAAAACTCCCAGAAATGTGTTGGGCGAATTTCTCCTGTTTCGCTGAAAAATTCGCAAATTTCCAGCAAAATGATTCCAAACAAATATTTGTGAAGCTCAAATTTTGACGCCCGCGTCAATTCACGCCAATTTTGACGCCGGTGTTAAAGTCAGTGGGCATCCAAATAGTGTTGACGCGTGACGGTTTTGACGCAGGCGACTTTTTCACACATCAAATTCGATGGGAGTTTCGGGAATTCATTTACCGGCTGCGAAACGCGGAAATACGATCCTGCCACCTGCTGGGCAAACTTTGAACTGTAATCGTCCCAGGAAAAGGGACATAACTGTCTGGGTGAATCAAATGACCACTTATGTGTCCAAATACAGGGGAAACTGAGTAAAATATACCTAAACCTTAGGGTCTCTACATTTAATTCCAGTCTGAGGTGACAGGCATATTTATTTTCCCTGGATTCTGAGCTTTCACTTTCATATCTAATTCCTGGTTTCCTGTAAATGACTTGCAGTTATGACAATTGTTGGGGTGGGGGAGACGGCTGCAGGGAAGAGACAAATAATAGATTGTTTAATGTATGGGAAACATAGAATTTAGCAGACAACAGACAACCACAACATTAAAGGGAAAGTATATGCACTTTTTTCAAAATTGTTGCAATAATTAGGACTGCAGAACCTGTATAACGAGCTTCTCTTTATCTAAAGTGAGAAAAGGCTGTAGCTGGGGAAGGGAGGGGTTTGTTTATGCAGATGCTTCTGCATATTTTTCAAGCTCCCAAAATGTCTAAAGGTTGACCTATTTTACCAATATTTATTGAAATTGTATATGAATTAGAGCCTCATGGGGCCCCTATGCCTCCTGGGTCCCCCTGCTGCTGTAGGGTCTGCTTCCTCTGTAGTTACACCCTTGGTCGGCTCTATGCCTGTTGCAATTATAGCTACCAGTTCAATTCAAACCAATGTTCGAAGAGTGTTGTAATAGTCGCTTGCGTCAAAACTATCACACATCAACAATATTCGGACACCCATTGACCTTAATGCGGGTGTCAAAATTTACGCAAATTGACACAGGTGTCAAAATTTGCGAATTTTTTCACAAGAAATTATAGAATTTTTTCGGTGCAACAGGACAAAGTCACCCATCACTGATAGAGACCACTGATTAACAGGTCCACTGTATTTAAAATTGGTGTTAAGACTGCATGACTGTTAGTGAGCCAATGAAACAGTTGTAGCAGCAACCGGCAGTACTAATGGGATGCTTCCCAGCAATACACCCCATACGCTTGAATCAGCCTCTCATCACCAGCCCAATGCCCTCCTAACTGATCACTGTCCCATTTTTGTGAGCGCTCCAATGCCCTGCCTATAGAAACTAAAAAGAAGATCGAGTGCGCCTCAAAAGTCACATGACTGTGGCCATCTGGGAAACTAACAACATGTCTAGCCCCATGTCAGATTTCAAAATAAAAGATGTGTTTACTCTTTTGAAAATTGTATTTCTGTGCAGAATTCTGCTGGAGCAGCACTATTCACTATTAAAAAAAAACAAGTTTTCCCATGACAGTATCCCTTTAACATAGAAGGGTGAGTTTGGTTTATAAAGAGAGATTTTTAATCGGGAGCAATTAGGCAAAAATAAGGACCCCCCCCCAAAAAAAGCTTTAACTACAGAAATGACATATATTTTTATTTATAAGCAAAATACCATTATTTAGCACATTCAATCTTGCCTTCTTATTGATTTGATAGATTAGCAATTTATAAGTTATAAAGATATGCTTTTATGTTTCAGATCATGTCATTCTTCAGCCTGGGAATTCAAATTTCCGCTTACTCTCGGCAGAGCTTATGATACCGTATAACACAGCCCCGTGCATATTTTAAAAACGAAAGAAGCCGCTTAGCTATAGGCAATCCATGATTAATGAGCCAATCAATAAGCTGAAAAGCTAATTTAACCAGCCAAATCAGCCAATCCAACAAAGCCCTGACCACCTTCACTAAAGTAGATTTGACACTCAGTGAGGAATTGTGGCTCTCAGCTTTTTCTATGTAATCGTCAAATTCCGGGACAAGCTCAAGAGATGTTTCCATCTCATTAGAGAGTTGAGTTTGAGCAAGTTCTGATTCTTCTTTAGTGGTTGGAAATGGCTTGTTTTCATATTCAAACTTCGCCTTGTTTTTGTCCGGATATTTCAGGTTTTCGGTAAGGAGTTTGAGATTTTCCAAAGTCCAAATTTTTCTATTGTAAAAAAAGAAAAGCAGAGACAGCATTATGAGCAGCAATCAGCATGGCTTTATGAAGGATAGGTCATGTCACACTAATTTGATTGCTTTTTATGATGAGGTAAGTAAGATGCTGGACAGTGGGGGGGGGGCAGTAGATGTGATCTATTTGGATTTTGCCAAAGCGTTTGATTCTGTGCCCCACAAACGACTGCTTTCTAAACTAAGGTCTGTTGGGCACATGGAAAGGAAACTGGCTACAGGATCAGGTACAGAGGGTGGTTGTTAATGGGACATTCTCTACTTGGAGTAAGGTTCTTAGTGGGGTCCCCCAGGGCTCAGTATTGGCTCCACTTTTATTTAACTTGTTCATTAATGACTTAGGGGAGGGTATTGTAAGTAATGTATCAGTGTTTGCAGATGACACAAAACTATCAGCCCAATTAATTCCATCCAGGATGTGGCACTTGCAGCAGGATCTTGACAAACTGGCAATCTGGGCAGCTAAGTGGCAAATGAGATTCAATGTTGATAAATGTAAAGTCCTGCACCTGGGATGTAAGAATATCCACTTATACCCTTAAAGGATAAGTAAACCTTTAGAATAAGTGAATGTAAAATTGATGAGGGGGCTATTCTAAGCACTTTTGCAATTTACATCCATTATTTATTTTGTTTTTATTCCAAGATATTAAGGGATACTTTTAATTTGAATGAATTTTGTTCCAACAGCGCCACCTGCTGGTCAGTTTCCCCCCAGTCTGACCACCAAGTAGTCAAGAAAGTTGTCAGGAGAAAGAATGATGTTCTTCTGCTTAGGAAAGATTTGAGAAAGGTTTCTAATTGTTTTCCTAAGCAGAAGAACATCAGAGCAGCCTCTTTCTTTCTCCTGACAACTTCCTTGACTACTTGATGGTCAGACTGGTGGGAAACTGACCAGCAGGTGGTGCTATTGTAACAAAATTCATTTATATTAACAGTACATGTATCCCTTAATATCTTGGAATAAAAAAAAAAAATATATGAATGTAAATGACAAAAGTGCTTAGAATAGCCCATTGTAAATTTTACACTCACTTATTTTAAAAGGTTTACTCCTTTAATGGGACTGCACTAGGCAAATCCATAATGGAAAAGGACCTTGGAGTCCTTGTAGATGATAAACTTGTCTGTAGCAAGCAATGCCAGTCAGCAGCATCAAGGGCAAATAAGGTCTGGAGCTGTATTAAATGGGGCATAGAGTCAAGGGAGGAGGGGGTCATTCTTCCACTGTATAGAGCACTGGTAAGGCCCCATCTAGAATATGCCGTACAGTTTTGGTCTCTGTCACTCAAACAGGACATTATTGTATTAGAGAGGGTACAGAGAAGGGCAACTAAGCTGGTAAAAGGCATGGAAAATCTTAGCTATGAGGAAAGACTGGACAAATTGGGGATGTTAACACTGGAGAAGAGGCGCTTAAGGGGTGATATGATAACTATGTATAAATATATAAGGGGATCATATAATAATCTCTCTAATACTTTATTTACCAGTAGGTCTTTCCAGCTGACACGAGGTCACCCATTCCGATTAGAAGAAAAGAGGTTCCAGCTAAATATTGGGAAGGGGTTTGTTACAGTGAGAGTTGTGAAGATGTGGAATTGTCTCCCTGAATCAGGGGTACAGGCTGATACATTAGATAGGTATAAGAAGGGGTTGGATGGTCTTTAGCAAGTGAGGGAATACAGGGATATGGGAGATAGCTCATAGTACAAGTTGATCCAGGGACTAGGATCAACCATTGTCATTTTGGAGTCAGGAAGGATTTTTTTTTCCCCTCTGAGGTAAATTGGAGAGACTTCAAATGGGTTTTTGCCTTCCTCTGGATCAACTGGCACATATGCAGGTTAAAAAAAGTAAAAAGGTTGAACTTGATGGACGTGTGTCTTTTTTCAACCTAACTTACTATGTTTATGTTACTATGACAGAAGTCAGATACATGAATTAGAATTGTGTATAAAGGCTCAGAGTTGGCCAGTGCCGGATTTACATAGCGGGCACCCCTAGGCCATTCCTAGGGTTTCCTATTCATGCAAATTTTCATCATCGGGACCGGAGCAATGGGGATTGGCACACAAGAAATTAAAAAACTATTTTATCTCCTGAGCATTCTCAGTGTTTCTGAACCAATAAGGGTGTGGTTGGGCAGCATGCCGCCCCCTAAAATCCTGCCGCCTTAGGTCCGGGCCTCAGTGGCGTAACTACCGGGGGAGCAGGGGGTGCAATTGGGCCATGGCCCGCACCCCCGCAGGGCCCCCCGGCAGTCACGCACCGTCTGGATTCTGCAGCTGCCGCACGGATGATGGTGGGGGCGGGGCCCGGCTGCACGGCCCGCACCAGGGCCCGCCCCCATCTAGTTCCGTCACTGCCGGGCCTTGGTGGCCTTTCCACAAATCCAGGCCTGGAATTGGCAGGTTTAGAAGGACATAGAAATAGTTTTTATGGCAAGAAAAATACCAAGTACAGTAGATATTTGTTTGTTTAAAGGTGGCCATACACGAGCCAATAAAAGCTGCCAACAGACCGAGCAGGCAGCTTATTGGCCCATGTGGGGCCCTCTGACGGGCTTCCCCGATCGATATCTGGCAGGGTTAAAATTCCCACTGGATTGCGGACCATAGTCCTGCATTATAAACCGATCATTGGGCCCTAGGGTCTAGATCAGTATCGGGGAGAGATCCGCTTGTTTGGCAGCATCACTGTCATGCCATCTTACTCACATCAGGGTACAAAAGTTGTATATAGAGGTTGGTCAGGGGGCTGTTGTAGGCACAGACCTGCAGATAGACATGAAAAGGAATAAATCTGCCCAGGAGTAGGAATGAGCAAATCTGTTCCGCTTCCATTCATCTAAATTTTTTTTATATGCACAACTTTTTAGTCCAAATGCATTAAAGTGAATGGGGCATCAAAATTTTTTCTGTCGCAGCAATTTTTTCCACTGCAAGTTCTTGAAAAAATTTGCAGGTGGCGAAGTGTATAAATTCGGTGTGATCCATGCCTGGTGAATAAATTCACCCATCTCTACCCAGGAGTGTAGTGTATTATAATGTTGTACCCTTCAAAAGCGTTCCAGCACTAATTCAGGCTGAGAACGGAATCCCCTTTTAATAAAGGCACCAAATTATCTGGTTGCCAATATGCAGGCGCCATGTCAGACATCAAAGATTCATGAAAGATTAAATAAAGTAATGGTAATTACAGTGCTGAGGTTCCTTAGTACTAATTCTTGCATAGAGGATTTACCTCGTGTCGAGTACATAGTGAATAAAGTACCCCTATTTAGTGATGGGCGAATTTGGGGCGCTTCGGTTTGCCGAAAAATTCGCGAATTTCCCGCAAAATTTGCAAAATGGTGAAAAATTAGCGAAACGGCGCCGGCGTCCGTTTTTTTTTGCCGCCGGCAAATTCGCTGGCGAAAACGCGTGTCCATTTTTTTGATGATGGCGAATTTTCACAGCGGTTTTGCGAATTTATTCACTGGCGGCGAATCGCGGAAATTCACTGTGATTTTGCGCCTGGAGAATAAATTTGCCCATCACTACCCCTATTGTAACATATAAGGATATTATAAGTCACTGAGGAGTTCCATGACGATATAAAAAAAAACGAGGCCGAAGGCTGAGTCATGGAACTCCGAGGTGACTTCTATTATCCTCATATTTTCCAACAAGGGGCACTTTATTTATTATAATACACAAGTTTTCCGTGAGTCATGTGACAAAAATGACATCACTAAGCTCAGTTTTTAACTGATGACATCACTAAGAGCCGTTTATAAGGATATAAATTACAGGATAATTATGGCTTTTGTGTATTACATATTTATAAATGGCCCATTATCTTCTTATAGGGTGAGATACAATATATGGGGGAGATCAGTTTTTGATGCTTATACAACATGGTTCTGAAGTTCGATCAGATAATTAATTTAAAAAGTAAGTATTTTATCATCAGAGCAGTCAGTGTGTTGTACTAAAAATAAAATACATACCAAATCATCGAAATTCTTCATCAGACTGAAAATCATTTTTACGCTTTGCCGTCAAAGACTGTACCACCTAGGAAAGAAAAAGGCATATTTGATGTATGTGAACACGATTATAGGTGTGACTTACAGGTTATGAATAACACACGTTTCTTGCAAACATTCAAAATAAATAGAGGACATTTGATAATTCTAAAGAGAAAGATATGACCACATTTTTTTCCTGTATTGTCACCTGGATAATGGAATTCCCTATGAAGAAAGATGGTTATAAGTTGAATGCTGCTGAGGATTTGTTTCCCTGGCATTTCTAGACCTGAATCCTCCTTCACTTCTTCTGGTCTCTTAATATTTACTCCACTTGGAATTTAAAGATGTATTTAAAAGGCATCAACAAGAAGGCTTTGTTATCAGTTTGTAGCAGGCTTGTAAGAGACTAAAGTATAATAGATACCGGTAATTTGCAATTTGATCAGTAGGTGGCAGATATGGAGGTCAGATCTCAATTTGGGAAAATGACCAGCAGGTGGTGCTGTTGTATCAAAATAAATTCATGTTTAATAGTACACATATCTTTTAATATCTTGGAATTAAAAATAATAAATATACATAGAAAAAGTGTTTAGAATAACACCAATCAATTTTGCATTGACTTATTTTTAAGATATACTTATCGTTTAAGACCCTGTTACTTCTACTACTTCTACTACTTCATCTGCTGATATCTCTCCCTCCATTCCTTTCTCACACATCCCCCCATTAGGTTGAATTGACAAGTTACATACCGTATGGGTGCGGAAGAAACAACGAAATGTTTTGCTTTTCTCTGGCTACATTTATAAAGAGTTTAGGCAGGTTTACTGTAAATCTGATGGCATTTTTTAAAATCTACATTAAAGGATAAGTAAACCTTTAAACTAAATGAATGTAAAATTGACGAGAGTGCTAGTCTAAGCACTTTTGTAATTTACATTCATTATTTATTCTTTTTTCATTCCAAGATATTACGGGAAACATTTAATGTTAATATAAATGAATTTTATTACAACAGCGCCACCTGCTGGTCAGTTTCCCACCAGTCTGACCACCAAGTAGTCAAGGAAGTTGTCAGGAGAAAGAAAGAGGCTGCTCTGATGTTCTTCTGCTTAGGAAAACAATTAGAAACATTTTTCAAAACTTTTCTAAGCAGAAAAACATCAGAGCAGCCTCTTTCTTTCTCCTGACAACTTCCTTGACTACTTGGTGGTCAGACTGGTGGAAAACTGACCAGCAGGTGGCGCTGTTGTAACAAAATTCATTTATATTAACAGTACTTGTATCCCTTAATATCTTGGAATGAAAAAAGAATAAATAATGAATGTAAATCACAAAAGTGCTTAGAATAGCACTCTCATCAATTTTAAAATCGCTTATTTTAAAGGTTTACTTATCATTTAAAATGCAGATTTATCAAGGGTCGAATTTCGAGTTTATGGGACTTATATTAAACTCCCACAAACTTGAAATTCTGAAAAAAAACGACCAATTGAAATGTATTTAAAAAATCACATTTTTTAAATTCGGGTGAGTAGGATGGACCTGCAAACTCGAACTGAATTCAAATCGAATTTGATCAAATTTGATTACAGTTTTTTCAAAAAAGATTTTTTTTCAAAGTCCATCAAATGACTCCAATTGGTTCAAAGAGGTCCCCTATAAGCTAAAACAGCAATTTGGCAGGTTTTAGATGGTGAATAGTCGAATTCGAATTGTTAAAGAGACAGTACATGATACACTTTGGAATTCGAATTTTTTTAAAACTCGAATCGAATGTGGACTATTCCGCAGTCGAATTACACTAAAATCAGATTGACCTTCGAATTTAAAATGTAAAATTTTCAATTCAAACCTTGATAAATCTGCCCCGAAGTATTGTGTAACCATGCCCTTATTTTATACTTTGGTCAAGATCCATGCTTTGGTCATGTTAGTTTTGGAGACTTTATTTGATGTTCCCATTTAGTGTAAAGAGTATCTCCCTTATGACAAGGGGTTAGTTGACATCTCTGCAAAGACCCATGCGACAGCCAAAAACCAAAAGGGTAAATAGTGGCCTATTTGGTGGCTTAATCCATTAGACAATGGATTAAGCTTGAAAAATATCACTCATTTCCAAATACATCCCATGGCTACTATAGGCATGATTTCTCCCTACTATACCTACTATACCACAGTAACAGTTCCTTCCCAGAGACTATTATCCCACTGTTACTATAGGCATGATTTCTCCCTACTATACCTGCTATCCCACAGTCACACTCCCTTCCCAGAGACTAATATCCACTGTTACTATAGGCACCATCTCTCCCTACTATACCTGCTATCCCACAGTCACACTCCCTTCCCAGAGACTATTATCCACTGTTACTATAGGCACCATCTCTCCCTACTATACCTGCTATCCCACAGTCACACTCCCTTCCCAGAGACTATTATCCCACTGTTACTATAGGCACCATCTCTCCCTACTATACCTGCTATCCCACAGTCACACTCCCTTCCCAGAGACTATTATCCACTGTTACTATAGGCACCATCTCTTCCTACTATACCTGCTATCCCACAGTCACACTCCCTTCCCAGAGACTATTATCCACTGTTACTATAGGCACCATCTCTCCCTACTATACCTGCTATCCCACAGTCACACTCCCTTCCCAGAGACTATTATCCACTGTTACTATAGGCACCATCTCTCCCTACTATACCTGCTATCCCACAGTCACACTCCCTTCCCAGAGACTATTATCCACTGTTACTATAGACACCATCTCTCCCTACTATACCTGCTATCCCACAGTCACACTCCCTTCCCAGAGACTATTATCCCACTGTTACTATAGGCACCATCTCTCCCTACTATACCTGCTATCCCACAGTCACACTCCCTTCCCAGAGACTATTATCCCACTGTTACTATAGGCACCATCTCTCCCTACTATACCTGCTGTCCCACAGCCAAAGTGCTTTCCCAGAGGCTATTATTCCCATGCTTACCTGTATTAGTTCACAGCACTTTAAATTCTGGTCCTGCAAATGAAATGTTGTCCTTATTTTAAGGACAAAAGCTATAAATGTTCTGACGCTTATCTCCTCCAAACAATTAGCATTGCAATGCAAAACATACAACAAAAAGCAAATATGTTTTGTGTTTTATTACAGCAATGTACTTCTTCATTGTGATTATGGGCTATATTTATCATTGAGTGAAGCACTATGGGGTTTATTTCAGGTGATCATGTAGTACTTTGCACCCTGCCTTCCTTCTTGTAAAAAAAGTCCTTAATTAAACTGTTTCAGGGCATAGACAAGGAATGTTCAGGTTCCTAGGGAACAAAACTGATGTGGACACATTACCTATAGAGGAACAAAAGCTAATGTTAAAGTCTTGACATATACACACACACGCAGAAGGATTTGATTGTAGGATTAGCTAAAGCTGGCCATAGATGTAAAGATTAGTGATGGGTGAATTTGTCCCGTTTCGATTCACCGTGAAATTCGCAAATTTCCTGCGAAACAGGAAAAAAATTAACAAAACTCGAATTTTGACACACATTAAAGGCACATTTTCACTGCAATAATGCAAATTTATTCTCCAGCGGCGAAACATAAATTTGCTGCAAATTCGCACCTGATGAAGAAATTTGCAGATCCTACTCTGGGTGAATTTTTTCCATACAGATTAATGTGGTACGTATGGCTTAGTGAGGCAGCTGAGTGCCTGGGGCAACCCACTGGTGGATGGAGTTCAGCAGCACAGTTTTGTTGCAATATTCTGAATGGAATGCGCTACAATTTGCACAATTGTGTTTGGAAACAGATCAGACCCATCTGCAATTTTCTAAGTCAGATTTTGTCCAGTTTAGATCAAGAAATAATGATCTTAGATATTTCTTAGTTAGAACATTAGGCAAATACATATATATGTTTTGAATATTTCTTGTGTAGCGCTATAGTAAATTGAGTGCACCTTACTCTACTATAAGCTTCACTCCTAGTACATATGCTCTGGATGAGACCTATAATCTTAGGGAGTGAGCCTTCGCAGCGATGTGGAAGCAGGGTGTAGGGCAACTGTAACTGTATTCAGGGTGCAAATAATTGGGCGCCAGTGGTTCTTATAACTTAACCATAGAATAGATTTATTAGACACAATATACAAACCTCAGTGGATTGTACAATCAGCACATACAGGATCAACATTGGATAGACAATACTCACAGCACCTTTTGGTCAATATGATTCTCCTCGTGAACAAGAATAATACATGCAGCTTTGAGGAGCTTTTTCCCTAAGTTGAACCTAAGGGGAATACTCTCTACCCTAGGTCTGTACAATTAGTCCCTACTTTTTGGCAATTAGTACCCGGGATCTTAATCCCACTCACAATCCTCGGAAGAGCCTCAAACTGCTCACCTAAATAATCTAACTGTCTGTCACTCCTAGAGTGACCTATAAAGGTGAGTAGCCTATTCTTATTAAACCTGAGCTGTCTAGGTTCCACTCGAGCTCTGCCTGCCTGCTCAGGCTAGAGCCAGCACAAGATGGACGCTGAAAGCATGGCTTCAGAGCCTTTTATACTCTAGCACAATGCCATCTGCTGGTCACTGTGAGAAACAACAAGGAGCATAGCTTAAAGCAGGAATAGGAAACAGTTACCCCTCTCAACTGTATTTTAGAATCCAGTTAGGTTTCTATAACACTAGGGAAACTGCCTGCTAAATAATATTGGGGACGGCTATTCTACACATCCCTACACTTGCACCAGTGAACTATTTTCTATTTAAAAAGCAGAACAACCCCTTGGCAACCACTGCACTGAAAAATTCACCGAAACCCACCCACACCCAATAATCACCCTTCGTTTTGTGCAAATTCATAACATTTCAGGTATTACAAAGCTTCTAACTTTTCCATTGCCCAAACCTTTTCACTACTTTCCTGCTCAATGCCATATTGGCCACCTCCGTGACCAAATAACACCCAAACACATGTGGAACCTCATCTTCTTTAAAGGGGAACCAAACCCTGTTATAATAAAAATAGCTACACCCTACCCTACATAGTCAGCTCACGGGCACCATCTTCAAGCTCTTTGGTCTTCTTCGGGTCTTCTTCCTTCCATTCAGCAATTTCCGTCACTTTCGGTGCATGCGCAAAACCCTGAAGGTTGCTCCAACTGCACATGCCCCAATACGGCGTTTACTTTCTGAAGAAGACCGAAGAGCTGAAGATGGGCCCCTGAGCTCCGCTGCGCTGAATCTGCAAAGAGAGATAAGTAAAGACTTAGGGGCAATTACTGGAGTTTACACCTAGGTTGGGGGGAGCAGGGAGGGGGGACTATGTAGGTTGGGGGGGTAGGGGTTTTTATTTTATAGGGGTTTAGTTCTCCTTTAACCCCAATCTAAAAATTGTGAGAGGTGTGCTGAATTAACAGAGAGCCCCCATCCTGATGAGAACTACAATAAGCATTTGTATGGCCATAGCTCCCAAACACACTTAAGAAAAGGGAGTTTGAAACCACATTCATAGGCACCATATATAGTTAGAAGGCTTAGCACACCACCACGTAATGCTAGCAGCACTTTAAAGAGGATGTAAAGGCGAAAATATAATCCCATTTTAAATTTCTGAAATTAAATTACTGAAAAATAAAATCTAATATACTTCAATTATAAAATCTATACTGTTTTTATAAAAAAAAACCAGGATAAAACGTCCTCCCCTTGACTCACTGCTGCGGATACAAATCTCTATACGGAGAAACAAACAGAACGGCTCTAGTTTTGCCAGGCTGGGAAGGTGCAGGGGTTTATTGGAATAGAGGTTAGCTAAGGCAGGCCACATTGTGCAAACAAAACATACAATAACCCTGCACTTTGCTTCCCTCTAATTCAAAAGTATTGTTTCCCTGCAGAGTAACTGTCTAGTTTCCTATCTGCAGCTGTCAGAGCAAGAAAATCAAAGGGGGAATTTCCCTGCATACAGTCAGGTTTTTTATAAAAATGGTACAAATGTTTTAATTATTTTTCATTAAATTAAGTAAAAATGGGATTTAATTTTTTTGGCTTTACATCCCTTTTAAGTCTTCTTTTGCCTGACCTTTCTGTCATGGATCCAGACATTAACTCTGTCCTCTTGCAGAGATCAGGGAGACGATGTGTAGACTTTATAGATGTGACAATACAGAACAAGTATACAAATTTCCTAGATCAAACAAAAATACAAAATAAATGAATGTATCCATGCATTTGGCATATCTCACGGAAAAAGAGATCTACCTTGATATATTCATGCAGGTTTCAGGTCTAAAATTGTACATCTCTAGTGATGGGCAAATAAATTCGGCTGGTAAAAATTCACAGCGAATTTCCGCGTTTCGCCGTGAATCTCCTGCTCGAATTGCTTGATTATTTAATGAAAACGTTCAAATTACTCGTTTTTTTTCGTGAAAATGTTCAGATTGCTAGATTTTTTCTTGAAAACGTTCGAATTGCTTGTTTTGTTTCGTGAAAACATTGGAATTGCTCGATTTTTAAGTGAAAACGTTCGAATTGCTTGATTTTTCCGTTAAAAAGTCCGAATTGCTACATTTTTCTGTGAAAACGTTCTAATTGCTCGATTTTTCCGTGAAAACATTCTAATTGCTCGATTTTTAAGTGAAAACTTTCTAATTGCTCGATTTTTCCGTGAAAACGCTCGAATTACTAAATTTTTCCGTAAAAAAGTTCAAATTGCTAAATTCTTTTGTGAAAACATTCAAATTGATTTTTAAGTGAAAACGTTCGAATTGCTTGATTTTTCCATGAAAAAGTTCGAATTGCTAAATTTTTCCGTGAAAACGTTCTAATTGCTCGTTTTTTTCGTGAAAACATTTGAATTGCTTGATTTTTAAGTAAAAACGTTCGAATTGCTAATTTTTTTCGTGAAAACATTCAAATTTCGGGGTTTTTTGTAAACTTTCCGATTTCACGATTTTTCATGAATTTTTCGGCGAAGTGAAATTCATGCTAGGCGAATTTATTCTCCCATAGCCATAGAGGATGTTAACTACAGTAGAAGGGGCAGAGTTTCGTATTCAATTCCTATTCAACTAAACTCTAACCAAGCATTTTCTCCGAAAAAAACTCGAATGTCCCTGGACCTCTGCCATTGACTTCTACATGAACTCAGCTGGCTTTAGGTGGCGAATAGTATAATTTGTACCCAGGTATGATAAGTCTCGAATTCGATTTTGAGTTTGGATTATTCCGAACTTGAATTTGTGAGTTTTGACTAAAATCCAACTAGATAATTCGAATTTGAATTTACAATTTGACCCTTAATAAATCTGCCCCTAAGCAGCAGATTTATCAAGGGTCAAAGTGAAAATTCACAGTAAAACATTTAAATTTTGAGCTTTTTGTGTAATTCAACTAGGGAATAGTCCAAATTCGATTCGAATATGGAAAAAAATCAAAAATTCGAATATCGAAATTTATCATGTGGGGGTAGATTTTTCAATGGTCGAAGTGAAAATTAGAATTCAAAAAATTCAAATTTCGAGCTAATTTTTGTGTACTTCGACCAGGGAATAGTCCAAATTTGAAAAAAAAATTCGAATTTCGAAATTTATCATGTGCTGTCTCTGTCAAAATTCAACTTTGACCATTCACCATCTAAAACCTGCCGAATTGCTGTTTTAGTCTATGTGGGACCTCCTAGATCCTATTTGCAGTCAATTGGTGGACTTTGAAAAATTAAAGGTTTTTTTTGGGAAAAACTTTGAATCGTATGATTAGAATTCGCTATTACTTCAATTCGTAAGATCGGATCAAAATGGGCCTATTCGATCAAAAACTGACCTATTCAGCAAAAAAAAACTTCGATTTTAATTCAGTTGGTCTTTTTAAACTCAAATTTTTCAAATTCAAAATTCGACCCTTGATAAATCTGCCCCATACTGTCTCTTTAGACTTTGACCATTCACCATCTAAAATCTGCCGAATTGCTGTTTTAGCCTAGGGGGGACCTCCTACAACCCATTTGGAGTCAATTGGTGGACTTTAAAAATTCATTGTTTTTTTTTTTAAAAAAAACTTAGACTCAAATTCGATCGAAGACGATGTTACTTCGATTTGTACTATTCAAATTGGAATGAATACGGCCTATTCACCAGCAGAAACAAAATTAAAAAATTTTAATAAATTCCGGTTGGTCTTTTTTTATTCGAATAAGTTATGGGAGTTAAAAAAAACACCCATTGCTTCGAAATACGACCTTTGATAAATCTGCCCCTTGAGTTTGCCTAAATTTATATCATTTACACCCCAGTCAAGTGCATGGATTCCAGCTTTGTTTTGTTTTTGTGATCATAGACCAGGTTTCCCTTTTGATTTTAGGGTCATTTAATATATTATATATATATATATAAAAGGGATGCATCCTTTGCGAAAGATTCGGCTGAATACCGAACCGAATCTGAATTTTAATTTGCATATGCAAATTAGGGGTGGGAAGGGGAAAACAGTTTAACTTCCTTGTTTTGTGACAAAAAGTCATGCGATTTCCCTTCCGCCCATAATTTGCATATGCAAATTAGGATTCGGATTCGGATCGGCCGGGCAGAAAAAGGATTTCTACAAATTGCTAAAAATATGCGGTTTTTCTGTATTTCTTAAAAACTTTAAAATTTGAGATTTATTAAGTGTAAAAAGCTCTGATACAAAACTTTGCCAAGTTCTCAAGATCACATATAAGTAAATGGGGGCTGCACTGATTCTATTAATACAGATTTAATACATTTCAGACGTTTAAATGTTTACGTTTTTCACTAGTAATTGTCCGAAATTGTCCGGTTTTAGAGGTTACATAGTTACATAGTTATATAGTTAAATTGGGTTGAATAAAGACAAAGTCCATCAAGTTCAACCCCTCCAAATAAAAACCCAGCCTCATACAAACACCCCTCCCTACTTTCACATAAATTCTATATACCCATATCTATACTAACTATAGAGTTTAGTATCACAATAGC
This sequence comes from Xenopus laevis, assembly GCF_017654675.1. Lineage (NCBI taxonomy): Eukaryota > Metazoa > Chordata > Amphibia > Anura > Pipidae > Xenopus > Xenopus laevis. The sequence continues at coordinate 103,856,691 of NC_054384.1, read as the reverse complement.
CTTTGATATTATGTCTGTCCAAGAAATCATCCAAGTCCCTCTTATAGTCATTAACTGAATCAGCATCACAACATCACCCGGCAGTGCATTCCCCAACCTCACTGTCCTCACTGTGATGAACCCCCTACTCTGTTCCTTTAAATGAAACTTCTTTTCCTCTAGTCTGAAGGGGAGGCCTCTGGTACGGTGATTCTCTTTATGGGTAAAAAGGTCCCCTGCTATTTGTCTATAATGTCCTCTAATGTACTTGTAAAGTGTAATCATGTCCCCTCACAAGCGCCTTTTTTCCAGAGAAAACATCCCCAACCTTGTCAGTCTCCCCTCATAATTTAACTCTTCCCTCCCTCTAACCAGTTTAGCTGCACTTAGTCTCTGCACTCTCTCCAGCTCATTTATATCCCTCTTAAGGACTGGAGTCCAACAATAAATAGTAGACCAATCTAAAAGCAACATATCACTATGTCACCCCTTTATTCTAGGAAGAACAGGAAACCTGAGTACAGAAATGTTTTAAGTCATTAGTCATTATTCTCCAAGAGAGGCACAGTCATTGGACACTTTTGAGATTGAGATGCAATTGATCAACCTTTAAGCACAGGATTCACTAAATAAAATGGAAATAAAATGGGCTCTACACACAACAAGGAAATATGAATAATGGTTTATTGATAGAAAAGTCAGAAGATCTGGGAAATACTTTAGAACAATGAGTAAATATAAATGCTACCTTTTTTACTTTGTGGAACATTGAAGTAAAGATGAAATGATTACCTCTGGTTGATGTACCAGTTGCGTTCCTGTAATAAACAAACTTTATTTTTGTCTTTTCTGTATGGTTTTCCATATGTTAAAATAGTTTCTAGATGGTTTAACCATTTGCCAGATAGATAGAGAGAGAGAGAGAGAGAGAGAGAGAGATAATAGACAGATAGATAAATAGATTGATAGATAGATAGATAGATAGATAGATAGATAGATAGATAGATAGATAGATAGATAGATAGATAGATAGATAGATAGATAGATAGATAGAGAGAGAGAGAGAGATAATAGACAGATAGATAAATAGATAGATTGATAGATAGATAGATAGATAGATAGATAGATAGATAGATAGATAGATAGATAGATAGATAGATAGAGAGAGAGAGAGAGAGAGAGAGAGAGAGAGAGAGAGAGATAATAGACAGATAGATAAATAGATAGATAGATAGATAGATAGATAGATAGATAGATAGATAGATAGATAGATAGAGATAGATAGATAATAGATAGATAGATAGATAGATAGATAGATAGATAGATAGATAGATAGATAGATAGATAGATAGATAGATAGATAGATAGATAGATAGATAGATAGATGATAGATAGATAGATAGATAGATAGATAGATAGATAGATAGTGAGAGATAGATAGATAGATAGATAGATAGATAGATAGATAGATAGATAGATAGATAGATAGATAGTTAGATAGATAGATAGATAGATAGATAGATAGATAGATAGATAGATAGATAGATAGATAGATAGATAGATAGATAGATAGATGATAGAAAGAGAGAGAGAGAGAGAGAGAGAGAGAGAGAGAGAGAGAGAGAGTTAGATAGAAATATAGACAGATAGAAACAAAATAAAAGCATACCTGTATCAGCTCACAGAATTGGATTTCTGAAAATGCAGCTGTTCCCTTTTTAAAGCTAAAAGAACAATAAATCATAAGATGCTGACTCATAGCAGCCATAAACAAGATAAGGAAACTTTAAGTTATTGTTTGTGTTTTATTGCAGCAGTTGCTTCCTCATCGTTATTATGTGTTTAGAAACATGTCCTGATGTGAACCTGGTTTATGTGCCTCACACATTGCTTATTGGCTCTGCATCCTCTGGGTGTCCTCGCCACATGCAAAATTTGTATTTGCCGCCAGGGAGGTCTCAGTAGGGAGATTCGGCAGGTAGATTCTTCAGAAAGATTCGTCAGGGAGCGGATCTGGCTGGCAGGGCCCACAAGAGCCGGGGGACCACCGGCCCAGTCTGACCCATATGTATTGTGGGACGTACTAGCAATGTGTGTGCATAGATGCCATAGACAGTCACAATTTATTGGGCTGGTACGTGCTATTTGGACCTCTGTGTGTATGAAATTCTAGGGCCTATTCTGAATCACAGTCAGAGTCTGGGGGGAATGCAGGTCTTTATGCTCTATTTTGGAACCTGCATTGTTACATAATCTATGACCCCTAGTGTTATAGTACACACCAGGTGTGTAAGATCAGGTGTAAGTCAGGGCTAGTGAGCAATAGCAGTCCTGCGCTCCAAAAGGAAAAGTAATAGGGTTAGTATTGCCCAATGACTGCTTTTCCTCTACTTGCTGCCCGTCTTGTCTGTATTTACTGCTTTTTTGGTGTTTGGAACAGATAAAGTGGTGTTGCCCCCCCCTCCCCCTTCACCATATACAGATATCATAATAACAACACCCTACATTGCTTGCATTCACCAGGCAGCACCGAGAAGCCAGTAGCAGGATGTGGGTGCCAGACATCAAGGGTGCAGACAGGAAGGAGGAGGAGGACAATTGACTTTACAGATGCAGGTTGGGAAGGTGGGTGCAGGCATCATGGGAGCAGGCAGATCGGAGGGTGTTGGTGGGAAGAACATGGTTCCGTGCTGGGTCTGGTCCCCAACTCACTCTGCTGTATATAGAATACACCACTGAACAGAGGTCTGAGCAAAGGTTTCTGTCCATGTGTTTCTATACAAATGAGCCTAAAAAGAAACTGGTTTGAGACTTCCTGTTGACTTCTATATATTTATAGTGGAATTATGGGGTCCTTTTTACAATAATAACCTTGTTACTGCTTCATCTCTTCAAGATGTCCTCATGACTCCATACACAACAGATCAGTAACTTCTCCCCTGCCCTATATTTTTCACACATATTTATACTCCTTGCTGTAGCAGAAAAAGAGTTGACGTGTAACAGGGTGTGATTGGACAGTTTTGGAAGATTGCTGGGAGAATGTAACACCAGGATTATATATATATATCTATATATACTGTATATGAAACACCAGTCACGCTTCCAGTCTTTAGAGATGCATGATGCCAGTTTTATTTCCATTCTTTGAGACAAACTCATCTTTGCTTTACCCAAAACGTTGCACAAAAATAATATTCATTACAACAGAAAAAAAGTGTAAGTCTTACAACATGCCAGAGTTTATTTACTGTAGTGATGGGAATGGGGTATAAAGGGAAAAAATCAGGTGCAAAGTGCCATGCTTTTCCCACCTTGCAGTCACCAAGATGCGCCTGTTGCTGACAAAGATTTGCGGCCCTGCAAGTACATGGGTGTTCCTAACATTCCTCTTGTTTTCAGATCTCTCACTAGGGGACATAAAGTACAAGGGAGCCCGTATTTAACATCCCCAGGCCTTATAGGATAAGTAAACCTTTAAAATAAGTGATTTTAAAATTGATGAGAGTGCTATTCTAAGCACTTTTGTAATTTACATTCATTATTTATTCTTTTTTCATTCCAAGATATTAAGGGATACATGTACTGTTAATATAAATGAATTTTGTTACAACAGCGCCACCTGCTGGTCAGTTTCCCACCAGTCTGACCACCAAGTAGTCAAGGAAGTTCAGGAGAAAGAAAGAGGCTGCTCCGATGTTCTTCTGCTTAGGAAACAAATTAGAAACCTTTCTCACATCTTTCCTAAGCAGAAGAACATCAGAGCAGCCTCTTTCTTTCTCATGAACTTCCTTGACTACTTGGTGGTCAGACTGGTGGGAAAATGACCAGCAGGTGGCGCTGTTGTAACAAAATTCATTCATATTAACAGTACATGTTTCCCTTAATATCTTGGAATGAAAAAAGAATAAATAATGAATGTAAATTACAAAAGTGCTTAGACTAGCACTCTCGTCAATTTTACATTCATTTATTTTAAAGGTTTACTTATCCTTTATGGATCCCATACAGCCTGTTCTGCTCTACACCTTGCGTCTCGCTGATATATAAGTGAGACGCAATTTGCCACGGGCACTGGGATAGTTGATTTCTGTATGGGCTCTATGGGGCTTGGTACTTGCACTCTTCTTTGCTAAATCAGCCCTGGCGTATAACAGTTGAAATTCTTGTTTTCTTCCTGCGGTGAGGGATCTAATTATTTATGTACATGGATCTGTTTCTGATGACAACTCTTGTATTTAAGCCCCTTCTCCTGATTACCAACCCCCAACCAAGGTCTCTATTCTACAATACAGGCTGAATAAATCATTCATGGACTATTTTACTATAAACAGCAATAGGACTGTATAATAATTATGTTCTTCGGATTCTTAAACCAAATCTGAGAGGCCCGTGCCTGGTATTTCACATTTTAAGATGTCCCCCTCGAGACTGAGTAACCACAAGGCTCCGGCATCATAAGTCACGTGTTTCACTTGTAGCAGGAAATTAAGGTTCACCCACGAGGTTCCAGTTGGTTTCTTATAGGTGATTCCCTCTCTGTAATGAAAATAATAATATAAATAAGTATATTCAGCTTGCATACACCCAAGAAATGTATATAAAATCTAATTCATCAATAAAAGTACTTGCATGGCAAACTATATAGCAAATAATGGGCTGTGAACTGTAATACATACTGATACAGTATTAGACTCTGTATCCTTTCATTCTGGTCATGAAACTCCAATATTCTTATTTTATATAGTAGGCAGTACAGCTTTCTGTCATGTCACACAAGACACATGTGATATGACCCACCATCTCTCCCTACTATACCTGCTATCCCACAGTCACACTCCCTTCCCAGAGACTATTATCCACTGTTACTATAGGCACCATCTCTCCCTACTATACCTGCTATCCCACAGTCACACTCCCTTCCCAGAGACTATTATCCTACTGTTACTATAGGCACCATCTCTCCCTACTATACCTGCTATCCCACAGTCACACTCCCTTCCCAGAGACTATTATCCACTGTTACTATAGGCACATCTCTCCCTACTATACCTGCTATCCCACAGTCACACTCCCTTCCCAGAGACTATTATCGACTGTTACTATAGGCACCATCTCTCCCTACTATACCTGCTATCCCACAGTCACACTCCCTTCCCACAGACTATTATCCACTGTTACTATAGGCACCATCTCTCCCTACTATACCTGCTATCCCACAGTCACACTCCCTTCCCAGAGACTATTATCCACTGTTACTATAGACACCATCTCTCCCTACTATACCTGCTATCTCACAGTCACACTCCCTTCCCAGAGACTATTATCCACTGTTACTATAGGCACCATCTCTCCCTACTATACCTGCTATCCCACAGACAATGTCCTATATAGCAGACATATAGGGCATTTTTGAAGTTTAAAATGTTTACCTTTTGTACACTTTTCCATCGGGGCTCAAGCCAAACACAGATCCATCTGTTCCAACTTCCAACATGGTGAGACTGCCTTCCACCCTCCACCATTGGCTGCCTTCACAAGCTGTTGGTTTGACATTGTAGCGGAAGTAGATATCTGAAGCATTGTTCACACCCCAGCATCCCAGGCGCCCACAGCTATAATACACAAGTCTCCCTGGTATTGTGGTGAAGTGTGTATATGGAGAACCGGAAATTGTGTCGTATCGGTTAAGGCAGTAAACAACTTCTTCTGTGTTCACTCCAGCCAGGTATTTATCACCCCCAGCATCTATTTGCTTCAGGAGTCCTGTGGGGTAAGGGATTGAGATACAAGCACTGGTGAGATATGGATATGAACAGAGTATTATATAATTTGCTCCGGAGACAAGAACTTTATTTCTGGACCTTGGAGCAGGAGGCTCTGGACTGCATTCTCATGGTTTACACAAGGTCTAGTAACCCATAACAACCAATGAGCAGGTGTCCTTTCCTAGATATTTTTGAAAGCAAACATCTGATAGGTTACTAGACCTGGGGCAGAAAATTGTTTTAATTAGGAGGGCAAATTTGGCACCAGGTTCTATTCTGCTCTAGTTTAGCCCTCTCCTGTAGTTGGGATATAGACAAGTTGTTTTCTTTCTAATTTAAGTCAGATTTAGTGATGGGTAAATCTGAACCGTTTATAATCTCTGAAAATTTGTGAAACAGCGAAAAAATTCACAAAATGCATTGAAATCTATGGGCAACAAATTTTTTGTGACGCGCAACATTTTGTTTTTCAACCATTCTTTTTTTTTGAGGAGAAACCTGGCAACAAATTTCACTCATCACTATTCAGTTTGCATTTTCCCAAAAAAACTATGAACAAAACTAGGAACAAATGTAAATGTTACCTGATACGCTCATCCAGTCGTTGTCTTGAAGTTTGTAAACCGAACTCCTTTTGTTGGTTGCCCACACTCCAGCTGGTCCCACACTTACATGAGCCATTTCTCCAGGAACCTGGACCCAAACATTCCTTTGCCACTTGTAAATACTTCCACTCGTTGTGACCCCATAAACCTCACCAGCACCAGCGTCCAATTGCTGCAGCTTGCCAGGAATGTCTGTACATGTTTGTCCTGGGTATGAAAAACAGAATATTATGTTGAGTATTGAGTATTAAAAAGCTGAGACTTCTGACTAAATGAGCTTTATTTTGTCACTTTGACTAATGACTTTAGAAAGCATTGTATAGTACAGTGAGTACTGCAGGCAAAGTGGATCTGTAAGTGGGAGTACTACAGTATGTAACACACCGAACTGGAACCACAGTGAATACTGCAGGTAGTGAGAGAGCAGATGATATTAGGGTTATTTTACAGCGCCCCCTGCTGTAATGTAAAAACACTGCAGTGTCCCTTGATGCTCAGTTACTTGTACGCAGCCTGATCCTTGCAGTTTGCTCTAAATCTAGTGCTACTGAAAGGGTTAAAACATGTTGCGTTTGTCTTTCTTTAAAAGGATTCCTATGTACATGTTCATATATGTTTAACCTTTGACCTAGGCTCATTGTTAAGGTATGCATATTCAGTAGTTTTACTCCAGCTTTACTCAAGTGTGCCCAGGGCCGGACTGGGGGCTGCAGGGCCCACCTCCCCAGGACCACCCCGCACCTGCCATGAAATGGCATTATATTGCTGGTCCGCACAATTGCGTGTTAAATCGACTCCGGCTGAATGTTTGTGGTCTCAGCGTTTGTTTACACAGGTTTACTTTTTATACAGGTACAGGTATGGGATCCATTATCCGGAAACCCGTTATCCGGACGGCTCTGAATTTACATAAAGGCCGTCTCTCATGGACTCCATTATAATCAAATTACTCCACATTTTTAAAAAATGATTTCCTTTTTCTGTGTAATAATAAAACAGTAGCTTGTACTTGATCCCAACTAAGCTATAATTAATCCTTATTGGAAGCAAAACCAGACTATTGAGTTAATTTAATGTTTACATGATTTTCTAGTAGACTCAAGGTATGAAGATCCAAATTACGGAAAGATCCATTATCCAGAATACCCCAAGTCCCAAGCATTCTGGATAACAGGTCCCATACCTGTAATAGAAACGTTTGCATTCCCTATTCTTGGCATGGTGGTAAGATCAGGGGAGGTGCAGGATCTTGCACTTATTTCTGATGCACAAAGACCTGCATCTGTGTACGTTTACTAAGGGGCAGGGTGCAAAGTGCAATAAACATGGGGACTCAAACCTGTTTGGAAATGACCCTTCAAGTGAGGTCAGTGGAGCTGCAATTACAGTAGAAGATACAACAGGTTTAATAAGGATTAATTATATCTTAGTTGGGATCAAGTACAAGCTACTGTTTTATTATTACAGAGAAAAAGGAAATTATTTAAAAAAAAATTTGGATTATTTGGATAAAACTGAGTCTATGGGAGCCTTTCCCTAATTCAGATAACGGTTATCTGGAACGGGTTTCCAGATAACGGATCCCACACCAGTATAAAATGTCAAAGCTCAGCCTTTATTCACTATAAAAAAAAAAAACTATAACCATGTTTTAATGACAGCTAGATGATCCGTTATCCAAAAAGCCATTATACGTTAAATTTCCCACGTGTTCCCTTTAAAGAACTTCTTTCGCTTTGACTGATTTGTTTTTGCCTGTAATAATAGGACAGTGCCATGTACCTGATGGAAACTAAGCAGCATTAGTCCATTTATAGATGGCAGAATAATCCTCTTTGCTCCTATAGGTGTCATGCATTCCACATAATAGATCCCATACCTGTATCTGTAGCTTAGTTATAAGGTAAGGGGGACAGACCAAATAATGGACTGTAGAAATAGGGACCAAAAGCAAAATCTTCTGGGCTACTAGATGAAATACACTTTCTTATTGGTTGGTGCCCAGTTTTGTGCAAGTGATTTAGAGATTACATTTGGTAAAATAAGTGAAGAAATGTACCTTTAGCAGCGCTGGCCCCCAGGAGGATCAGGCACAGAGACAGCAGCATGGTTCATCCAGTGGGTCACAATGTTCTGCCTTGTAGCCCAGCTCCCTTTATTCATTGATGCAGGCTCCTCCCTCCTCAGGGACTGACCAGCAGAACTAGTTACTGGCCATTGGAATCAGCACAGAAAGTTGGGACAGAGTTGCCACTGGTGTAGGGGAAGGTTATTTATTCCCATTACCATAACTTGCAAGTAAAATATTTGTCCTCACATGATGATGATGATTTTTGCCTTCAAGACGTTTTTTTTCTTTTACGAATCTCTAAGGGCTTTAGCACACGGGCAGATTCGGGGAGATTTAAGGTGACCATACATGGAGAGATCGTTTGGCGATGTCGCCAAATGAGCGGATCTCTCCCCAATATGCCCACCTTGAGGTGGGCAATATCGAGCTGATCCAATCGTGGGCCCTAGGGCCCAACGATCGGATCCTACGGTGGCTTTACGGCCGGTCGGATCTCGGCCGCATCTGTTCGCTGATGCGGTCCCGCGATCCGACGGGATTTCTAGTCCGGGGAAGGCCGTCCGGGGGCCCATACATGGGCCAATAAGCTGCTGACTCGGTCTGTCGGCAGCTTTTATCGGCCCGTGTATGGCCACCTTTAGTCGCCTGGCGTAGAGTCCTGAGCAGCTCCATTTTTTGGAGCCCATACTTGACCTGTACCTGTAACCGGCAATGCACAACCGGACCCTCGACCCACATTCTTACCCGCTTGGACCCGCTACCTGACCCGCAAGTACTTTATCCGCAACCAGGACCCGCGACCCGCTGACCATCAAGAATCAGGAAGTGCTGTCATTGTAAACCGGAAGTGATATCATTGGAAGTAGGCGTAGTCTTTCGCTATTGTGAAGACCAGCGCACCCGCCCCGTGACCCGCAGAACCTCCGACCCATGTCTATACCCACACCCAGAACTTCTAATCGAAACACGCAACCCGCAGGGGGATAATCTCCCCGAACCGCCTTCCGCCTGCTAAAATGAAAAATCGCCTGCCGATTTTTCATTTTAGCAGGCAGAAGGCAGTTCGGGGAGACTATCGCCCCGAAGAAGAAGAATCTCCCCGAATCTGCCCGTGTGCTAAAGCCTAAAATATTCATGTTTTTTCTATATCTCTTAAACTACTTTAATTAAAGATTCAAAGTGTATTACGTATACAAAACCATGTAAAACCGTAATACCAAAATCCACCAGCTAAAAGTTGTCGGGTGGACATTTTTTAATCAATTCGGCTTTTAGAAGTTTTGTTTTTGTATTTTTTTTCAGCTTGTTCAGCACTTTTTTTCCACTCGTATTTTATGTGATAATAATAAGTTCCATGACATTCGTGGTTTTAGTGAATGAAAAAGAGAATGGTTTCTTCCCATTTCTTACTGGGAGGCTGCAGTGCAGGGTTATATCTGTATGGACATGCTTTATATGTGTGATTGATTCTGAATAACCATCTCAGGATGCGTGTAAGGATGAAGCACTCCAATTTTTTTCAGCAGTTTTGCCTCGGTCACATTTATTTGCAGGAATTCAAAGCACAAACTTTCAGGGCACAACCCTTTCCTCAGTTGCTTTGAATTTCTGCAAATAAATGTGACGGAGGCAAAATTGCTGAAAAAAATTGGCGTGCTTCATCCTTACACGCATCTTGGAAGTTATGTTGGACTTGGAAGCCGTGCGGGATTGAATGCACCCTGTATAAGTAAATAAGTAAGTGGTGTGCTGCAAGATAATATTGTTAAGCAGCAAAAAGTTGTGAGTTTTCCCCAGAAGTAAAGACCCAAACGTATAATTAACAGTTCAAATCGTTTATTAGGACATACAGATAACCGCCTAATGTGTTTCATACCTACTGGGGCACTTACTTATAGATAATATTGTTGTTTAACCATCTCAAGACCCAGATCCATCCCCTGTCGGGCCCCCGCCCCCAATCGCAACTGCCCACTGGCTTGGAGGGCAGTTTTAAGGGGGATGGGGGCACTGGGCTCAGGACCCCTCACTCTGACCCTGAACCATCTGATAGACCAGTCCAACCAGTAAGGGGAGTTATTAAAGGGCTGCATCCCTGGGATAAGGGGTTACACTATGCACTAGATAGTGAAAATATAACATCCCCAGATAACTCAGTATATATTACGTTAATGGTGTTGTTCACCTTCCAAACACTTTTTTCAGTTCAATTATTTTTTACCATTTTTTCAGAATCTAAGTTTAAAGTTGAATGTTCCTGTTTCTGGTGTTTGAGTCGGGCAGCTCAGTAATTGAGGCGCAGACTCTAAACTATTAAAATTTTGCAACATTTAGTTGATACATTTAGTTGATGCATTTAGTTGATACAATTAGTTGCTACAATTATTTGATACATTTAGTTGATACAATTAGTTGATGCATTTAGTTGATATATTTAGTTGATGCATTTAGTTGATACATTTAGTCGATACATTTAGTTGATGCATTTAGTTGATACAATTAGTTGATCCATTTCTCAGCAACATCTCTGGAACATTAGCAACTATTGTATCAATTCTAACAGCTGCCTGTAATGAAACCCAGAGATTCTGCTCAGCAGGGACACAGATAAAAAATGTATCAACTAAATGTATCAATTTAGAACACTTTGCAGTTTCCTGCACACTTGTGTCTTTATATGGTCACAGAAGACAGAACAACCCCTCAGTGACTTCTAATATCCTTATCATTTACAGTAGGGGGTACATTATCCCTTATAATACATGAGTGATACTCAGAGTTCCCTGTATAACTCAGTCTGCAGCCTTGTGCCTTTATATGGTCACAGAACAACCCCTCAGTGACTTCTAATATCCTTATCATTTACAGTAGGGGGTACATTATCCCTTATAATACCTGAGTGAATCTCAGAGTTCCCTGTAAAACTCAGCCTGCAGCCTTGTATCTTTATATGGTCACAGAACAACCCCTCAGAGACTTCTAATATCCTTATCATTTACAGTAGGGGGTACATTATCCCTTATAATACATGAGTGATACTCAGAGTTCCCTGTATAACTCAGCCTGCAGCCTTGTGTCTTTATATGGTCACAGAACCCCTCAGTGACTTCTAATATCCTTATCATTTACAGTAGGGGGTACATTAACCCTTATAATACATGAGTGATACTCAGAGTTCCCTGTATAACTCAGCCTGCAGCCTTGTGCCTTTATATGGTCACAGAACAACCCCTCAGTGACTTCTAATATCCTTATCATTTACAGTAGGGAGTACATTATCCCTTATAATACATGAGTGATACTCAGAGTTCCCTGTAAAACTCAGCCTGCAGCCTTGTGCCTTTTTATGGTCACAGAACAACCTCTCAGTGACTTCTAATATCCTTATCATTTACAGTAGGGGGTACATTATCCCTTATAATACATGAGTGATACTCAGAGTTCCCTGTATAACTCAGCCTGCAGCCTTGTGCCTTTTTATGGTCACAGAACAACCTCTCAGTGACTTCTAATATCCTTATCATTTACAGTAGGGGGTACATTATCCCTTATAATACATGAGTGATACTCAGAGTTCCCTGTATAACTCAGCCTGTAGCCTTGTGCCTTTTTATGGTCACAGAACAACCTCTCAGTGGCTTCTAATATCCTTATCAATTACAGTAGGGGTACATTATCCCTTATATCATTTTAATACAGTGAAACCTCAATTTTACATGTCCTTTTTACATGTAACTTTTAAGTTAACTTTTAGTATGTTATATAAAGCAACTTTTCAATTGGTTTGCATTATTTTTTTGTTATTGTTTTTGAATTTTTTTCCTTCCTCTTTTTCATCTTTCCAACTTTCAAATGGGGGTCATTGACCCCATCTAAAAAACAAACGTTCTGTAAAGCTACAAATTTACTGTTATTGCTATTCAGGCCTCTCCTTTTCATATTCCAGTCTCTTATTCAAATCAATTCATGGTTGCTAGGGTAATTTGGACCCTAGCAACTGCTGAAATTCCAAACTCAAGAGCAGCTGAATAAAAAGCTAAATAAGTCAAAAACCACAAATAATAGAAAATGAAAACCAATTGCAAATTGTCTCAGAATATCCCTCTCTACATCATACTAAAAGTTAACTCAAAGACGAACAACCCCTTTAGGGGGGCCCAGTTGTAAATTTCTGTACCAGGGCCCTTAGGGGTCTAGTTACGCCACTGCCCGCTGCATTCCGCTTTCTTCCACTCATGGAGGCGCATCTACACTGGGTAATGCACTGAATCCTATTTCGGTATTGTATAATCGGAAAGGATACGGCCAAAGGCGGAATAACTGCAATGTGCATTATACACAACAGTTTTGGGTTATAAAAACCCTTTAACAAGTGTGTACTTGATAGCACTGAATCCTATTGTTGCTATGGGAAAGGTTATAGCAACTGGTGCAGAGTTAAATGGCAACTTCTCAGAACTGGCTAACGAGATGCATATCAGATTGGCATCAGCTGAATGTAATCATGTGATCAGCTACACTACCTGACTCTGCATTATGTTATAGTAGTGCAGAGACAGGTAATAATCTGGGAACTGACTAATTGGATGCATACCTGAGTTGTCTCACCTGAATGTAGACATGTGATTAACTACTCACTACCTGAGCTTCCAAAGAATTGCTCTGTGTTATGGCTGCTGCTGCTGCTGCTGCTGCGGCTGCTGCGGCGGCGGCTGCGGCGGCTGCGGCTGCGGCTGCTGCGGCTGCGGCTGCTGCTGCTGCGGCTGCTGCTGCTGCTGCTTAGCAGTGTGCTAATCTGAATATGGTTTTCTCTGCACTGCAGAGAGTCACTACTTGGTGGTTTACACACTTGGTAAACAGCATTCGACTTGTGTGTACCACAGGGCTCTCTGAGTTTGATCTATGGGATAGACCAGTCAGAATGCAGGTTATTAAGGGAGTTCAGAAGTTGGCGCCATGATAGAGTTGAAGTGGGTGCTCCTATCCACTAATTATGCATGGCTAGGTTCTACCACAGTACTTGGTAAGGTACAGTTATGCTTGTTGGTTTTGCCTAAAGGCTGGCAGGTGGTAGCTGGTCTCATTGGCATGTTCTGTATTACAAGCAAGATATTAAAAGGCTTGTAAAACACATCTTAATTAGGTTGCATCTCCTCTGCCTTGAGAATAGCTGTACAGCTGAGGGGCTTGTTCTTGAAGCTATTCTGTAATGTTGTTGTTGTTGTTGTTGTTGGCAGGAGCAAGGTGCCTGGTAGCAAATGGGGCACATATACATTCCCTCGTATTACCCTCCCTAAGCTATTGTTGCTTGTGGTGTTCAGGGATGTTAACCCTTACAATTGTATTGGATGTCCGATTAAAGGGATACTGTCATGAAAAACATGTTTTTTTCAAAACGCATCAGTTAATAGTGCTGCTCCAGCAGAATTCTGCTCTGAAATCCATTTCTCAAAAGATCAAACAGATTTTATATTCAGTTTTGAAATCTGACATGGGGCTAGACATTTTGTCAACTTCCCAGCTGCCCCCAGTCATGTGACTTGTGCCTGCACTTTAGGAGAGAAATGCTTTCTGGCAGGCTGCTGTTTTTCCTTCTCAATGTAACTGAATGTGTCTCAGTGGGACAGGGGATTTTACTATTGAGTGTTGTTCTTAGATCTACCAGGCAGCTGTTATCTTGTGTTAGGGAGCTGCTATCTGGTTACCTTCCCATTGTTCTGTTGTTGGGCTGCTGGGGGGGGAAGGAAGGGGTTGATATCACTCCAAGAGTGATTGAAGTTTATCAGAGCACAAGTCACATGACATGGGGCAGCTGGGAAATTGACAATATGTCTAGCCCCATGTCAGATTTCAAAATTGAATATAAAAATATCTGTTTGCTCATTTGAAAAATGGATTTCAGTGCAGAATTCTGCTGGAGCAGCACTATTAACTGATGTGTTTTGAAAAAAAACATGTTTTCCCATGACAGTATCCCTTTAAGATTACCGTCTTGGAGCTGCATAATGGTTATATTAAAGGAATGGGTTACATGTTTTGCAACACTTGCCATTCTATGCATTTTTTCCCTCGGGAGAGGAGGTGTCCCTGACAAGAGTCACATCCACAGTGGTGGACATGAAGTTGCTTTAAGGATATGATCTGTAATCATAGTATGTGGAGTTGGGGGTTTATCTCCTGCCTAATTGATTAGTCCAGGCTATTGCTTGAGTAACAGTCTACCACTTGCCCTGAAGTACAATATATTCAGGGTGTCTCTAGCTGGGAAGCTTGGAATGTATGATTTTTTTTTTGTGGCTTCCGTCAGGATAAGGGACTAATGCATTGCTTGGGTAGAGCATGTGTCCTAGTTGGGGACGGATTCTTTTGTTCCTGCCGAGCGCCTGTGTTGGCTGGGAATGTGCCTCCCTGTTCTCATCCATGTAGGTGCAGGGGCACTTAGACTGTTCTTAGTGCTTACCTAAAGAACAAGTGGTAATGAGGCATTGTGTGGTACAGTCCATAATGTGTGGTACAGTCCAAATTAGGGACTGTTTGTCTAGATATTGTGATGCCTGTATGATGGGGCTTCCTGGAAAAAGGTTACCCACAGGAGTTTTGTATTAGGGTAAGGTTACCTGTCGGCATGATGATAACCTTTTAGGGGGCCCTGGCAAGCTGTGTGGCTGTACAGTGTACTGGTCAAGAGGCTAGCATAAGCACGTATAGGCCTCTTGAAGGTCTGACAGGGATGATCAGGTTCTCTGCCTACAGTATTCTCCTATGAGGTAATATTTATGTAGCCTTTGGGGTCTTCTATCCTATTGTTACCCATCTGATATCTTTATCAGATATGGTTCTGTTAACAGTTTGGTTTATATGGTATTCTTGCACAGAACTGCTTGTTCTCTGTTATATGTTTAGAGACTTAGATACCTGCTTAGGATAACCAGTATATTCCAATTGTGATGCATTTCAATCTGTTCTTCATATGCCTCTTCATAAATAAGTTCTGTATGTTGGTCCTATAATTGGTTGACACTATCCACCTCTGGCTAGTGAGATGGTCAGTCTCAGGGTGAGTTTCCTTTAGGACTGTGTCCTAGCAGGATTTTCTTCAACTAAGTATAATTGTTCATTGCTCTCTTCCTCTAGGATTGGAGTTGAGATCAGCTAATCCTATAAGATGTCTCCTGTACATCACTAGGTTCTGCACCTGGAGCTGATAGTATGTCGAGTGTTGTACTTCACAACAGTAAGTACTGCAATATTATCCAGGAGTCTATTAGAGCCTAGTTCCCTCCCAACTGGGCATTAAGCTTGCTATGTCCCGGTGAGTTCTGATATGGAGTATGAAAAGGGAAAATTGTATCATGCTTACCGTAATTTTCCTTTCCTGGACATACTCCATATCAGCTCGTTCCCATCCCTTCTACAATGATTGTCTTAAAGCTAGTAACAAAGATGCCATAGAGGGGGTGGCTTTTAAAGCTTTGGGGAGGGTCCTTCTGATGGGGTATGGGGGCAGGGATATCCCGGTGAGTTCTGATATGGAGTATGTCCAGGAAAGGAAAATTACGGTAAGTATGATACAATTTTCCCTTTTCTGGTGAACAATCTGAAACCAACTGAACTGGAAAAAGTGTTGGAAGGTGAACTACCCCTTTGTTTTTTGTTTTTTTGTTGTTGTTGAGTGTGCATTGCATTCCTATTCTGCCACTCAGACAGAACAACTAAATAACGGAGCCTGAGGCACAGACTCTTATTAGCTCAGGCCTAACTACAGGTCCAACCAGACTTTTCTGTTTCAATGTGTAGGTTACAATACCTCATTGTCCCTTTCTACATATCTCCCCCCTTATTGTAGATTCCTCCATGTTTAAATACACGTATTCTGCTGAAAGGTTGTCTCTGCTTGTTTTGTTTATATTTGCTCTATAGGAACGGGAACGGGTTGCAGCCAGTGATGAGTGAATTTTTTTCACCACGTATGAATTTGTGGCAGAATTGAAGAGCAAGTGGTCAGCACAACTGGTTCCAAACCTCCAGCGTAGACTAGATTTCCCCAGTAGCCACTTTCACTGCTTTGCACAGCAATGAGATTGCCCAGAGAATTTATTGCATTATTCTCTGGGCATTACAGCTAGTTTATGGGCACCCCTTGGCCAAAATATTTTGCCATCGGCGGAATTCTTTTGCGAAACGGTGACAAGAATTTGCCACTAAGAATTTTTGCAGAGAAAAAACTTGAGATAAAATGCATTTGGAGTGAGAAAAAAAATGCCCATGGACTTTAAAGCATTTTATGAATTTTTCAGCAGTTTTGCGAATTGCGGCAAAGTGAAATGGGGCAAATTCACTCATGACTGCAGCATATAGATTGTCAGAAAAAGAGATAAAAGTAGGGAAAAAAACTTGGGGGTTATTTATCAAAATCTAAAAATATCTCATTATTTTCTGAAAGCTACTCGCACCAAATTTCATGTGTGGGGAAAAAACTCGTGAAAAAATTGAATTGTAAGATTTTTTTTTTTCATATTTGACGCTTGAAAACTTTTTTTTTTTTTGCCAGAAAACCACAAAATCTTCAGATTATTGCACCAAACCAAGCACAGATCAGGATATCTTCAGGACTTCTCCCATTGACTTATATACAACCACCTCGGCAGGTCTGAGTTGGAGTACTTTTTTATTCTGACTTTTAAAACCCTCGGGGGTTAAATTCTTATATAATTCTAGTTTCCCCATTAAAATTTCAAATTTTTTAGTAAAAAAAAGACCTTTGTTGGCATTCAGACTTTAATAAATGATCCCCTAAGGGGTTATTTACTAAACTCCGAATGCAAAAATCGGAAATCAGACTTTCAAAAAAATCATGAATTTTTCGGAATTTATTAACCCCGAGGATGGAAAAGTCCGAATCTGAAAATCCGGTCCTGTCGAGGTTGCATATAAGTCAATGTGAGAAGTCCAATGATTTTTGGATGTGCGCTGGGTTTTTGGCAACAGCCTGCAGTTTTTGGGTGAAAAATCCAAAAAATCGTGAAAATCTGATTTTTTCCTGCAAAAAAAAAAAGTTTTCAAGCGTCAAATATGAAAAAAAAAATCTTACAATTCAATTTTTTCACGAGTGAAAAAATCCCAAAAAATCGTGAAAATCATATTTTTTTCCTGCAAACAAAATTTTCAGGAAAGGGTATTGATAAATAAGTCCAAAAAAACTGTGCGTATTTGGTCAGAGTTTTTTTTCAGAAAATATTGAGATAAATTCGGGCTTTGATAAATAACCCCCTAAGTTACATAGTTAAATTGGGTTGAAAAAAGACAAAGTCCATCAAGTTCAACCCCTCCAAATGAAAACCCAGCATCCATACACACACCCCTCCCTACTTTTAATTAAATTCTATATACCCATATCTATACTAACTATAATAGCCTTTGATATTATGTCTGTCCAAAAAAACATCCAAGCCATTCTTAAAGGCATTAACTGAGACATTAACAAAAGTGTTGGAAGTGTTACTGCCTGCTCGGCTTTAATTTCCTCAACAAATATAGGCAGTAGCGCTAGATATGTGTCCGTTATATATGGGTAATGTATGCCTAGCTTAACGTTTTCGAGTGAAGGATTCGAATGAAAAAAAACGTTGAATTTCGAAGTATTTTTTTGGGTACTTTGACCATCAAATAGGCTACTACGACCTTTGACTTCAACAAGGTTTGAACTAAAAATCGTTTGACTATTCGATAGTCGAAGTACTGTCTCTTTAAAAAATACTTTGACTACCTACTTCAGCAGTTTAAACCTACCGAGGTACAATGTTACCCTATGAGGACCTTCCCCATTACTTTTCTAACCTTTTTTTAATCGAAGAAAAATCCTTCTATTGATCGCTTAAAATCGTTCAAATCGTTCAAATCGTTCGATTTTTACTTTGACCGATCGATCGAAGGATTTGCGCTAAATCCTTCAAATTCGATATTCGAAGGATTTAAATTCGAGGGTCGCATTCGAGGGTTTATTAACCCTCGATATTCGACCCTTGATAAATGTGCCCCTAGCAGTGTAGAACTGAAAATATCATGAAAACCAAAGAAAATAGAAATGTAATGTACATTGTGCTAATAAGGACACTTTGAACAATTTTATTTTTGTATTTTTTTTATTCATTTCGTTTGGAGGGGTTTATTTTAAGTACATTTCATGCATTTGAGGTATCAGAGAAGCATTAGGAGGTAGCATTCATGTTAGTAGAGGTCCCAGTGATACATTGCACTGTTGCATTATAAGCAGAGCTTGTGTCCGTATAAACTGAATGAATACAAGTAGGCGTGGCTATGACAAAGAATAAATGTTACCAATAAGTCCGTGGATATGTGAGTATTGGGCACAGGACAAGGGATCAGATTGAATTTTTTCAGATTGTTTCTAAATTAACCTTTTCCTTTTAGCATTAAGGGGCAGATTTATTAAGGGTCAAATTGTAAACTAGAATTTCGATTTGGATTTTTAGTCAAAACTCGCAATATTCGAGTTGGGAATAATCCAAACTCCAATTCAAATTTCCAGATTTATCTGGGAACAACTCGAATTTGACAAATTTTGGAGAAAAAAAACTCGATTTGAGTTTAGTCGAATTCGATTAGAGTTTTGGGGTCGGTAATGTTCATTCGAGTTGTGAAGATGTTCGGATTTGTTAAAAAACAAAAACTCGAAAGTTCGACCTTTGATAAATCTGCTCCCAATAGTAAGTTTATCAAACAACGAGGCTTCAGAACAGTCTAAAAAAACAAGTTGGATGCGATGTTTGCTACTTTGCCAAAGACCCCTGGTAGAAACAGTGTTGCCACATCTAGGAGAACCCCAACTCCATTCTTGATCCAGATGTCACTAGAGATCTCTTCATTCTGATGCTGTAGGCCTTTCATCTGTTCATCCAGCATCCCGGCCTTGTTATGGAAGCCTTCCTGGGCCAACTTCTCTCTTTCCTAAACACACGGGAAACAGGAGACTTAGCAGAGAACAGATACTCAATGCCGTTTTTGCACCTGCAGTCTGTATGGGACCTGTTATTCAGAATGCTTGGGACCTGGGGGTTTCTGGATAATGGATCTTTCCATAATTTGGATCTTCATACCTTAAAGGGATACTGTCATGGGAAAAACATTTTTTTTCAAAATGAATCAGTTAATAGTGCTGCTCCAGCAGAATTCTGCACTGAAATCCATTTCTCAAAAGAGCAAACAGATTTTTTTATATTTAATTTTGAAATCTGACTTGGGGCTAGACATATTGTCAATTTCCCAGCTGCCCCAAGTCATGTGACTTGTGTTCTGATAAACTTCAATCACTCTTTACTGCTGAACTGCAAGTTGGAGTGATATCACCCCCCTCCCTTTTCCCCCCCAGCAGCCAAACAAAAGAACAATGGGAAGGTAACCAGATAACAACTCCCTGGTAGATCTAAGAACAACACTCAATAGTAAAAACCCATGTCTCACTGAGACACATTCAGTTACATTGAAAAGGAAAAACAGCAGCCTGCCAGAAAGCATTTCTCTCCTAAAGTGCAGGCACAAGTCACATGACCAAGGACAGCTGGGAAATTGACAAAATGTCTAGCCCCATGTCAGATTTCAAAATTGAATGTAAAAAAATCTGTTTGCTCTTTTGAGAAATGGATTTCACTGCAGAATTCTGCTGGAGCAGCACTATTAAATAATGCGTTTTGAAGAAAACATGTTTTCCCATGACAGTATCCCTTTAAGTCTACTAGAAAATCATGTAAATATTAAATAAGCCCAATAGGCTGGTTTTGCTTCCAATAAGGATTAATTATATCTTAGTTGGCATCAGGATCAAGTACAAGCTACTGTGTTATTATAACAGAGAAAAAGGAAATTATTTTTATAGATGTAGATTATTTGATTATAATGGAGTCTATTGGGAGACGGCCTTTCCATAATTTGGAACTTTCCGGAAAACAGGTTTCTGCATAATGGATCCCATACCTGAAGGTTTGATAAGGCACACAGACAAGATGTATGTTTGGGAGGACTTCTGGAGCCAAAACATGGCATATGCTGGGGCTAAAAGAATTAAGCTCATGACTAAAGGTGGCCATACACGGGCCGATAAAAGCTGCAGACCAGACCCATATCGGCAGTTTATTGGCCCGTGTATGGGGCCCCCCGACGGGCTTCACCGAAAGTCGGCCAGATCTCGATCGGATGGGACAAAAAATCCCGTCGGATCGCCGGCCGCATCTATTCGTTGATGCGGTCCCGGCAATCCGACCGCCCGTTAGGCATCGTTATGATCCGATCATTGGGCCCTAGGGCCCACGATTGGATCAGCCCGATATTGCCCACCTCAAGGTGGGCATATCGGAGGGAGATCCGCTCGTTTTGGCGACATCGCCAAACGAGTGGATCTCTCCATGTATGGCCACCTTAAGAGTGGGTGCGAAACCCGTGGGGCGAATGGAGATGCAAATATACATTTTTTAAACTTTGTACAAATAAATATTTTTTAAAAGATTTTTTCTGGTCCTGTGGATCCATCTGAGGTGCCGGGTTGGCCCTGTCTCTTCTATATATCCTTTGCTAAAAGGATTTAACTGGATATTCAAGTTTGTATTATCAGACCCAGTTTATCAAGAACATGGAACACAGGGCTATAGTAAGGACAGATTTAACCCGTTAATCCCAAGCAAATATATGACGTGGCTATATGAGAATGAAAAATAATTAAGCACTTTGAAAATTCATCTTAAAGGGATGGTCCACCTTTAAAGGAGAACTAAACCGTAAAAATTAATAGAGCTAAAAATGGCATATTTTATATACTGAACTTATTGCACGAGGGCTAAAGTTTCAGCTTGTCAATAGCAGCAATGATCCAGGACCTTCAAACTTGTCACAGGGGGTCACCATCTTGGAAAGTGTCTGTGACACTCACATGCTCAGTGGGCTCTGATTGGCTGTTGAGAAGCTAAGCTTAGGGCTCGTCACTAATTATCCAGCAGAAAATGAGCTTCCCCTGTAATATAAGCTGATGCTACAGGTTTGTGATTATTAAACTCTGATGCTAATTGCACTGGTTTCTGTGCTGCCATGTAGTAATTATCTGTATTAATTACTAATCAGCTTATATTTTGACATTTCTATTCTATGTGTACTGTATATTGTTGAGTGGGTCCCTAAGCTTCAGTAAGTGAACAGCAGCACAGAGCATGTGCAGTGAATCAGCAGAAAAGAAGATGGGGAGCTACTGGGGCATCTTTGGAGACACAGATCTTTATTGCTAAAGGGCTGTGGTTTGCCTTGGGCTGGTACAGAAACTCAAAATATATGTACAGCATTTCTAACCCTACTTATTTAGTTTGGCTTTAGTTCTACTTTAAGTAAACTTTTAGTATGTTATAGAATGGGCTAATTCTAAGCGACTTTTCATTTGGCCTTCATTTTTTATTTCTCAACGTTTTTTGAATTATTTGAGTCTTTCCATATTTTCAAATGGTGGTCACTGACCCCAGCTAAAAAAAAAAACAAATTTCTTTATGCTACAAAGGTATTGTCATTGTCTATGTTTTTATTACGTATCTTTCTATTCAGGCCCTCTCCCTATTCATATTCCAGTCTCTTATTCAAATCAGTGCATGGTTGCTAGGGGGATTTGGAAACCTAGCAACCCAGATTGCTGAAGATTGCATACTGGAGAGCTGCTGAATAAAAAGCTAAATAACAAATAATAAAAAATGAAAACCAATGGCAAATTGTCTCAGAATATCACTCTCAACACATAATAAAAGGTAGGTGAAACAACCCCTTTGATACGGTGTCTTGTATCGTAGAGCTTGTGGGAACAAGTTTGGGTATAATTTTTTACAAGAGCATTTTGTGTGTGAATGGCACATTGCAACCCACCAAGGGGCAACCTGGAATTACTGGCAAGTGAAGGCTGAAGTTAATTTCAGGATTCCATGTGTAGGGACCTATAGGATAGTCCTATCCCCTATAGAGTTAATTCCTTACCTTTCTATGTAGTTCTCTTTTCCCTTGTTATTGTGCCAAGCCCTTCTAACTGGTTAAAGGAGAAGGAAGCTACGGAGGCATTTTATTGCCAAAGATTAGCTGCAATAGTGCAAGCTAGAATGCTATATTCATTCTGTAGAATGTTTTACCAATACCTGAGTAAAAATCTCTAGAAGTCTCTCTGTTTGTTCAGGATAGCAGCTGCCATATTGACTTGGTGTGACATCACTTCCTGCCTGAGTCTCTCCCTGCTAACTTATAGCTCTGGGTAATCGGATTACAGCAGAGAAGGAAGGAGGAGAGGAGCAAAACTGAGCATGCTCATGCCCGGGACAAGGAGGTTGAAGCTAAAACAGAAGTCTGATACAGAGCCCATGAGTACACAATAAAAGGAAAGAAATGCTGTTTCTTTTGACAGAGGACTCGAGCAGCATTAACTTTGAGGGTTTACTGGTGTATTTATGTGGACCTTACTTATAAGGCTTACTTAGTTTTAACCTTTCCTTCTCCTTTAGTGTACCACCCTCACCTATTGGACAAAGAGTGTAATGACACTCCCCTGCCCACACTGCTATATAGTGTTGTGTAGGGAGTTGGCCTCTTCCTCTTTGGTCCTGGTGCCGCTAGGTGAATCCCCATTGAGCCTGGGATCACCATCCCAGGCCCCAGTAAGACCTTTACCCCAAAGGGACCTGACACTTTGGTGCTTAAGTCGGGGACCAGGTAAACCCCGTGAACGAGTAACAGCTAACATAGTTAGCTCTGTAATAGACTCTCTAGAAGAGTAAGACAGAGGGTATAGCAGAAAAGACAGTTGTCGCTCCAACGAGGATTGTAGGAGGAAGTAGCTTTTCCCTATTTGCCTTTAGAGCAGGGAACTTAGTTGATAGGCATCTAGGTAAGCAAAGGACTACCTGTACCCTACCTGATCGATCCCGATCCCCTCGCTGGCAACATCGGTTAACTGGGAATTGATGTACACCTATCTGCAATATCTAAGGAGTCGCTTCTGTCTGACTGTGATCCTTACTATGTCCCAAAGTGATTCCATCTGCTGTATCCTGTACATGCTGTGAGTAAACTGTGTCATTTGCCTTTGGCATAATAAATCTGTTCACGCTGTTTTACATCTAAGAACCCTCCTGGCGTCTGTCTATCTATTTTTACCACTAATATGCCTGTGAGTTGTAGTTCTACAACATTTTAAAGGGGAAGCTTCCATTTAGCGAAGCTCTGCCCTGGGTGTAGCTTCGCAGTGTAACCCATGCTCACTACCTAGCTGGACACCCCTTAACTCCTAATTGGCAGGATAGCCCAGAAAAGCGTACACATGGGAGATCATGCACCCAACTAATCGGTATTACCTTCATTTTCTCATCTATCATCCCACTGATTTTCCTTCAGGAACTTCTCCCGTTCTTCTTCCATTTTTTCCTTCAGCATTAACGGCCTGTTTCTCCCAGTCTCCGATTCTCTCCTCTTTCGTTCGCATCAGTTGCACGGCATTCTCCTTCTCCTCCCTGAAGTTTCCTCTCCACTGCTTCTTTTTTATTCTTTCCTCTGATAAAGGGATAGAAAATTCCCATGCAAAAATATGCAATATTGTTTTAATGTGCTCCATTTCTGCCATATATAATATATATATATATATATATAGTATATATTATAAATACACAGAAGCCATGAATATTTGTAAATTATGTCCTTATAAATGGTGACTCAGTGATGTCATCAGTTATAAATGGTGAGTTCTAATGTCATTTCTGTCACATGACTCACTGAAACTTGTGTATTATAATAATAAAGTACCCCCTGTTGGCAAAATTGAGGATATTAGAAGTTACCGTCGGAGTTCCATGACCTGTATAAAAAACACAGGTCATGAAACTCCTTGGTAACTTCTAATATCCTTATAATTTACAAGAGGGGTTACTTTATTCACTATATAATAAACAAAAGCCATGAATATCTTGTAAATGATATCCTTATAAATGGTGACTAGTGATGTCATCAGTTATAAACGGTGAGTAGTGATGTCATTTTTGTCTCAAATATATTGGTCAAATGTTGGTAAAGACTTTCCTTATGATCTCAATGTTATTCGGTTCATCACACCAGAGGTTGGATTAGTCAAACTTACCTTATCTTCATACATAGGGATGCACCCGAATCCACTATTTGGATTCCGCTGAACCCTCGAATCCCTTCACATAAGATTCGGGTCGAAAACTGAACCGAATCCCTAATCTGCATATGCAAATTAGGGTTGGGAAGGGGAAAACATTTACTTCCTTTTTTTGTGACAAAAGTCACGCTATTTCCCTCCCCTCCCCTAATATACATATGCAATTTGGATTCGGTTTGGGGCCGGCAGAAGGATTCGGCCCGGAACTGAATCCTGCTTAAAAAGGCCGAATCCCCAACCAAAGTCCTGATTCGGTGCATCCCTATTAATAAATCACAATACATTACTCTGGAGAACCATTGTAGTCAAACATTGATCCTTTATTAAATTGCACTATATGTGTTTCGGGTCAAAACCAGATCCTTCCTCAGGTGACAGTGTTCACTGGCACCTGAGGAAGGATCTGTTTGATCCAAAATATGTAGTGCAATTTAATAAAGGATCACATGTTTGACTGCAATGGTTCTCCAGAGTAATGTATTGTGATTTATGTAATTTTTGTCACATGACCCACTGCAACCTGTGTATTATAATAAATAAAGTACCCCTTGTTGGAAAATATGAGGTACCGAATATTAAAAATCGCTGTATTGTGATAAAAAGGTGATTATTTATTTCATATTTTTTTTTTATATATAAATTTCCTCTCCCCACCTTGCGCATCTATGTCTCGTTTTGTCAGAGACTCGTCAGCCTGCAGGACAAGCCGTCTCAATGTTGCTTCTCTTTCCTTCAACAAACTGTTGCAAAAACCACTGCAGCCTGTGTGGGAAAAACATAAGAAAAAGTTATGTATTGCCTACATTTTAATGGAGATGATTAAATTTTAGCATGAGGCAGACAGTAAGCAATTTAAATTGTTCTTTAAAGGAACAGTCGTCGAGTGTAAAAATAAAAACTTGGTAAAATAGACTGTGCAAGATAAAACATGTTTCTAATATAGTTTAGTTAGCCAAAAATGTAATATATAAAAGACTGGAGTGACTGGATGTGTAACACAATAGCCAGAACACTAACTTCCTGCTTTTCAGCTCTCTAACTCTGAGTAAGTCAGTGATTATAAGGGGGGCCACATGGGACATAACTGTTCAGTGAGTTTGCAATTGATCCTCAGATTCAAAAGCAACAGTTATGACTCGTGTGCCCCCTCAAGTCACTGATTGGTTACTGCCTGAACCAATCAGTGGAAAACACAAGAGACTTGCAAAGCAGGAAGTAGTGTTCTGGCTATAATGTTCGACATCCAGTACTCCAGCCTTTATACGTTACATTTTGCTAACTAACTATAATTGAAAACATGTTTCATTTGGCAAAAGCTGTCATATTTACCCAGTTTTTATTTTTACACTGACTGTTCCTTAAGGTTACTATTTCTGGCGTGTTTGGTTTGCAGGTTGGGATTTAAGCTGTCACTGGTTGGTAGGGTTCCACTTACTTCTACGGCAAGGGCTAAGACTGACTGTAAGACAAGGATAAAGGGAAGGGGCAAGATAAGAAAACATATATGTAGTTAACATAATAATACAAATCTATTCCAGAAAGGATTCTGCTAAAGGGCTGTGGTTGTCTTAGAGTTAAAAAAACAAGGAAAAAAAAAAGTGCAGCATTTCTAGGCCAATTCCTTTAAAAAGATCAGTAACCAGGCGACAATCCATCGTGCGGTGCTCGATTTCTCCTCCCTGCCTTCTATAGGAGATAGTCAGGAGAAAGAAATCAAGTGCCGCACGATGGATAGTCGCCCTGTCGCCATTTCTGAAGAGGAGCAGAAGCAGAGAATCTGTCAGTCATTTTTTAATAAAGATTTTGTGAATTTAAAGTTAGAACTGCCTTGTTGTTTTGTTTTCTTTTCCGTTAAAGTAAAAACTAATTTTTAATAAAAAAAATTATGCTACTGGTCCTTTAAGCTTTCACTCTTTTGAACATGAGCAAAAAGTGTATTAAAATAAAAACTCCTAAACAGATTAAGATTTGCCTAGTTTAGTCTATCTATATGTAAACTGCAGCTGGGACACATTTCTATTCTCCTTCCATAACCTAAGGGTAAGGCCACACTAAGCGATAGCGCGCGATTTGACTCGCCGCGACTATTCGCCGCGACTTTTAATCCTCATCGCTGGCGAAACTTTGGCGCTGGCGTCTATGGGGAATCGCTGCGTAAAAACACACGCGGCGATCTTTTTCTATTGTCGCTCGAAATCGCCTCGCTAGGCGATTTCGAGCGACAATAGAAAAAGATCGCCGCGTGTGTTTTTACTGGCGATTTTGCGCGATTTTCCCATAGACGCCAAGCGCCAAGTTTCGCAAGCGATTGAGGATTAAAAGTCGCGGCGAATAGTCCGCGGCGAGTCAAATCGCCGCGCTATCGCTTAGTGTGGCCTTACCCTAGAAATGTATAGACACAATCTTATCTGAGCTATAACCCTTTTTGTATGAGTCCAAGATACCTTTTATCCCTTTCTTGGCTATGTTATAGGTTTCCGTTATCTTCTGTTTCTCCTGCACAAATCGTTTGTGGCCTCCAGGTTTGAGAACTCTCCATCCCGCAATTCCTTTCTCCAGACTGGCACTTAGGACCTGGAGTAAATCCTGACACTTGCGTATCGATGCTTCTTCATTGCGTTTAGCAAACTCTTCAATTTTTTATGGTGCAGGTCCCTCTGTGGAGAGACCAACATACACTGGTTGGACTAGTGTTATCATTGGTATTCGTATTATTAGGATCAGCTCTGCAATGTCTAACACAGCATTTGACATTGTATTAAAATTTGCCGGCATATGATTATTATTAGAACTATATAAAAAATAAACACATACCTGGGTCCTTCCTTCATTTTTATGCAGGTTAATGTTTTGATTGGAGGGTCAGAATTGGAATGTAGCAATAAAACGGAATGTTTCTGATATAAACTCTCTTTTTTTCTATTTTCAACTGTGTTTTTTCAAAATTATTCTACTAATAAGTATCAAAACTGGAAATAGCAAACAGTGGGTTTTGTTGTAGCTTAAATGCTCATCGATTGGTTCTATACAAATTGGTAAAGTTATTAACTGAATTCCTCCTCATTCAGTTCTTTTGTCCTTTAATTATTCCTCTCTCTATTTCATTTTAGTTTATTTCATTCTTAACCATGGTAGTTTTAGGAGGACTCGCTGAACAGTCCAGCACCCTTAACTGTATGCCAAAATAATGAGACTTGCTGAGCATTTTCTCTCTCTGTGCCTGAACACAAAGGGGACTCACTGAGCTGTCCATCACCAAGTCACAGACATCACAGGGACTTGATATTCAGTTCCCACTCTGCCATTGCCTAAACCTAAAAGGCTGCACTAAGGAATGTTAAAGATGACTATTAGACCCTACAGATGCAGAGAAATTGCAAGCATTCGCTAGCAACAGTTACAAACAGGTTTCAGAATCCCAGAAAGCGTAATTCACACAAAAGTTCCGTTCGTGCCCTTCCAAATCATCAAAGCTTTAGAGGTTCACCCACCTTGCAACATCACACAACAGGGGGAACTCATGGCTCAGCAAAAAAAGGGCAGTCAAGGAAGCCCACCACAAAACCACATTGACATGACTCAGAGACAAGCGAATCAAGAAGGGCAGGTGGAAAGTAGATGGAGGCACTTCATCACCACATGGAAGGCCAGCATCTCCCAACCAATGGGTTGCCACTTCCTAATGAGAGGGATAGAGGAGCCCATTCAAACAGAAACCACGCAAATAGGTTCCTTCTTGGTTCCTAGAGACCGTGCAAAACAAGCAGCCCTACACAAGTCATCCTCCTCGACGACTGGGGTAAAAGGTGCAGGTCCCTGAAGACACAACATTTCAAGGGTTACTCACTTACAAACATTTTCCTAGTGAAAAAGAAGGAAGGCACCTTCAGACCAGTATTGAACCTCAGAAATCTCTGTAAAGAAGAAAACATTCAAAATGGAATTCATAAGGCCCAGTGTTGGCCACCTAAAACCTAACTTCTTCCTGTCCTGCCATAGGCCTCAAAAGACACATACCTGCATGTTCTGATCCCCCCCCGGGAGACCAAAGGTTCCTAGATCTAAGATAACATTACCAATTTACAGCACGTTCAGTCTGTCGTTCAGTCTGTGTACAGCCCCACGCCTATTAGCAAAAATCTTAGCGCCACTAATGGCCTATCTCAGAACCAAAAAGGTCGTGCCTAACTTAAACAACATCCTAATCTGCGCTCCAGACTTAAAGACCTCACAACAACACAGCACAATGTTTCTTCAAACACATGGATGACTGATAAATTACAAGAAAAGCAGCCTTTAGAGTTCCTAGGCTTCAGAATTGACACACAGACTACGTGAGTATTCTCAACACAGCATAGGATCCAACATCTTCATGAAGCCATTTGCCCCAAGAGGAGGTCAGAGGCATCCACAGAAGAAATTTTGAGACTTCTAGGCTACATGGTGGCACAAAAACTGGATGTAGCTAGAGCCCTCAGATATTACGTAGACAGATTTGCTTCCTATAGACAGTCTCTTTTCATCAGACCGGTTCGGACCGAGGTAAAGCAGCCTCAAAGAGGACTATTACTAGATGGCTGACATGTACTATCAACTATGTTTAAATTATTATTATTGTTGCCATGTTCTCTCTCTATCCAGCTCCTCTTCTATTGTACCTGTTCCTATGCTGTCTCCTGTGCTTGACAATAAACCAAGCAATAAGGTAAGAGCCAGGACTATATATAGAGGAGTTGAGAAGTTTGTCTTGCCTCCAGATGTGAAGAATAACGGAATCCCTAACATCTGCACTGACAGTCGGGCCTACGAGAAAAGGATTTTTCGGTAAGTCCAAAATCCCCCTTTAGTAAACGATACATAAAGTGGGTCCCTTCTATCACAATATAGTGCCTAAATGTAAGTAGTACAATGCGTGTCTCCAATAAGAAAGCATTGAGCTGCCCCCCTAGTGCTGTATAGACAAGACTCTGTCAACCTTTCCCTTGACTTATGGAAGGGAAGAGCCTCACTATTTCTCTTGATTCCCTCTCTGGTTTGAGGGTTATTTCAGAGCCTGTAGACCAAAGCACCAGTGCTAGATAGGAAGGTTTGCTTGTCAAGGGGAAAACGGTAGTTAGGACTAGTTGAGAAGATCTAAACTCCACTGAAGACTGGATAATGGGCATAGTACACAGCCCTATTGTATAATCATGAGAAAATATCTATTATGTGATAGGACTCAGCAAAGTTATTTTTGGTGATCCTTCTTTCACCTTTGCATGATGTGGAATGTGGAACTGGTTAGACACTAGGTGGCAATAGCAATATATTGTCAAATGTTTAAAACTGTTTAATGGTTTTTACTGTATGGTACAGGATCGACGGACAAATTTAAAGTAAATTCAGGATTCAGAGTTTATGACTCAATGAACTCACCATGAGCTGGCCCTGGTACTCTCTTTTATCATCCTTGAAAGACCTCCCCATAAAAACCTTCACTGCCCTACCTCTCGCATTGTGTTTGCTTTTCCAGGAACTCATCTTGTGTCTCCGTAGGAAAAGTGCTTCTGCCTGCTCATCTCAGCCTCGTAGACAGATAGCGCATCCTGAATGGCAAACTGTATTCTCAATTTGGGCAAGAGCCAGAACAGCATTCTCCATGCAGGGGACTGAGCCACTCCGGATAGACTCCACGTATGTAACAGCCCAAGTTTCCCCAACACTGCAATGAAGAAATGCACCATTAAAGGAGAGGAAAGCTACCAAGGCATTTTATTGCCAATAGATTAGAGTGCATGCTGGAACACTATATTCTATTATGAGAAATGGTTTATCATACCTGAGTAAACCGCTCTAGAAACTCTGTTTGTTTAGGATAGCAGCTGCCATATTAGCTTGGTGTGACATCACAGCCTGCCTGGGTATCTCCCTGTTCACTCATAGGGGCAAATTCATTAATTCGCTAGCGTTTGGCATTTTCGCTACTGCGCAAATTCACTAACGAATGCTGGCGTCGTTTTGCTAGTGTTACTTCGCAACCTTACGCCAGGCGAATTTTCGCTAGCGACGAAACTACGCAAATTCACTAACTTGCGCAGTGTAGTGAACGCTACCTTTTACGCTAGACTTCCTTCTCCACCTCAGAACCTGGCGAAGCGCAATAGAGTAGATAGGGATTGTTTCAAAAAAAGTCAAAAATTTTCTAAGTCCCAAAAACGCTGGCGTGTTTTCTCACATGATGGCTGATAGGCTAAAAAGATCGAAAATTTGTAGGGGCTCCCCTTCCTCCCCCCTCTCTTCTCACTGACTCATGGCAACTTACCTAGACAGTGGGCACATGTGTAGGGGCAAAATAAAATTTTTATTTGCAGATTTGAAGGTTTTCTATACGCATTTGTAGTGCAGATACGTGTTCCTCCATTGAAATTTGAATTTCGCGCCGTATGCAAACTAGCCTTCGCTAGCGCAACTTCGCTTTATATAGCGAATCAACGCTAGCGCAACTTGGCAACCTTACTCTAGCCCCTGTGCGCAACTTCGGATTTAGTGAATTTGCAGAGCCCTGGCGAAACTACGCCTGGCGACAGTGCGGCGAAGTTGCACCTGGCGCAACTTCGCATCTTAGTGAATTTGGCCCCCATAAGGCCTCAGATGGGCTCAGTTTACAACAGGGAGGGGAGGAGGGATAAAGGAGGTAGAGGGAGAGAGGAGCAAACTGAGCAACGTAGAGGGTTCTTCACAGTCAGGACAGTGAGGTTGGGGAATGCACTGCCGGGTGATGTTGTGATGGCTGATTCAGTTAATGCCTTTAAGCATGGCTTGGATGATTTTTGGACAGATATAATATAAAGGCTATTGTGATACTAAACCTATAGTTAATATAGTATGGTATATAGAATTTTAATTAAAAGTAGGGAGGGGTGTGTGTATGGATGCTGGGTTTTCATTTGGAGGGGTTGAACTTGATGGACTTTGTCTTTTTTCAACCCAATTTAACTATGTAACTATAAGCAAGCCCTAGCCCTGAAGGTTTAAGCTGAAAGAAGGAAGTCTGATACTTCAATCAATTCAATTTCTACTCTTTTGAGTCAGCTCAGCAAGAGTTAAAGTTAGTAAAGATTCATCATATCAATACGGACACCTTATGGGTGGGTGACTATAACTTACTTCTCCCAGTAACACAATGTCTTCCTGCCAATGTCTTTGTCTGGCTGTTCTTGAACACAAAGTCACAAAATGTGTGTGTCTGTTTACAAAGTTGGGTTCAAGCTGTGATTCTGAAAGTTCGTACCCGAACGTTGGAGGCCTGCTGTAATGCCCGGGCGCTCAACACAAAGCATTTATGGGAGTTAAAAAAATTAGTTATACATTCCCGGGGGAAGAGTTGTACAACATTATTGCGTTGCTAAGACTGAAGAAGAGGAACCCAAAAAAACAACTGTTATTACACTGTGCAAAAATGTCTTCAATATAAAAGAATATTAGGAAACTAGATAACGCCATTACATTTGTACTAAGTCAGGTAACGCATAACACCATTCAGATAACTAGAAAACAGACCAATCAGTTAACCAGAACATGCTACCTGCTGTTTAGTTACTAATTATGTTGTTTACTGGGTTACTAATCTTGGAGCAATGTTTGCAACTTCTTCCCAAATATTAGAGTGCAATAATGTAAAAGCAAACCCTGAGTTTATTCAACATTTCTGACTACTTCCTAACAGTTTCTATAATATGTTGGTACCTGACTTGAGCTTGAGACCATTTTTGTAGATATATCATCCTCGGTAATCTTGTTTCCCTTCCTGCTCCAGCTTCAAAGTGAAGTCTCGGACACACCATATGAAGGATGGGAAGGTTCGCTTGAACTCCGCAGACTCATCATCATCAGCGGTAGCCTTAGCTTTTAGCTTTAATCCGCTCCGTCAGCTCTGTTACGTAACTAAGATGCGCTAAAGGAAAAGAGGGGACTGATAGAAGCACATGCAACTTGATAATCAAAACACCTATTATTATAGTCGTCTAGTGCCATAGTGCTCCTTATAATTCACTATAGTCTCGTTTTATCAGGAAACATTTAAAGGAGAAGGAAAACTATCAAGATATAACTTATATTTATATGCAGAATGCTTTACCATACCCGAGTTGGTTTAGGAAACAAGCAGTTGCCATATTAGCTTGTGTGACATCACTTCCTGCCTAAATCTCCCCTGCTCACTCATAGACTCTGGGCGCTATTTACAGCAGAAGGGGAGAAGCAAACTGAGCATGCTCAAGCCAAAGCCCTGGAAGTTTAGCTGAAAACAAGAAGTCTGATACAGAAGCCCTGAGTCACAATAGAAGGAAAGAAAATCTGTGTTACTTTTGACAGAGAACTCAGACAGCATTACTTGAGGGTTTACTGGTGTATTTTATATGACCTTTCTGATAAAGCTTACTTTATTTTTTTTTTTCAAACGAATCAGTTAATAGGGCTGCTCCAGCAGAATTCTGCCTGAAATCCATTTCTCAAAAGCGCAAACAGATTTTTTTATATTCAATTTTGAAATCTAAACATGGGGCTAGACATATTGACAATTTTCCAGCTGCCCGCAAGTCATGTGACTTGTGCTCTGATAAGCTTCAATCCTCTTTACTGCTGTTACTGCAAGTTGGAGTGATATCACCCTCCTCCCCCCCCAGGCAAGCCAAACAAAAGAACAATGGGAAGGTAACAGATACAGCTCCCCAAACAAAGATAAACAACTACTGTAGATCTAAGAACAACACTCATCTTCTTGATGCTTCATGTAAGGATCACCAACGTTTCAATCTGACGCTCCATGCAAAGTAGGGCATGCACTGAATCCAGGATTGGTTGGGATTTGCCTTTTTCAAGGCAGGATTCGTCCAAATACTTGTGCCTGCCAAACCGAATAGTAATTTAGGATTGAGTTCGTATTTAGCTGAATCTTTCACCAGGAAACAGGTATTCGGCTAAATCACAAATAGTGGATTTCGGTGCATCCCTAATGCAAAAGAGCAACAACACCCAGGGGAGTCCTGTTAAATGAATGTTCTTGAGCTTGTGTCTGTTGTAAACAACCTCTTTAGAGTTCAGTTTCCCATTTAAAGGCAACACTAGCATTGGAAATGACTTTGTACATTTATCACCAAGCCCACTAAGGATACTGAAGCTTATCCAAGCTGTCTTGGTCAATGGTGCCGACACTGTTGTACACCAGAGGTACTGCTTAGGAGAACTGCCAGTGAGAAGATCCAGGAATCATTCTTCTCATCTCCCTGAAACAGAAAGAAAGGGGTCACCTTCAGAATTTCTTTACAGTAATGCAAATAATACAGATGGGTAATGTTGTCTGTACTCACCTTTTCTATAATCCCCCAGTCCCTCAGTGTCCAGCAGTACCCAGGGTGTGACCAGGTTTAACAGGGTGAGGAACACACCACATCCGATGCCCTTGGTCCTTGGACTGGATGGTGGACCCCAGAGCAAATCCTAAGAAAGAGAACAAAGAAATACGTTAGTGAATATAATACCTTTCATTTATCCTCAGCAAATGGTCTTCTAGTTGGTTGCCATGATTAGTTCAAATGACAACATTTATGTGACTTGTCCCCCTGGACCCTGCATGTTCTATATATATAATAATAACCACATTCTCACCATTATCACTTCCAGCCAGTTTGTTCATCAAATAAGACTTTCCGCGTTCGATATTTCCGACGATCGCCCCAACAACGACCGGCTCAGTGATGTCCTGCAGGATCGCGCTGCTTTTTGGTTGATAACGAGTTTATACCCCTCTGGGGTATTCTCATTTTCAATGAGGCAGACAGGGTGTGGCATCTTAACGCGTCCTTCCATTATAAGTCTGGAGTGGGAAGACGAATAACAAAATAATTTTTATTCATCTTACAAGCCTGAATTCGGTATTTACACATCATGTGAATAAAGGAGAATAATTTGTAAATCTGCATTTGGTTTGACTCAGTTTTATTGTATTGTATTGTTTTTTTATTGTAATATTGTATTATTGTATATGTACAGTATAGGCTGGTGAGTTACTTGGGATATATGAGGCTGTCATGCTGTCTGTTTTAGAGAAGCAGCAGTTTCTTCCCCTCGGCTGACACATGCAAGGGCCCTATGCTGGACATGCTGAGCAGCTTGTATGAAGGTGAAATTTAAAGGGATACTGTCATGGGAAAGAATGTTATTTTAAAAAATCAGTTAATAGTGCTGCTCCAGCAGAATTCTGCACGTTTCTCAAAAGAGCAAACTATTTTTTTATATTTAATTATGAAATGTGACATGGGGCTAGACATATTGACGGTTTCCCAGCTTCCCCAAATCATGTGACTTGTGCTCTGATAAACTTCAGTCACTCTTAACTGCTGTCCTGCAAGTTGGAGTAATATCACCCCTCCTTTTGCCCCCAGCAGCCAAACAAAAGAACAATGGGAAGGTAACCAGATAACAGATCCCTAACACAAGATAACAGCTGCCTGGTAGATCTAAGAACAACACTCAATAGTAAAATCCAGGCCCCACCGAGACACATTCAGTTACATTGAGAAGGAGAAACAACAGCCTGCCAGAAAGCAGTTCCATCCTACAGTGCTGGCTCTTTCTGAAAGCACATGACCAGGCAAAATTACCTGAGATGGCGCCTACACAATAGGTTTGCCACTTTTTCTGCCGGTGGAAACCGGGCAGGGGGCGAGGCCGTGATGGTGTGAGGGGGGGGGGCTTGACATCAGGGGGTATGGCTATGATGCACCAATCGGCGATTGGCAGATCACCATGTCAATCATGGGGAATCCTGCCTGGTTTTCCTAATTTGGATAACTAGGCAGGAAGTTTTGACCCGGGCAGTCCTTCAAATTACCGGGCTGTCCGGGTCAAAATCGGACAGGTGGCAACCCTACTACACACCTATATTACAAATTTATTAAAAATACACTTGTTGGTTCAGAAATGAAATTTT
The DNA here is from genome assembly GCF_017654675.1 of Xenopus laevis. NCBI lineage: Eukaryota > Metazoa > Chordata > Amphibia > Anura > Pipidae > Xenopus > Xenopus laevis. Next base: position 103,821,098 of record NC_054384.1, on the reverse strand, counting down.
ATATTGTAGAGTGAATTATTTGCAGTTTAAACAGTGTCATTTCGAAATAAAAATGACATCATAAATATCATGACAGAATCCCTTTAAATATATTTCAAATGTAACTAGTTTAGGTATTGTGGCCAGCAGGTGGCACTAGTGGCCCTGTTCTCTGACCACTTTACACACCAGGGCTGCATTTATAAAAGGTGCACCCCTGGGCCGCTCGCTCCCCCCTAACCCTGACCCATTCACTAAACACACAAAAAAAATTCTGAATCTGTGGAAGTCTGTGACAAAAGAGATGCCCCTCTAGTGATGGGTGAATTCCTCCTGTTTTTAGCGAATTTCCAAAGAGATTTACGAAACTGCGAAAAATTAGTGAAGCTCGAAAATTAACGCCAGTGTAAATTTTGACACCTGCATTAAAGTCAATGGGGGTCCAACATTTTTTGACGCCACCAAATTTCAACTCTATTTCAGTGTATATCAACCATTTGACTTCTGGCAGAAAGTGCATCTGAATATGAACTGACCCCCACATGCGTCTAAAGTGGCAGCTACACGAATTTCCCCGAATCCCATACAGAATCATTTAGGTTACTCACCGGTCAGTGTCCAAGGCTTCTCTGTATGTGCAGCCTCACCCCTTCTGTGTTAATATCGCTCCTCTGCTGCAGTCTCAGAAGGAAACTGAAAGTAACTGTCTGCTCTTTAATCCAGTTTCTTTTTCCTATCAATCCACAAGCGTAAGAATTCACAGACAGAAACAATTTCTAGATATTTAGTGTAATATCATACATATAAATATATATGGAGGTAATTTTTTAAATTAAGCCCCAGCTCTTACCCCTTTCACTGTGAGAGTCCTCCCTCCAAGTCCTTGTTTCCCTATTTTTGGCTTTGCTCTTTAGAATAACAGGCAGTTTGACTCAGAATGAAAGTGAAAGCTGAAACCAACCAGATATTTATCTCTTTGAAACATAAAAGTGTCGGTTGAGGTGGATGGGTTTTAAACTGAAGGGGGGCGGCTGAGAATTAGTTGTAGGTAGGAATGAGACAAGACTGAATTATGCACCAAAATATACTCATTTTAATTGTCATTCTCCTGTAGCTTTTGTTGCATTACAGATAATGGGTAAGAATACAAATTCATTGATAATACTGCTGCCACCCAGCAGTGTCTGAGCTGCACCCATCAGGGTAGGACTACACGGAAGATTTTTCGTCACATCCAATGCGCTGCGAACAAAACGCAGACGACCAAATCGCATGTGACGGAAATAAGGTAAGAGATAGAAAATGTCGGATGAAGGTTGCAGCGTTGATCCGACTCAACAACGACTCTCCCAATGCAGACGCAGCCGTGGCAGTGTCTGCATCCACAGTCATATTGTGCCTGATCAACGCTGTGACTTCATCCAACATTTCTATCTCTTCCGTGCATGCGATTTGTTGCCTGCATTTTGTCGCAGTGCGTTGGAATGGTGCGCCAAAAACGTCTGTGTAATCCTACCCTAATCGGCAGGAAGGAATCAGCTCACTGCAGTGTTCAGCCTGCTAGTGTAACACGGTTAACACAGTTAACTTAATAGTATCAATGCTTGCAGACACAAATATCTGCAGATCTGCAAGAGGTTAAATTCCTGACAAGGAAGAATCACCTTGGACTATATTCCAAAAAACTGACCAAAAGTGGCAGAATATACCTTTGAATGTTTTACTGTTAATTATGTTCTAGTTAAGAAATAAATAGTTCTAACAGAGCAGCCTAAACCTCTGTGGGAAAGATCATAGCCACAGCCTCTCAAAACAGAATCTTAACCAGACCACAATCCTTAATGGACTTTCCTTACCCCCTGTCTATATCCTACATTGGTCTGGTCCCTCCTCAGTGCTTTAGTTCCACAGAAGAGGTAAGATGTCTGTTACTGCTCTAATCACCTCAAAAGTTTTATGGTTGATTTTAAGAGTTATTCTTTTGCCTGAATCAACGTGTCTTACCCAGCTATAGCAGCATTATGCCTTTTATCAGGTGTAGTGTGTGGCATATTGCCCAAAGTGTTAATGGAGACAGGCAGGCACGGTGGGATCTAAAATGTCTGCCCATGAGAAAACCCTATGCTGTACTCAAGTTATAAACTGCTTATGTAACTTGCTGAGGTTGTTAAATGTACAATGTGCTATGTATATTAGCATGATGCTTTCCTTACATTTCCTGTAATAATTGTCAGTGGGGGTGTATTGAATTAACTGCCTTGTTGTAATTAGGTGGGCTGGTGGCCTGGTGTTAACTGAAAATTGGGCAGCGTTCTCCTTACTGTTTTACAGGTATGTTTATACTTTATGTTAAACTTTCTCTGTTATGTAAAATCCACTATACGATCACCTGTCTGTTCCTCAGTGCTTTAGTTCACAGAAGAGGTGGGCTGGTGGCCTGTGATGTACCTGAAATTGGCAGCGTTCCCTCCTTACTGCTTTTACAGGTCCACAGACAGTGCCAATCAATAAGCATTGTAAAGTTATGATATCTCTGCCTGTGTTCGAGTTCCTTATGCCTGTTGCAGTACAACCACCCTACACTGGTGAGTGTGTGATAGAGGCACTGGGTCGTGTGACAGAAAGCGAGGGTTACACTAGGTAAATGTATCCAGAAACCTTATCCGAAAGTTTCGACTTATGGAGGCCATCTGCCATAGATCCATTTTTTTATGCACTTATGACATATATTCATGATGAGCTCCATTTTTTGGGCCAAGTCCAAAATATGCCCTACCAAGCCATGGCCCCGTACT